>NW_022589726.1:5050947-5681072 GCF_004348235.1 Phoca vitulina
AAAAAAAAAAAAAAAAAAAAAAGAAAGAAACATAAAGCCATATTAGTGAAACTGTAGAATTAAACACAATTTTATGGAGATGCCCTGAGCCCAGATAATTTTAGGGACACAACACAGTCACAGATAAAAGAAATACTAAAACACTGGTTAAATGGGAACAACTTCAGACTACTTAAACTAGGGTGTATCATCTAGTGGAATTGAATCATGGAAGTAAAGGGGAAGGAAAAAAAGCAATGTTTATTTCCAGATGCACCATCAATTACCAGAAACTCAGTTTTGTCAACACTGCTAAATATTTAGCCACATAAATTTATAGCCCTGTTACCTGAGCCTGATTAAATCCAAACAGGAAAGTCCTCTGGGTTGTTATTTAAAAATCCAGGACTATTTAGAGTATAAAACCTTTCTGTTTTTGCCACAGACTGATTTCATTAGAAAATGTACATTTTACATATTTAATGTGTCCATTCATTGTATTCATCTACTTATTACTGATGTATATTAGTTACTACTCTTACCCAAAATAATCAATGGTTTACTATATATAAGTTTAATTTGCAGGCATGTCACAAAATAGTCCAATGTAGGCTGGGGAGGGGTTAGGTTCTCCTTCACACTGTTATTCAAGGACCCTAATTTCTTATATCCAGAGTCCAGAGTGCCCCTCCTGAATCCTGTGTCTGACCAGCAGATAGGGGCAGGAAGAGAACATGGAGGCCTCTAAGAAAGGCTTCATGCGCTATACCCAGAAGTGGTCTTCCTGCCGCGTGCTTCCTATTGGCCAGAACTCAGCCACATGGCCTCACCTCAAAAGAGCATCTACTGGACTCAGCAGGAAAGTAGAAACAACATGGTGAACAACTGGCCAGTCTCTGCTACATTATATCATAGCTTAATACTTAATGTCTCATTCAGTAATAACTAAATAGATAAAATTATGATCAAAGTACAAATTAATGTGGCTGAAACAAAGCTGGTATCATTTTATCATGCATGATGACACACCACAGCAAGAAAAGTAATGATGTTCATATTCCTGTATCACTTAATTTCTGATGCACCACATTTCCCACAACTTTTTACAAGTTGATATGATCTACCAGTGGAATAGAAGCTGGTCAAAATGAACCGTTTTTGTTGTTGTTTTTTAAGATGGTTATGGTCAATTTCCATAGAAAATATTACCAGATCACAGTGACTGTTTGATAAGAGCTTGTCTTCATATAATGCTCCACTTTATAAAATATGAGTTTACTAAGAAGGGAGATAATTTACTCTGACTCCTGTTTTTAGGAATAAAACACTTGCAGCCGGGTGAAGCATGAGGGCGGGAGATACCAAAGACATGGAGTCTACTGCACCAGTCCAGGCAGCTGACATTGAAGACCTCACTCAGCATGGGATGGGGCCAGTGAGACCAAGTTTTGAGTCCCTGATGTACCATTTGTTAGCTCTGAAACCTTGAACATATTAGTTAACCTCTATAAACTTCAATTTCCTTACTTGTAAAATGGACATAGAGTTTTCAAAGAGATGTGAGAATTACATATCTTTTCCCTCACTAGAATTTAGGGTCAGTGAAACCCCTTTCTTACTCATTGTCATATTTCTGGCACATGTTAAGTTACAGGGCTAGATAGTTTTAATGATAGTTTAATGATCATTTAATAGTATCATTATCCATATCAGTACATCCAGCAGGCAGTTAAAAATTAAAGCTTATAATTCAAGAGCAGTATACCATTCACATGCAGGCAGAAAGGGCCCCTGCCATGGGCCTGGGTTGCAGAGCAATGCCATTCATAAGATGGTTCAGGGACCAGTCAATCCACAAACTGTTACTGGGCCACACTGGAGAAGTACAGAAATTGAGAGTAAGCATTTAAAAACTTTATACCATTTTGACATTGGCATATCATCTCATTAAACAAGATATAAACCAGTAAGGGTATGTTTGAAATTGAGTGATAGGTCACATGCGGTGTAGATTGCATACTATCATGGGTGTTGGGACCTCTTTTCAACATGTTATTTTAAGGTTAGTCATCATAACCCCACAGTAAGTAAATATAAATAAATGAAAGCATTTCTTTATTTTTATGACATTATTATCATTTTCATTTTTAATCAAACCAGCTGTTTTTTTTTAAAGTTGTGTGTGTGTAGTTTAACCCAATAGCTAAAGTAAGGAAGTAAATTTCATATCATTTACTTTTTAACCCTAATTTACCGATTAGGAAACAACTTCTTTTTCAAGAAAAGACACATTTCAAAATATGGTGGTAGTAGAAAAGCAAATGATAACAATGGAAGTGATTCTGAAGACATGAACAAAAAAGTTCATAATAGTTTACTCAGAAGTACAATCCCTCATAGACTGAGTTCAATTAGTAGCCATAATTGATGGTGAAGTGCTAAAACTACAGCATCTTATCTGTAGAAATGTATCAACTAATGAAGCAATGAAACCACCAACACTTAAGTAGCTTAAAAAAAATATTTAAGTGCCTTTTGCCTACCAAATATAAGAAATAAGTAAAAAAAAAAAAATCAAAAGAATTCTTTGAGAGTAATGAATTAAAAACTTGACGGAAGCGGATTTTAACTATTTCTCATAGAAGCAGCTTTGCAGGCTTCTCAGAAAATAATATTTGAGGTTACGAAGCCCAAGCATCAATACAGCTGCTGAGACGCGATTGCAAGGCCGTATCAAAGATGGTGACGTAGAAACGTTGCTCGATACTGTGGTAAAGGATGTGGCTCCAGTGCCCTTGTCCAGCGAAATCATAGTTCGACATATTTGGGAGCTGACTAATGAGATGGAAGGCTAACTCGTAGGAAAAAAAATGAAACTAGCAAAGTATTTCGCCTTGAAACTAGAGGAATACACAAATACTCTTCACGTGACCCTCCACTGAGTATAGGTATGATTTAAACATGACTGTGATGGGAAGAAACAGTTCTTTTATTTTCTCAGCTTTGTGGCCAATAAACACAACTGTGAGCTGTATAAAACTATGAAGGATTACGCTGTCCATAAATGTGTCTGGAGCTAGGATTTTGTGTAGGATTATATTCTGATGGCACAGCTGCAATGCCTGGAAACATTCTGGGTTCATTACCCAGTTTCAGGAACTTGTGCTAGAATGTAAATCAACATACCCCTTCCTTCGTCAAGAAAGTTTCGCTACAAAAGTCAGCTGAACCAAATGGGAAATTCATAGATCTGAAATCCCTTTCTTCCATAGAAAGATCATTTAAATTTCACTATGATGTCAGAGGCTAAGTTGTTGGAAGTGGCTACTGGTAAAGGATTGAAGACAAATTTTGCTCCATTTTGTATAAAAATTCTAAATAAACAACCCAGGCTTGCTCAAATTACTCTGAAATATCTTCTTCCATTCTGTCAAAATACCCCAGTAAGACTGGTTTCCTTACTATGAGTGTTATTTTTTTTTTTTAAAGATTTTATTTATTTATTTGACAGAGACAGACACAGCGAGAGAGGGAACACAAGCAGGGGGAGTGGGAGAGGGAGAAGCAGGCTTCCTGCTGAGCGGGGAGCCCGACGCGGGGCTCTATCCCAGGACCCCGGGATCATGACCTGAGCCGAAGGCAGACGCTTAGACTGAGCCACCCAGGCGCCCCTGTGAGTGTTATTAAAACGAAGCATTTGGAAAGCATTTGGAAAGCTTAGTTGTACGTTGCTACCTACAAGTAGCGTGTTATCATCAGTTCAACCAGGCTTGGAGAGTGAGTAAACAAGCTCATTTGTCACATAAAAACCCTTAAATACTGATGTGAATGGTGCTGTTCAAATGATGCAGCCAGGCATCTAATATATGGAATCTTATTTCACTCATAAATTTTTGCTTAGTTATGACGTTGTACCAACCAAAAGTTAACGAAGGTAGTAGGGACTGACTGGGTTAAATTGTCTGTACATACACTTTCAAGAACAATATGTTCAATTTTTATAATTTTTCCCCTTTTTTGTTCTGCTTATTTGTATTAAAATTGTGTAACAATCTAGTAATAAATGAATCTATGTAAAAACTGGACTTGTATTTTGTATGTCTTTGTTTTTAATTTTTTGGACTTGTATTTTGTATGTCTTTGTTTTTAATTTTTTTACTGTATTAAAAGAAGTATTCATCTGTAACAGATTGAAAATGGAAAAAAAGGGAGTAAGATCCTTTACAATAGAGTATGCTCTTTTATTTTTTTTTAATTTTTTTTTTTTTAAGATTTTATTTATTTGCGAGAGAGAGAATGAGAGACAGAGAGCATGAGAGGGAGGAGGGTCAGAGGGAGAAGCAGACTCCCTGCTGAGCAGGGAGCCTGATGCGGGACTCGATCCCGGGACTCCAGGATCATGACCTGAGCCGAAGGCAGTCGCTTAACCAACTGAGCCACCCAGGCGCCCTAGAGTATGCTGTTTTAGAAGGCCAGTATGGTACCAGGGAATCCATGGCACCACAAGAGTATGCTTACTCAAAACCTACCATCCTAGGCCTCAAAGAATTCCAGCCCCAAAGGCCCTGAGGCTATGGCCAGGACCCATGTAAGCTTCTTCTCTGGGAGAATACTGTTGGAGGAGACCAGTGCTTTCAGTGTGCAGACCCCTAGACCCCGAGTGCTTATGAGGGCACAGGCAGAGCTGGGATATACAAGCTGTGTGTGCTGAAGGCCCCTTACGGTGTGAAGTGGAAAAGAAGGAGACAGGCTAGGGGCTTAGAGCCAGCTCATCCAGTGGCATCATGTTCCAGCAGGAACTCCATAGAATTCAAATTTGACCCAGATTAAGAAGATATATTTGTTGCACAGTGAAGGAAACCATCAACCAAACAAAAAGGCAACCTACTGAATAAGAGAAGATATTTGCAAATGACATATCTGATAAGGGGTTATTATTCAAAATACATAGAGAACTTACATAACTCAACACCAAAAAAAAAATAATTTGATTTAAAAATAGGTAGAGGAGCTGAATAGACATGTTTCCCAAGAAGACATACAGATGGCCAACAAACACATGCTCAACGTCACTAATCGTCAGGGAAATACAAATCAAAACCACAATAAAAATATCACATTACACCTGTCAGAATGGCTAGAATTAAAAAGATAAGAAATAACAAGTGTTTGGTGAGGATGTGGAGAAAAAAGAACCCTCATGCACTGTTGATAGGAATGTAAATTGGTACAGCCACTGTGGAAAACAGTTCCTCAGAAAATTAAAAATGGAAATACCATAAGATCCAATAATTCAACTACTGGATATTTATCCCAGGAAAGTGAAAACCTTAATTTGAAAAGATATATGCACCCACCCTTATGTTTATTGCAGCATTATTTACAATTGCCAAGATATAGAAGCAGCCCAAGGGTCCATCAGTAGATGAATGGGATTCTATCTACAATGGAATATTACTCAGCCATAAAAATAGTGAGATCTTTCCATTGGTGACAACATGGATGGATCTAGAAGGTATCATGCTAAGGGAAATAAGTGAGTCAGAGAAAGACAAGTACCATATGATTTCACTTATATATGGAATCTAAAAAACAAAACAAATGAATAAACAAAAAAGCAGAATCAGACCTATAAATACAGAGAACAAACTGGCGGTTGCCAGAGGGAAGGGGCATGAGCAAAATGGGTGAAGGGAAGTGGGAGACACAGGACAGGCTTCCAGTTATGGAATGAATGTGTCACGGGAGTAAAGGTATAGCGTGGGGAATATAGTCAGTGGCATAGTGACGGTGTTGTGTGGTGACAGACGGGAGCTGCAGTTGGAGCGAGCTCAGCATAGCATAGACAATTGCAGAATCACTATGTTGTACACCCGAAACTAATGTAACATCATGTGTCAACTATACTCAGATTTTTTTAAAAAGGTCTGTCAAGGGAAAAGGATCTAATGTATTAACAGTTGCTAGCTTCATTTATGACTTTAGAAGTTTTAGACATTTGGAATGTGGGCCCCCATTTTGTTCTTTTGTCCGGGCCCCACAAACATTGAGGGAGGACCTATCCAGGATATACATCAAAACTGGAGCCCTACATTTGGCAGTCAGCGTAGAGGGGATATTTGAAGCTGAGGGAGAGGCAGTGAAGTGTGAACAGGTGAAGTCCTACATTCAGGCTGCCAGCTCTGAAACACTTACAAACAACCTCCTAGCTGTAGACCTTTGGACTATCTTTCTGTACCTCAGCTTTCTCATCTGTAAAATAGGATGTTCATAGCACCTACTTCATGGGATGGTTTTGAGGATGAAATGAGTTCACCCATGTAAAGCACTTAGAAGAGGCTTGGCCTAGAGTAAGCTCTCAACACCAAGGGAGCAGCTAAATTACATGGGGAAAGAATACCGAGCAAGAACAGCAGACTCTCAGGGGCACCCTGGAAACAAAGTCCAGAAATATAGAAAGGGAGGAGTGTCCAGCACCCACCACAGGGCCTAGCAGGTGGTAAGTAAGTGCTCAGTAAATGTGGATGGATTTGAAAAATATCCTGGGCAGGAGACAGAAGGAGCCCTTCACACACTGAATGCAGCAGAAGGGTCAGATGGGGGAGGGAGGGTACTGATGAAAGCTGATTGAATTCACAGGCAGGAAATACCTTGAAAAGGATGTTTCATCCCACAGGAAGTGAGATTGCAATAGATGAAGGAACAAGTGGGTAGCTATTTCTCTTTTTAGTTTAGTTTAGGAACTCTAGTGGAAACTTCTCTCTTTAGAAATTAGTGTAGACAATGAAAGAGATAAAATAGTAGCTTGAGGGGCATGCAGGGTTGAAAGAAAGTTCTTTTGTGTGGCTAGAGAAAGAGCAGTGGGGAGGAAGGGATGATTAATGGAGCAAGAATCTAGAAGAAGGATGGGAGGAGAAGAAATCAAGAGAAAAAGACATAGGGGTCAGTCTGACAAAAGAACATTTTGCCTGAGGCGAAGGACGTGGGGAAAGCGATAAGAATATAGAACATTTCGAACGATGATAAACTGAAGTTCTTGAAGTTTGTGCAAGGGAACTTTAATTTCCGGACGAGCAAATACGCACAGCCCAGTGGTGGGAAGTTCAGTACCTTCTGTGTTGTGGCCCATGCGGTAAGGTGACTCACACATTCTAGCCCCCAGCTGGCTTACCTTCCAATACTACACACGGTCCCCAGGCCAGATTTAGCCTGTGACGGACTGAGAACCAGGAATGGTTTTCACGGTGTTTGTTTGTTTGATTGTGGTAAATTATACCAAACATAACTTTTACCATTTTAAAGTATACCATTCAGTGGCATTAAGTACATTCACCAAGTGCCACTGTGTGCTTATTTATCATGGAAGTTACCTCATCTTCAAGGTGGCACAGGTGGGCAGGTAGAAAAGGAGGGGGATGCTCTCGACCCAGAGGTAATAATTCAGAATTCTAATCTCAGTTAATTCCGTGTGTATGCTGAGTAAGTCACTTCATTGAGAGCTGCTCCCATTTCTTCCAGCCAACATTACGCTCTTGAAAAAACAAAGTGCTCGAATTAGAAGGCTTGCTTTATGCTATTCGTGCGTGCTCTCTATTTTCCCACACAGCCGTGCGGGTGAGTAATCGTGACATCACCACACACACACACACACACACACTCCTTATATGAACTCTGCTACAGGAATGCACATGATGTTCAGATCCCTGCTTTTTTTTCCTATATGATTAATCTCTCTATTATTAGAGATTTTCTTCCTGACTTGAATATACTGGTCCTATCGAGAGAATAACATTTCTTAACATTTCTCTCCCATGGTCCCCTCTCCCATAAAAAGGAAATGTTTCCAGTCTTGCTCCATGTGAGAGAAGTTGGGAGAGGGAAATGACAGAGAAATGAAGAAACTAATTTAAAATAGAATAAAGGGGAAAACAGCACACACACTTCCTAACAGCTGACAAGATGACTCTCGAAGTCAGAACAGATGAAACAAGACCCAGAAAGTCGATAACTAGTCCTACGGGAGAGGTTGGTAGGGAAAATAAGAGGTCTGTCAGAGAAAAGCACGTTCTTGCAGAGGTGAGAAAGGGGTTTACTCTCGAAGTCCATACCCAGGAGACCGTGTCACTTGGGCCCTTGTGTTTTGTAGGCAAAGAACAGCCTGTGCAATCGCTTCTGCCCCAGCCAGCTCGTGACAGGCAACGCCAGACATCTGAGAGATAATTAGCTGCTTGCCCTTCATTTTCAGCCTACAACTAGACAATTGTGGGTGCAATTATTTGTGTGTAACGATAGATAAAGAACTACGCACCTTGTGAAAGGGAGATAGATAGAAGTGGGGCCCCCTTTTAATAAGTCAGTGTTTAAAATCCAAGCACGCATGTAATTTGATTAGTGGAAGGACACCCCTTGCTTCTTTGAAATTACATTTTTATACTTTAACAAGTGCTTTCCCTGGCCCATCTGTGGGCCTCACCACAGCACCATTAGCATGGTACAATCATAATTAAACCCTTCGTAAGAAAGGCCCCGTCACAGCCAGACCAACCGTGGAGCCCACCAGACCACAGAGTACCCAATGGCCAACACACAAACAGCACAAATAAAATGCCCAAAGGTCGAAGGATGAAAGTTATTGCATCTTGCTGGAAATGTAAAGACATCCACCAAACGGCGTCCAGTGCAGAGCCGGACACGTGGAAGGTAGGCGGCGAGTGTTTCCTGAGCCGAGGCTCCCTTCGGGCCCGCACAGCCCTGAGAGCACGCCCTTACTTTAGCCCTTTGTGCTCTGTGTTGGTCCCTCTCCCTCAGGGTCTTGCGAGCTACGTGGGGACAGGCCCGTGCTATTTTCATCTTTTAGTTTCCTCAGCTTATTTCTGTCCCTGGCAGCAGAAAGCAAATTCACACTAGCTTCGATCCAACAAAAGGGAACAAAATGAGTGGCCAATGGAGGCAGGGCTCTTGGCAGGGCTCTGTTTTTTGCTTCCAGCCTCTTCCAGTAAACTGGCCTCCTCCACTCTGCTGCAGGTGGCCGTCCTCCACGTACAAGCTACTGGGTCTTCAGTCAGCCCGCAGAGGCTTCAATCCGGGCCTACCACTTACCTAGAAAGCTTCCTTAACTGCTGTCAGGAGTTTCTATCTCTGTAAATGGGGAAAATAGTAGCAATACCTACTGTATTGGGTTATTGTAAAGAGGAAGTGAGTAATAGATGTAAGGAAGTCACATAGAATGTGCTCAATACATGTAACCTGTGTTAGTGTTTCTTGTTGTCTTTAATGGAGGAGGCAGGGAGACAGATATGACCACAGACAATTCTAGGCTTATTAAACACCCTACCTTAGTGACCCCAAAAGAAAGAGGGAACAGTTCCATCTCCGCATCTGTAGAATCAATCTGGGGGAGGGACTCTGATTAACCAAGCCTTCTTGACGGTTTACTGGATTGCAGGCACCATCGTAGGTCATTCCGTGCATTACCTCCATTAATTTTCACCATGATATAGGTGCCATTTTTATCCTCATTTTACAGATGAGCGAACCGAGTCTTCCAGACATTTAATAGAGAGCGTGCAGAGATGGGCCACCTTTTTCTGTAAAGAACTGGATAGTAAATATTTCAGGCTCAGCAGGCCATCTGGTCTCCATCACAGCTACTCGACTGTGTTGGAGCGTGAAAGAAGCAGCACACAATATGTAAACAAAAGAGCATGGTTGTATTCAAATAAAACTTTTCATCAAAATTCGAATTTTATAATATTCATGTGTCAGGAAATACTATTCTTTGGATTCTTTTTCCCAATCATTTAAAAATATAAAAACCATTCTGAGCCCATGGGCCATACAAAAATAGGCAGCAGGCTGGATTTGGTCCTTGGGCTGTTGTTTGCTGACAGTTGGGTCATTTGCTCAAAGCCACACAGCTAAAAATGGTGGACCCCAGCCTTAGGTCCGGGCAGCGGGACTCTGGAGTCCACACACTTAACCACATCAGCCTCTCATTGTGTAAAAATGTATTATTATTGAAGAATTGAGTCAATGAGACTGGAAGGAAATACTTAAGACTTTGAAATAAGCAAAGGATACTACTGGACAGGCTCTCAGTGGAATGCCAGAACCTTCAAGGATATGGCTTGGCCATTTTATACTCTCTTGGAGCAAGCTGATAGCATTGTGAATAATTCTTGACTATAGATGTGCAGATAAATTCTATCTGGTGGAGGAACAACCCTCTTCCCACTGTGGAAAAGTCAGTTTTGTATCCACTTGTAAGTTCTTTTCAGTATCTCTCATCTCTTAATATGTCTGTTCTTTGGATTCTCCTTTGAGCTGGTTGTTAACATCTGCCTGGTTCCTTCAGTAAATCATGAGTTAAAATGAAATCGTTAACCCATATTTATTTGCTAATCTGAATGAGGGTGAAGATTTTACCTTGTTTGAAAATTATCCTTTAGCAGTTTTGGAGGCCTTCCGGGAGGTGCCCAATACACTCACCTGACAGCCGGGTAAACTCCACCAACAGAAATGGCGCATCTCTGTGCAGCGTAAATCCAAGCACATCTTTTCTTGAGTTCTAGAGGTAAATTAAAGTGGCAGTAGAACTCTGCATGCTTCCTGGTTTTCTAATTTTAATTTGATCGCTACTCATTTTGTGTTTTGATTTGTTTACAGCCAATAGGTTTTTCCCCAGTGGTGACAGCATGACTGGGAATTTAGTTTATGTAGTGATTTTGTAAAGGGATTATTGGATTATAGAGATCTATTCTCTGTTAGGTAGCTTGTTAGTCTTCTTTATGTTTGTCTATTTGACTACTTTCTGCTAAGTCAGAGACAGAAAGGGAGAGATTTGAAGATGCTAGGCTGCTGGTTGTGAAGATAAGGCAAGGGGCCACAAGCCACAGAAGGCAAGGGGCCACAAGCCACAGAATGCAGGTGGCCTCTAGAAACTGGAGAAGGCAACGAAATACATCCTCTCCTAGAGCTTCCAGAAGGAATGAGGCCTCTGGATTTTGCTCATAAGATCCTTTTCAGACTTCTCAACTTCAGAACCATAAGATCATAAATTTATGTTATTTTAAGCCACAAAATTTGTGATAATTTGTTACAGCAACAATAGGACACTGATTCAGATTCTTTAAGAATATATCCTTCTTTCTCAGGATATAATTGGGGAAACCTATTATGAGGCCTGCAAAGCCATTTTTGAGAATGATGCTCATTTAATCAGATATTGCAAGCATTTTTAAGGAAAAGGAAAGACAATAAGGAAAAATTTAAGACTTTGAAATAAGAAAAGACATCACTGGATATTCTTTCAACAAAACGTTGGAGCCACCGGAAACTCTCTGGCTCTATAGGGATGTACACTTTGTTTTGACTAAGCTATTTTACAACTCTGTAAGTTCTAGAAAATTGAGAGTAATACAAATAATTTTTGTCCAGAGACGTGCAAAGAAATTCTATCCAGTGATGGAACGACAAAAGCCAGGTCTACGTCTATTTGCAAAGTCATTTCGATATTCCTGATCTAGAAATAAGTCTGCTTGTTGGATTCTTCTTTGAATCACTTGTAACATCCGCCTGATTCCTTCAGTAAATGATGAGTTAAATAGAATCTTTAATATATATTCATTCCATATCTGAAAGTCATAATTTTATTTTTTTTAAGATTTTATTTATTTATTTATTTGAGAGAGAAAGTAAGAGAATGAGCAGGGGGAGGGGTAGAGGGAGAAGCAGACTCACCGCTGAGCAGGGAGCCCGACATGGGACTCAATCCCAGGACCCTGGGATCATGACCTGAGTCAAAGGCAGACGCCTAATAGACTGAGCCAACCAGGCGCCCCATAATTTTATCTCTTTTGAAAATTATCCTTTTCTAAGATTCTGCTATTATTAATATTCTTATATATGTTCCTTTAGGGAAACTCAGTGTTTTGTGCAGTCCATTTTATGGCCAGATAGCTCTAATTATTAAAAACATACTTCATCTATTAACTCAAAATTAGCATCCCTTTAATTTCACTTATTTGTTCCATTTTTGCCCTAAGAGTTAAATAAGATAATCTTAAAGATCTATCTTTTTATTTATTTATTTATTTTTTAAGATTTTATTTATGTATGTGAGAAAGAGAGAGCATGAGCAGGGGGCAGAGGCAGAGGGAGAAGCAGGCTCCCCGCTGAGCAGGAAGCCCGACAAGGGACTGGGTCCCAGGACCCCAGGATCATGACCTGAGCCGCAGGCAGATGCTTAACTGACTGAGCCCCCCAGGTGCCCAGATATGCCTTTTTAGAATATTTAAAGATATGTGTCCATCTGGGCTCTGAGGCCCATTTCTCTGCCCCAGACTTTCTCACTCCCCTGTCCTTTCTTTCCTGACCAAGTCACTTAATTCATTTACTTCTTTCTGGTTGCCATCCCTCTTGTCATTCAAAAAGTAAATTTTTTAAAAAGATTTTATTTATTTATTTGAGAGAGAGAGCAGAGCGAGAGTGAGAGAGCACAAGCAGGGCCAGGGGCAGAGGGAGAAGCAGATTCCCCACCGAGCAGGGAGCCTGACGCGTGGCTGGATCCCAGGACTCTGGGATCATGACCTGGGTGAAAGGCAGACGCTTAACTGCTGAGCCACCCAGGTGCCCCCCAAAATTAATTTTTTTGGCAAAAAGACTGGAGAATTAGGAAAAGGCTTTCCATACCACCCTCTTCCAACAACATATGTATATGCACACACTTATTCACACACTCTTAAAAGAGTTCTAGCCAGGGACACCTGGGTGGCTCAGATGATTAAGCATCTGCTTTCAGCCCAGGCCATGATCCCAGGGTCCTGGGATCAAGCCCCACATTGGTCTCTTTGCTCAGTGTGGAGCCTGCTTCTCCCTCTGCCCTTCCCCCTGCTCGTGCTCTCTCTCAATCTCTCTCTCTCTCTGACAAATAAATAAAATCTTAAGAAAAAAAAAAAAAAGTTCTAGCCACTACAGGGACAATGACAAAACAGCAAAATTCAGGACATATTAGAAATACAAGTCATGGGGCGCCTGGATGGCTCAGTCAGTTAAGCATCTAACTCTTGATTTCAGCTCAGGTCACCATCTCAGGGTCATGAGATTTAGCCCCGTGACAGTCTCCGAGCTCAGTGTGGAGTGGCCCATTGCACACCCTCCTAGTTTTCCTAGTTCTTGTCCTGCCAATCAGTTAATCCCCACCCAGTGTTTCTGGATTCGACGCAAGGCTAACCACAGAGATTGTCGCCCAAGGGAGTCTACTGTGGCCCAATCGTCACACTGACCTTGGTCTATTGAAATGCTTTGTTTTCGGGTGCCTGGGTGGCTCAGTTGGTTAAACATCTGCCTTCAGCTCAGCTCATGATCCTGGAGCCCTAAGATAGAGTCCCGCATGGGGCTCCCTGCTCAATGGGGAGTCTGCTTCTCCCTCTGCCCTTCACCCTGCTTGTTCTCTCTCTCGCTCTGTTTCAAATAAACAAAGTCTTTAAAAAAAAAAAAGGAAAGAAAGAAAAGAAAAAGAAATGCTTTGTTTTACCAGGATCTGCCTCCAAATATGGAGCACCCCAGGAGAAGAAGTTATTTCTTAATTCTTAGCCCCTACCCTCAAATGCATTCTGTGAGTTTCAAGCTATCCCAAATAGTCACCTCCTTGGGCTTACCTAGAATTTTCTGGTTTTTCTCTGGTCTGCGGCAGTGGTTTTCAAAGTGTGGTCCTCGGACCAGCAGCATTGACATCACCTGGAAGCTTCTTTGAAATCGAAATTCTCAGGCCCACCCCCAACCTACTGCATCAGAAACTCTGGGGGTGAAGCCCAGCAACCTGTGTTTTAACAATCCCTCCAGGTAATTCTAATGCAAGTTCAAGTATGAGAACCACCCGCCGACGGCATCTTTACTCAGGAGGCAGAGGTCTGATTCTGCTCCATGGTCCACTCCAGTGCTGGTGTCCCGGGACTCTGGCCACTTGTCAGAAGCCACACTATGAAGCCTGTTGATCCCTCCTCTGCTTCTCCAGGCCGGCTTTTCCACTTTTTTCTGTTGATAAGCCTTGTCCTGACTGGACCGCCCACCAGGTTCCTCTTTCTGGCGTGAGGATGATCTCAACTTTGGCACAGAGAGCAGAACTGCTGCACACACACCCAAGCAGAAGGAAGTCATTCCTGACCCAGTGCTCCAGCTCTGCACGTCCCGAAAGACATCCTCTCCCAACTGTGGCCCTTGTGACATTGTCATATATATAATAAGAAATATATATTTGGTCTTCCTCTCTAGTTCCTGGCACAGAACTCCCAAAACCCTTGTAACTTCCTAAGTCCTAAGAGGAGAAAGGAACAGCTTTTGTTATAATATTTAGTTTTTGTCCCCAGTTCCTGAAATAGCTCTGGAGTGTGAAATGTGAAAGGAGCATCTTTTGTGATTCCTAACAAGGCCCTTCCAACCACAAATGAGTTTATGTTAATGAGGCGACTTTTGAAAAGGATGGGGGCTGGTTGCCAGAGAAACCGGCTATGTGATTAGAGGGTTGGAACTTTTAGTCCTACCTTCACACCGCCGCCTCCAAGGAAGGGAGAAAGGGAGAAGCGATTATGGCCCATGATTTAATCAATCATGCATACCTAATGAAACCTCCAAAAAGTCCTAACTGAAGGGGTTGGGACAGGTGGGGAAATGCATCCACATGCTGGGACGACGGCATTCCTGGAGAGGGCTTGGGAGCTCCGTGCATACCTCGCCCTATGAATCTCTTCCGTCTGGCTGTTCCTAAGTGGTATCCTTTATAATAAACTGGTATATGTAAATGTTTCCCTGAGTTCTGTGAGCCATTCTAGCAAATTATCGAACTTCAGGAGAGCCATTAGGAACCTCTGATTTGTAGCCAAGTCGGACAGAGTTGTGGGTAACCTGGGGACCCACTACTTGGGATTGGCATCTGAAGGGAGGGCAGTCTTGGGATGCCTGGGTGGTTCAGTCTCTTAAGCATCTGCCTTCAGCTCAGGTCATGATCCCAGGGTCCTGGGATCGAGCCCCACATCAGGCTCCTTGCTCATCAGGGAGCCTGCTGCTCCCCCTGCTTGTGCACACTCACTCTCTTTCTCTCTCTCTCTCTTTCTGGCAAATACATAAATGAGATATTTTTTTAAAAATGAAGGGAGGGCAGTCTTGTGGGACTGAGCTCTTAATCTGTGGGGTCTGACACTATCTCTGGGCAGATAGTGGCTGAATTGAATTGAATTATAGGATACCCAGTTGGTGTTGGCAGAGAATTGGAGAATAGATGGGTGTGAAAAACCCACAATTTGCTGTCTTAAATACTGTGAGGAGAGAGAGAAATGGAGTTTCATTCTTCCTTTCCCCTCTCAACCCTACAAAATAGGAGCAGTCCTCCAGAACTGTCTTTTTAGACTCCCTGACAAAATAGCAATACTTTCTTATTATTTTCTGTGTTTTCTGGTTTCCATACAATGTGCAAAGATTTTGTTTATATCGGGGGCAGGGGCAGTGATTTTATTTAAAAAGGCAAAACAAAAAATGTTGAGACAACGATCCCAGTTTTGAAAGAAAGAAAGATGTGTGTGTGTGTGTGTAAGACACCGGTGGTGGTCATTGCTGGCAATAGGATTATAGGTAATTTTAGTGGTTCACTTGCCTTCTTATTATTTTCCAACTTCTTACAAAAATGATTGAAGCTAGATACATCATGCATAACATCCTCATATTCCTTATTATTTCACGTTACCTAAATGATCCATCAAATTGTAAGGAAATCATGAGTTTCTCATTGTGTTTAAGTCAGACTGACTTGTCTGGGGTCCAGCAGCACATCAAATAATCTTTAAAACACTTATCAGATCCTCAAAAATGAAGGCCTATAAAGCCACGGATCTGGACCCAAATGCCGGCCCCGCAGCTGTATTCCCAGGACACTGAACAGCGCCCGACCCTCGGATGACACTGAGTAAGTGAACAGAGCACTCAGCAGCCTCTGTTTCCCAGAAGCTGTCCTCAGTTACACTGGGCATGGATTTTGCTCTTTTTGGTCCAATTCAGTTGCTTCTAAAGAAGGAAACCTCCCTCTCTGTTTACCATGCAGGACTTAACACAGACGAATGCCTCATCCTTGAAAAAAGTGGTGGGAACTGTATATCCTTTATGGTCAGGTAAACCTGGCACCAAATCTCAGCCTCCTGCGTACAACCGCAGTCTGCTCATCGGGGAAATTCTGCATACATCTATGTACAAAGGCACCAGGGACAGAGGAGCTTACCACCCAGCTGGGTACCTCTCAGGGGTTCTGTTTTCTCCTCTGTCAAATGGAACTGATAATTACTAGGCAGCGTTGCTCAGAGCCTTAAATCAGTGCACAGAAAATGCCTGGATGGTTGGCAAACAGCTATTTTTATTCATATTGCTGTTGAATTTAAAGACAAATGACTACCCTATAATGTTTTCTGAAATTGAATTGAAATCAACAAACACTGTCTGAGTGCCTATTTTATTCCAGGCTCTGCACTAGGTAGGGACCTTCAGGATTAGAAAGGGAGGTACAAATCTGTTACTGTGCTCTTAGAAATCATCACCTATAGCTTTACAAAAGTAATCGTGTTTTCCTTGGCAATATCAGCCTGGAGATAAAGAGTCGAAGGTACAGGGTCGCCTGGGTGGCTCAGTCATTAAGCGTCTGCCTTCTGCTCAGGTCATGATCTCAGGGTCCTGGGATCGAGTCCCGCATCAGGCTCCCTGCTCAACGGGGGAGCCTGCTTCTCCCTCTGCCTCTGCCCCTCCCCTGCTTGTACTTGTGCACGTGCGTGTGCTCTCTCCCCCCTCTCAAATAAATAAATACATAATCTCTTTTAAAAAAAGAAAACATTTTTCTGATACTCGTTACAGTGGTAAGGAAGGCTTTATTCAAGACCATTGCAATAGAGGTACTGTAATAATTGAAAGATTCAGCTCAACTCCAAATACAGCAGAGATATCTGGGGACTTATAGCCAATGAGCCAAGTGAGGGGTCAGTGGATGGAAAATTGCTAAGAAGAGACGTCAAGGGTGGGATTTAGCAGGATTCTTGCTCCAACAGGGCTGGATGGCTGGGTAGGCCAAAGATAGGACTGGGGCCAAGGTTGAGGATTCATCAAAAAGTCTCAGGAAAGGGGTGCCTGGCGGCTCAGTCAGTTAAGCATCTGTCTCTTGGTCTCAGCTCAGGTCTTAATCTCAGGGTTGTGAGTTCAAGTCCAGTGCTGGGCTCCAATCTGGGCTCCATGCTGGGCCTGGAGCCTACTTTAAAAAAAAAAAAAAAGGCTCAGCGAAGCCTCACTAATTTTTGGTCAAGGAGAGACTCCTTATCATAATGTTGCCTGCTTTAAAATGTGGCTCTTGAAACTGAACAATGTAGTGCAGACAGTACCTGACCAAGGCAGGGCCTAGAAGGATTGTGTCTTTTCTTTTTTTTTTTTAAAGATTTTATTTATTTATTTGACAGAGAGAGACACAGCGAGAGAGGGAACACAAGCAAGGGGAGTGGGAGAGGAAGCAGGCTTCCCGATGAGCAGGGAGCCCGATGTGGGGCTTGATCCCAGGACCCTGGGATCATGACCTGAGCCGAAGGCAAACGCTAAATGACTGAGCCACCCAGGCGCCCCAGGATTGTGTCTTTTCTTGAGTGGATGTTCTCTCCTATTCACGGTTGGCATTAAATTGCTGTGTAGCCATAGCCATTCTGTGCCTGACTTAGAATTAAGATCTCAGGCAAGGAAAGCGTCAGGTGCTTACTCACAAGAACTCTTCTCTTTCCAATCTATCCATCATCTTACTACCCAAATTATCTTCCTCAAATATATACCTGAGCAACCTCCAATTGTCCACTGAGTAAATCTAACCACCTCAGCATGGCAGATAAGCCATCACAATGAGATCGATTAGTTTGAGTGAATTCCCCCAAATCTGATATCTCAGGTCTAATCCAAACCATCTGCCCTGAAGCAGAGTACTGGGGAGGTATATGAGGATTCTCCAGAGAAACAGGACCAGTACTATATAGAGAGAGATCTATAGAGGAGATTTTTTTTAATTAATTTTTTTATTATGTTAATCACCATACATTACATCATTAGTTTTTGATGTAGTGTTCCATGATTCATTGTTTGCGTATAACACCCAGTGCTCCATTCAATACGTGCCCTCTTTAATACCCATCACCAGGCTAACCCATCCCCCACCCCCCTCCCCTCTAGAACCCTCAGTTTGTTTCTCAGAGTCCATAGTTTCTCATGGTTCATCTCCCCCTCCACTTTCCCTCCCTATAGAGGAGATTTATTATAAGAACTCATTCATGAGGCGATGGAGGCCAGTAGTCCCATCATCTGCCGTCTGCAAGCTGGAGAACCAGGAAAGCTGGTGGTATAATTCAGTCTAAATCCAAAGCCCTGTGAATTGGAGCATTAATGGTGTAAGTTCCTATCTGAGTCCAAAAGCCAAGAACCAGGAACACCCATGTCCAAGGGCAGAAGATGGATGGACATCTCAGTTCAACCAGAAAAAGCTAATTCATACTTTCTCCACCTTTTTTTGTTCTATTTGGGGCCCTCCATGGATTGGATGATGCCCACATTGGGAAGAGTCATCTGCTTTACTAAGTTCACCTCTTCAAATGCTAGCCTCTTCTGAAAACACCCTCACAGATACCCCCAGAAACAGTGTTTTACCAGCTATCTGGACATCCCTTCAGCCCCACCAAATTGACACATAAAATTAACCACCACAGGAGGGGTGGGCCCTGAGGTGGCTTAAGGGGGTAGGGATGGGCTTCTATCCAAGACCCCAGAGAAATCTGGGCACAGATGCCACAAGCCACGTCATGGAGGGTTGCTAAGACCAAAACCAGCCAAGTGAGTCCTGAGGTGATCACGTGTGCTGGGCAAAGGGAAGTTAAACACTAACTCCCCGTGAAGGACGTTTCAGGGAGGGCAATGAGTATATCCATCAAGGCTGGTGGGGGGTAGGTGAGGGGTTCTGGAGATGGAGTTGAGCTCCTACAGTGGCTCCCCCTCATTATGGAAGCGTGAGTCTGTGTGCACAGGACAGGTTTCATCACAGGTGCTGTCATCGTTTTGACAGAATGAGACATTTTGAGTCTTTGAGACCATAAAGCTGGAGATTAGACTTAGAACAGGGCAAACAAGGTCTTATCTCATGTGTCACGTCTGTCGGGTCATTGGCTATGGGAGTCCTGGGTTGAGAAAGATTCTGAAGATGCATTTGTTTTTAATAGGATAAAGAATAAGAAACAAGGAACAGAAAAATAGAAAATAAATGAGGAACATACATGCAAATATAAAGCCCAGTGTTAGCTTAGCACGTGGGGATTGGCTGACTGGATATACGGTAGTCCCCCCCTTATCCGTGGGGGAAACATTCCAAGACCCCCAGTGGATGCCTGAGACTGTGGATAGTACCAAACCTGTTTTTTTCCTTTACATCCACATGTCTGATAAAGTTTAATTTATACATTAGGCACAGTGAGAGAATAACAACAATAAGTAATAATAAAATAGAACAATTACAATCATATACTATAATAAAGGTTATGTGAATGTGGTCTCTCTTTCTCAAAATATGTGATTGCACTGTACTCACTCTTCTTGTGCTGATGTGAGGTGATAAGATGCCCACATGATGACAGGAGGTGGGGTGAATGACAAAAGCTCTCTGACAGAGTTAGGCTACTATTAACCTCTGACCTCACATCAGAGTAGGATCTACTACTTCCGTAACTGAAACTGTGAAAAGTAAAACCAAGGATGGTGGGGGTCGTGGGGGTGGGAGGGGGACTTCTGCACTGTGTTTCTGGTCAAGCAGAGCATTCACAGGGGCACAAAGTTATCTAAGTCTCAGTCTGCTGATGCGACACCTGGGCAAGAGCGGCTCCATCTCGGGCCTAGTGATTCGTTTGCACAGACTGGACAGCAGTGCTGGCCTTCCCTCTTCCACTCTGCGGGGCTCGGCAGCCCGCTGAGCCCGGCCTCATAAGCATGTGTCGTTGTGGGAAAGAATGCCACACCATCCAATGCAGCTACTGTGAGCCACCCGGAGCCTACAGTGGGTGCGGCCTCTGACGGAGGCCAAGGAGAGCTGTGCTTCTGGAAGTTTCGTGAATATCCTGTGCGGGGCCCGCGAGTTTGCTGCCGCAGCCCCGGGTGCCTCGGCACCCAGCTTGAGAACCATGGCCTAGGTAGCCATTTCATGCCCTTTTATACTAACAGCTCTGTTTTCTCTTTAAAAAATGATTTGCCTGTTTTCTTATTTGAACTTAGTGGCCAGTCACTCGACTGGTAGGGCACACTCGGTGAAAAGAGCCAAAAAACGGTAATATTTTGGCTGTTAGAAGAAAATGATGAGAAAAGGATAAAAATAACTCAGGAAGTCTTAGAAAATGAGACAAGGAACCACGATCTTACTAAATCATCCAACCCATGTCAAAGTGGGTCCTAAAAGACATTTTTTTTCCCTTTTGAATCATGGCCAATGTCTGTTGTTTGGTTTTGACTGACAGCTGGGATAGACTGGAACAGCAGGAGAATTGGTGAGACCACACTCCCAGAGCAAAACGCGGGGGGCGGGGGTGGGGGTGGGGGGGGGTAGCTGGTTTGTTTTGTTTTGTTTTGTTTTGTCTTTAAAAACCAAGGAAGAGAGAGAAGAACAATGAGAAGAAAGGAAGAAGAAATTGTCACTCCCCTCACATACATAGCTTTTTTTTTTATTATTATTACACATTTGGCAAATACAGTCCCTTGCCTCGAAGCAGTGATGTTTGCATCAAAACTGCTTTAATGCAGGTTGTTAAAGAAACAATGGACGGTCAGAGCCCTGGCAAAAAACGCTGAAAGAATCTTTGGGCTTTTGGGAGTGCCTTCCCTCGGCCTCATTCTGCTCCAACCTCGGTGAGGTGGCCTCATCCAGGCCTGCTCAATTCTTCCTTTTGTTCCGCTTTAAGCATCTTTATAACCCGGTCCTCTGGGTCCTTTAGACCAGAAGAAGGTGAAAGCAGAGCCTCACAGCAGGACGGGATTGCTCGGATTGTGCTGAGCTATTAATTCCTGTGCCCTTTGGAAGTAGGGACTGTTGTTTTTAAACCAGGAGGAACCTAACTATCCAAGTGAACGGGGCCCTCCTGGGTGGTTCCTTAAAACTCCATGAGTCATACAACCAAAAATTGAAAAAACAGATCCTGAGATCCAGGAGTAAGGGAGCGCTTTTTCAGAAACAGGGGTACATTTTTGCTTTTGTTTCCAGATTCCTGAATGTAGGTTTCATGCTGTAGAAATCTGAGCTGGTGGCAAAAGGAGCAAAACTGAATGTGTTGAGCCCCTTGGTTTACAATCAGCATTTTCTTGTCGAACAAGGAGCAGGGTAAGATTTTGTTCTCATCCCCAAGGCAGCTGTGCTGACACCAATGTCAGCGATCAACTTGACGTTGATAATTTCCCAGGCGAAGTTAAACACTGCGGGCTTGCTTGCACGTGCGCACCGGCAAGAAAGGAAGCGCTCCCGAGGACAGCCAGTGAGAAGAGCCAGCCCCTCAGCCTACAGTGGGGAGAAAGTGTCTCTTTTTGTAAACTACAACAGAAAAAGGCAAGGCATCGTATTTTAAATGACTAATTAGCTATTTCATGCTGCAGCCGAAGCACTTATCTGTTGACAGAATGTATCACTGTAATGGTTTGGTTTAATGATGTTTGGAAAGTTAAAAGTCTACGATGTGAAACATTCAACTCATTTGCACCATCGTTAAGAAATGAATGAGAGCCGTGGCTAAGAAATGAATGAGAGCCGTCGCATTTCAGAGTTGAATGTGGTGCTCTTGCACCCAAAAAGGAACATCCTTTGAACATTTCCCCCAGAGCCCAGGCAGGCCCTAGATTTGGGGCACCAGGAATGACTAGATCAGGGGGATTACTAACGGTATGGAAATCAAAACCTCTGCCCCAAACTGTCTCCTTGTACTTTAGGAACTGTCGATTTCCAAAGCTAACCCAGGGAATAAACATTTTAAAAATGGCAGGGAAGAGGAATGGCTTGCCCGTAACGCCATCATTAAACAAGCCCACCAGCAACGAGGCACTTGAAGAAAGTGGGGAGGTGGACCTGAGGCTTTGAATGGAGTCTAGTTTAGACTTAAATAAGAAAGTTAATTTTGGGGGGCTCAGTCTGTTAAGCATCTGCCTTCAGCTCAGGTCATGATCCCAGGTTGGGGTCAAGCCCCACATCAGGCTCCCTGCTCAGCAGGAAGCCTGATTCTCCCCCTGCCTCTTTACCCTGCTTATGTTCTCTCTCTTTCTCCCTCATAAATAAATTAAATTTTTAAAAAAGGAAGTTAATTTAGGAACAGGGAAAATGGAAAAATAGAGGTTCCATGGCTTTGAATTCCACCAAAGAAAAGCAACAAAAAAAGAATGTGTGGTACAATCATTATCTAAACCATACAGAATTCTGACAGTTCATGGAGGAATCCAGGAATCACAGGTGTTTCCATAGGGCCAAATGGACAGTGACACTGAGTGGTTCCCAGATCCAGTTTGGGGGAGAAAGGAATGAGTGGAAACCTCAGAGTTGGGAGCACAGGTGCAGATTGTGTTAACAACAGCAGTAATAGCAACACACACGTTCTTTCCTCCCATGTGACCTTTGAACTTGCTCTTCCTTCTACCCCAAATATGCCCATTTTCACAGGGCTGGCTACTTCTAGTCAGTCACCCTCCATGAGCTTTCCCCAGCCACTGGTCACTCTCCACCATATCACTCTGCTTTAATGCATTCATGGCTTTTTCCACCACCCAAATTTATCTTATTATTTGAGTATTTGTTAATGGTTTCTCTGCAGTGGTGGTAAATGTGTAACAACTGGCGGTGGGGGAAAGGAAATGAAAGTAAATACATATAACACAACTTCTAAATGATAATAAAATATGCAATACTTTTTACTGTAAACTCCATATAGTCGATCAATTCTCACAGAATGCCTTTGAGTAGTTTTGCCAAACTCCTGTATCTGTAGGCAAACTATGGTTGCAGTTGAACCATGATGTGACCAAAAGAGTTGCATCCTAATCTGTTCTTTTCCCAATAAAAGTATTGTCATTAAATCTGATCTATCATCTGCTATTAAGTGATTTCTCACCCTCACACCAATGAGATTTGCTAAATTGGCACCCCTTTTAGCTTCAGCACTAATGGTTGCCACAGCACTAGCCATCATTTCAGATTTTGTGTGGTTGCAAGGATTGGAACAAAATTGTTTATTAATAGCTTGCAAAATTCCTAAAAATGCGGGGGGGGGGGGAGGGGGGAGGGCGACCAGCACAAGCCCTGTACCTCTCCAGCTTGGATGGTACTAAGTTCTATGACAGAATGAAGGATACCTGGCAAATATCAAATACACACAGATCCTTTCTTAACATAAAACATACTAATATCTTCGTTTGGATTCTCTTAAATCTTTCATATGAGATTCTAAGTCTTCCTGGGATGGAAAGACTGGCAAGGGTGCGATCATCCCAACTACGGTTGCCCAGCTACTAAGAATGGTAATTACCACCTTCATTATTAGAGGATTCTAATGATCAGAGATTTTGGTCAGATGTGCGACTTGGAGCTGCAGACATCCCAACCAATTCTTCTCACTGTCAGACTGTCTTTTTATAGATATTGTGTCATGGATTTCAGAATGTTGAAAGGCTTCTTGTCTCCTGACTCACACTGTTTAATTCTGCCTCCTCATAAAGTCTGCAATTTCCACTCAGGCTGGTCATGTGATTGGATGTGGTGTTTCTTTTGTTCTTAGGACATGTAAACTATTAGTTTGCTAGAGCTGCCATGACAAAGTACCACAAACTGCGTCACTGAAACAACAGAAACTTACCGTCTCACAGGTCTGGAGGCTAGAAGTCTAAAACCAAGATGTTGTCAGGGTTGGTTCCTTCCAAGGGAGAATCGGTCCTATGCCTCTCTCTTAGCTGCTGCTGATGGTTTGGTTTGCTGGCAATCCTTGACATCCCTTGGCTTGTGGACCATCATCCTGATCTCTGCCTTCAATGTGCACGTTGTATTCTCCCCGAGTATTTGTTTATGTCCAAATTTCTCCTTTTAAGAAGGACATCAGGCATATTGAAGTAAGAGCCCTCCCTACTCCATCCAGTATGACCTCATCTTAACTAATTACATCTGCAATGACTCTGTTTCCAAGTTCAAATTCTGAGGTACTGGGGGTTAAGACTTCAACATATGAATTGGAGGAAGGACACAGTCCAATCGAGTAGTGGGTTTGTGTGTGTGTGTGTGTGTGTGGTGATGGTGATGGTATCTCACTCTACAGACCTCTGAACTAGATGGGATCCTAACGCAAGTAAATGTATTTTCTGTGTAATAATTAAACATTTTTAAACTTTATGGGATCTTGCATTCTTTCACAGCTTTAGGACCTTACAACTCTTAGAGATATTTAAAGATATTTCACACAGCTTTAACTGTCTTGTGGCCAAGAACTCAAGAGGTCATTCTTCTGACAACCTGGTTTGAGTCAACAGTGCACAATGCTGAATAACATGCTATAAATGTACATTATATCTTTGAAAAGCAACTCTGAAACCTTTATTCTGTTCCTCCCATAATTCCTCTGGAAATTCAACAAAAACAGTTCAGTGGTTATTTGCTATTAGTCAATTCTAAGATGAGCATTTTTCCTCAAATTAAAAAAAAAATTGAGTATAGTTGACACACAATGTTATATTAGTTTCAGGTGTACAACTTAGTTATTTGACAAGTTTTCTACATCATGCTATGCTCACCACAAGTGTAGTCACCATCTGTCCCATTACATCGCTATTATAATATCACTGACTGTATTCTTTATGCTGTGCCTTTTATTCCCATGACTTATTCATTCCATAACTGGAAGCCCGTATCTCCCCGTCCCCTTCACCCATTTTGCCCATCCCCCTTTCTCCCTCCCCCTCCTCTCTCTTTCCTCACATTTTAACATCTCTGAAATCACAATCTGTTTATGATCTTTGGCATGTTGTAGTTTAATTAGCATCATATCTTTTTTTCTTTCTGGTGGGATATAAAATAATGATATGATCTTAATGGTGTCTTAGTTTCAGTGAAGTACAATGTTAAGTATCTACTATGTGCAAACACTGCTAAGTATCTGGAATATATAGAATAGTAATAACAAAAAGAAGAAGCTGCCTTCACAATCTCTTAGGAGAGATAAGTAAACAATAAACTTCAGTGTAGTGATTTGGGGCATAGTTTTTCCTGTAGACTCCTGCTATTCACTTACCCACTGCCCTTTTCATTCATATTGCATTGTAGTTATTGGTTCTCTTGCCTGTCTTCTCTAGCAACTTGAAGGCAAGTGCCCTATCTTAATCGACCTTATATTCTCAATGCCTAGGACTGCACATAGCACATAATCAATGCTACATGATTCAATAAATGGATTAAGGTCCTCAGAGCCTACGCTGTGTTGGAAAGTCTCACTAAAGAAAACTTAAATTTTAGTCTCAATTGCCTACCCCACAGAACTTTCAAGCAGGACTGCCCAGAAGGCATATCATTAAGTGGCTTTTTGCTGTAGTGGTTCTTGGTAAAAGTTGGAAAATCATGGCAAAATGTAAGGGTTGTTCCGTGGTCTCTTCTGTGGTCTGTGATGGTTGTTCACAGCCAACCATCAACTGGCCTGCAATATCATTCAGAAATGTGGGGGTGTGAAGGGATGTGTGAAACAAGAGCTTCCCTATATTTTAGGGAGTTCAGACAAAATTAAGTCTAGGTGAGCTTTAACTAGTATTTTGATTGGTAAATAGGTGCATGGACCAAGATTAAGATTTATTTATTTATTTAAAAAGATTTTATTTATTTATTTGAGAGAAAGAGAATGAGAGAGAGAGCAGTGGTGGGGGGGAGGGGTAGAGGGAGAGGGAGAAGCAGGCTCCCTCCTGGGATGTGATGCGGGGCTCATCCCAGGACTCTGGGATCATAACCTGAGCCAAAGGCAGACGTTTAACTGACTGAGCCACCTAGGCGCCCCAAGATTAAGATCTAATAATGCAAGTGTAATGTAAGTTATCCTCGTCAGTTTCCTATCACTGCATAACAAATTATCCTAAGTTTAGCAGCTTAAAACAACAACTTTTATTATCCCAAGGTTCTGTGGGTCAAGAGTCTGAGCATGGCTTAGCTGGGTTCTCTGCTTAGGGTCTCACAAGGCTACAAACAAGGTGTTGGCCAGGCTGTGTTTCCATCCGGAGGTTCAACTGGAGAAGGATCTGCTTCTCAGCTCCCTCAGATTTGTTGGCAGAATTCATCTCCTTGTGGTTGTACGACTGAGGTCCCTGTTTTCTTGCTACAGCCAGGGGTTGCTCTCAGCTCTAAAGGACACCTGCAGTGCCTTGCTGTGTGGCCTTCTCCATAGGCTCTCACAACATGGCTCTGTATTTCAAAGCCAGCAGCAGACAGAGAATCTCTGACCTAAGGGAGAGCCCAGTCTCTTCTAAGGACTTTTATCTGATGAAATCAGGTCCATCCAGGATAATCTCCCTTTCAATTAATTCAAAATCAACTGACTTGGGACCTTAATTACATCTGCAATCTCCATTCCCCTTTGTCATATTCTGTTGGCTAGAAGCAGGTCACAAGTCCCACTCAAACTAAAGGAGAGAGGATTATATAAGGTGTGAACGTTAGGGAGTGGGGATCCAGGGACCCATCTTAGAATTCCGCCTATCTCAGCCTACATAGCTTCTCACTGTAATCTCAGGGCAGAACCAGGGGACAATAATAACTATGAAGTTAATTTCATGGAATTCCAGGGTCGGAAAGGACCATTCCTTGCCTCTAAGTGAATAATCCTTAACCAGACCTGAAAAATAATGTTTATACTTTCACAGATCTCCAGGGAAAGGGATTCTATTTGTAACTAGTCCTTGTGGATAATAAAGTTAGCACTTAATAACCTGAACACCTAAACAAATAACTTTATTTTAACACCATCGCACGGGTACTAGGATTGCCAAAAGTGTGGACTACGCAGGTACACGGAGCCATCTTGAGATCAGAAAAGCCAGTCTTTGTAAAGTAAATGTAGCACAATTTCCCTGAGATCCCTCCAAATACGGAAAATGTCAATTCAGGAGCTCATATGTGCAGGCATTGCTGGTACCCTTCTTCAGTGATCGGCGGGACTTGTTTTGTTTTGTTTAGTTTTGGTATCAAGCAGAAAATGCAAAAGAGGAGACAGTTACCACACACCAAACCCTTGCCACTCCACATGTGGTCTGTGGATCGGCAGCACTGACATCGCTTGAGAGCTTGTTAAAAATGCAGACTCCTGGGCTACACTTCAGACCTGTTGAATCAGAATCCTCATTTTAACAAGATCTCCAGGTATTCACATGCATGTTAAAGTCTATGAGGTCTGTATTAAACTTTCCAGAGCGTTGTCCTCAGCCCTTAGCCAAACAGCTCGGGATATCCAGTGTCTCTCAACTGGTCTCTACTTTGCAGGAATTACTGTCATTTTATTATTTGTTGTTGTTGTGAGTCTATCATTTATTTACTTATTTCTCAGCTTTATTGAGATCTAATTTACATTTAACACTGTATAAGTTTAGGGTTCACAATGTAATGATTTGATATAAGTATGCATTGCAAAATTATTACCACAGTAAAGTTAGTTTACACACCTCGCATCTCACATGCTTACCTTTTTTTGTGTGATGAGAACTTTGAAAATCTACTCTCTTAGCAACTTTCATATATACAATAGAGTATTGTTAACTATAGGTACTGTGCCGTATATGACTTCCCCAGAATTCATTCATCTTACAATTGGAAGCTTGTACCCTTTGACCACCTTTACCCATTTTCCCCTTCTCCCACACCAAGCATTTTAAACATAATCCAAAATCATTGCTCTGACTACTATTTCACTTTGCTGACAGAGATATGGAATCTGATCTATTAACAGTTTCTCTGTAAGATGAGAGACTACATTATTAGGATTTTGCTAACTTATTTTTTAAAGGTTGCACTTATGACCTGCTTGTTAGAAAACAGTTCAGTTAGGAACTTATATGGACATACTTGGTTGCATTCTAAAACCAATTTGGGGGGCACCTGGGTGGCTCAATCTGTTAAGCGATTGCCTTTGGCTCAGGTCATGATCCTGGGGTCCTGGGATAGAGCCCTGCGTTGGGCTCCCTGCTCAGCAGGGAGTCTGCTTCTCCCTCTCCCTCTGTGTGCTCACTCACTTTCTCTCTCTGTCTCTCTTTCTCTCTCAAATAAATAAATAAATATTTACCCCCCCAAAAAATTTGGTGGTGTGGCAATGACCAAAATATCAATATCCTTAATTTATATTATATGTAGAACATGCATATATATATCTGACTCTTTGCTTCATCAAAGGCTATATGAGACTCCAGCAAACTTCCAGGGAAACTTGTCATCTTCACATGTAGATCCTTTCTAGGGTCTACTACAGTATTTTATAGCAGAAGCTGAATTAGTAAGGGCACGAGCCTGGAAGACAGGGCTGTGGCTACATGTGTGTGCGAGAAGGAAGCAGGTGGGAAAAGAGAACAGGAAAAGGGGGTTTTGTTTGTTTCTCCGTAAGCCAGGTGTCATGGGTCCTTGTGAGCAGTCTCTTCGCCAGCTTTGGAAACGGCTCAGGTTACATTACAACTGCACCAACCACAGGCTCCTCACAAATCTCCGGAGGACAATGTCAGTCCTACTAGAGATTTTGTGGAAGACCAAGGCTTACGTTGCATCTTAAACTGCAAACAATCAAATACAATTCCGCATTAGACCTTTCTGTTATCTCCCAGCTCTGGGCTGCCCTACAAAGTCTCTCCCGTGTATTTTCCTCCCATACCCCTAGCTTTTCCATCTCCTCCACCCCTTAATATTCATCCTTTCCTACAAGAACAACGTGGCCCTGTCTCAAATCTTTCCATTTTGGATAACTGCACATTACTTAATAGTCTCTTTAAGAAAGATCATTTCACTTTGCACCCAGGAAAAAAATGACCCTCCAGTTATGGGGCTCGATCCTCCTTATGGGGCTGTGAGGATTACGAATAATAAATGGCCTACAGTTTAACCTAGTGGTTCAGGGTTTAGGTCTGGGGTCAAAGTTCTCCTCATGTAAATTACTCAACCCCGCTAAGCCTCACTTTCTTGATATGTAAAATGAAGTGTGGGCTCTGAACAACACAGGCTGTGTCTTGAATAATAAAAGTAAAGCCTACCTTATGCACTTGGGGAAATAATATCAGACATCATATGAAAAGGGCTTCCCCAATCCCAGTGCCTGGCACAAATAATAAGTGGGTTATAATAGCAGTTGTTAAATAATTCCCAAACTCAATCATTCCAAGTAAATGAGGGTCTACCAAAATAACTCCTAAGTACTCTTTCAATAAGCATCTATTTAATGACTACTGAATGCATAGTACTGTAAAAACAAAATAAGAAAAAAGAAAGTAGGAGATAAATAAGCATCTAATGAGAGCCAGCTATCTGCCAGGCACTTTACATTTATCATCTTATTTATTCCTTCAAATAACATAATGAGAGAGATTTGTATCCCCATTTCTACGAATAATGGGACAGAGCTTTGAGAGCTTCTATAACTTGCCCAAAAGGCACAGATCTGAGTGTGTACCCAGGTCTGTGTGGCTCTGGAGCCCTTGCCCTTCTATAAATTGCAGTGCCTCAAAAGTAGAATATATGAGGGGTGCCTGGGTGGCGCTACCAGTTCAGCATCCGACTCAGAGTTATTTCAGCTCAGGCCATGATCTCGGGGTCTTGGGATTGAGCCCCACCCCGGGTCTGCGCTCAGCATGGAGTCTGCTTAAGACTCTCTCTCCCCCTCCCTTTTGTCCCTCCCCACTGCACACTCTCTCTCTCTCTCTCTCAAATAAATAAATAAATATTTTATTTTTATTTATTTTATTTTTTTAAGATTTTATTTATTTATTTGACACAGAGAGAGCACAAGCAGGGGGAGCTGCAGGCAGAGGGAGAGGGAGAAGCAGACTCCCCACTGAGCAGGGAGCCCAATGTGGGACTCGATCCCAGGACCCTGGGATCATGACCTGAGCCAAAGGCAGACGCTTAACCGACTGAGCACTCAGGCGCCCCTAAATAAATCTTTTTTTTTAAGTAGAACATGTGACCAAATCTTAAATTCTAAAGAGGAAAAGAGAAGGGTTAAATGAATAGAAAAGGGAGCAGAGAGAAATATGGGAAGTAGGAAGACAGAAAGGAGAATCAGATGTTGAGAGCAGGATGAGAATGGCAGGAGGGAGCTGGGAGGGTGACTCCTCCAGTCGCATTGCCAACAGCAGCTCATGGAGAGCCAGCACCCTGCACTGACCCTTCCCACCTTAGGTGATGTGTGAACTAGATCCAGGAGGAAATGCATCACTTTTGCTGCTTACCAACAACTTCAACTAGTGACAAATGATCTCACCCTCTCCTTTGAGAGGTTCAGACAGAAGTACTTTAGCCTTCTATGTACAATTTAATTTTCTGTCTTATTTACAATTTAATTTTGTACTACGCAAATAACTGTCTCATATGGGCTCATCTCATTCCCATAACCAGACTGTAAAACACTCAGTGCCTGTACCTTGGTTTACTATTCTTTAAGAGATGGTCATGGATGAAAACACATTACTAAATCTTATGAAACCTTTCTAAGAAGAAACTGGAAAACAGAGCTTGGGATAGAGAGAGTTATTTTGAGTGTGAACAACAGAACAGAGAGCTCAGACATAAAACCAAGCATACATGGTCAACTAATTTTTTACAAGGGTGCAAATACACATAGTTAAAAAAGGATTCAAGTAATGGTTTAGGGAAAACTGGATGTCCCACATGCAAAAGAATGAAACTGGACCCCTATCTTATACCACGCACAAGTATTAACTCAAAATGGATCATAGATTTCAGTGTAAGACCTGAAACAGTAAAACTCCTGGAAGAAGACATAGTGGAAAAATCTTGGCAATGGTTTCTTGGATAAGACACCAAAAGCCCAGGCAACAAAAACTAAAATAAACAAGAAGGGACTGCATTCAACTAAAGAGCTTCTTCAAAGCAAGCAGTCGGTAAATTGAAAAGTCAACTTACAGAATGGGAGAAAATATTCACAAATCACCTATCTGATAAGGGGTTAATATCCAAAATATATAAAGAACTCATACAACTCAATAGCAAAAAAGCAAACAATCCAATTAATAATAATAATGCTATTATATTATAAACCTCAAAGTTGATAAGAGACTAGATCTTAATTGTTCTCACCACAAAAAAGGATTGAAAATTATGTGATGTAATAGAGGAGTTAGCTAATGATAGGATGGTAACCACATTGCAATATATAAATATATAAACCAACACATTGTACACCTTAAACCTACACAATATTATATGTCAATTATATCTCAATTAGAAATTCAAGAATAACAAAGAGTAAGTAACAGATTTTGGAAATACATTGCCATATTTATGAACATATCTTGCTGGTTCCACGGAGGTGAGGGTGTCTGTCCCCTAAGGGGAGTGGCTCCTGGTCAGCTGCCCTGGGAAGAGACCAGTCCGGGGAATAGACTCTGGGGGAGGAGTATGTGTGGCAGGGGGAGGAGGGATATTTTCTTGGCTCCTCATCTGGTCCACACGCGGCCCAATTTCAGTGTTACGGAATCACCTGGAGCACTTCTGTTGGGTAGGAGCTGTTCCTTGTCACAGGGCAATAACCGTGGGGGCGTGCAGGGAGCGTGCAGAGGAGAGGACCTCAGGTCAGGCCCTAGCTGTAGTTTCCCTGAATCATTCCCTGTGACACACAGCCTTTTGTCATCCGTACAGCCTGTCCCGCACCCGATCAGGTCCACACCCACACTTGGGTCAGAGTGATCCAGGGAAATGCTGGATCCCCTCCCTTGAGGTCAGAAGATGGGACCAGCAGAGAGCCGGCTAGGCTCAGAGCCTCAAGGCACTCCCAAGGGGGGGTTACTTTGAGGAAGCCACTTAACCAAAGTCTGTCTCACTTCCCCATTTGTAATATCAAAAGAAACATCTACCTCTCGGGGTTGCCATGAGGATTAGAGAAATATGTATGGAGTGACTGGAATTTACATATTCATTCATTGTTTGTTCATCTCATCCCCTATTACTCTAATTATTACCTGCCAAGCACCAGGCAATAGAAACGCAGCAGTGAGCAAGACAGATCAAGTTCCTGCTCTCTTGACGTTAATACTCCAGTGAGGAGGAGAGACAGACCATCAGCCGGTAAATGCGGTCAGCACCTGATTTGGATGCCCATGATTGATTCAGGAAAAACCTGTAAAGGGTGAGGGAACCAGGAGCAGGAAAGGCAAGAAGCTGAGCAGGGGTGTGAGGTAGGATCTCACCTTGGCCTGGTCAGTGGGGGCTCTGGCCTACACACCACACCTTCAGAGTTGGACTTTGGAGTAAGAAGACGGAGCATTTGTACCCCTGTCTCTGTCCGTCCTTGGCCACCCCAGGTGACGTGGCTCCTCAGTCAAGGGAGAGACTGCAGAGCTGGTCACAGGTACGAGTTGTCACAGAGGTGGCATTTACGGGCAGTGGGCTGTGGGCACACTGGCCGGGGCCGCAACAACACCTACAGATGTTCCAAGGGGAAAAGTCACATAGCGGTAGACGTGAGGCGAGAAGGAGCATTCAGGGACATGAAGGAGACTGTGATTGCGTGGCCACGAGCCAGGGCTGGATTCAGATCTTGTGGAACCTGAAGCTTACAATTTGGGGACCTCCTTCAGAGTAGAAGAATATGTAAAATCATGAAAATAAAACCAGTACAAACATGAAGATTTATTCAAAATGAGAAATGAGGACAAATCACAAATAATAAAAGCTAACGAATGCCTCAAACATCACAAATCCACCAGAAAAAAACCCCATGATATTTACATGAACTCCCTGACACACCTCTACATTGTTTGGCTATATTTTTTTGATGATGTCCTCATGTGATAATGGTTTGGTAATATACCATCTTTTAAGAGAATAAAGATATTTTGATCTTTCCGCTAAAATGGTAGACCAAAACAAACAAACAAAAAAAATCAAACTTTTTTTGTTATTGTCACTGTTTTGTTGTTACTGTTGCTTTTTTAAGTTTCTTTGAGCTTTGGAACTCGTTATTTGTCGAAATCATGTGACTTTTTAGGATTATTGTCAAGTTTGGAGAAGCCTCTGTGAAGTGTCTTTCCTAAATGAGCTGTGAGCTTTGGAAAGATGTACCACAGCTAGCTTCAGACTCCACACATTTCAAGCTCACTCTTGTCTCCTGCTAGCCTCATCTGGTGGTTGCTGCGTGTCGTGGGACTTGTTCTTAGTGAGCTGCCTGCATATGACCATGATTGGCGATGAGAGTTTTCCAGGACAGTAAATCAGCTTCCCCTTAGCCAGCTCCCCAAAATTCCCACAGCCACGCCAATGCTACCTGGAAAGGGGAACAGGAGGGAGGGACAACCGGAGTAAAAAGAGAGAGTAGACTTATATTTTAACTGCTGGTTGCCAAAATATTTTATTTTTGCAGCATTTACAAAAACACACAAGCATGTGAAAAGATCCCCAGGGCCCCCCCACCCCCACCCCAGGACTTAGAAAAGGACGTGGTAGGTGAGGGGCTCTGAAATGGAAGCTTCACTAGCTTTGTCCTAAATTCGTCTCTGTTAGTGAGGGACTCTTTGAGCAGGTGACATAGACGCCAAAAACAGAGTTGGCACTCAATAAATGATTGTTAATTGGAGATTCATGGTGAACCCACTGTGGTCTCTGAAGACAGGGATCCTTGGCTCTGTCCTAAGACTCAGACCAAATGATGGAAGGCCAGGAAGGTAGTGCTTGCCCAGGAAAGCTTCTTTTAGAACAGAAGTTGCCTGCGTCAGAGACCCTCCCTAAAATACCCTATTTCCGGTCTTTGGCCACCCTTGCCTACAGGCAATAAATGGTAACGGGCTGTGCAGGGTTGGTTGGAATCAGTGAAGATGTTATTTTTTTTATTTTTTTTTTATTTTTTAAAGATTTTATTTATTTATTTGACAGAGAGGGACACAGTGAGAGAGGGAACACAAGCAGGGGGAGTGGGAGAGGGAGAAGCAGGCTTCCCGCCGAGCAGAGAGCCCGATGTGGGGCTCGATCCCAGGACCCTGGGATCATGACCTGAGCCGAAGGCAGACGCTTAACGACTGAGCCACCCAGGCGCCCTGGAATCAGTGAAGATTTTAAATCAGTGCATTGTTTGGCTATGATATGCATCTTCTCATCCTTTGCTGGGTCTCTGGATTAAGGGAGTCCCTGTGCCTGCCAGATGTCCCTGATTAGAACATGTGTCTCCCAGCCTTGTAATTATTTACCTGTCCAGCTCCCTTACAAGAATGAGCTGGGCCAGGGCAGGATCCTGGCTTATTTATGTGCCTAGCACACAGCCTCGCATACAGAGGCATTCAATCCATGTTGTGAGATGAATACACAATTGCCCATCCAGGAATGTAGATAAAGGGAAAAAGCATTCCACCAGTTTCTTTATTTTATCTCTAATTCCCAAGGGCAGGTAAATTAATACTTTGTTCCGTGTGGTCCGTAATGTACTGCTTGGCCCTGAACGACTTAAGAATATTTCTGTTTTTCAGGTCATTTGCAGAAAGCACAAAGCTAGTTTAATTAAATAATTTGCACTGGTGGATGGAAAGCACTCACAAAATAAAGCAGAAATAACCCACAATACATAGTTTTCATTCTGGTAACTCTGCACCAAAATATGAAACAGATTCTCTTTCTTATTTTTGAGAAGGACAAGAGAGCTTCTTGTCTAGAAGCACTGTTGCCTTTGTCAATAAATAAAAGGTCCTTGTGTTTGCAAGGATTTCACATGATGTACTAAAAAAAAAAGGCGTGTAAAGTTTTCCAAAGCAAGTGTGCTCACCAGATTTATGCAAACCACTTAATTACAGAGGGTTCAGAGGAATCAACCACACTTCTGTGCAGTGCTAATAGAAAGGCTACGCGACGTCTAGGGGTTTTCTCCTTTGGGTTTCTTCTTTCCTCCCTAGCTTTCACAGATCCAACAGGAACAACCGCAACAACGAAACTCACAAATTATTTTTGAATTACAGCTGAAAATTTGAAGCATATTTCAAAGGGACTGACAATATCTGACATCAAGCTAAATTAATAGCAGAAAAAATATTTTTTCTCCTGTATTGAAACTACTAACAGTGTTGAATAAAAGCAACTGAAATCCTTCAGAAACTTTCTAGGGCTCTCAAATAAACCCTGGATTTAGATAAAAGCCTCCTTAACTCCAAAGATTTCAAAGGAGTTAAACAACATAAATATATTTTTTAAAAGTTTTTATTGTTATGTTAATCACCATACATTACATCATTAGTTTTTGATGTAGTGTTCCATGATTCATTGTTTGTGTGTAACACCCAGTGCTCCATGCAGAACGTGCCCTCTTTAATACCCATCACCAGGCTAACCCATCCCCCCACCCCCTCCCCTCTAGAACCCTCAGTTTGTTTTTCAGAGTCCATCGTCTCTCATGGTTTGTCTCCCCCTCCAATTTCCCCCCCTTCATTCTTCCCCTCCTGCTATCTTCTTTTTTTTTTTTTTAACATACATTGTATTATTTGTTTCAGAGGTACAGATCTGTGATTCAACAGTCTTGCACACTTCACAGCACTCACCATAGCACATACCTTCTCCCATGTCTATCACCCAGCCACCCCATCCCTCCCACCCCCCACCACTCCAGCAACCCTCAGTTTGTTTCCTGAGATTAAGAATTCCTCATATCAGTGAGGTCATATGATACATGTCTTTCTCTGATTGACTTATTTCGCTCAGCATAACACCCTCCAGTTCCATCCACGTCATTGCAAATGGCAAGATCTCATACCTTTTGATGGCTGCATAATAGTCCATTGTATATATATACCACATCTTTATCCATTCATCTGTTGATGGACATCTAGGCTCTTTCCATAGTTTGGCTATTGTGGACGTTGCTGCTATAAACATCAGGGTGCACGTACCCCTTCGAATCCCTAGATTTGTATCTTTGGGATAAATACCCAGTAGTGCAGTTGCTGGGTCGTAGGGTAGCTCTATTTTCAACTTTTTGAGGAACCTCCATACTCTTTTCCAGAGTGGCTGCACCAGCTTGCATTCCCACCAACAGTGTAGGAGGGTTCCCCTTTCTCTGCATCCTCGCCAACATCTGTCGTTTCCTGACTTGTTACTGTTAGCCATTCTGACTGGTGTGAGGTGATATCTCATTGAGGTTTTGATTTGGATTTCCCTGATGCCGAGCAACAACATAAATATTTTTATAAAAAAATTAAAATCTAGACAAATCCTGAAAACAGTAAGCAGAGGTTCACTTTGGATAGTTGGGAAGTATCTATATTTATCAAATATATATGTTTGTAAGGCAAGAAGAGCTTTAGTGTCATTACTGAAGGAATAACAGGGGCTGGTAAATGGAATTTTATTAAGTAAAAGTTACTCTCTGTTAAAATACTAATAAGAGTAAGCTAATCTATGTGGCTTCAGGTGATAGCCCTCTAACCACCAGCTCTATTTTTAAGGGTAATTATGAATGATATTGAAAGTTTTTGCCTAACTGCCCTCAACTATTTCTCTGTACCCTGCCTGGTCTACTAGTATGTGAAAATCCGACATCAGCCTCATTAGCGGTCCCTGCTAAAATCAGTTAGCTTTTATCAGTCACTAATACCTCTAGTTTGATTGGCATTTGCGCTAGCAAGGCTGTGAAGGTGAGAACTCTGGGTTGGGTTGGGCAGGTGGGCCGCAAAAGTCAGGAAAGGTGAACACATAAAATGGTATCCAAAGCCTGGTTAAAAAAAAAAAAAAATCAGCTGTCTCTGAGAGATAAATATTCACTCCCTGTGTGGAACCTGGGCTGTAGTCAGCTCCCCAAGTCATGCCAGCTTGAAGGCTTCACAGGACATGGCAGATGACCTTCTCCGGGCCCGTGTTCTCCTCTCTCCCCATGTGATGTGACCTAGTGGTCAAGCCCATGGGCGCTGCAGCCAGATTTACAGTTCAGGTGTATGACCTTGAACAAGGTACATTTTTGTTTACACATGTCTGCCCCATTAAAGTGTAACTTCCATGGGGGTGAGCACTTCCTGTAGCTTGCAGCCATAGCAGTGGGCCTGGTGCTTAGTAGCTGCTCGATGCGGATTCTTGAATGAGTGAATGAAGGATTTAACCCCTCTGGGCCTAGTTTTCTCATTTGGAAAATGAGGATAATAGTAGCACTCAATATTAATATATATATAGCAACCAGTGTCAAAATGCAGGCGCGAGTCTTAACTACCCCCGGGGCCCTTTATGCTCTTCCTGTTCAGGGACAACATGGTTTCAGGACGTGCAGCTGCTGACAAAGGGGGACGGATAAAGCCACCACAGGTGGGTCCTGTTACGTGTTATTTAATCGTGTTTACTTGGAAATTCACGTACAGATGTCCTTACGCTCTTATTTTTGTTTTCACGGGCCAGCCACTTATTTTAATGAGATGAAAATGACTCAAAATGTGATTGAGGAAGGAAGAGGGGTAGGAGCAAATTTTCAGTTACATTTCAGAGCTCTCATTCTCATTCCACTTATACAACTTGAGTGGGAAAATATTTTTAGAAGTCAGTATGCTCAGTTACAAAATAAGTGTATAAACAAACTGGTATCTTCCCTACAGATGGCTGTCTTCAGTTGGAAAAAAAATAATGGAAATATTTTTGCAATAGCAAAATTATATATTAAACACCAATGAATAAACTTAAGAACTATGAGGGCCTCTATGAAGAATCCTCTACAACTTTATTCAGAGACATAATAGAAAATATATCAATGAAGAGACACACTTTATTTGTGGATGGAAGTTTCATTATTATAAAGGCATCAGTTCCCAAATTAATTTAGAAATTTAATGTGAAATTTTCCATAGTATTTTCCTTGGATCTATTCAAAATAATTTTAAACCTCAACTTTTTAGGCTAAACTTATGAGAATAACCAATATAATTTAGAAAAACAGGAGAATGTGGTTAAGGAAGGACTTGTCCTATCAATTATTTACCAAAACATATTATAAAGGTGTAATATTTAAAGTGTAGTAAATAAGACTGCTAGTCATGATCCCCTAAATTTATTTCATGACCTACTAAGAATTGTGAACTACAGTTTGAAAAACATTGGTTTATAGATATCAAAAATGGGCAATTTGGTTAAATATATGTCAGTATGATCAGAATATATGCAGCTATTAAATATAATGTGGTAGAACTGTATATTGGCCTTGAAAGGTGTTGACCATATATAGGTAACTAAAAAATTTACTAGAATTGCCCCATTTTGAAAGGACAACAACAAAAATATATGCATATACATACAGAGAAAAAACATACGGACAAGTAAGTGCCAATATATTAACAGAGGCTATAGTCCATTTGTCTTTAGCTTAAACCTTACTTCCAATTTTTTGCCATTATAAGTAATACTATGATTACTACCTTTATGAAAAAAATGTTTTCCAAATTTCAGATGATACCCTTAGGATAGGTTTGTAGAATAACGTTAATAAACACTTTTAAAGCTACATCCCAAAATTGTTTTCTAAAAGGGTTGGAGCAATTTTCATTTCTGCCCACAATGTATGAATGGCCATTTCCTTGTATCCTGACTCATATTAGAAATCTCATTTTTAAAAAGGAATAAATACAAAATTTAAAAAAAAATTTGCTCTTCTGATAGGTTAACAGTTGTCACTATTGTTTTATGTCTTTCTATTTCCAGTGAGGTTAAACACTTTTCCATATGTTAGTCATTTGTATTTCCTCTTTTGTGTATTGTTGCAAATGCTTTCTGCCTGGACTATTTCCTTTTGAGTGATGATTACCTTGATGCAACTTTTTTCACTCCTAAAGAATATATTATTATATAATCTCATATCAAAACTCAGTCTAAAATTTTCTTCTGTCTAAGGTCCTATCTTATAAAATGAAGAAAAAAAATTTTTTAAAGATTTCTTTATTGGGAGAGACAGAGAAAGTGCAGGGGGGGAGGGGCAGAGGGAAAGAAAAAGAAAGAGGGAGTCCTAAGCAGGCTCCATGCTGAGTGCAGGGGCAGGCTCGATCTCGAGACCCTGAGATCACAACCTGAGCCTGAACCAAGAGCCGACGCTTAACCAACTATGCCACCCAGGTGCCCCTAAAATAAAGAAAACTTCTAAGATATCTAAGGAACTCTATGCCCTACAAAATTATTGTAACCATTCATTGCCAAAGACATTTTTTATCTACACTTGATACTTCAAATATAATGACTTTTAAATTTCCTTTCCTCCCTCCTCTAAATATGCCCGAGAAGAAATTTTAATTAATATGATGGGATATTAAGAAATTTTATTTATACAGCATAAAATTATCTTCTGAACAACACCGAATAAATAAAATTATTTAGGGGAAAAAACGTGTCCAACAGACCTAAAAAAATAAAATAAGCTTACTGGGCTGGAACTAATTCTTGGTCTATTTTCAGCAATCAACAGAGCTATCGTGGAACTTTCAGGACACACACACCTGTAGTGCCATGGGGAAGGCAGTCATTATTTTATTTTCATGAGTCAGGTATTTTATTAGGTAAAAGATCAATGTTTTTCAAACTGTGAGTGGGTTAGGAAATCAGTTAAGTGGGTCAGACTGGCTTTTTTTTTTTTTTTAATGAAATAGAATGGAAGGGAAAAGAAAAGGAAAAAAAAAAGCATCACCTGTAATAAAGGTAGATATTACTTCACGTGATGTGCCAAGTCACTACGTCAAATGCGTCCCTGCTATGGGCTATGGTCAAATGGGTTTAAAAGCACAGGACTTCAGAGAATATCCAGGGTTCTTCTCATTTAAAAAAAAAAAAATCATTAACTCCATCCTTACCCCGACAATTACTCTTCACTAACATTAGTCTTTAGTAACTTATATTTGTTTTAAAGAGGATTATTCATTTACTGCTACCATATGCTAGGCATTGTTCTAGGCACTGAGGATACAGTGGTAGTAAACGGAGATCTCTGTTCACACAGAGATCCCCTAGAATAGGAAGACACAAGATGTACAGCGTCAGGTGGTTCTATAAGCACCATGAAAAGCAGGAGGGTTAAGAGAGGGCAAGTGATGCAGGTACGATCTCAGATAGGATGTTGTGAGAAGGCACACTGAGGAGGCGACGTTGGAACAGAGCTCAACATTTAACTTTTTAATCGAGCATTTTCAATGTTATTTTAAATTCAAATGAACATCTTAATAAATAATAGTGAACACTTGTTGAGATTTAAGGTATATGAACTATTTAATGCCCTATCATGATGTTGAGCTTTTTGTTCATTTATATTTTTAATAATTTGCTGAACAAATACTTATTCCGTGCCTGCGGAGGCTGGTCTTTGTATTGGGCCCTGGGGATTGAACTGAGAAAAAGATAAACCTAGTTTCTGCTCTTGGAAGTGTCCAGTCTACTGGGGCATTCAAAATTGGGAAATAGGCAAAGACAATCACAATGTGATAAGTATATGATGGGGGAGTACAGGTGGCAATTCCCTTCTTAGGGGATCAGGGAAGGCTTCCTAAAGGAATGATGAGCAAGCTGAGGTATAAAGCATGAAATAAAATGACCCTAACTTCCAAATTTTTGGATTCACCTTCATTTAAAATCGTAGCTGAGACGATCGACATTTCAGTGGTGCTAAACGAGAAACTTCATGTTGTGGCAGAAGGTGCTTTTAACTTCACATAGCACCAGGTTAGTTACTACCCTCTGTTTGAAAACATACAGAAGAAGGTTAGAGAATGTTTACACACCTGTTCCCAGTAAAGGTAGATCTATAATGATTCTTTATCTTGTGATCATAAAGCTAGGTTTCTCCTTGTTTACTAAGAAGGGCAAAGAGTGCTCCTGGAACACTCAGAGGTGTGTTTTTATAGGTGAGCTGTTGATTCATTACCTGGAGACTGTGAATGTTTGTCCTGCAGAACGGCATTCTACATGTTCGACTGCTGCTGCCGAGAATCCTGTGTCTTCACCTGATGTAGTAAACTGTTTGTCATCCGAGGCTAAACTAGTTCGCCAGCCTTGTGATAATGAACCAGTAAAGACCTCGCGGAGGCTGATAGAATGAACTCAACCAGTATAAGAAGGCTGTTGGTTTTCTTGGCATAAGGAAAATACCTGAAGCTTTTTCTCCTTGCATTGATTATGCAAAAAAATAAATAAATAGGTGAGGCTAACCTAGTTAATTTTAAGCACAACCCCAAATCTCATTCTGACAGAAGTGGAGCGTCAGATGGAACGAGGGTCCAGTGCCCCGGATCAAGGGAACTGAACACAGGAAGGGCTGCAGGCCGGTGCAAGCAAGTCTGTTTCAGAAAATGAAAGTGGTTCAGATGCAGAGCTTCTGCGGGAAGATGGCAGGCTGAGTAGGTGCGTGTGATTTCCCTCCCAACCCAAACGTCACCTACTATGGCAATACCCTCCCAAAATGGCTTCTCATAACCACCGCCACCTGTTTTATCCAAAGCATTTATCGCTCTCTAAAATACTATATAATATTTTACCCATTTATCTTCTGCTCCCTCATTAGAATGTAATTAGCTCATAGAGAACAGGACTTTTGTCTATTCTGCTTATTAACAGCCCCAACTAAGAATGCGAGACTAAAAACTGTTTGGAAGTTCAAGAAAGAGGCTTAGTAATTTTGATCTTCACTCTAGGTCCAGGGTAATATGGGTGGATTATTTGCTGACACTTTCCTCCCCATCCTCTACCCCCCATATTAGTATTTTTAAGTATTTCCCTTTGGACTGTAAGAAGAGCCTTACAATCTCCTACCTGGAGGGTAAGGTCTGGAAAACTGTCCCATTCTGGGAGCTGAGTGCGGACAGAGGTCCGGGAATTTCTACATTTAATGTTTTTGGTTTTGTTTTTATCAACTTTTCCACATTGGTTTGTAGACTTGTGGGAGCAGGTCTCTGTCCAAATTGGCTCAGCTCAAGAAATAGATGCAAAAAGCTGATTATCCATCTTCTTTCTTTCCATTTCATGCTTTAAACTTCTGCTAGGTTTCTTCAACAGTCTCTCTCTGGTCCCATTTATCAATACAAATATTAAGATGTGTCTGTTCACTTCCCTTAAGTCTTTAACATGCTTCTTGTGGATCTGTCACCTGACACTTTCTCACTCATTCTTCCTTGTTCTACCCGCCAATGAGTCACACCTTCTCTTCTTATTTATTTCCTTTACACAAAGCAAGCAGAAGCCTCATACAGGACTGAAGCCACATATATTTCTGATCAAAGAGGATGAGGTGGAAGGAAAAGGAAGCAAGGGAACTAATTGGAAGGCCAGGAGCTCCCTAACACAGCGCATTCAGGATGTTTATAGAAAGTTCATGGATTTCCTTAACTCTACCACATGCATATAAATGTTCCAGCTGAGTTTACATGAACTTGATGAACTTCATTTTTCCATGAAGTCACATTGGCAAGAAAAACAGTCTTCAAAATCAAGTCCTTCTTTGCTAAACCTTCTATTAATTCTGCTGCTACCACATGCAAATGAGCTGCAAAGACAAGTCAAGATCACCATTTAGACAGCATTTATCAATGGAGACCCTGAAACTCTCAAATGATGTTACCTTTCTCCAACAGTAGTGATACTTTACCTAATGATGGCTTGACTCGCTTTTTTTTAACATAGCAGCCAAACCACAAATTTGCTATTGGTAACAATGGAGAAATGTTATTCAGTAAAATTCTTTTTGGGGAGAACACTGTGCTTGTTTTGAAGCAATGTCTTGGTAAGGTCTTTTGGGAATATAAAGCGAAGACTAGCAACCCAAGTATCCATCAATGGATGAATGGATAAATAAAATGTAGCATGTACATAGAATGGAATATTATTCAGCCTTAAAAAAGAAAGGCAATTCGGACACATGCTATGACATGGATGAACTTTGAGGGCACTGTACTAGGTTAAATAAGCCAGTCACAAAAAGACAAATACACAAATACTCTATGATTCCACTCATATAAGGTACCTAGGGTAATCAAATTCATTGAGATAGAAAGTAGAATGAAGAACCAAGGGTTAGAATGGGGGGAAATGAGATATTTTTAATGGGTAAAGAGTTTCCGTTTTGCAAGATGAAAAACTTCGGGAGATTAGTTGCACCATGATGTGAATATACTTGACGCTACTGAACTGTAGACTTAAATATGGCTATGATGGTAAATTTTATGTTATACGTATTTTACCACAACTAAAAATATCTTGAAAACCTATTAAAAAGACCATGAGATACAATAGTGAAAATAATCTAACATTTTAAAGGTTTACAATTTAAGTATACTTATGATGGCGTTCTAGCTTATACAGTTGTTTTTAAAATAACAACATATAATACAAATTTTTGAAAGACTATATTTACATTCTTTTTCTCATAAATCTTCCTGTCCTCCTCACACTTTTGTACCCCAGTCCTCCTGACCACTGTCCCACAGCATTCTATTTGATAATGGCTGGATCAATCCAGTAAGTTGAAATTAACAAACTCTCCTAATTTTTGCTAAGGATGATAATTCCCAATACTAAGTTGCAGAGCCTCTACTTAAGTCAAGATAAGTAGGCCAAAAAAGGATAGATAGATAGATTGATTGATTGATTTCCTATATATTTTCTATATACTTTCTCACTGGCAACCTAAGTCCACAACCTTGGGCCTAGAAATCTGTGTTTTTTAAATGGTCCCAAAGTATTTATGATGATCAGCCAGGTCTGGGAACTACCAGACTAGAGGGGAAGCATTAAAATATTTTCATGAACAAGTAAATATTTGGGAGTAATACTCTAAAGTGATTTTGAAGCTCTTACTAAAATTCTAAGTTTAAATTAGAAGACTTGTCAGGAGAAACCCTTACACTAGCAAATTGTTTTAAAATTCTATTTTCTCTTACTTGAACATCACAATTACAGAAACAACTTGATTTCCCTCCCTCAGTTGTTACAGGTTATAGCATGCTTACCCAAAAGTGTGTTATTCTTCTTACCTGTGCTGCACACAGGGAAAGGTAGGTTCAGAGCTTCCTGGGCTCAAGACCTATGTGGTCACTGAGGGGTCCATACTTAGAAAGCCCCATGCTGGGCCTAATGCTCTGCTGTTGCCATCTTGAAATTCTTTTTGTGTTTTAAGTTTTAATTTTAATTCCAGTTAGTTAACATACAGTGCTATATTCGTTTCAGGTATACAATATAGTGATTCAACAATTCCATATGACACCTGGTACTCATCACAACAAGTGTACTCCTTAATCCCCATCACCTATTTCACCCATCCCCCCTCCTACCTCCCCTTTGGTATCATTAGTTTGTTCTCTATAGTTAAGAGTCTATTTCTTGGTTTCTCTCTCTCTCTCTCTCTCTCTCTCTCTTTCTTTCTCTCTTTCCTTTTGCTCATTTGTTTTGTTTCCTAAATTCCACATATGAGTAAAATCATAGGTATTTGTCTTATTCTGACTCATTTCACCTAGCGTTATATTCTCTGGCTCCAGCCATGTCATTGCAAATGGCATGATTTCATTCTTTTTATGGCTGAGTAATATTCCATTATATATATCACATCTTCTTTATCCAATCAGCAATCAATGGACAGTTGGGCTGCTTCCAAATCTTGGCTATCGTAAATAATGCTGCTATAAACAGGGGTGCATGTACCCCTTTGATTTTTGTATTCTTTGAGTAAGTACCCAGCAGTGTGATTGCTGGATTGCCATCTTGCATTTTTTTTTTAAATTCTTAATAATTTTTTAACAAGGGGCCCCACATTTTATTTATTTATTTATTTATTTATTTATTTATTTGAGAGAGAGAGAGAGAGAGCGCACAGAGAGAGAGCATGAGTAGGGTGAGGGGCAGAGGGAGAGGCAGAAGGAGACTCCCCACTGAGCAGGGAGCCCGATGCAAGGCTCAATCCCAGGACCCTGGGATCATGACCTCAGCCGAAAGCTGATGCTTAACCGACTGTGCCACCCAGGCGCCCAGGGCCCCACCTTTTCATATTGCACTAGTCCCCAGAAATTATCTAGCTGGTCTAGAACTTGGGTTACTGATTGCAAAATGTGATGCTCTAGGCTCAGTTGGGAGAAGGGTTATATGACTACAGAAGCTGGGTTGTCCCTTTTATTCGAGATTCAATGTAGCTATTTTATACAAAATTTTCATAGTGATTTTGCCATAGAGCATGGCAATACTAATACTAGAATCCACAATTTAAAGAGAACCTAGAGCACATAATAGTTACATACAAGTTTCAAACAGAAATCCACACAAAGATATAATTTTCTCATAAATATTTACAAGTTTCAAATTGCTGGATATCAGTAACTCCATTTATCTTGGTGTTTCCTTGTGAATGAAGTCTATCCAGTGTCTACATCTTATTGAGAAAAATCTGTGACGCTAATGCAGAAAGATGAATCAAGAATGCCAAAAAAAAAAAAAAAAAGTTTCCATCCTAAGCCAAAGAATGAATCACTTGTGCATTCATATGTTATAGAAAATATGATTCCTTTTTTTCCAGTTTTACAAGGCCAACACCTATCAGAAACACTAATTCTTACGGTAACTGATTTAGACTAGGCCTCAAAAGCCATACAAAGGCTCTTCGTAGAAATGAACAAAGAATGTATTTGTATGTTTATCTGGGAATTCTTGCCAGAATCCATTCCAAATCAGCAAAGTAACATTTACTTTTACATTTGTGTTTTAGGGAATTTTATAAACCCCTAAGCTAACTGATTTTTGCTTGTAGAGATATAAGCTGATATTAGGAGAGAAGACTGGGGATATGACAGAACTGAAATGTTTGTGCCTATTTATTAAGCATGATTATCCTTGCTCATCAGAAATCACCGTAAGTCAGCTTTCTCAAAAGGCAGTGACGCCCAAAGTCTGTGTTTTACTTCCTCCTATCCTTAAGTCACCTACTAATGCTGGCTCGTAAAAAGTACTCAGCAAACCCTCGCCTTACCCTCTCTCCAATTATGGCCTCTCAGGGATCAAGCTCCTCCCATCAGCTAATTTTTCACCCTTATCTGTCCTGATTGGGCAGCATCACCACGTAGCCAACTTTTCATATTCTCTCTTGAACACTTCCATTATAATTTACTTGTTCTTGGTCCCACTTTTTCTGATTTTCAGAATGAAAATAATCTAATTTCTATCTCAGTCTCATGTTTTGATGAATTAATGTATTAACAAGGTAGCATCCTATTCTCCTGTCTGTTTTGGGGTTTTATTTTTGTTTTTGTTTTTACAATAACAATATTTCAGGACAGTGGCAATGGAGTGACTATGAAAGTGGAAATTATGGCTAGGCAACTGGGAGTTTGAGATACCTCTGAGTCTCATAATTTAGATAACAACCTATGAACAGGACTGGCTTTTTGTAAAAGACACTTAATCATTTCTTTATTCAATCATCAAACATGAACTAAGGACTTAGCCTGTGCCAGGGCATACAACACTGAACAAGGTGATCAGGTCCCTATTCTCATGGAACTTACATTCTAGGCATGTTCCCCACATAAATCTATGAACAAATAATAAGGAAATATTTGGTAATGATAACCACTATGATGAAAATAGGACATGGTGCTGTGAAGAGAAGTGACCACGGGGGCATGGGCTGGGGGCTACAGCTGAGTAGTCAAAGATGGCCTGTCTGAGGAGATGACATTGAAGTTAAGACCTGAATGATAAGAAGGATGACATGGGGTGGTCTAGAAAAAGAACATGTCTGACATGTGGGAAGAGCGAATGCAAAGGCCCTAAGGTGAGAGGTAGCTCTGTGTGTTCCAGGGTATTGTGGCTAGAATGTAGGATTACCAAGGGAAATGAAGGGGGAGAGGTAGACAAGGGCCAGTTTACGTGGAGTCTGAGAGGTCAGGAGGAGTCTTTGGGTTTGATTCTAAGTGTGACTAGAAGCCACTGGAGTGTTTCAAGCAGGGGAATGACATTATGCTTATGTTTTAAAACAAAACCTTCTGGCATTTGGGTTGTGACTTGACTATAGACGCCAGAGAGGGAGCAGGGAGGGCAGTTAGGACAGAGATGACAGTGGCTCGGGTCAGGATGGGACCTGTAGAGGTGTCAGCAGCAAAGTCAGGATATACTTGGAGAAAGAGTCAACAGAATTTGCTGACATATTGCATATGGCGGTGAGGAAAGGAAAGAGAGGAGTCACGGATGATTCCTGGGTTTGAGTTTGAGTAACTGAATGTATTATAGTGTCATTTTCTGAGATGGAAAAGCTGGGGAGGGGTAGTTTGGTGGAACAGGTTGTAGGGGGAAATCAAGACTCACATCTTCAAAAAATATTGAGTGTGAGATGCCTATTAGACATCCAAGTAGAATTGTCACGTGAACATTTAGATATGTAAGTCTGGAGCACGGAGGAGAGGTCAGGGATAAAAATTTAAATTTGGGAGTCATTGGCATATAGATGGAAGTCTAAGCTATGGGGTTAGATGAGATTATCTAAAGACAGGGTAAATGGAGAAGATGAGGAGTCAAGAACACCACCGCTTAGAGGATAAGCAGAGAAATCAGCAAAGGAGCCATTGAGAAGTGGCCATTGGGGGTCTTTGGAGATCTTGACAGGGCAGTTTCAGAGTGATAGGAACAGAGAGGGGATTGAAGAAATATAGATGCATACTCCTCAAGCTTAGGCAATACCCCACAAATCTGTGCTGGTCCAGGAGCATATAATGTTCTTAATGGTTTTTTGTTTTGCTTTTTTTTTTCCCCTAAACTCTGTGGCACACAGAAAATATGCAACAAAAAAATGCTATGAAGTTTTCATTGCCACCTACATAGCTCATAAATCTTGCAATGTCCTGAAAGAACCACCAAATAGCCAGCATTAATAATTTTATGGGGTAGCTCTCCAAGACATCATGAAGGAATACCTAATAAAAGCAATTGTAAAAAGGCTAACAAAAATAGAAAACCTGACTGGGGACAATTTATGCCTGATGAATTTCTATGTGGCAATACTAACAAAGCTACCATAAACACATGGTATTGACTTCTGTGGTTAAGGCATTCACATTATAACTAATCCCCAAACTAGCAAAATATTTGTCTAGAGTTGTGACAGACTTTTTCTCTTGTCACAACGTGCTACTGAAATAGGATCTATTCCATTGAATGCAACAACTGTTTTTGTTGATGTTGCAGATGGTAAGGGGAAGGGGCTGAGATTACTGCTGAAGGAGACACAAGGATGAGTCATAAGCAGTTCCTGCCTTCCAAAAAGCTAGCAAGAACTCTCCTATCACCAGGCTGCCACCACAACAGGAGCAGGGACTGAGTCGCTTGGGATTACCATTGTAAACCAACACCTAGACATAGAAGGCGCTTGTCCTAGTCTGTTCAAGCTGTGATAACAAAATACCAAATACTGAGTCACTTAGAAACAGAAATTTCTCACAGTTCTGGAGAATGAGAAGTTAAGGGTATGGTGTCAGCAGATTTGGTGTTTGGCAAGAGCTTCCTGGTTCAGAGACAGCCATCTCCTTGCTGTATCTGCATATGGTGGAAGGGGCTACGGAGCATTGTGGGGTCTCTTTTATAAGAGCATTAACTTCATTCATGAGAGCTCCACCCTCATGACCCTCAAGTCCTTCCCAAAGACCCCACCTTTTAATATCCTCACCTTAGACTTAGGTTTTCAACATTTGAATTTTCAGGGGACACAAATGTTCAGGTATAGTGGCACTTGAGACAATAAATGAATAAATGAGTGAATTTAAAATACAGAAAGATAAGTGTATCTGGTGCATAGTAGTTGCTCAGTAACTATTTATTGAAATAGTTATTGAGCAAATAGCTTAAAATACACTACAAAATAAGTCAGAAAAACATAAACAAAGGGATGTAGGACTAGGACTGTCAGAAAAAAATTCTGAAAAGATTGTGACTCCTGAAATAGGCCTTGAAGGGGGCACCTGGCTGGCTCAGTTAGAAGAGCAAGTGACTCGGGGCGCCTGGGTGGCTCAGTCGTTGAGCGTCTGCCTTTGGCTCGGGTCATGATCCCAGGGTCCTGGGATCGAGCCCCGCATCAGGCTCCCTGCTCGGTGGGGAGCCTACTTCTCCCACTCCCCCTGTTTGTGTTCCCTCTCTTGCTGTGTCTCTCTCTGTCAAATAAATAAATAAAATCTTTAAAAAAAAAAAAAAGAAGAGCAAGTGACTCTTGATCTTGGAGTCATGAGTTTCAGCCCCATGTTGGGTGTAGAAATTACTTAAATAAAACTTTAAAAAGGGGGGTGGGATGAGAAATGTAACATTTTTTTTTTTTTAAAGATTTTATTTATTTATTTGACACAGAGAGACACAGCGAGAGAGAGAGCACAAGCAGGGGGAGTGGGAGAGGGAGAAGCAGGCCTCCCGCCGAGCAGGGAGCCCGATGCGGGGCTCGATCCCAGGACCCTGGGATCATGACCCGAGCTGAAGGCAGACGCTTAACGACTGAGCCACCCAGGCACCCCGAGAAATGTAACATTTTTGACCACATAAGGAGATCCTTTAAAGAGGAAAGAGAAAGGATATACATGCTGAAGGAGGCACTGCATTGCCCAATCCCATGAAGCATACTGCCTTGAGTTCCCATCTAACATTAAGCCAAATATTCTGTAGCAGCAATGTGTATCAGTGTCCTGGGCTGGGACTCACAGTGACAACTTGCAGAGGAAGCTTGTTTTCTATGAACTAGTACTTACCTCCCCTGACTGACTTTATCTTCTTGAGAAATAGCGGTTTTGGATGAAGATGCTCAGCCATCCGACTTCAGCTATCATGCAACCAGACCATGATGTAATACAGGTAGCAGAGCTCACGCCTCCTGTTCTCCTGACCCATCGATCTGTAAGCACAGAGGAGGTGTGCGCGGGTAGGCACAAATGGTTTGCCTTCCTACTTACTTTCATGGGGAAACATGGGCTGGCATCAAGGACAACTGCAGGACTAACACAACATGGAACCTCTGTGGAATCTTGCCTTGTCCACCCTCTTCTCAACCATTCAGGGAAGTCAAAGACCCTGGGAGGTGTGAAAGTCTATAAATAGGACAAACTGGAGGAAAGCACCTCTCTCTCTCTCTCATTCTCTCCCTCTCTTCAGCTGATGTCTCAGAAATGTCCCAGGTGTGTGTTTGGTAGAGGGGGAGAAGTGGAACCAGCTTCGTGAGTGTGGGACCTGCACCGTTACTCAGGGCTCTTGGCTTCACCGTCTTGAAATTCTTACCAGTCTGTGAACAAGGGACCTCACTTCTTCATTTTGCACTGGGCCCTACAAATTGTGTAGCCTGTCCCAGAGGCGGGAGCTGGTAAGAACTAGCCTGTAGGGAAAAGCAAGCTCAGGCCCGACTCTCACCTGGGCCTTACGCTCGTGTTTGCTGACTGGCTTCTGGTCAAGTTCTTTCTCTTCCCAAGCACACTCAATGTCAGAACAGAGGGACCTTGGGCTCACTAACCAGGATCTAAGGGAAGAGCAGGAAACAGTTCTCAACTGTTACATTCCTTTGAAGGCTTATATTTTATCCTAAAAGAAGAAAAAATATAAATATTTGCATTCTGTTCCATAATATATCTGTTGGGTATGTTTTTAAAATAAGATAGGCCTTTTCCCCCAAAATAATCTTTAAGTAAGACTGACACTTGAAGAAGATACACCCTCTTTATCACTTGTGTATAAAGGCCTTCTGCCCCTCCCCGCCAAGTAACCTCCCATGCTGTAACAACGGGGGGCACACAGGTCAAGGAGAGACCCTGCCAAGTTCCAGTTCAGCAAATACCCCTCACAGGACTCCAGTTTCCTCTCTCTCCTCACATGGCCCTCCCCGTGGCCTTCACTGGCACATTATGTAACACATGGTGTCAGGCTCCTTTTTCTCTGCTCTTCTTCCTTTTCCTCTTCTTATAAAGTCACAGTTGCTTGCTAGAACCCAACCCTAAAAGTGCTTTCTATTTCCTCTCTCAGTCTAGAGGTGCCTCACAGCCAGGCCAGTTGGCTTCTGATTAGGCCTCCTGGCTCCCAGTAAGGTTCTGCAGTTCTGGGTTCTACCCACTTCCCAGGGTCCACCCCTTTTCCCTGCTCTGGACTCAAGACCCACCGGCAGTGGGGGCTGGCAGGGCCAGCACTGGGCATATATAACCAACTCTAACAATGATGGCAGTCACGGGCTCTCAGTTATCTCTCAGGTCTGCATGCGCGGTGCCCTCTTCTCAGAATGCTTAAGGACTTCTACTTGCCCTTGGGTCGCAGTCTAAATGCTACTTCCTCTGGGAATCCTTCCTTGACATACCCCCCCCCCCCGCCTCCCACTCACCACCCAAACTAAGCCAGTCCTCCCTTACTATTCTTTCTTCCCCTTATAGGAATACTTACCACATTGTACTTACTACATTCTTGCTAACTTGCCTGCATCCCTCACTCGACCCCCAGCCTGATCAGAAAAGGGACTTGCTAGTCTTCTTCTCCATTATATTCCCCAAACCTGGCAACAAGAAAAGTGTAGGATGCTGTTGAAGCCTAGGCACTGTTAAGCGATTTTCATTTATAATCTCACAACAATTCTAGAAGGAAAGGATTAGTGTTCCCATTTAACAGATGGGAAAAGGGAGGCTCAGAGAGGTTGAATAAGTTGCCTAAGGTCACACAGCTGGAAGTGGTTCCATCAGGCTGTGAGACCTTGAAGTCTATATGCTTAACTCCCTATGTCAGTCGGAGTTCAGTCGGAGTAGAACCACCAGGAGTGATACAGAGTGAGGCATTTGTTTTAAGAATTAGACCTTGAAAGAGTCATCGCTGAAGCTCATTAAATGGTCTGTGTAAGGCTATTGCTTCTGCATCTGGTGCTGGGCCTGCAGGAAGGAAAGTAGGAGAAAGCAAGGACAGACTGGAGTCCGCGGACCCCAGGGCAACCCACGTTGGTTTCTCCCTGCCTCCAAGCCTCCCACGTCCAGGTGAGGATGACTTCCAGGAGCAGTAGGTACCTTTGTCTGGGGTAAACACACCGCACCTGGCCCTGGGGTCACAAAGGCTGAAGGAGGAGACCTGGCAGGATCTCAGGAGCTGAGGGCCCAGCTGCCGCGCCCTGCCACCCGCGTGAGTCAGCGGGGAAGCGACGATGTCTCTGAGCTGCTGCTGGTCTTCTGGTGCCCGGCCCTGCCCAGTGCAAACCTGCCTTCACTCCCTCTCTGCTCGCTTTACTGTTACAGATCACAAAATAAGATGTCCACTCCTGAAACTCAATACTTGCAACATGAATGTATCACATACCATTATGTAGTATATGAATGCCTTCAGGGATTACTTCCATGCCAAGTGCGTCCCATCATTCTTAAGTGGAGGAAGGGAGGGGTCTTTCCTGGGTCAGCTCTCTGATCTCATGTCTGGTTTTTCTGGGACTTCCCAAAAAACTGTACTTCGAGGGGCTGTCCTGGCTGCATGGCCTCTCCCAGAGCAGTTTCCCAGGCTTGCCCCTCTCCCTGAATTTCCATGTGCTCCCCAACCCGGAACCCATCGAAACCCTGTCTTTTCAGGGTTTTACATTCATTACATAGACACAGTTGATTAAATCATTGGCCATTGGTCATTGATTCAATCTCCAAGCCCCATCCCCCTCTGACCAACAGAGTGGGACTGAGAGTTCCAACTTTGTGTTTTTAAAAAATTTTATTTTATTTAAATTCAGTTAATGAACATATAGTGTATTATTAGTTTCAGAAGTGGAGTGCAGTGATTCATACCAGTTGTATATAATACCCAGTGCTCATTACTTCAGGTGCCCTGCTTAATGCCCATCACCCATTTACCCCGTCCCCCCCACTCCCCTCCCCTCCACAACCCTCAATTTGTTTCCTATAGTTAAGAGTTTATGGTTTTTCTCCTTCTCTGTTTTCATCTTATTTTAATTTTTCCTTCCCTTCCCCTATGATCCTGTTTTGTTCTTAAATTCCACATATGAGTGAAATCATATAATTGGCTTTCTCTGATTGACTTATTTTGCCTAGCATAATACCTTCTAGTTCATTGCAAATAGTAAGATTTTATTTCTTTGATGGCTGCATAATATTCCATTGTATATATATACCACATCTTTATCCATTCATCTGTTGATGGACATCTGGGCTCTTTCCATAGTTTGGCTATTGTGGACATTGCTGCTATAAACACTGGGGTGCATGTGCCCCTTGGGATCACTACATTTGTATCTTTTGGGTAAATACCTAGTAGTGCGATTGCTGGGTCATAGGGTAGCTCTATTTTCAACTTCTTGAGGAACCTCCATAATGTTTTCCAGACTGGCTACACCAGCTTGCATTCCCACCAACAGTGTAGGAGGGTTCCCCTTTCTCCCCATCCTCTCCAACATCTGTTAGTTTCCTGACTTGTTAATTTTAGCCATTCTGACTGGCGTGAGGTGGTATCTCATTGTGGTTTTGATTTGTATTTCCCTGATGCCGAGCGATGTTGAGCACTTTTTCATGTGTCTGTTGGCCATTTGGATGTCTGCTTTGCAAAAATGTCTGCTTGTGTCTTCTGCCCATTTCTTGATTGGATTATTTGTTCCTTGGGTGTTGAGTTTGATAAGTTCTTTATAGATTTTGGATAGTAGCCCTTTATCTGATAAGACATTTGCAAATATCTTCTCCCATTCTGTGGGCTGTCTGTTGGTTTTGTCAACTGTTCCCTTTGCTGTGCAAAAGCTTTTTATCTTGATGAAGTCCCAATAGTTCATTTTTACTTTTGTTTCCCTTGCCTTTGGAGACGTGTCTAGCAAGAAGTTGCTGCAGCCGAGCTCACAGAGGTTGCTGCCTGGGTTCTCCTCAAGGATTTTGATGGATTCCTGTCTCACATTTAGGTCTTTTTTTTTTTTAAGATTTTATTTATTTATTTATTTGTTTGCTTATTTATTCATTTATTTATTTATTTGAGAGAGAAAGCATGTGAAAGAGAGGGAGAGAGAGCATGGGCTGGGGGAAAGTTAGATGGAGAGGGAGAGGCAGACTCCCCCCTGAGCAGGGAGCCTGACACGGGGGGACTCGATCCCAGGACCCCAGGATCATGACCTGAGCTGAAGGCAGACGCTTAACCGACTGAGCCACCCAGGCGCCCCTCACATTTAGGTCTTTCATCCATTTTGAGTTTATTTTTCTGTATGGTATAAAAAAATTGGTCCAGTTTCATTCTTCTGCAAGAGGCTGTCCAATTTTCCCAACACCATTTGTTGAAGAGACTGTCTTTTTTCTGTTGGTGAAAGTTCCAACCTTCTAATCACATGTTTGGTGTTCCTGACAACTAGCCCCCTCCTTAGGTGTGGTCCCAAAAAATCACCTAATTAACATAACATGAGACAGCTTTAGAAAAACTCTCATCACTCAGGAATTTCCAAAGGTTTTAGGAACTCTGGACCCCACGGAGGAGGGGTTGCTTATCAATAAAAGCACACAAAGAAGCAACAATGGCCAGGGGACATTTTGACTATAAATACCAAGAGTTTGTGAGGAGTGCCCAAGAATGTTTGGTTCGGGCAAGGCAACGCGTAGCTGACCTAAATAGCTCTCCGAAGACCTTGGGGCAATTAGCTCCTACCTGGTAAAGGCAACTCTTCTCCAACAGTTTCGAAGGCAGTCCGGTAGCCTGAGTACCAACTCATATAAAAGCACCCCTCAACTACATTTGGACTTTATTCCTTTCTTTTCCCATTGCCTGGAATTATGTGATTGATCTATCACTGGTTTGGGGTATGTTATTTCTTTATTAGTTTATTAAGAGACCTTATCCTGTACGCTCTGGGCTTGTGAGATTCCCACAGCAAACCTGTGTTAATTGCTGGCAAAGACAAACAGTCTCCAAGCATAATTCGCCTCCCAAAACAAAACAGCTTATCATTATCTCAATATTGTTTCTGATGCGTGTGAAGAAATGTAATAAAAATTACCTGAGCATGTAAAATGAAGCATACGATTGTCTCTGCTTGGACCCTCTACTTCTCCTTCCTTCGGGCTTTAACTTAGACACACCTTATAGAAGCCTTCCCTGACCTCCACTCATACCCACCCCTACCCAATTAGCACCTTCTGTTAGTCTGTGTCACAAATCCTACAATTTCCTGTTTGTAGTACACATCAATATGGTCATTGAGTGGTTGTTTGTCTGAGTCTTCCCCAATAGAATACGGGCTCTATTAAAGTGAAGATTGTTTCTCCTGCCGACCATGGCATTCGCAGTGCTTAGCATATTATTAAATGCTCAATAAATAATTACTGGTGATGAAGGATAGTTGGAAGGCAGGTGGGCAGGGACAAGAGGCCCTGCCCTAAGAGGAAACCACCCTTAAAAGGATTTTACACCACCCTGGAAGGAGCCCTCCAGCCTTTCCCATGAGATAGATAGATAGAAAGATAGATGACAAAAACCTGATTGGATGACAGGCGCAGGGAAGGTTAATCAGATTAAAACAGCCTGGACCAAATTTATTGAGCCCATAAAAACCCCTAGACTTAGAAACTCTGGTGGTGGGGCCCCTGGGTGGCTCAGTCATTAAGCATCTTCCTTTGGCTCAGGTGTTGATCCCGGCATCCTGGGATCGAGCCTCGCATCGGACTCTCTGCTCCTCGGGAGGCCTGCTTCTCCCTCTCCCACTCCCCCTGCTTGTGTTCCTGCTCTCGCTATCTCTCTCTCTCTGTCAAATAAATACATAAAATCTGTAAAAAAAAAAAAAAGGAAACTCCGGTGGCAACCCTCTTGGGTCCCCTCCCTCTTCGGTGGCTTTGTACTATCACCTTACCATGGCTCAATAAACCTTGCTTTGCTGCCCACCACTCTGTCTGGTCTGCCTCTTCATTCTTCCAAGTGGCGTGACCAAGAGCCGTGGGCACCGACGAAGGAAAAAAATCCTGTAACACTGGCACCCTGCCGGAATGAATCAGTTAACCCTGAGAAGACAAGAGAATTTGCTTTGAGTGTTGTCTAAATGTATTTATAATTTGATTTTGTGGAGTCCATTGTTGAATGGACTGGACAAGATTTAGGCTGTTTTCAAAAGAATCAACTGAAAAGTAAATGATTAGATTGTGGTGTCTAAATGTGGTGTCTCTCCCGATTGGAAGGGGGCCCCCAAATGTGGGGGTGGGCGGTGAAAGGAATTACCTGAGGCAGGACAAAGGAGACAGAAGTGTACTGAATACACCACAAGGGAGGGGAGGGCAGGACAGGGACGGAGAGGCTGTCTGCAAGGAGGCCGTGGTTGAGGGCTGCTTTGAAAGAGGGAAGGTGAGGAGGTATGATGACATAGGGAATTCTCCCTTTTCTGGTGACTGCCTGGTTGTAAATAACCCATTGGTTAGTTAGGGCCTATGGGTGTTTTAGTGTTTTTTTTTTAAGATTTTATTTATTTATTTGACAGAGAGAGACAGCAAGAGCAGGAACACAAGCAGGGGGAGTGGGAGAAGGAGAAGGAGGCTTCCCACGGAGCAGGGAGCCCGATGTGGGGCTCGATCCCAGGACCCCAGGATCACGACGCGAGCCGAAGGCAGACGCTCAACGACTGAGCCACCCGGGCGCCCCTGGGCCTATGGGTGTTTTGAGGTGGATCGCCTTGATTCAGTCAGGGGCTCGGGGTCACTCTGGGCCCTTCTGCCTTGATCAGGTTTCCGCTGCTCAAGCCTGTTGTCTAACGGCAGCCTCCATATCTTGCCCTTTTGGCTAAGATCAAGTGTAGTATCTGTTCTTACCAGGTTAAAAGCCACCTATACATAGGTGAAACTTACAAGTTTCAACTATATTCAAGTAGTCTCTTTGTCATTCTAGTTTATGTACATCTTTTTTTCTTTCTTTCTCCCCACACCCACCCCTTTTCATGGCAGGTATGGAATATTAACAAGTCAAGGGGTTTGTTTCTCAAATATACGGGTTTTTTTTTTTTTTAATGAGCCAAAAGATAGCTATTTCTCAACATTTCTCAACATTTAATACAAAGTAGAGAAGAAAATAGAATTCAGCGATTACACCATTTCCTAAAGAGACAAGGGTACATTTATCATCTGCTCTTACATCAGATGGTTTGATATCTACATAATCTAATGACCAGATTAAATGCTGCTAAATGTTACCATCTTGGCTTTGGAAATTTGCCTTATTAGGCCCAGGAAGCTTTCTTTCAAATCTATCATCTATATAAAGCATAGCAGGAAAAGTATTACTTTTGCGCTCAAAGACCATGCTTTGAAAGAAAAAGTCATTGTCCTAACAATTGCTCCCTGACAGTAAATTATCACAATGGATAAAGACCTATTCCACTGTTGGGAGTATGTTGGAAGATGCTAGCATGTAGAAATAAAAGAGAAACAGAAACATATATTAGACCTTGTATTCCTTTCTGTTCGTTCATTTTCACTAGGTAGTAATAATAATAACAATAGTTTTAGTTTGGGGCTTATGAAGCATTTCCAATATGCCACTGTTGGTTATAAGCTCTTAGCTTATAGTAACTCGTTTAATATATGCAACCCTTTAAGTTCTCTATCACCCTGTAAGATCGATACCATGATTAGCCCCATTTTATAGAGGTTAAGTGGCATGCTCAAAGCCACATAGTAAGTGACAGAGCGAGGGTTTAAACTTGCGTAGTCTGCCTCCACAAACACGGTTTTTAGCAATTCACTGTGTTGCTTATTATGTATAATATGTTGATGTTCTATCCTTTCTAGAGTAACATATATAAATCAGCAAGCATGTACTGAGCACTGACCTAGATGCAATGGGGGAAACAAAAAATTATAACATGATGCTTCACTCACTTGAGAGGTATCTTTCTGGACCAAATTAAATTTCACACTTGTTTAGATTTTTCCTGACAGTGGTTCTCAAGTGGTGTGTTAGGACATACTGGAGTGCTGGATCAAACTTTGATCTGATAAACTGTAATTCCACTTCACTGTCAGTAGATAGAAAAAATGTTGAGCGAAGAAGGTCATGCTGTGCAGTGCAGAATGTGGTCCACACCACTAAGGATAAGATGTAAAAGGCAGAAAGTAATGTCAAGCCAGCTCCCAAGAAAGATCACAGGTTTCTGAGAACATATGATGTTCTCTATTGGAGAATTTGGGCTCTTGTAGAATGTAACCTACATGAGGGCAAGGATTTGGCCTGTCTTGTTCACAATTGTAATCCCTAGGCAATATCCCAGTGCCTGGCACAGAGTAAGCAATAAATATTTGATAAAGGAATGAGTGAGTGAATGAATGAAAATAAGAGAGTGGGGCAGAGCTGCAAATAGGTCTACTCCCACAATGACATAGTGTTGAAGACGGACCATGGAAAGAATGATAATGGTAGATGCCTTTATAGTCATGCTATGTTTTGTCATACTCTTCTAGGAACTATGCTGTGCTTTTTGATGACTTAAATAGCATTTTTCAGTCCTTTTATTTATTTATTTGAGAGAGAGAGAGAGAGACAGCATGAGCAGGGGGAGGGGCAGAGGGAGAAGCAGGCTCCTCACTGAGCAGGGAGCCTGATTTGGGACTTGATCCCAGAACCCTGGGATCATGACCTGAGCCAAAGGCAGACACTTAACCGACTGAGCCACCCAGGTGTCCCAGTCCTTTTATTTTTTCTGTGTACCATCAAGAATTCTAGGATTCAGGGGTACCTGGGTGGTTTGGTATGTTAGGTGTCCCATTCTTGGTTTCAGCTTAGGTCATGATCTCAGGCTCATGAGATCAAGCCCCGCCGAGTCAGGCTCTGCACTCAGTGGGGAATTTGCTTGAGATTCTTTCCCCTTCCCTCTCCCTCTCTCACTCTGCCCCTCCCTCTGCTCGTGCTCTCTCTTTCTCTCTCAAATAAATAAATAAAATCTTTAAAAAAAAGAAAGAATTCTAGGATTCAAAACTTTATCATAAATTCTTTATGAATCTCCCAAAGGAATGCTAACATATTTATAGTCGCACATCCAAGATAAAAGAACTACTTTGCTTGGATTTTGATAGATAGCTTCCATAGCAAATAGAAAACACAATCACCATTCCTAGAGAAATGCTTGTTAAAAAGATGTACAGTTCTAAAAAAAAAAAAAAGGAACAAAACAAAAATAGGTATAGCACAGACTACAGAGTTCTTGTTTTAAATAGAATGCTTGAGTTAACCTGTGTTTTTTTTTTTTTTTAAGATTTTATTTATTTATTTGACAGAGAGAGACACAGTGAGAGAGGGAACACAAGCAGGGGGAGTGGGTGAGGGAGAAGCAGGCTTCCCGCGGAGCAGAGAGCCCGATATGGGACTCGATCCCAGGACCCCGGGACCATGACTTGAGCTGAAGGCAGTTGCTCAACAACTGAGCCACCCAGGTGCCCTAACCTGTGTTCTTTAAATTTCTGGGTCCCACTGTTTAGATATCACTCCTTGGTAGTTAAGGGGAAGGATCAAATCTTGGACCTTTGCTAAATATTATAATCTTTCTATTCTGCAACACTGTAAAGTCACTTTCTTCTTTTGTTTTTATCAAATAATAATAAATCCAGTTTTGGTGGAGGGATAGATCTGATTTGGGGGTGCTAGTTTCCAAGAGGTAGGTATGGTGCGGAGAGAGAGGTACCAGAAGAGTCAGACTTAACATAAATACCACCTCCTCTTAGATATATAGGAAGCGGCAGCAGTGGAAAGAATCAGTGAGTGGCATTAGTACAAGACATCATTTTACATGTGAAATTTCAAGAAAATGTGTCTTTTTTAAGGCAATTTTTTAAATTTAAATGCAATTAATTCAATACATACAATGTATTATTTGTTTCAGGGGTACAGTTCTGTGATTCATCAGTCATATAACACCCAGGGCTCATTACAACACATACCCTCCCTATGTCCATCACCTAGTTACCCCATCCCTCCACCCTTCTCCCCTCCAGCAACCTTTAAGGCAATTTTTTTTTAAAAGATTTTATTTATTTATTTGACAGAGACACAGCAAGAGCAGGAACATGATCCCGGGTCCTGGAATCAAGTCCTGCATCGGGCTCCTGGCTCAGTGGGGAGCCTGCTTCTCCCTCTGCCTGCCGCTCCCCCTGCTTGTGCTCTCTCTCTCTCTGAAAAATAAATAAAATCTAAAAAAAAAAAAAAAAGAATTTGTTTGGTTTTGTAAGAAATCATCAAACTGTCTTCCAAAGTGGCTGTGGCATTTTGCATTCCCACCAGCAATGTATTAGAGTTCCTGTTGTTCCATATCCTCACCAGCATTTGGTGTTTCAGAGTTTCAGATTTTGGCTATTCTGATAGGTGCATAGTGGTATCTTATTGTTATTTTAATTTTCATTAAAGCATATGATGGGGGGAGCATTGTTTCATACACTTATTTGCCATCTGTATATCTTCTTTGGAGAAGGGTCTGTTAAGGTCTTTGGCCCATTTTCCAATCAAGTTATTTTCTTATTGTTGAGTCTTAGGAGCTCTTTGTATATTTTGGATAACTGTCCTTTATCAGATGTGCATTTGCAAATAATTTCTTTCAACCTGTGGCTTGTCTTCTACTTCTCTTGATAATGTCTTTTTGCCCAACAGAAGTTTTTCATTTTAATGAAGTCCACTTTATTATTTTTTTTTCATGATTTGTGTCTTTGGTGTTGTATCTCAAAAGATATCACCACACCCAAGATCATCTAGGCTTTCTTCTATGTTATCTTCTAGGAGTTTCATAGCTTTGTAAGTGTTACACTAGGTTTATGACCCATTTTGAATGAATTTTTGTGAAGGGTGTAAGGTCTGCATGTAGATCCATGTTTTTTTTTTACCTGTGGATGTCCAGTTGTTCCAGTACCATTTATTAAAAAGACTATTTTGCTCCACTGTATTGCTTTTGCTCCTTTGTCAAAGATCAGTTGGCTGTATTTATGGAGGTCTATTTTTGGACTCTCTATTCTGTTCCATTGACCTATTTATCTCTTCTTTTACTGGTACCACACTGCTTTGATTACTGTAGCTTTAGAGTAAGTCTTGAAGTTGGATAGCATCAGTCCTCCAGCTTTGTTCTTCTCTTTCAACGTTGTGTTAGCTATTCTGGGGCTTTTGCCTTTCCATATAAACTTTAAAATCAGGTTGTTAATACCAACAAAATAACTTGCTGGGATTTTGATTGGGATTGCATTGAATCTATAGGGCAAGTTGGGAAGAACTGACATCTTGATAATATTGAGTCTTCCTATCCACAAACATGAGATATCTCTCTATTTGTTTATTTCTTTGATATCATTTATCAGAGTTTTCTGGTATTCCTCATATAGATCTGGTACATATTTTGTTGGTTTTATACCTAAGTATTTCATTTTGGGGGGTGCTAATGTAAATGGTATCATGTTTTTAATTTCAAATTCCACTTATTCATTGTTAGTATACAGGAAAGCAACTGACTTTTGTAATGTTAACTCTGTATCTTGCAATCTTGCTATAATCACTTATTGGTTCCAGGAGGGTTTTTTTGTCAGTTCTCTTGGATTTTCTACACAGTTGTATCACCTGTGAACAAAGATGGTTTTATATCTCCTTCCCAGTTGTATGCCTTTGCTTTTTTTTTTCCTTATTGTATTAGGAAGGACTTCCAGTATAATACTGAAAATGAGTAGTGGGAGGGGACCTCCTTGCCTTGTTCCTGATCTTAGTGGAAAAGCTTTGAGTCTCTCCACCATTAAGTATGATGTGAGTTCTAAGTTTTTTGTAGATAGTCTTTATCAAGTTGTGAAAATTCCCTTCTATTCCTAGTTTACTGAGAGTTTTCATCATAAATGGGTGTTGGATTTTGTCAAATGCTTTTTCTGCATCTATTGATATGATCATGTGGTTTTTCTTTTTTTAGTCTGTGAATGTGATGGATTACATTATTTGATTTTTGAATGTTCAACTAGGTTTGCATACCAGGAATAAAGCCTACTTGGTTATGATGTATAATTCTTTTTATACTTCTTTGGATTTGATTTACTAATATTTTGTTAAGGATTTTTGCATCTATATTCATGACAGATATTGGCCTATAGTTTTCTTTTCTTATAATGTCTTTATCTGGTTTTAGTATAAGGGTAATGCTGACTTCATAGAATGAGTTAGGAAGTGTTCCCTCTGCTTCCATCCTCTGAAAGAGTTTGTAAAGGATTGGTATAATTTCTTCTTTAAATGTTGGTAGAATTCACCAGTAAACCCCCCTGGGCCTGACACTTTCCATTTGGGAAAGTTATTCATTATTGGTTCAATTTCTTTAATAGGCATAAACTAAAACTTATCCTTAAAAAAAAAAAGAAAGAGGGGCGCCTGGGTGGCTCAGTCGTTAAGCGTCTGCCTTCGGCTCAGGTCATGATCCCAGAGTCCTGGGATTGAGCCCCACATCGGGCTCCCTGCTCCGCGGGAAGCCTGTTTCTCCCTCTCCCACTCCCCCTGCTTGTGATCCTGCTCTCACTGTGTCTCTCCCTGTCAAATAAATAAAAGAAATCTTAAAAAAAAAAAAAAAAGAAAGAAAGAAATTTAGTTGTTAATTTGTAGAAAATTGTTAAGATGCTCATAATTTGTTCTGTAAAGAGGACAGCACCAAAGGTAATAGTTTAATGTTCTGTAGGACATTAATCAGATTTTTATCTAATTTAGCAATAGTTTAGAATGACTTCAGTATTTTCTTATACTGATGTATGCACATTATTTCTCTTATCTTTCTTTAAATCAGCTTTGTTTACTGCTGATTTTCTCGATAGTTAAAAACTTGACCTGTGTTTAACTGTATTTGTATGAGAATTATTTTATAACATTTTGAAATTTTACTTTGACATTTTATAGAAGTACAACTTGGTACTATTTTAAATATTTAAAAATATTTAAAATCTTAAAAATATAAATGCTCTTTTACCTAGCAATTGCTTATCTAAGTATCGATCCTAAGAAGATAAGGATGTGCTCAAAGATTTAGCTCTAAGAATGATTACGGGTGTTCTGTATATAATAGTGAAATAGAAACAACTATGCAATGCTAGAGGACCAACTGATACCTAAATTTGTTTTAAGAATGGTTGTTTCTGGACAAGTGGAATTTGTAGGTTTCAGAAATTTCTTTTATGTTGTTCATATTTTCTTGTGACACTTTTGGAAGAAGAAAAAAGAAAGCTTAAAGATCACAAAATCTAGTGACACTTCTCTTCTCATTCTTATTGACCTCTGTTGAGGTATTTAGACCATAGCTATGTCTTTCCCTCTGTTCCAATTGCTGCTACTAACTCAGGGAACTTCAGCATTTTTCGAGCAGGACTGATCTACCCTCTCCCTTTTCAATTCCTTCATATCCCATTTCCAATGGCCTTCCAGTTCTGTAATTCACTTCTTCACTCTTCTTCACTTCTGTAATTCAGTACAAAGAATTTTAGATATTGTATTCATTCAGAACTGTTCATCTCAGATGTTTCTGTGCTTTTTGCTCTGTTCTGCTTTTAGATGAAAATGCCTTGTTTTTCTGCTTAAATGAAGTAACACATTTGCCGGAAAATTTTTTCAGAAAATACAGAAAGATTCAGGGGCACCTGGGTGGCTCAGTCGTTAAGGGTCTGCCTTCAGCTCAGGTCATGGTCCCAGGGTCCTGGGATCGAGCCCCGCATCGGGCTCCCTGCTCCTCAGGAGGCCTGCTTCTCCCTCTCCCACTCCCCCTGCTTGTGTTCCCTCTCTTGCTGTGTCTCTGTCGAATAAAATCTTTGAAAAAAAAAAAAGAAAATACAGAAAGATTCAAAAGAGAGAATCAAAACACTGCAATCCAGAGCATACCACTCAGCATTTTTGCAACCTTTTAAACTTGCTGTTAGGAGTAGTTTTTTCTTTGCTTTCCAAAATGGGATCTTACCATTCATTTTACTTTTATAATCTGGTTTTTGCCACTCAATGATTTACCTTTCCAAGCCAATCTATACAGACCACATCATCATTATTATGGCTAAAAAATAATTTATTTTATGGATGTAATATTCTTTATCTAACTCAAGGTGTCTCAACCTCAGCACTGACATTTGGGGCTGGATAATTTATCGTGGGGCCTGTACTGTGCACCGTAGGATGTTCTGTAGCATTCCTGCCATCTGCCAGTCACATGCCAGCGGCACCATTCCCCTAGGCATGACAATGAAAAATGTTTCCTGCCAGGGGCCCCTGGGTGGCTCAGTAAGTTAAGAATCCGACTCTTCCAAGATGTCCATCAACAGATGAATGGATAAAGAAGATGTGGTACATATATACAATGGAATATTATGCAGCCATCAAAAGGAATGAGATCTTGCCATTTGCAATGACGTGGATGGAACTGGAGGGTATTATGCTGAGCGAAATAAGTCAAACAGAGAAAGACATGTATCATATGACCTCACTGATATGAGGAATTCTTAATCTCAGGAAACAAACTGAGGGTTGCTGGAGTGGGGGGTGGGGTGGGAGGGATGGGGTGACTGGGTGATGGACACTGGGGAGGGTATGTGCTCTGGTAAGCGCTGTGAATTGTGCAAGACTCTTGAATCTCAGATTTGTACCTCTGAAACAAATAATGCAATATATGTTAAGAAAGAAAAAAAAGAAGAAGAATGTAGCAGGAGGGGAAGAATGAAGGGGGGGAAATTGGAGGGGGAAACAAATCATGAGAGACTATGGACTCTGAAAAACAAACTGAGGGTTCTAGAGGGGAGGGGGGTGGGAGGATGGGTTAGCCTGGTGATGGGTATTGAGGAGGGCACGTTCTGCATGGAGCACTGGGTGTTATGCACAAACAATGAATCATGGAACACTGTATCTAAAACTAATGATGTAATGTATGGGGATTAACATAACAATAAAAAAATTAAAAAAAAAAAAAAGAATCCGACTCTTGATTTCCACTTAGGTCATGATCTCAGGATCCTGAGATCAAGCCCAGCATCAGGCCCCATGCTCAGTGAAATAATCTGTTTGTCCCTCTCCCTCCCCCTCTGCCCCTCCCCCCACCCCCACCCGCCCCTGGGAGCCTGCGTACTCTCTCTCTCTCTCTCAAATAAATAAATAAACAAACAAACAAATAAAATCTTTAAAAAAAAAATGTTTCCAGCTATTCCAAATGGCTTCTGTGGACAGTCTTGCCCCAGTTGAGAACCACTGATACAATCAATCTGCTATTATTTGACATTTATATTTATCTATTTTTTTATAATTAAAAACAGTGGTGCTAATAAATATCTTAACATATATAAACTTAGCACTTCTTTGAATTACCTGCATAGCTTAAATTCCTAGAAAGGAACAACATATTTTAAATGTTGATATCTATTCCCCGATAGTCCTCCAAAAGTGCTGTATCAATTTATATTACTGTTTAAACAGCAGAAATGCCATTTCCTTACATCTTGTCCAAGTACTGTTTTTCTTAGTGAAAAAACAAAACATACCATTTTGCCCTTTAAACTTGTAAATTCTTTGATTGCTAACCAGGTTGGTAGCTTTTACTATGTTTATTAGTCATTTGTATTACTCCTTTTGTGAGCTGCTAATTAATGTCTTTTGTCCATTCTTGGGTTTGTAAGAGCTAGTAATTCTTTCTTCCAGTTTGTAATTTTTCTGGTAACATTTATGCTGAGTTTTCCTTTACAGAAGGTATCCATTTTTTATGTTGTCAAATTATTAGCCTCTTTATTGTGGTTTTACTGTTAGAAAGTAATACTTAAGTAATACTAAGTCATACTTAGAAAGATCACCTCTGAAGTCTTATACTTCAGTGTTTTATTCTATTAGACCAACCTTCTATTTTTCTTTATTTCTCATTAGACTCTAATACTAAGCCTTTGCTACTTCTAGACCAGTGCAAATTAAATTTGAATGTACATATGAATTAACTAGAATCTTATTAAAATTCACATTCGGATTCAGTAGGTTTGTAATGGGACAAGGGAGCCTGTCTTTCCAACAAGCTTACAAGTGATGTCAACTCGGTTCCTAGGCCACACTTTGAGTCACTAGGTTTTAGACCTTCAGCCCTCAGTCCTCTGTACCCTCTACCTCCATTCTCTGGTTCTCCTCTGAATTTCCTTCCTTTCCTACCTACTGTGAATCCCAAGGACAGGAATTTCAACTCTACTTCACCCCTTTGTTTTTCTGGAACAACAACCCTTGCAATCTCCACCCCAGTATTGACAAAGGCAACATTTCTCCAGTCTCCAGCCACAGTACCCCTGAAGGAAATCTTAAAACTGCTACCTTCTTCTATAACAAATGTATCATTTCTAAAGTCCAATCAGCAAGCTTTCACTTTGTTCCTCATCAGCTCCCTTTCCCATTTTTATAGTAACTTTGCCTAAATGTAACCTCCTCAACCCCATTCCACCTCCTTTAGAACCTCTTAGTCAATGAACAACAGCGAAAGAACCTCTTCAAGCCATCTAGCAGAAGTCACAGTTAGCATAGTAACTCTGATACTTAAAAAAGAAATCCGCGAGTTGACACAACCACAGAGAGTCCAAGCAAGGATTGGAACCCATATCTTGTGACGCTACAGTCTTAGTTAGGTTTTATCCATCCAGGCTCTGCTGCCTGGGAATCACAGGAGGCCTCATTGTTCCTGAGAGCTCAATTCTACAATAGTATCTGTATCTGCAACAAAGAAGAGGCAGGCAAATCAATAGCGGTTTTCAGCTCTGGACGGCATATTTGATTCACTCAAGACACTTTTTTAAAATGTCCTTTCCAGGAATTCATGGAGAGAAACTCTGTTCAATTAGTTTTCAGTGGGGCTCTAGGATTTTTAATCTGTTAAAGAGGAGTATTATCCCATATCAATGGTTTTCAAGCTTTTCATATTCACTGGACCCTTGGCACGAATCTCCAATCTCTCTGACAGGTAATGTGTGACAGGTGTGTGAGGTCTTGGCCGGCACCACAAACCGCCTCTCGGGTTTAGTTGAAATCTTTGTTATCCCTAGTGCAAATGTAGACCACCTTCCAGAAAGAAGCATTTTAGAAAGAGAACTGAAATTGGCCTAGGGAGTGTTGGTGGCGGGAGTGTTGTATTTACAAATAGTAGCTGTGCTTTCTTCCATGTGATTTCCAGTTTTAAATTTAACTGATTTAGCCAATCTCACACACCAAATAAATTTGTCGGAAATTTTCCTATACTGCACAGTTGGCAATTTAAAACTTCTACACACATGCGTTCTTCTCTCTAAAATCCCATGCGTCTGGGCGCCTGGGTGACTCGGTTGGGCGGCTGCCTTAAGCTGGGTCATGATCCTGGAGTCTCGGGATCAGTCCCCGCATCGGGCTCCATGCTCAGTGGGCAGTCTGCTTCGCCCTCTGACCCTCCCCCCACTCGTGCGCGCTCTCAATCAATCAATCAATCTTTAAAAAAAATAAGATAAAATCCCACGCGTCCTCAGAGCACGGCTGGGTAGCCTGGCACAGCTGGGAGCGCGGCCCCTACGACTCGCGCCGCAGAGACCCGTGAGAGCCACGTGGAGCTCTTACCGCGTCCCGGGGCTCCAGGTGAGCCAAGGACCCGGCTCTACAGCTGCAAACTCGCGTGCCCCTCGCCGGAGCCGTGGCCGAGGGGAGGAGACGCTTCCAGCCGGGGGCGCCGGCAAAGCCTGGGACCGCCGGCAAAGCCCGGGACCGCGACAGGCGACTCGGTTTTCCTCCGCCCTCCGCCGCCCACCCGCACGGGCCGGCGCACCCCCGTAACCCGGCGCCGAGCGGGCTCCAGCTCGCCCAGGTCCGAAGGGTGCTGAGCCGCCCCGGCCGCGCCGCTCGGCCCCGCCCAGCAGGGGCCCGCACGGCGCCCGAGTGGGCCGGCGGCACGTCAGTCAGGGCCGGGGGCGGGGCCCGGGAGCGCCCGTCCCCCGGCCCGGCTATAATGTCGGGCCCCGGCGGGCGGCAGGCGGCGGGCGGAGGTGCGCGCCTGGGCAGGGGTGAGGCTGAGGGCGCGCGGACCTCCTCGCAGCTGCTGCAGCTGCCGGCCCGCGGCGACTCCCGGAGGAGAAGGAGGGAGGGTGGGAGGAAGGGGCGGTGGGCGGGCGGCGGGATGGAGGGCATTGGAGGCTGCCCGTGCTCCGCTCACACCAACTCCCGAAGGTGCTGCTTCCAACTTTTACCTTCTTGGAAGCACGGAGCGGCAGTGTCAGGAGACTTGACATTGCAGGGCTGAGCCGAGCTAGTGACGTCCACAACCCTTTCCTTATCGGTTCTCAGCTTTGTTATTTGTATTCATCTCTAGAACATGGACTTCGCCCGCCTGTGGCTAGGGTTGCTGCTGCCTTCGGTAGCTGCGCTGGATTTCGGCTACCACCACCAGGAAGAGATGGAAGCGTTTTTGAAGAATGTGGCCCAAAACTACAGTTCTATCACTCGCTTACACAGTATTGGGAAGTCTGTGAAAGGTAGGGTCCATCTCGTGCACTTTCCCAAACCCCCAGCCCTCGCTTTCGTTCATTAAATATACCTTAGCTTCCTGTCCCCTTTCCTTGGAGCTGCTTGGAGGAGCTCCAAGCGGATAAGCCGGTGCCTTGCGTGTTGGTGGTTTTCTGCTTTTGTGTGTTGTGTTGTTTTATTTTGTCAGGGAAGTAGTAGGAAGACCTGAATTTTAGTAAACGTCTCTGCTGTCATTCAGTGTCATTGAGTCCTATGCGTTAATGGCATTCTTTTTCCATCTTGCACTGGTTGCTTGAGGTGTGTCTTTTAGTTTTTCTTGGTAGGTAAACTTATGTCGAGAAAGTCTCCGTTTATCCATAGCAGCTTTCCCTTTTTGTTGGCTTCTTTAAATGATTTGGACTCTTAGTGTCTTTTTTTTAAGTCTCCTTTAAGCTAAAATAGTTCAGTTCTGTTGGTGAGATTTCTGTTGTGTATAATTAGCCCTATGACATAAAGTGATGCAAAACTATCGTTTCTATAAATTTTAGTGTTAAATAGCACAGTTGGTAAGATTTGTGTCCTGTGTAATTAGCCCTATGGCTTAAAGTTATGCCAAAAAGTGGCTCTGATACTGATTAAAGGCTCTTTTAAAATCATCTGTTTGAATAAGACAATTGCTGGATAATAAATATATGTTAGCAATGACTGGGACTAGCATTTTCACATTTATCATTTGCTTTATTTAATTTAGAAATTATATATTAAAAAAATAGCTGTATATTGTCTAATTTTTAGAGACAGGGAATTTGAATCAGATATTAAGTATTTTGCTCAAGATCACCAGATGGTGGATTTTATAACCAGGATTGGCATTCAGATCCTTCTACTTAAAGGCGTAGATATTTTGGGGACAAGGCGAATACTTTATCAAACATTGTTATTTCTTAATCTTTTTATATTGGTGCTCCCGAAGGGATTACCTGAAAACTTAATGCTTAAATTAGAAGTTTTGTTAAGTTTATGCAGTTCGGATCTCCTCTCTTTATAAGGTGTGTTCAAACTCTACGTAGATTTTAGCTCTGAGCTTTTGAACCAAGGAGTGTCTCTTAATTACCATATTCTCAATCATTTTCAAGAAAAAAAAATTAAAGTCATGTTTTTATATTAAAGAAGACCTACTATACAAATTTACTTATATGTAATGCAAAATAAAAAATGCTGGGTCATGTGTTTAATGGTATCTTTGTTTTCAACAACATTGCCAAAGAGTTGGTGCCAGAATTACTCTATATTGCTCTATAATCCGAATTACAGAGGTTGGATGTGTGAGAAATCACATCTTGAATCAGCATATGTGTTCAGCCTTTTGAAATCATTTCCCCCTAGGGTTCAAGAGAAGAGCAATTTTAAAAGATCTTTAGTAAAGCAAATATCTTGAGTTATTGTTCAGTCATTTAAACCACAAGATGATGAGGGTGTTGTTAATTTTAAGTACTAAATGATTTGGCAAGCTTTTATGTTTTCAAACACAAAGTGCTTGTGAAAGAAAATTGGGGAATCTCTTAAGGTGAACCAGCTACTCTGATCCATCTTTCATGATATCAGACCACAGTAACATTGAAAGCCAGTAGGCTTTTTTTTTTTCCCCCACTTTCTATGCACTCTTGTGGTTAAAGGACTGAGAAGTTATCATGTAAAAATCTGACACTCGTCGTCAGATGTTTGTGTTGAATATATTGTTCTGAATAATTACTCTGATTAAGAAAAAGGTTCCAAATGGTGGGTTAAACTGTACACTGTATCACTGCATGTTATCATGACCATTGAAAACCAGTGCTCATTTGTTGGTGCTCTTTTCACTAGATAGGCAGTTTTCCCTGGCTGTCCCACCCTCTGGTGTAGGATACGTTTGCTTAGCAAACAGTCTTTACCATATTTGTTATTTATTTTTTTAATTATGAACCTGGGCAATCTACCTAGAATAGGAAGTAATATTCCTACCCAGTCAAGTACATTTTTAGTTTTTGTAAATGCACATCACGTGGATTTTTGTTATTGTAATCATGGATCCTATTCTGCCTTTTTCCTCAATTCACATTATTTCATTACATATTTCTATGAATTGACAAAGTCTGCAGATGTAAATTGGTTGCTATATAGTATTTTATCCTCTTGGTTATGGGAATTGTCTTAGTCATTTACCATTTGGGGGCATCTATATGGTTCTGATGATCTATTATAAACAATGATGCTTTAAAAGCATTGATACATATCATGATGATTACCTTCCATTGTAACTGGTGATTTTTCTTTTCAGTTTTTTATTTTGAAATGCTTGAAATCCACACAAAAGTTGAGCCCACATTTACCCTTCACCCAGATTCAGCCATAGTAGACTGACCATATTTCATTTGGAGCTTTTGGGGAAACCCCATGACATAATGACCTAGTAAAATCTTAGGTGAAACAAGAGCAGCAACTCAAAAAACTGACAACTGAGTTGAGAAAAATTAGAAAAGGTACAATATTCATTGGTTTATTCATTCGTCCGTTTAAGCGAATATACCCCCCCTTTTTTTTCCACTCGTAACCCCCTCTGTCTAGTATGATGCTGGCACATATTCAGTAATTTATATTTTGTTTGTTAATGAATTGAATGTTTGCTGAGTGAAAGCCATGTGAAGCCAGCAAAGTTGTGTGCCATTCGTTGCCTGCCATTAAGTAGCCCCCTTTAAAGGACGAATACATTTATTGTGGATTTCCCCGAGCCTCTCCACACTCCCCAAAATTAGTTCTAGGACTTTATTTTTTTTTGGCTTTTTAAGTTTTAATTCCAGTTAACATAGTGTTATATTAGTTTCACGTGTACAATATAGTGAATCATCACTTTGATACATCACCCAGTGCTCAGCACAAGCGTACTCCTTAATCCCCATCAATCCATTTCACCCATTCTGCACTTCCCTCCCTTCCCCTCTGGTAACTATCAGTTTGTTTTCTATAATTGAGTCTGTTTCTTTATTTTGTCTCTCTTTTTCCTTTGTTCATTTTTTGTTTCTTAAATTCCATATATGAGTGAAATGGGTATTTGTCTCCAACTGACATTTTGCTTACTATTATACTCTAGCTCCATCCATGTCCTTGTAAGTGGCACGATTTCGTTATTTTTTATGGCTGAATAATATTCTATTGTGTGTGTTTGTGTGTGTGTGTATTCACATCATTATCCGGGCATCAATCAGTGGACACTTGGCTGCTTCCATATCTTGGCTATTGTGAATCCTGCTGCTATAAACATAGGGGTACATGTATACCTTTGAATTAGTGTTTTTGTATTCTTTGGGTAAATACCCAATGGGCAATTACTGGATGGTAGGGTAGTTCTATTTTTAACTTTTTTGTGGACCCTCCATACTGTTTTCCAGAGTGACTGCACCAGTCTGCCTTCTCAACAGTGAATGAGTATTCCTTTTTCTAGTTTTAGGACCATTTAAAATGAGATTTTTCTACCATCTCCATTTTAAGAATCTTCCCTTCTGCTTAGTCTAACCTTTACTTTATCTGAATAAAAAAGGTTGCAAAGGGCAAGGAGTAGATCATAAAAATCTGTTATCAAGTACTTCCATATTATATGTTTTAATACATTATTTCAATCTCTGACTCTGAGTAGGTATTGTTATCCTTGTTTACAAAACAGGTCAATGCAGCACAGGGGAAGTTAATTAACTGCTGAAGATCACACAGTCAGTAAGTGCTAGAGGATTCAAATGCAGATCCATGTATCTCCCAAGCCCATCTCTTTGCCCCTTAAAGAGGCAGTCTGACACAGATGTAGATGGTTATGTGGAGATTGGGTTTTCTAGAGTCATGGTTTGGGCACATGTGATTTGAAAGTATAGCTTCTGCCAAGGATCTATGGCTGTGTTCTTCATTACAGTAGTCATTAGTCACCTGGTTATTGAGCAGTTGGAATGTGACTAGACAGAATTGAGATGTGCTAAGTGATTTTGTAGACTTAATACAAAAAAAGTAAAATGTTTTTATGTTGATCACCTGTTGAAATGATAATTTAGAACTATAGGTTAAAAATATTTTTAAAATTTCCCCTGCTTTTTACTTCTGTTAATGTGGTTATGGTTACTAGAATATTTTAAATTATATGACTCGTGTTATATGTTGATTGAGCCATGCTGACCTAGAGAGAAATTTGTTAGTAACTTTTTTCTGAGTACAAAAGGAAGTTAAGTTCATTTAGAAAATTTGGAAGGTACAGCAAAGCACCAAGAAGAAAATTAAAATCTCCCCATACAAAGAAAACATTTAGTAGACTAAAATCACTATGTGTACTGTTCTGTGCCTTTCTCCCTCACACTAAGCTAATTATCTTGTTTGTGCATGCAAACATGTTATTTCTAAAAGTTGATTTTAATGCTCTGCTTTGTGTCCTATCAATGGATATCCTAGTGTTTATATAACTTCTACCCCACTGATGGACATTTAGTTTGTTTCTAAACTTTTCCTGTTACAAATAGTGCCACAGTAGACATCTTCAAAGCTAAGAGGGCAAAAGAACACAGACTTTGGAACCACAGTGCCCAAGTGCAAATTCTAGATCCTCTACTCTGTAGCAATGTGACCTGGAGTTGTTGGATAATTCCTGGCACATAGAAAGTGCTACATAAAAGCTGCTGCTAGGGATATCGTAGCTGCTGTTAGGGAGAAGTTTTCCAAAAAGGAAATTACCAGGTCTTAAGCAGTTTCATGTATTTGATACATGTAACCAAATTGCTTTCCCAAAAAGATTGTATTGATTTTTATAATCTCACGAGAAATGTATGCTAAGAAAACAACTTCTCTAAATCTTCTGTTAGTCATAAATCAGTACTGGCATTAGTGATTTGGAAGATTATTGTAGATTTGTCGAAGAGTACAAAGTTTCGGTCATACAAGATGACTCTGTCTTAGAGATCTGCTTTTTACTGCATAGTGCCTACAGTTAAACAGTACTGTATTGTATGCTTAAAAATTTGCCTAGATGGTAGATCTTATGTTGTGTTCTTAAAATAATAGCATAATAATAAAGACTATTGAAGTGTCTGTTTTTCATTGTTTAATGTATAAAGGAGAATTTATTTCTCATGCTTTTTCCCCAACAACACTCACCTTCACATATTCATTCAACAGATACTAATGGAATTACTCTGCCAGGAGCAATACCATTTCAGATGCTCAGTAATCTCCCTAGAATTGGTTTAGACTCCTGCTCCACAGAGGCCAGTACTGTGTGCTCATGCACAGATCTCTTTGTCTGCTGCCCTTCATGGGGTAGATTTTAGCTGGTGATTTGCCCTCAGAAAAGAACATTGTGTATAAAACTTGCCACATTTAGTTTTCTGTCACACTCTGTTCATTTCTCAAGTGTGATTGCTTCTCTGCCTTTTGGCTAAGATCAAGTGTAGCATTTCTCAAGTGTGATCATAAAGCTAGTTTGCTTGGGATCCTGTAGGATCCTGTATTAAATGCTTTTTTTTTTTTTGGAGAGAAAGCATGCGTACACAAGGGTGGGGGCAGAGGAAGAGAAAATCTTAAGCAGGCTCCAGGCCCAGCACAGAGCCCAACATGGCCTCAATCTCATGACTCTGAGACCACGACCTGAGCTGAAATCAAGTGTTTAACCAACTGAGCCACCCAAGCGCCCCTAAAATGCTCATTATGATGTAAATATGATATCGAGGACCAAATATCAAGAAAATCATTACAATCTAGGAATTTCAGCTATAATACACTTTTGTGATTTAAAGTTATCATGGTTTGGCAAGCCTTTCTGCTTCTTGAAAGGTTTGAAATGCAGAGTCCTTTTCTGAAACATCTTACAAATATCAGCCTTGTTTATCACCATTCAGGGTTTCTTTTTTTTTTTTTTTTTTTTAAAGATTTTATTTATTTATTTGAGAGAGAGAATGAGAGACAGAGAGCATGAGAGGGAGGAGGGTCAGAGGGAGAAGCAGAGTCCCCACTGAGCAGGGAGCCCGATGCGGGACTCAATCCAGGGACTCCAGGATCATGACCTGAGCCGAAGGCAGTCGCTTAACCAACTGAGCCACCCAGGCGCCCCATTCAGGGTTTCTTAAAGATACTGCCTTTTTTTAAGATAAAGAAAAGATTTAGATTTCCCCTACATTTATAGTATGATATTTTAAAAGGAAATTGAGGGGCGCCTGGGTGGCTCAGTTGTTAAGCGTGTGCCCTCAGTCATGATCCCAGGGTCCTGGGATTGAGCCCCACATCGGGCTCCCTGCTCCACAGGAAGCCTACTTCTCCCTCTCCCCCTCCCCCTGCTTGTGTTCCTGCTCTCGCTGTCTCTGTCAAATAAATCTTTAAAAAACAAAAATAAAGAGGAAATTGAGACAGAATATCCAAAAAGTAACATAGGATTTTACTCTGCTTCTTCTATCTAGTAACCATTTTTATTCCAAATCTCAAATCTATCTAAATGGCAATACTCTAGGGACAAGTGGCATTTGAAACTTAAAAAAAAGTGACAGCCAATATCAAGTGACTTTTACTATTTGCCTGGTACTTTACATATTATGTTTCACCTGATCATTCTAACAATGGTATGAAATACCATTATTATCCTCCAATTTACATACAAAGAATTGAGATTAAGTGAATTATACATAATAAATGACAGAGGAGCCAAATTATTAGTAAATGAAACCAATGCCTGTTTTGTGCCAAATTTTGAACCTTCTTTACTTTTAGTTTCTCCAGTTATTTTTTTCTCTGTCCTTGTTCCTTCCCACCTCCACCCTGTATCTCCTGCCCTGGCCATCTTCCCTCTGACCCGATTCTGAAAAAGTTGACAGGCTTTCTCTATCATCCAAGAGAAGTCTTATATTAATTTTTTTTTTTTTTTTTTTTTTTTTTTTATGTGATAAGTGATCTGTGGAATTCCTGGATCCATTTTAGGTATTCAGTTTCATCTAAAGCAGTTTGGATTCCATCTTTTGTTTTAAAGATAAATTTTTTCTATATGCCAAAACTCTTTGAGTATGAGGCGAAAGGAGATGTCTGAGATTCTGGTTTGCACACTTACGGGACATCCACCCACCAAAATGCCATCTCTTTAGAGAACAGTGGTTCTCATTAAGAGCAGTACTGCCCCCTAGGGGGAATTTTGGAAATGTGAGGGGGACGTTTAGGCCAATAACATAAGTCTTGGCAGGGGGAACCCTCCTGATGCATTCTTCTGATCTTGTCAGCAATGCACGAAGTTATGCAGAGTAAAAAAATTATCACCCACATTTTCTAATGCCCTCTAGGTGAAAGACCAGTTTACAGTTATCTGAACCTAAAACCAAACTCTGTTTTATGTACAAATAAAAATACTTTCCCCACAGTTTTAATACATACTGAACTTTCCAGGAATGTAACTGTATGTAAACTGAGGGGAAATTCTATTTTCCGTAGCTCTGAACTTGATTGGGAGGGATTTCACATTCATAAAATCCTGACACCAGTGACCACAGTTGAATCCGTCTGCCTTTGTAGCAGTTGAATCTGTCTGCATTCGTTGTGACTCTCAAGTATAGGTATAAGCATCTGACTTTCCCATGTCTTCTCGTGGCCCGTGTCCAAGGGTTTACCTGCTGATACCAGGTTTTATTATAAGTTTGTCTTTTATTTCTCTTTTATATAATTTGAATGTTATACTGATCTTTTTGAAATTACATAAATGTGTTTTCTGGGCATGTTATGCCAGCATGGTAAAGGAAGATCGCAAAATATTGGACATGAAAAAAGAGGCATAAACTGATAGGGCTAGGAACTGTTGAAGTAAAGTCACAGACCTAGATTCAAGTTTATGTAGCCAGCATCCAAAAGATGTTTGGTCTCTGTTCTTAATCCGTGAACATGCGTGTCTGCAGGTAACACTGGTGACAGTGGTAGATGGAGTTGAGCCACAAAAACTGCCATTAGTCCTGTTTCCTTCTTTCAGTTTGTGTTTCTAGAATGTCCCTTTCGTTAAGAGTACCTAGTAAGATAAAAGGAATCCTAAAGTAAAAAAAAAAAAAAAAGTCAAGATTATTTCAAACACCAGTTTGCATCGGGTTCAGGAGATTAAAGCAGGTCTTCCTATCTAGTGATTTAAAGCAATTGGTGTTGTTCCTAGCTCCTTAGTGATTCAATGTAATACGGTATAGTAGTTTGCTGAGAAGTTCGTAAATCCTAATTTGAGTTTGGTTAAAAGGCAACAGACATGAGTTGCACATTAAGACTGTTTCTCATCTCGGTGTTGTAAGGATTGCTGCATGTCAGATGTTTTAAAGTACAAATTTTCTGGTCTGTGACCCTTGGCATAGTAGCTTCAGCAAGCTCAGCTGGAGGGCTTAGTCCCCACTGCCAACTTCAAACAGATTGCCTTCAAACTGGGTCCACAGACTTATCATGAACTTACCCAGAGCTGAAGGTAACAACCTTCATGTGGGGTATAAAGGCATTAACCGTCGTGCTTAGGTATTGGGAGGGTTTACCCTTGCACAGGGTTTAGTAGAAGAAACCAGTGAAATCCCCCTTCTGTTTAGGTAAAGAGCTTTCCATTAGTTCCTTTCCCGGTTTTCTAATTTCTCTGATAGAAATCTTCTGAGAAAACTAGAACCATACTTGAGCACAATTGAAGTCACATGAACAGTTATCCAAATACATGCCTCAGATACCTTTCTGACAAAGTACACAAGTATATTATGAATACAGTCAGACAAAATTTAGTACAATGTCCCATTTTTAGAGTGGGAATGGATGTTACAGGCCCTGTGATCACTCATTGAGTTCTTCACGGCTTAGTTCAAAATGTTAACTCCTCCTGGAAGCCTTTCTCCAGTCCCCTGGGCGGAGTTAGCATCTCCCTGCACCCCTCTTCCTGGCAGCTCTGGCTCTAACAAGCTATGTTACACCTGGGGGCAGGGATCAGGCTGTACTCATCTTCCTATCCTAGGCCCGGATCTGTGCTTATTAAAGGCCAAGCACTCTCAGGGTCAAAGCTGAAGAGTTTTTCCATGCATAGTAAGTGAAACATGAATGTAAATCTACTTTTATACAATATAGTATATAGTCATGTTATTATACTGTGTTAAGTATATAGGATATATATTTTTATATATGCTTTTATATAGTTAAATTTACCGTATATAACTTTATATCACTACATAAATTGTATGTAGTAAGTACTTCAGTCTCTCAAGTATTTTTGTGGTATTTTTGTGGTATTTTTATGGTATTCAACTGAGTTTCTAAGAGTAATAGAAAAAAATAAAATGTCCCCAATTGACTAGCCTTTATCTGAAATTTAGCTCCATGTGCATCTAGTATTATTAAGGTGTAAATAAATCTAATTAAAAAGTAACGGGGAAACTGTTGAATTGCTGCTATTTTATGGCAAATAATATAAATTGGAGAGGTAGATGCCACCGCTTAAGATAAGTCACTGGAGCATAGGAGGTGGCAACAGGGACCTGAGTGTCTTTCAGGTAGTGAAGGGCATAATTGAATTACTCCAAGCCTGGAGTGGTTCTGTCCCCCTATCCCTTGGGTCCCCCAAACACTAACCAAACACTAACCAAACATGTATTAAGAGCGAGTAAAAAGGAGATATGCATGCTCCTCCAGTAAGTAGAGTTGAGTAAATATGCCTTGTTTTATTTGAACAGTGCAAAGATAATTTAAGTGCCTATTTAGAGAATTTAAAAAGAGAAGGATCCTTTGATGAAACCTGCCCTCCACCCCACACAGTTCAGCAGAAAATGGAAACCCCTTGATTCAGTGGCTTTTTTCCATCCACACTCAGGAATGTTGTACAGATTTAAGATGAAGGTATATGACACATTTATTCTTGCTTCAAGTGGTTCAGAAAGGCCCAGGTTTTGGAAATTCACAGGTAGATAGACTGTTGAAGAACCTTAACTTTAATTTTTAGATCCTACTAAATATTCATTCCCTTGCCCATTGGGCACCCATTAAAATTCTCTTAAAGGCAGGGGGTGGTAGTCACTCTTGTGAGTATAGGCACCTGGAGATGTGTAGAGCACACAGACCATTTTTTTTTAAAGATTTTATTTGAGAGAGGGAACAAGCTGTGGGGAGGGGCAGAGGGAGAGAAAGAGAGAGAGAAAAGCAGACCCTTTGTTGAGCACAAAGTCCTACTCGGGGCTCCATCCTAGGACTCTGAGATCATAACCTGAGCTGAAGGCAGCCACTTAACTGACTGAGCCACCCAGGTGCCCCTGCACAGATCATTTTAACATGCAGCAATTCAGTTTCTCCATTACTTTTTTCCCCCGGTTGTTTTTTTTTTTTTTTTTTTAAGATTTTATTTATTTATTTGACAGAGAGAGACACAGAGAGGGAACACAAGCAGTGGAAGTGGGAGAGGGAGAAGGAGGCTTCCCGCCGAGCAGGGAGCCCAATGATGAGGGGCTCGATCCCAGGACCCTGGGATCATGACCTGAGCTGAAGGCAGATGCTTAATGACTGAGCCAGCCAGGCGCCCCTCCCCATTACTTTTTAATTAGAAAGATTTATGTACATCTTAATAATACTAGATGTACGTGGAGTTAAATATCAGATAAAGGCCACTCAATTGGAGAACATTTTCTTTCTGTTACTCTTAGGAACTCAGTTGAATAATCTTTTAGCATCCTGGAGATAAGCCTAACTGGTTTATCATTTGTTACTGGTAAGTTCCTTTCTATTTTTAAAGAAACAGATAAATTGGGATATACCACATTTTGGCTTTAATAAACAGTTTAATTGAGCTTGATCATCTTTTAAGTTTTAAGAACGTGTACTTCTAAGTGCACAAAATGTGTTTATGGGATCTACAGCACACACTGGTTCCAAGTGCAGAAGTGGGCAACAGTTGCAAAGGCCTTGAGGTGGACAGGTTATTGCTATATTCTAAGAATAGAAGCAAAACCAGGGGAGCTGGAGGATAGTGAGCAAAGGCAGAGTCCTACTGGATGAAGTTGGAGAGGTGTGTAGGGGACAGATCATAGAGTACTATAGCAAGCCAATTCAAGCATGGAAAGTTCAATTCTGTTCTGAGGATAATAGGGAACCATTATTTTAAGGACAGTTTTAAGGGTTTTAAGGACAGTAATATAAACTGAGGTAGGTTTAAAAAAATAACTTTGCCTGCTGAATAGAGAATTAGAAAGGGGCAAGTATAGAAGCAGAGAGAATAATCCAGTTATAATAATTCAGGCAAATGGTGATGGTGGTGATTTTGATTAAGATGCTGCATTAGAAATGGAAGGAAGTGTAAGGATTAAAGATTTGTTTCAGTAAACAAAACCAACAATACTTGCTAATAGATTAAAAGGGGAAGGGGAATATCAGGAGAAAAAACCCTGGAATGACCTTTAGCTTTTATGCTTGGCCAACTGAGTGTGGGAGGTATTATTGACCAAGATGGGGACAACTAGAAAAAGGCAAGTTTGGGTTGAAATCAAGAGCTCTGATTTAGACAACTTTTTATAAGTTTGAAGTCCTTAGTAGACATCCAATGGGGATGTCCAGTAGTTGGGTATGGATGTGGAGTTTGGGGGAGAGGTTGGCTAGAGAAATAGACAAATACACTTGAGGGTTATCAATATATAGATGGCATTGAAACCCATGGAACTGAAAATAATCTAACAAGTGAAGATAAAAGAAGGCCAGAAGAGAGCTATAGGACATTATGCCATTTAGAATCTGGTAAAGCTAGAAGCCAGTAAAGGAGATGAAAAGAAAATCAGCAATAGGATAGGAGGAAAAGGAAGAGTGGAATCACAGACATCAAGGAAGGGCAGCAGCTCAAGAAGGAGGCTATTTTGAGGTCCCTTGACCACCCACTAGTGAATTGCTAGAAGGACTCACAACTCAACATGAAGTCCTATTTAGAGCTAAGGTTTATTTTTTTTTTTAAAGATTTAATTTATTTATTAGAGAACAAGTGAGCATGAGCAGGGGGGAGGGAAAAGCAGACTCCCCACTGAGCAGGGAGCCCAACGCGGGGCTCGATCCCAGGACCCCGGGACCATGACCTGAGCTGAAGGCAGACGCTTGACCGATTGGGCCACCCAGGTGCCCTAGAGCTAAGGTTTATTAAACAAAGAATATGGTGCAGGAACAGCAGGATAATGATCTACATAGGCAAAGACCCGAAAGGTCAGCATCAGCTTCTTTGCTGTCCCCGTGTGAGGATCCCACTGCTCTGTGTTTCTCTCCAGCTGTGAACTGTACCTCCACCCAGGGAAGCCCACTCAAGTCTTGGCAGTCCAGAGTCCTTCAGGGGAGCTGATCACATAACTGTGCACCCATCCGGAGCGCAGGCTCCTACAAGATACCAAGTGCGCATCAGGAATCTTCTTGTTTACTTTAAACAATGCTTTTGGCTTGGTTCGTCCTGACCGACTACTGGCTTGAGGGTACAAAATAACATCATTAATTAGTGAACATTTCAGGAGTATAGTGCTCAGAGTTTGGCTAAGGCTCATTCCTGCCACTGCAAGTGCTCCTGGAGATAAGCAAGGGGTGAGTAAAAGAGACAGGCTGTTTTAACTCTTTCCTTGCTGAGGTCTTGGTTAACCAACCATGTTGACTGCTGCTGTAACTGAAAACTGAGAGCCAGAAAGTGGAGTTAAATTGTTTTTCTCTAGACCTCTTTATTCCGAGGACATTTATTGAATGCCTAATATAGTTTGTGGTGTGTGCTAGCATAGGAATATAGAGGTAAAGAAGTTAGACTTGGTCCCTGCCCTGATGGGGTTGACAGCCTGAGAAGTGAGTAGGAGGGAAGAGACCCCCACGAGATACAGGTGCGAGCGGCCCTGTGGGAGCCACGGCAAGGAGACGCGCTGTGGCCGAGACCTGCAGGCGTCCAGGTGGAAGGAGGACGGCGAGGCAGTAAATAGCACGTTCGAAGGCCTGGTGGTGAAGGAGCATATTGACCTTAAGGAACACATGATGTTCAGTGTGGCTGAAGAGGACAGCGTGGAGGGGAGAGAGGAGGCAAGGTGGGAAGATCATGGAGGACCTTGTACACTTTGTTGAAGATTTTGGCTTCATCCAGGAGGAGCCATAATCATCCTAGGGATTCATGCCTGATCGGAAAATGACAAATTTGTTTTCTTGATTGGAAAATTTCTGATCACTACATTTCATTTTGCATTACAGTAAAGATACCCTTTAAGATATAAAGTGGAACAGCCATGGAGGGGGGGGTGCGGTGAGAAAATACAAATCCACCAGACTGGGTAAATCAGAACACCAACAAAACGTAATATCAAATCTGTAAAAATAACAGTTCCCAACAACTATCAGTGTGAAAAGTTCTGATTTAAAAAAAAAAAAAAAAGTTCTGATTTAAATCCCATAATTGGACTGAGCTCTTCATCTAAACCTTAAAGATTATTTTACAATACATTTTATTAAAAACATTTCACCAATGTATGACACATACGATCTTTTCTTTTTGCCCTCACAGAGCACAGATCACATGAGAGGGAAGGATTTTTTTAATCAGCAGTTTTGGAGACAATTCTGTGTATGCTAAACTTGTAGAGAAACTGATAAATATTAAATCTAGAATTCAAAGAGAAATGCCAGAGTATATAGAAACAAATACTTTTTTCCCAGCTGTATTGAGATATAATTGGCATGTAACATTGTGTAAGCTTAAAGTGTAGAACATGATGATTTGATACGCATATATTGTAAAATGATTGCCATAATAAGATTAGTTAACACATCTTTCACCTCACATTACTACTATTTTGTGCAGGTGGTGAGAACATTTAAGATCCACTATCGGCAACTTTAAAAGTACATAATACAGTATTGTTGACTATGATCCCCATGCTGTACATTAGATCCTCAGAACTTGGAAGTTTGTACCATTTGATCAACATTTCCCCATTTCCCACACTCCCTGATCCTTTGCAATCACCAATCTCCTCTGTTTCTATGACTTTGGCTTTTTTATTTTATTATTTTTTTTATTTTTTTAAAGATTTATTTTTTTGACAGAGACATAGCGAGAGCAGGAACACAAGCAGGGGGAGTGGGAGAGGGAGAAGCAGGCTTCCCGCTGAGCAGGGAGCCCGATGTGGGACTCGATCCCAGGACCCTGGGATCATGACCTGAGCCGAAGGCAGATGCTTAATGACTGAGCCACCCAGGCACCCTGGCTTTTTTAGATTCCACAGCTAAATGAGATTATAGAATATATATCTTTCTATGTCTGACTTATTTTACTTAGCATAATGCTTTCAAGGTTCATCCATGTTGTCTCAAATGGCAGGATTTCCTTTTTTGGCAGCTGAATGATATTCCATTACATATCATAAAAATTTACTATATATAATAGGCAATTTAATATATATTATGTATAATAGACTATATTATATATATTAATATAGCACATATATATGTGGTTTTGGTTATCCATTCATCCATCTCTGGACACTTAGGTTATTTCCATGTCTTGGCTATTGTGAATAATGCTGCAATGAACATAGGGGTGCAGATACTTCTTAGACATAGTGATTTCATTTCCCTTGGATCTATATATCCAGAAGTGGGATTGCTGGATCACATAGTAGTTCTAGCTTTAATTTTTTTGAGGGAGCACCATACTGTTTTCCATAACGGCTGCACCATTTTACATCCCCACCAACAGTGCACCGATACTTTCTACTTAAAAATAATGTTGGAATATTATTCTTAGGAAAAACAACCATTTGTATTTCCAGGTGGTAGTAGCAGCACTGGGAGGGAACTCAATCATGGTCTCATTTTCTAGGGAAGCTATTCAGTAAGAGCAGTGAGGATGAGAAATGAAAGAAATGCTAGTGATGTTTATTGAGCCCATTACATACCAGGCACTCTGCTAGGCCCTTTACAAATTTTCCTCATTTGAGCTATATAAATACCCTGAATTCTTTACATTCCCATTTTAGAGCTGAGAACAAATAAATAGAGTTCAAAGATGAAGCAATTGATGACCCAAGCTTCTATCTTGGTAACTGGTAGATTTGGGTCATTAACTCAAATTTGTCTCTTAGTAATTCATTTATATATTTATTCAAATATTTAGGGAGCTCCTGTTGTCTCCCAGAATCTGCGTGGAAAGATACGAAGAACGACAAGGCCTGGACCTTTCTCTTGAGGAGCTCGGGCTGGGGCCTGACACCCAGTCACTTGAATGAGAAAAGCACTGTAACAGGGCTATGGACATTCAAAGGCCTAACCTCCAGGAGGCTTGGTAAAGTGGAGGAAGGCTTATCAGGGAAGCTGATACTTAAACAAAGCTTTGAATGTTATCAGGCAGACAGGTGAGAGGATAGGAATGCCAGGTAAAGTGAATGAAAAAACAGACCACAGGGGCGCCTGGGTGGCTCAGTTGGTTAAGCGACTGCCTTCGGCTCAGGTCATGATCCTGGAGTCCCGGGATCGAGTTCCGTATCGGGCTCCCTGCTCGGCAGGGAGTCTGCTTCTCCCTCTGACTCTCTTCCCTCTCGTGCTCTCTGTCTCTCATTCTCTCTCAAATAAATAAATAAAAATCTTTGGGGAAAAAAAAAAAAACAGACCACAGCCTAGGGGCTTGGTGGGGTTAGCTGCGAGAAGCGGCTGGAGCTCTGTGTGCTCTCTGGTGCTCTTGTATGTATGATCAAGGATAAAGATTTGCCCGTGGTTGTTTCTGCTGTATCTTAGCATCTAGGGTAAGTTTGTGCTTACTGGAAGATACAAAGTTTTTGAAGGATTTTGTCGTCATGGGGCTTTTTTTTGAAACTGATTGTTCAAAGAACAGTGATAAATAGGGGAAATATTTTGATTCCCGTAACTCTTCACTAAAATTGCAATATTTGTAGCCCCAAGGGAATTATGTTTCCATAGGACATTCTGTTCTCTGTCCTTGGGAAAATATGTTTAAAAAGAATGATAAAGGGTATTTGAGGATTAGTAATAAAGTTCTACACTTTATTGAATACTTACTATGTGCTGGATACTTGTCTGCATTATTTTAAATCCTGATATCAATCTGGGAGTTGTGTTCTCTCTGCTTTACAGATGGGAAACTGAGGCTTTGAGAAAGATGACATGCCCAAGACACTTAGGCTAGTATGCGGCAGGGCTGGGAATTCATACCCAGGTCTGTCAGAATTCAGAGCCCCAGTTGTTTCAATTTTCAAATGGTCTCTAGAGCCTGGAGGCTCCTGTCCTGGTGGCTTGGGATACTTCAGTAGGTAAGGAAACAGAAGACAGCGTGGGTTGCCCTTCCCTAATGCAGAGCAGCTCAGCTTTAACTGCTTACCTTGGATTTTACATTAGATTTTTTTTTTATTGGAATAAAGGTCCCGTGACCAACGGTGGGTGGCATGAAAATTACTGCATTGACCATGATACTTTTGCCAGAATAGACTGAGGAGGATGTGCCACAGGCAAGGCAATGTGCCAGGCCCTCTGGTAGGTGTGAAGGAGTATCAGTTCCTGCCCTTTTGGAACGTAGATGCTTTACAAAGGGTTCAGAGGCCTCTGAAACTGATCAACACAAGATTGTATCCATTAGAGAATACTGAATATACTCTGTATAAATCAAACCAAATGCTAGGAGGTTGTGTAAATAAGAGTGTCTTGGCTGATCACCTATGTGTTGGTTTAGGCAAAAGATCTCATTCTTTTTTTTTTTTTTTTTAAAGATTTTATTTATTTATTTGACAGAGAGAGAGGTAGCGAGAGCAGGAACACAAGCAGGGGGAGTGGGAGAGGGAGAAGCAGGCCTCCTGCCGAGCAGGGAGCCCGATGTGGGACTCGATCCCAGGACCCTGGGATCATGACCTGAGCCGAAGGCAGACGCTTAACGACTGAGCCACCCAGGCGCCCAAAAGATCTCATTCTTGACCCTCCCCATGCCCAAATCCTTGCTATGCTCTAGGGAGACACAGCCTCTCTAAGTATCTCAAAATGCTTGGAAACACTTAACCACCCCTCCTGGTTTGCCTGAGCCCAGCAGCTCCCCTCACAACTGAGGTTCAGACCCATACGGGCTCGGTTGATGGACAAGGTGGAAGGGGAGAGAGCAGGGGATGGAATCTGGCCATCAGGAACTTGGGATTTTCCGGTGAGCACAGACAGATACCTTAGATGCTGAGGCTGCAGGATCCCAGGTGATGACTGCATAAGACAGAGGTGCAGCCAGTGACTGAGACAGTTGGGTCAGACAAGTAATGGTGCCATTCCTCGTCACCGGGGGCCCGCTTGCCAGAGATGGAGATAGAGGTGAGTTAAGGAAGGAAAACAGAGTAACCTTTCACACTGGGGAAACAGAATCTGAGGCTCTCACACCCTGTATGTCCTCTAAGGGATGTCTCGTGAGCTGGCATAAAGTTACAGTGCGGTCTAGTGAGAAATCCTTCATTTTTGAGGTGGAAACGCTAGGGAAATAGAGTGAACTAATGGAATAGAGTGTTGCCTAGTAGGAGAAGGTAACTGTCCAGGCGTCTGAGCTCCCAAACATCTTCCGCTCCTAGGCACCACAGCGTGATCTCTGAGGTCATAATTGACAAGTGAGAAGTTGAAAAGTGCCTCTTCTCCCCATTCATTCTTTTTTATAGAGTCACCTTTAAAACAGGTTCCCATCTGGCAGTCATTCTAAAAATAGGTTTTTAAAGTAAGTGGTAGGGTGAAAATTAAGTGTTTAGCAATGTAATTTGGTAAGAAAGAGATCTTGGTAACAGGTATTAAAATTGGGGAGCTATCAGAATAGGGTGAAATACCATATTTATACCCAGATCTGTAATACACAGATGTTTTAAAATGACAATAAGACAGTTTAATTGTGGTTAAGACTCTTGTTATGCTCTTCAGTAATTGTGATTTTGAGCAAGATTCTTACTGTCTGTGGGCCCATTTATTTGCTCTTTTGTAAAATGGAAATAATAGTATTAACCTTATGGGTTGTTGAAGGTAAATGAATGAATAGATATGAAGTGCTCCTGATTGGCACCTAAGAAATGCTATGGAAGTACCCGCCGCTGTTGCTGTTACAGAAATTGGGGTCTTTGGCAAGGGGGCAGCACAGCACTGATACATGCTTTGGTGTTGAGAGCAGTTGAAACCACTGTTCACTGAGGGCGTCTTTGTGCTTTCTCTCCTTGAGTCTTTGTAGCCCTCTAGGAGGGAAATACCAGTGGACAGCTTTGGAGACTGACTTGCCAGTGGTTAAGTAACTTGCCCAGGGCCACAAAGTAAGTAGCTGGCAGATGCAGACCAGAGCTCTCCATCTTCAGAGCTTGGCTACCCCCACACCTGCAGCTTTTGGCTGACCTCCTTCCTGCCCGCACACCTCGGGAGCTGGGCCATACAAGTTGCGGCATCCAAGCCACAGCCTCCCTTTGACAGAAGAGGACCATGAGGCTGTCGGATGCAGTGATTTGCCAGAGGTCCCCCTCTAGTTAGACTGTGACGTCCAGATGGGGAAACCAGATTTAATATTAAGGCTGTGTCTCTCTATATAGGGTCCAATTGCTTACGATCTGTTTGGCAAAAAAGACTCAAGATAAGTTGTCAGATACCAGAACACTGATTCCATTGGGATTTAATATATACATGCTCAAATACTGAACAACAAATGATCCTTCGCTTTAATTGGCTTGTATCTATATACTTGACAGTGCGAATGAACATAGAGTAATAAGGGATTTTTTTTGTTTTTCCACTTTTGTATTTGCTTTGAAAATTTGCCTAAGAGGTTTAAAATCATGTTTAACTATAATGTAGTAATCTTAGGAAAAGACAACCCATACTTTTACCACTGGCTCCCAGCAGATGAGAGCTTTCTATTCAATAGAGAAACACATTGGCACAAAGCATGTATAAGGATGTAGATTTGCAGCTTGCTTTATTTTTTTTTTTTAAAGATTTTATTTATTTATTCATGAGAGAGAAGCAGAGGGAGAAGCAGGCTCCCAAGGAGCAGGGAGCCCGATGCGGGACTCAATCCCAGGACCCTGGGATCATGACCTGAGCCGAAGGCAGACGCTTAACCATCTGAGCCACCCAGGCACCCTGCAGCTTGCTTTATTTATTTATTTTCAGGATTTTATTTATTTGACAGATAGAGCAGGAACACAAGCAGGGGGAGTGGGAGAGGGAGAAGCAGGCTTCCCGCCGAGCAGGGAGCCTGATGTGGGGCTCGATCCCAGGACCTTGGGATCATGACCTGAGCCGAAGGCAGACGCTTAACAACTGAGCCACCCAGGGGCCCCTGCAGCATTATTTATAACAGCAGAAAATAAAAATGATGGTCATCTAACTAATGCTTATTAGATTGTATACAAAAAGTAATTAAAATGACAAATTTTGTATTTTACCGCAATTTAAAAAATAACGTAATGAGCCCAAACCATCAACCTGTACACTTTATGTGGGTGAATTGAATGTGAATTATCTCAATAAAGCTGTTGAAAAATAAAACCATGCATTTACCAATAGGGAACTGATTAGATTGTGCTATACTCAGTCAATGAAATATTATATAAGCTTTATAAAAAGAATGAGGTAGATTTATGTTTTTGATAGGGACAATGTCCAGAATATATTGTAAAGGAAAAAAAAGTCATGTCCAAACTTTTTTCTACACATTTTTATATATGCATATGTCTATAGTTTTGTGGGTATCACTACCTAAGTATTGTTATGCAACTTGCCTTTTTCACTTATGTGTGTTGGGGGTTGGTACACATAGTATTACAGGTCTCCCCTGCTATCTGAAAGTAGAGCATTCCTTTGACACCTCTCCTTAGCCCCGTGGAGTAAAGTGAAGAAGCCTTTACCATTAATTTATATGGAAAATTTTTCAAGTGTTCACAGACCCAAAATATAACTTCTCTTAGGCTTTTCTGATACCTTAGGACACCGCTTACTAACAGATGCACAAGATAATCAAGCAGCACAGAGGCTCACAGATACAGTTCTGTGGTGGCTTGATGCTGAGGTGTGGAGTGTAGGTGGGGCGGGGGGCCCTCTCACCGCTCTTCGGGCCCGCAGCCTCTGACAGCTCATTGCAAAACAAGTGCTGGATGCTATGTTCTCTTTTTGACTTTTTTCATAAAAATGGAGTGGTGTACTACAAACTTTCAAAAAGTCGGGGTAATTGTACCTCACTGTCTTTAGCTGCTTCATACTGTTCAAGGTTTGGTTTTTCTCCGTTTATTTAATCATTTCCATATTGGTAAGTATTTAGGGTATTTACAACTTTCAGAAATCTCAAATAATGTTATGCCTGATACCCTTGAACAAGCACATGGGCTCCATAATTTCTCAGGGTAGGCATTGCTAAGTCAAAAGGTACGTGCATTTCTGTACTTGGTAGATACTGGCAAATTGCCCTTCAGTAAGATATTATTTACATTCTAGTATCACATGAATATGTACATTTCCCCAATCCTAACCAACACTTTAAATTTTTTCCAATTCAATCAGTAAAAAAAAAAAAAAAAGTCTTTTAAATTGCATTTTCATGATTAAAAATCAGATTGAGTGTGTTTTCACATTTATTTAACATTAAACACTGAGCTACTACGGTAGATGCTAGAGACAGCAGTGAACAAACATTAAACCCCCCCCCCCCCCCCCCCCGAATTTACGTTCAAAGTTTATTGGCCATTTATATTTCCTCATGCCCTTTACCTCTTTTTCTGCTTATTTGTAGTTCTGAGATATTCTGGACATTCTTTGTGATATATGTGGCAAATATTTTCACCCATTCTGTGGCTTGTCTTTTATTTAATATATATACAATATAAATATTGTTTTCAATATTTTTTTGCCTTACACAAGTTTTTAATTTTTATGAAGCCATAGTCCTCAATCTTTTTCTTTATGCTTTTATGTTTTATGTCTCATTTTAAAAGCCTGCCTTTACCCTGAGGTCATAAATATAGTCTATACTTTTTTCTAATATTTTTATGGGTTTAGTTTTACATTTGGCACCTGACCCCATCTGGAATCTATTCTTGTGAATGGAGTGTGTGTGGATTTCACATCCTACATGCAGTATATATATTTTTGAATGTTAAAATTTTTAAAAAGTGTGTATGATTTCTGAAAGCAGAAAGAAGCATGAAGACTTTGAAGAGACACTCGGGGGGCACCTGGCTGGCTGGGTCGGTAGAGCATGTGACTCTTGATCTTGGGGTTGTGAGTTCGTGTGTCACACTGGGTGCCGAGATTACTTAAAAATAAAATCTGAAAAAAAGGAAAAAGACACTTAGCGAGTAGATGTCCAGAAGAGAAAGGTAAAGTGATGGGAAAGAAGGCTGTGGCCTGTGGAATAAATTGGGTCATAATGGGTGTAGGGAGGGACAGAGGCAGAAGGATGAGCCCCTGGCTGACCTTGTGTCCTGGTTGCTCAGGAAATACATGAAACTTCTCAAATACATGAAACAACACAGCTTCAGATACAAGAACCAGAAAATAAGCCAGAATGATTCAGAGATTGGATTCTTTGGTATTTCTAATTGTAATGTAATGGGATTATTAATCCGTTATCTGGGACAAAAATGACTTTGGGATAATATCCTATTTAAAAGTAACCCAACCTTTAAGGGGCATCTGGGTGGGTCAGTCGTTAAGCGTCTGCCTTCGGCTCAGATCATGATCCCAGGGTCCCGGGATGGAGCCCCGCATCATCGGGCTCTCTGCTCAGCAGGAAGCCTGCTTCTTCTCCCACTCCCCTGCTTATGTTCCCTCTCTCACTGTCCCTCTCTCTGTCAAATAAATAAATAAAATCTTTAAAAATAAATAAATATAAAAGTAACCCAACCTTTAAAACAAAAACCAAAACAAAACCCTACCTTGGATTAATGATTGACTTTATTTCCGTTAATTCTGGCTACCAGAGGTTCAAAGTGAACCACTGACTGATAGGTATGTTAATTAACCCTTTTTAGATTTAAGAGTTTCTTCAGAGAGTTTATTTTTTAAGGGTTTTTCTTGTTGCTTAATACATCTGAAAAGAATGCATATACAAAGAATTGAGACATGAGAAAGCATTGGTTCAACACTAATGAATCTACAAGAATTGGGATTTGGGGAAGGTGGAAGAGATTATCTGAACATTTTTTAAAAATTGGAAACTGCAACCAAAATAAATAGATAAAATCCCATTAACACTTAAGAGTCTTCATAAGACTGTCTCCATGATTTTTATAAAATTAGGGAGCCTCAGTTGGCTGCTCTAGGATTCCTCAAATGCAAAACAAATAAGGAGATCCCTGACTGGCCCCCATGTCATTGAACACTCTTCCCCACCCTATCCCACCCCCAACTTCTTAATGAAGCAGGTCTCCATTTTCAGAACTTGAAAGAGGATGTCACATGGCTGAAATATGGGTAACAATTGAATAAGCCTTCAGTAGATCATTCTTTAAAGAGGGCTGGTAGTAGTCAGAATGGCTAAAATTAACAAGTCAGGAAAGGACAGATGTTGGCAGGGATGCGGAGAAAGGGGAACCCTCCTACACTGTTGGGAATGCAAGCTGGTGCAACCACTCTGGAAAACAGTATGGAGGTTCCACAAAAAGTTGAAAATAGAGCTACCGTATGATCCAACAATTGCACTACTGGGTATTTACCCCAAAGATACAAATGTAGGGATCCGAGGGGGTATGTGCACCCCGATGTTTATAGCAGCAATGTCCACAATAGCCAAACTGTGGAAAGAGCCAAGATGTCCATCGACAGATGAATGGATAAAGAAGAGGTGGTATATATATACAATGGAATATTATGCAGCCATCAAAAGGAATGAGATCTTGCCATTTGCAACGACGTGGATGGAACTGGAGGGTGTTATGCTGAGCGAAATAAGTCAATCAGAGAAAGACATGTATCATATGACCTCACTGATATGAGGAATTCTTAATCTCAGGAAACAAACTGAGGATTGCTGGAGTGGGGGTTGGGGTGGGAGGGATGGGATGGCTGGGTGAAAGACACTGGGGAGGGTATGTGCTATGGTGAGTGCTGTGAATTGTGCAAGACCGTTGAATCACAGATCTGTACCTCTGAAACGTAATACATTATATGTTAAGAAAAAAAAAAGGGAAGAATGAAGGGGGGGAAATTGGAGGGGGAGACGAACCATGAGAGATGATGGACTCTGAAAAACAAACTGAGGGTTTTAGAGGGGAGGGCGGTGGGGGGATGGGTTAGCCTCGTGATGGGTATTAAAGAGGGCACGTACTGCATGGAGCACTGGGTGTTACAATGAATCATGGAACACTACATCAAAAACTAATGATGTAATGTATGGTGATTAACATAACAATAAAAAATTTTTAAAAAGGGCTGGTAGTGGGAGCTCATCTGGGCCAATCCATTCAGAATCCCCTCAGTACCTTTCTTTTGGCATTGAGAGCCATACAACCCTGTCCGTGTGTGGTACGCCAGCGCGCTTAGAAATACCAGTTCTTTCATCAAACACACAGGATTGCTTGCCGAGTGCTTCTCGAAGGTCAGCTCATTTACTCCTTCTAGCAGCCCGATGCGGTACAGTTATAAGCCGCCTTTGACACAGCAGGAAATTCAGACTCCAAGGACTTAAATTGGGTGCCCAGGGTCACACAAGAAGTAGCAGAATCACAGCGGGGACCCAGGTCGTCTGGCTCCAGGTAAGCATAAGCCCTGTGCTGGTACTGTCTCCACATTGGCTGTGTCCGCAAATGCAGCCGCCAGGAGAGGGAACTACGCTCCCGTGAGTTCCCCGGAGGCCGAGCTGAGGAACCTGTGTCCCACGTGTCTGTGGTTCTCAGGCCGCCCCGGAAGGGGCCCCCTCCCAGCTGAACAGCAGCTGCCCCTATAGCCCACCTGCACCCCAGAGCAGCCCTCTGGTGTCTGTTCCTGTGTGAGTTCTGTAGTGCCCGGCAAAGTTCAGCCTTGTGGTTTAAAAAAAAAAAAAAAGGGAGAGGAGTGTCCTCAGATACAAGATGTGGTTGATCCGTGCAGAGAGAAGTTCTGTTTATGCTTCGTTCTGGAAGGCAGTGTTCTCCATTTGGTTTGCATCACGTGGTGAAATACTATGCAGCCCAGAGAACGAATGGTTTACAGGTCTAACACAACAGATGCGTGAGCCCGCAACAGGGGCCAGTGTCTGGAAGTGGGCACACAGGTGCTTCTAGAGTCCTAGCTACACAACTGTGGGTTCAGTTTCTACAATCCAATTTTCTGTGTGTCTATTGTATTTCACTAAGGAGGGAGCTTGGTTGGTTGGTTGAATGGTGTGTATTCTAGTCAGCTGAGGTATTGTGAAAAATGCAAACTCCTGAACTTATATCTAGAGATTCCCATTCTGGGTGGGGCCTGAGAGCTTGCAGTTTTAACAAAAACCCCACATAATTCTGCTGCAGGTAGTCTAGAGATATGCTTGGGGTTTTTTTGTTTCTTTTAAGAGTGTGTCTAATATAGTCAAAAAGTGTCTGTGAAATGGCTCCTTATAATTATTGAGACTTTTCACTCAGGTTCCTGTGTCACAGCCCATGGAAATGTAGGTGCCTTTTGAGAGGCTTGGCTTGCATCATGCATTTATGTGCATGAAATCAAGTCTAGGCCTTTGGACATGCCATATGGCCCACTTTTTTTCTTTTTTTTTTTTTAAAGTGATCAGTGACCATGAGAAGCTCTGGGACTTTTTTTAATCGGGCTTGTACATATAAGTTTATTTTTTTTAAGTTTTTATTTTAATTCCAGTATAGTTAACATACAGTATAACATTAGTTTCAGGTGTACAGTATAGTGATTCATCACTTCCATACATCACCCGGTGCTCATCATGACTAGTGCCCTCCTTTTTAAAAATTTTTTTATTTACATTCACTTTAATTAACATAGTGTATTATTAGTTTCAGAGGTAGAATTCAGTGATTCATCAGTTGCTACAACACCCAGTGCTCATTCCATCAAGTGCCCTCCTTAATGTCCATCACCCAATTATCCTATCCCCCCACTCTCCTCCCCTCCAGCAACCCTGTTTGTTTCCTAGACTTCAGCATCTCTTATGGTTTGCTTCCCTTTCTATTTTCATCTTACTTTATTTTTCCTTCCCTTTCCCTATGTTCATGTGTTTTGTTTCTTAAATTCCACGTGAGTGAGATAATATATTTGTCTTTCTCTAGCTTACTTCGCTTAACATAATACCCTCTAGTTCCATCTATGTCATTGCAAATGGTAAGATCTCATTCTTTTTGATGGCTAATATTCCATTGTGTGTCTTTTTCCATTCATCTGTTGATGGACATCTGGGCTCTGCATAGTTCTGCTATTGTGTACAATGCTGCTATATATATTGGGGTGCAGGTGTCCCTTCGGATCACTGTTTGTATCCTTTGGATAAATACCTAATAGTGCAATTACTGGATCATAGGGTAGGTCTATTTTTAACTTTTTGAGGAACCTCCATACTGTTTTCCAGAGTGGCTGCACCAGCTTGCATTCCCACCAACGGTGTAGGAGGGTTCCCCTTCTCTGCATCCTCGCTAACATCTGTTATTTCCTGAGTTGTTCATTTTAGCCATTCTGACCGGTGTGAGGTGGTGTCTCTTTGTGGTTTTGATTTGGATTTCCCTGCTGCCAAGCGATGTGGAGCATTATTTCATGAGTCTGTTAGGCCCACTCTTTCTTGAGAATAGTTTGCCAGTGAGCACTGTGCTCTCTGACCAAGCTGCCTCATTTCCTTGTGAAATTGGCAGGGCATGAATTGTTAAATATTTTATAAACTACCAAAGACCAAGATAAGATGTGCTTAAATGGGTGAGTAAACTGAGGTGGCTTATTAGCAGCGACGTTTCCTCATGCTCCTCAGAAATGGCCATTTCTCAGCCCACATTTTGAGGTGGGAGCTGACCTGAGATGTTAGCGTAATTATACAGTTTGATAAAGCCGAAGAGGTGGGCCTGCGAGACTTTCCTGACCTTACGACAGTCCACGCGGGCTTGGATCTACTCCAGCAGGCAGCGCAGAGCCTGAACCCTCAGTGTGGCTGCTTCAGGCACATCGAGTGAAAGCTGCGGTTACGAGGACAAGGTGGCATCGTTAAGACCACGGTCTTCAGCTTAGAAAAGACTTATGATCAGCTGGTTATAAACACACAGCCAGAGTAATAGCTGGGAAACTTAGCAACTGCCAAAAAATAAATGCTGGTTTCTCTGTGTGTGCATAGGCCTACTTTGCAAATAACATGGACTTTGTTTTTTTTGGGGGGGGAGGGGTTTAAAACTTTTTTTTAAGTTCAGGTATAGTTGGCACACGATGTTACATTAGTTTCAGGTGTACGACATACTGACTCAACAAGTCTGTGTGTTCTGCTCACCCCAAGGGCAGCCACCACCTGTCCCCGTATAGCGCTGTTACAGTACCACTGACTCTCTTCCCTCTGCTTTGCCGTTCATCCCCAGGACCTGTTCATTCCATAGCCAGCGGCCTTTACCTCCCCGTCGCCTTCACACATTTTGCCCATCCCCCCCGACCTTGGCAACCATCAGTTCTCTGTATTTCATAGGTCTGTTTCTGCTTTTTGTTTGTCTGTTTTGTTTTTAGATTTCACATGTAAGTGAAATCATATGATATTTCTCTTGCTCTGACTTATTTCACTTAGCTTAATACTCTCTGGGTGCATCTATGCTGTCACAAATGGCCAGATCTCATTCTTTCTCATGGTAAGTAATACTCAGTTGTGTGTGTGTGTGTGTGTGTGTATACACCACATCTTCTTTATCCATTTATCTGTCGTTGGATGCTTGGGTTGCTTCCGTATCTTAACTATTGTAAATAGTACTGCAATAAACTTAAGGGTGCATTTATCTTTTTGAATTAGTATATTTTCTTTTGGTGAATACCCCAGGTAGTGTTGATTTTGAATGATAAGCAGTTAGTTTCTCAAAGCTTCTATAGTCAGAAAAGAAACACATGACATTCCAGAAGGTATCTTTCATTGATGAGTCTGATAAGTTGAATGTCGCTGTTGGAGAAGTGACTTAAAAGTTGTTTCTGTGTATGTGTACTGTATGTGTGGTATATGGTGGTGTGTGTGTGTGTGTGTGTGTGTGTGTGGTATATTTATTGTGTATGGTGTACTGTTGATAGAAGTGACGTGTACGTGTTTCATATGTGGTGAGGACATGGTATACTGTGATTTTGTGTGGTGTAGGTGTTCTATGTGTGTATGTGGTGTTTTTGTGCTTGGGGTATGTGTGTATTGGTGGTCTTCTGTGTGTCGTGTGTTTTGTGATGTATGTGTGGTCTTTGCAGTGCGTGTGGTGCATGTGGTATAGAAGCATGTTAAACGCGTGAGGTATGTGGTTGTGTTTCCACGTATGGTATAAGTGTCACGTGTGATGCATGTGTGTTGTGTGTTTGCAGTATATGTTTGGTGCGCTCTATGTGTGGTATTCGTGTGCTGTGTATGTTATGCGCGTGTGGTATGTGTGTGGTGTATCAGTGCACACACCACAGTGATACCACTCACACCCATCACACACCACACATATACCAAACCCCACACATACGCCACACATTTATATACACTACAATTACCACATATACGTCACACACACATTAGTCTCAGAGTGAAACAAACAAAAAACACTTCCAATCCAAGGTATCCTAGCCTCTTCCCTCACCAGTAAAATGAGGATAATAATACCTGCCTTACTTATCTCATGGGGTTTCTGCTGAGGATTAAGTAATATGATGAAGTGTATGAAAACATTTTGGAAATTATGTAAAACATCAGTATTTTAAGCAGATAGGATTTCCTAAAATCTTTTGAGTTGTTCCTCAGACTCCATAATTATGACATCATGTAAATATGCTACTTCCTTTGTAATCCTAATCAAATTCTCAGTGAAACCCTGGAAAAGCCCAAAATGAATGGAAATTCCTACTAAAGCAGCTCACTCTATAATGCCCCTCAGTGAGTGACCATTGTGAGTGGATCTGCTGAAAACACCATTGGGGATTGCTTTGTAAGCTTGAGAAATGTGTTGACAGTTTCTGAAAGTAGGCTGTTGCAGTGATGTGAATGGCTGGGCAGTGGTTCTTTTTAAGTCAATGTTTATATTTGTATCCACTTTGCAACAATAGGGACAGCAAATTTAACATGCTACTTTGTTAGAGAAATTAATTGGCACCAGCTAGGCTGCCTCCCTGGCCCAGTACATAGAGCGTACCACTCTTGATCTTGGGGTCATGAGTTCGAGCCCCACATTGGGTATTGAGATTACTTAAAAATAAAATATTTTTATTTTTTTAAAGATTTATTTATTTGCGAGAAGGAGAGAGAGAGCTTGAGCAGGGGGAGGAGCAGAAGGAGAGGGAGAAGCAGACTCCCCACTGAGCGGGGAGCCCGATGTGGGGCTCCATCCCAGGACCCCGAGATCATGACCTGAGCCCAAGTCAGATGCTTATCTGACTTAGCCACCCAGGTACCCCAAAAATAAAGTCTTAAAAAAAGAAAAGAAATTAGCACCAGCTTATTGTTCTAGGCACCACCTAGAACTATAGTGTTAAAGTATGCCCATATTCTTTTTTTTTTTTTTAAAGATTTTATTTATTTATTTGAGAGAGAGAGAGAGAGCACATGAGAGGGGGGAGGGTCAGAGGGAGAAGCAGACTCCCTGCTGAGCAGGGAGCCCGATGCGGGACTCGATCCCGGGACTCCAGGATCATGACCTGAGCCGAAGGCAGTCGCTTAACCAACTGAGCCACCCAGGCGCCCAAAGTATGCCCATATTCTTCTTGGCTGTATTAAAAATGAACAGAAACAGAAATGTAAATCTCATATTCACCACTTCTTTGAAAGCACTTGAGTGATTATCATGTAGCTTCTCAAGTTTGTTGACAGCAAATATATGCTGTGGGGTTTTTTGTTGTTGTTTGTTTGTTTTTTTTGTCAAAGGATAAATTGAAAGGGTCCGTGAAAGCCACAGACGTCTGGTCTTGCACTGATATCCATGGAGTAAAGTAGGGCTTCTCTGGAGTCTGTGTAGGGCTGGGTGACAGGCCCTTCTTTCTCAGACTTTGCTGCCCCTGTCCCTGCCTCCCCTCTCTTCCTCCCCCAGAACAGTTTTGCTTCTCCAACTAAAGCCTGAAGGGGAATGGTGATCACATTGAGGCTGAGAGAAGAATTCCAACCGTTTACATTCCTTTTTTCCCCTGATCCAAAGTCCAGTCTTGAGGAAGAGATGGGAGTCCTGATTCAGTTGCCCAACACCCAGGCTTTACTGATTCCTTATTTTTATCCTATGTTAGTCACTTGGCCTTTCTGGCTTAATGACTTGGTAATCTGAAGGGTCAGTGGTTACATAAATCATATGATTTAAAAATATTTTTGTGGTTTGTTTTCCGGTTGTAGTAAAAATAAAAAACAAAGTTTGTCCTTTAGTTAACATTCATATTTATGTGGGGATGATTTCTCTTTCTCATTATTCTTAGAGATGTAAGAAGCTAATGTGCTTTGGTTTGAGATAGTTGACATAGCAATTTCTTAACTCCTTTTATAGGGTAGTCCTGTGTTTTCACTGGGGAGAGGCAGCCTGTGGAAGGGCCTCCCTTCCCTTCCTCATGGCCTCACCATTCAGGTGAACAACTCTGATCTTTCTTGATCCTGCGTCTCATCTCTATAAGCTGCAGAAGCCAATGGATCAGGCCATGATTTTTTACCTTTACCTTTTTGAAACCTCCCCTCTCCCCAGCTTTTTATTTTGAAATGTTTCAAACCTGTAGAAAAATTGCAAAAATAGTAAAATAAATATTCACACAGTCTTCATGTAGAACCCCCAGTTGTTAGTCTTTTGCCACATGGCTTTGTCTCTCTGAGCTCTGTCTATAGATTTTGCTGAACTATTAGAAATGCTAAGTAGCCTGCCACATCATCCTTAAATACTTCAGCTTGCATCACCTAAAAATGACTTCGTCCTATCTTACCACAACACACCATTATTAAACCAAGAAAAATACTACTCAGTGAACAATATATTCCACTTTAAAGTTCTCCAATGATCCCAAGAATGCCTTTTTATAACTTTTGTTTTTTCTTAGAATCCAGTCAAGGCTCACATGTTGCATATAGTGTTAATGTCTCTTTAGTCTCGTAATCTGGGACCATCCCCCCTCCCTTTTGTTGACATTGACCCGCTCATATTGAACCAGTTTTATGTCATTGACTCACTCGTTAATGAACAAATTCCTTATCTACAAGCTCTTGGATTGTGCTCTTTCAGTGATGAGTTGGAGTCCCTCCAGACTGCAAATCTTAACATGGTTTCCAGCCTCATTAGACTGGAGATAGTTAAAATCTGTGTGATGGCTTCAATCACTTTGACAATAAGCCGTGTAAGAAAATGTGAAAGACATGTTTATGGTTAATGGTTCAGCACAATTAGCTGAGGTGACCAGTTTCCTGCCCTGCCCTCTGGCTATGTGTGCGTGCAACCTCCAGGCTCAATGCCATCCTCCGGCATCTCGTCCTGGGAATTCTGAATGAGATTCAGGGCCTGGACTTAAAAAATAAACTCACTGGATGTCTGGTGATAGGAATGTTTGTGACCTTTTGTTTTGCTTACAGATTTTGAAGGACGTGTTTTCTCAAGATAGCCCCTTCTACTTTCTGGGTCCATACTTCTATTTTTTAAAAAACCTAAGTGGGTATTGGTGTTTCTGAGCTGATCTGATCTGCAGATCTTCTGGAACATACATTGCTGCTGACTCCTGGCAGAAAGTCTCTATCCATATGTTATAGGCACTTTGTATTTGAAATTTTTCTTTAATTGCTTCACTGCTGCTTCATCTGCTAGAGCCTAAAGTTTGTCATCAGCCAGTTCTGTGTACTTGAGGCCCTCAAGCAGATGTGTGCTTACCATGTTTCTGGCACTATTCGTAAAGCTTGTGGGGGTTAAGTGAGATAGCAACCCCATGAGACGTGGGTACTCTTAATCCTGTAACAAAGATGACAAAATGGATTCAGTCAGATGAAGCAACTTGCCCAATACTACATGGCTAGTAAGTGGCAGAACTGGGGGTTAAACCGTGGCAATTTGATTCTAGAACCTGCGTCAGTACATAAAGTACCGCTGCAGGGATACTGAGTATCTTTTAAGAAATCCCAGATGCTGGGCACCTGGGTGGTTCAGTTGGTGAAACGTCTGCCTTTGGCTCAGGTCATGATCCCAGAGTCCTGGGATCTGAGTCCCGCGCTGCATCGGGCTCCCTGCTTATTGGGGACTCTGCTCTCCCTCTGCCCCTCCCCTCCACATGTGCTCTCTCCCCCTCAAATAAATAAATAAAAATCTTAAAAAAAATCCAAGATGCTGTTTTGAGGTAGATGGTGTGCCACTGAAATACTGGTTTTGATGTCCTTACTAAATAGTTGATTCCTTTGTGAGATTTAAATCTCAGAACAGTGGTACTAGTGAGAAGTCTACCTTTGTTAATCCCACAAATCCATCAGATGCCCTGGTTTTTGGTTAGGTCCAGTCCTCGAAGGAAGCTCGTCTCATGTTGGCAGCCTCAGGGCTCCTGCTGTCAGGAGCTCCACATCCTTCTGTCTGGACTCTGGCCTGCTTTACTCTCAAATGAAAGCCTTTTAGAGCACAAGCTCAGGGAGTGGGATGATGGAAAGAGAATGTTCTATCCTCCCAGGTAGCTTATGATGAAACTAGTAAATTAATTGCCATTATTCCTTGCCACGAAAAGATGAGTTCTTAGGGTAACAATAAGTAGGCAGTAAGGATAAGCCAGCCTCCAGTGTGCTTTTTCTGGGTTAGATGGATCTGAATTGACCTCATCACAAATCACAGCTCTGTGACACCTACAGGAACTCATAAGAAATAAGAACAACTGGGGAGAAAGAACTGGAACATCAACACTGAATGTGAATGCTCCTGACAAACCTTAAAAAAGAACTCGCAAATGGACAATAGATGTGTAGTGCTAGCTGTAATTATTGCATCTTTTAAAACAAGATTTAAAAAGCCTCTTTAAGCACTGTTTGCATTTTAAGATAATACTCAATTTGGCTACCGGATTGCTGCACTGCTCTTCAAAAGGATGATTTGGTTATGTTCAACTTCTCTCCTGAGGGACCGAAAAGGGAAGTTCTCAGCTTTTTATAGTATGAGGCCTCTAGAGATTTTCACTTTGTGGGATTTAAAAAACAAGTTTCCTGTCTCTATATTAAAGAAAAGAAAAAAAAAAGACTAGAAAGAAACATAGGGAGATTATGGTGGTTGGGATCTGAGAATGATGGCTAGTTCTTAAAACTTGATTTTTTAAAACTTCATGTAATTTATAGCTTAAAAATGAAAATTTTTTTAAAGATTTTATTTATTTAATTGACAGAGACAGCGAGAGAGAGAGAGAGGGAACACAAGCAGTGGGGAGTGGAAGAGGGAGAAGCAGGCTTCCCGCCTAGCAGGGAGCCCGATGCGGGGCTCGATCCCAGGACCCTGGAATCATGACCTGAGCGGAAGGCAGTCACTTAACCAACTGAGCCAGCCAGGTGCCCCAAAAATGAAAATCTTTAGAGGAAGGGGAACCGATTCCTCAGCGTCTGATCTGGGAATAAAGTGGGCGGACCAGAGAAGGTAGATTTGCCAGCTCAGAAAGGCAGAGGGATTTTCTAGGATCCTCTTGTTTGGGTTGCTGGTTAATAATTAGACAAGCTTCTCTGCTTCTCTGGGAGTCGTGACTAGTTTTGAAATTAAAAAAGAATTTATCCCAACTCAATGTATCTTCAAATTTTTCCTGTTTTTCAATTAAAAAAGGAAATGCCTCTCAGCAATCAGAAGAATCCCTGATTTAGAAACTGAAATCTCCAACCCCCTCTCCTACCCCATTCACCTGTTCAGGAAGAAATAACATGGAACCTAACATCTACATTTCCCAGGTATCATTTCAAAACATTAGTGCCGTGCATGGGGACAAATGCGTAAGCAAATGAGACCCCATCTCCCCATAATGTTGGAAGAATCTAACACAAAGCCAGGTGTTTGGTTTGGATAGCTGCACTCTCCCATGGTAATACTCCAAGAAGGTCCATCTATTCTGGAATTGCAATCTAGAAAATTGGGTCCTTTTCAGATCCTACCCAAATGGTACTTTGTAGACTAGCTGCAGGTTTTTCCATAATACTGGAAAACTCCATCTAGTCTCTGGACCAGGGTTGACCCCAGCTCCAGCTGGACTTCCTGAGTTGTTCATTTATCCAGTCATCCATCCATTCAACAATCACGTGTCGATCATCTGTGTATGTGCCAGGCATTGTACGAGATTCTGCGAGCACAATGATACACTGTCCCTTGCTTGCGGGAAAACCTGCGGTTTCGATAAGTGTTAGGAGAGGGGTTGCAGAAGTACTAGGAAGGTGCAAAAGGGAGAGTAACTCAGGCTGGCAAGGGATGGCACCGAGGGAGGAGAAGGGTAAGAAAAGTGTTGGATGGAAGAGGGCTCTTGGTTGAGCCTTGAGAAGTCCAGCGGAAGTTGGCCGCCTTGACCAGGTGGACAGAGGACTGTCCATGCAGAAGGATTGGCATGCCTCAAGGTGGAGGCGGGTGGTTGGCTCCTTCTGGGACTACACGTAATCAAGAATGGCTAGAGCCCGGTGTATGGGATTGTGGTTGGGGGCTGGCTGCTGAGGCAGAAAGTGGACAGACCATGAGAGTTCTGATATGCCACGCTGAGGGGCTTGGGTTCTATCTTAATGCCATGGGGGCTACTGCAGGATAAGCAGTGGCGCCGTGGGATTTGATTAACCCCCCAAATAACGGAAAGTTTATAAGACATTGTGCTTCATTTGGACTTTTTTTTTTTTTTTCTTCAAATGAAAGTGATGTCAGAAATCAGAAAGTCAGGGGACACCTGGCTGGCTCAGTAGAGCATGAGACTCTTGATCGAAGGGTCGTGAGTTTGAGCCCCATGTTGGGTGTAGAGATTACTTAAAAAGGGACATTCCAAAATATTTTTTAAAAAATAGAAAATTAGTATTTTTCAGGCCAGTGTAATCAGTGATTTACAATTGTTTCAGCTGACTAAATGCCAGACTCAGGCTAGGCATTCAATACCTATTTATTGAACGAATAAATGGGAGAATGAAAGGCTAAGCCTCTGTACGGGGTAGTAGCTTTCACAGTGAAGATGTGTCTGATTTTTGTTAAGTCCATACCGGGATTTACAAAGGAGTCTGGTTGCCTCCAGGAGCCCTTAGTCCATCCAGGCTGCAGTTGCTGGTTCCGGTGCTGGCTGCGGGCCTTCAGCGTGGTCTCCCAGCCGTGAGTTAGCAAAGCCTCGGCTGCCCGGGTCCTGGCTTCTCAGGTCAGGCAGGCTCGTGTCCCAGCGGGTAACTGGGCTACCGCTTTGCCTGTGCCTGGGTTTTACTGCGTCCTTCAGGGGCCTCCCCTGTTTACCTGGCTTGAGACTGCCCCACTCCACTTCCACACGACAAGTATTTAGGTCCTTTTGTGTTCCATTTTTCTCTATTCATGTCCCACTCTGCACTTCTATAACTCAAAGCATTATTTCAGCTCTGGAATCATGTCTGTCCACAGACAAATACTATTTGATGATGTAGGCACATATAATGAGATTATCCAGGGAAAAAATTTTGAAGAGGTAGGCCTTGCCAGTGATGTCTTACTATGATACTACCTTTTTTTTTTTTTTTTGAGAGCACACCCCGGAGCGGGGGGAGAGGGTGTGGGGGTTGGAGAGGAAGAGAGAGCAGACTCCACGCCCAGCAGGGAGCCTGACTCAACGGCTTGATCTCACAACCCTGAGATCATGACCTGAGCGGAAACCAAGAGTCAAGTTGCTTAACTGACTCAGCCACCCAGGCGCCCCCACATGAGTAGTTTTATTTATTTATTTTTTATTTAAAGATTTTTATTTATTTGTCAGAGAGAGAAAGAGCACGAGCAGGGGGAGCAGCAGAGGGAGAGGGAGAAGCTGGCTCCTCACTGAGCAGGGAGCCGGATGTGGGACTCGATCCCAGGACCCTGGGATCATGACCTGAGCCGAAGGCAGATGCTTAACAACTGAGCCACCCAGGCATCCCCCCACATGAGTAGTTTTAAAGATTGATCGATTTTTTTTTTTTTAAGATTTTATTTATTTATTTGACAGAGCACAAGCAGGGGGAGCTGCAGACAGAGGGAGAAGCAGGGAGCCCCATGCGGGGCTTGATCACAGGACCCTGGATCATGACCTGAGCCAAAGGCAGATGCTTAACCGACTGAGCCACCCGGGCATCCCTGATTGATTGATTTTAGAGCGTGCACACGAGCAGGGGGAGGGGCAGAGGGAGAGGGAGAAGTAGAGCAGACTCTGAGTAATTTTAAAGCAAAGTGTTTAAACTTTCCTCACCTCTGGGTCATCCCCACAAAATTTTAGGGTTCTGGGAGCCCCTGTCTGAAAAAAAAACACTGGTTATCAGCAATAAGAATGATGAACGTTCAGTGGAGGGAAGGATCGTTTGGGCTGGATTGGTTACAGAGGGATATCAAACAGGAGAAGCTAAACTCTACTACAGAAATTTTTAATACCCCTATCTCCAGCTCTTGTTACAGCAGTTTTTAAACTTCAGTGTGCATGAGAATTCCCTGGGTTCTTATTAAAAGAGACTGCTGGTCCTCACTCTCAGTTTCTGATTCAGCACATCTGGGGTAGAGCCTGAGAAAGTGCATATTTCACTAGGTCCCAGGTGACGCTGATGTTGCTGGTCCCGAGACCGCGCTTTGAGAATGATGGCCTTCTGAGGCTACCTAAGACTGTGCCCACCTGGCTGAAAGGAGCATCCTCGTGCCTCCCACTTGTGGGTGTCGGGATTAAGTGGATATACAGAAAAGGCTCTGAGCTAGGAATGATGCTACTGCGCAAGCATAGCCAATCTGGAAACTTTGGCCCATGCTTTCTGTCCCTGTTTGTTTGCTGTTGTTTGTGTGTGTGTGGTTTTTGTAATGAGCCACTTAGCAGGAACCTCTTTTCCTCCACGTCAAAGCCAGAGGCCATGTGAGCTTGGAGGCCAAGTGTTTAACCTGACTTAAGTGATGTGCTGTATTCACCTCGCCCATTATTTAATGTAGGGCTGAGCTCTGTGTGCTGAGCTGTGTGTGTGTGGTAATGGGAACGTGCACAAGTGAAATCGAAGGTGTGGTGTCAGATCTTTGACTCATCCTTAGGGAAGGAGGGAGGAATTCATCAGCCTTACAACAGCCTTGCCCATGAAGCTGTTATTCCCACTTATATGTGAGGACACTCTCTCGGGCAAGCTCTCTCAGGCTCTGACTTAGCTCGGGGTGATTGTAGGGATACGCAGAGCACTGTGGAGTCTGGGAAACCAGCCACTGATTCATCCCCCTGGATACCAGAGCTTCGTGGGTCATACAATACATACAAACAAGCCTCGTGAAAAACCGGAATGTGCCTCCTCATCACAGCAGCTCTGCCCCAGTGACCAGGCCACCCAGGCAGAGTCTGAAACCCTCAGAGCAGAGAGCCTGACAGGGTAGCCAGCCCTCCAGTTGGGGCTCTTGTCCTAGATCCATTGGTCGTAGCCAGGTGGCACCTGGATCCTGTTCCAGGTGTGAACCATAGCAACACAAGATTGCGAGAACTGCCTGGGAACATTTCCCCCAGGGGGACGTTGGCTCTGGCCTATCTAGTACTTTCAGGGAGATTAAGGCAGCCTGGCATCGTCAGAAGAATACAGATTTTAGAATCAGACAGACCTACCTGGGTGTGGACCCTGGTTCTGCCACTTGAATCCATTTCGTCGACAGGAAGTCGTGGGTACCGCCCATCACGTGGAGGTGTTGTGCAGGTCAAGTAACAATGTGCCTAGGCTGGGGTCTGGTGCAGAGGATCTGTACTTCATGAATGATAGAATTTGGTGTTTTATTTTTTAAAAACTGGAAAGATAGGGACGTGGGGAAAAAAGTTTTTTGATTTTTATCACCCTATCACTCAAGCTCTTGCCACTCATAGTGCGTCACTGTCGACTCTTGTAGACCCATCTGTTAATTTAAGGTTTATATGCCATGGAGCGGTTTCCTTCCATGGTACTTTTTAAATGAACAATCTGTTTTTACATGGCTGGAGTTAATATAATTTTGTATTCTGATTTCGAAATTCTGTATGTAATTTTGGTGGATATGCTGTAGTTCACATAAAACTTATTTTTGAACATCTAACAAAAGAGCAGTGGTTGAACTAGTGGTAATGTATTCAGATAGTAAAATAGAAGTATATTTGTTAACGTAGAAGTGTGCTCATGATTCTATGTAAAATGAGACGGTTTTACCTTAAAACCAAGTGCCTCCCAGATCTATCTGGATGTTCACCGCCTCAGCCTCAGCAAGCTTTCAAATTTTAATGGGCCTCAGAATCACGAAGGGAGCCTGTTAAATGCAGGTTTTGAGCTTTACCCCTACAGTTTGATTCAGCAGATGGGGCTCAGGGGTTGGCATTTTTACGAGGATCCAGGTGATTCTGATGTGGGCATGACACTCCTCCCATTTCTACCTGTTGAAGCTATACTTAGTTTTCCGCACTTCGCCATCGGCTTTCTCCTGAATTCCTAAAGTATTTCGTGGCACTTTTTGCCTGCTTTCTTGTCTTTGGATCTTTGTGAATCCTTCTAAATTTGTAAAGTTTTCCTGATCTTCTGAACAAACCCAGTCGGGCACCTGTGTCACATCCCTGGGATTGTGTCAAACTCCAAGTTCCTGAATATAATATAGATACCAAAATATTTGGAATCCAGGTTTCTTTGATTTGTAGTGAAGAGAAAGAGGCCAAGCATTCCAGAACTCTTCAGCATACCTGCTATTAGGGGCAATAAAGGTAGCCTTTCCAACCTTGATAGGAAAAAAAAAAAAAAAATCTTGTTTAAATTACCCTGGCCTTGGCAATCACACTGTGAAAAGTAGTTTGTCCTTTGTGCATTTACTTTGGTCTAAGCCAGAGATGGCCAGTGTTTGGAAAGGGGGGTTAAAACCCTTCAAGAAGCTTGTCATTCCAAAAGCATTGCGTGAATATCTTCTAGGATTATTGGTTGGTTTTCATTCTCAAACTTTGTGCCATTGAGGTTATTCGAGGTAAATTTCTCATCTTGCAGTTCATTTAGGGGCCATTCATGCTAAAATTGAGATTGAGTTACCCGTAAAGTACTTCTTCACTCAGGTTTTATTGATCTCCCTCCTTCCTTAAGCCAATTAAGATCGGATCTTTGGATCTCCATTGTCAAGTCAGGTTTTGTTGTCTTATGTCCTATCCTTATGTAACAGGCCGGCTGTTGCAAATTGGTTGTTACACTGTTAAAACAATTGCTAAATATTATGTTCCGATGATTTTGAATTCCCCCCCTTGCCTGTGAGGGGACTAAATAATAATCTGTACAAATCTGTGATTATTCTAGCTTTAAAAGCATTAATAGCTACAAAAAAGCATTCCGCAAAAGGAAACCTAAAGAGCCAGGTTTATTAGCTCGCTCAGAAAAAGTTCTTCCTTGGGGCGCCTGGGTGGCTCGGTTGGTTAAGCGTCTCTTGATCTCTGATCTCTTGATCTCTTTTTTTTTTTTTTTTTTTTTTTAAAGATTTTATTTATTTATTTGAGACAGAGAGAATGAGAGAGAGAGAGAGAGCACATGAGAGGGGGGAGGGGCAGAGGGAGAAGCAGACCCCCCGCCAAGCAGGGAGCCCGATGCGGGACTCGATCCCGGGACTCCAGGATCATGACCTGAGCCGAAGGCAGTCGCTTAACCAACTGAGCCACCCAGGCGCCCAGATCTCTTGATCTCTTGATCTCTGCTCAGGTCATGGTCTCAGGGTCGTGAGTTCAAGCCCCTTGTTTGTTGTTGTTGTTTTAAGTAGGCTCCACACCCAGCCTTAAAAAAAAGAAAAAAAAACTTCCTTGCTCACATGAAAATGTTAACTTTGTAGAATTGAAATTCCAGATGACCTGAGAAATCATACAGGGGAATAGAAGGTTCTGGTTAATGAAATGGTTCTGATGGGAAATCACTGGATGGATTATACTTGTCCACATGGCAAACTTAGAATCATTCTTCAAAACCCTGTTCAGAATTCATCTATAAACCCCTAGATCTGTAAAGCTTTTCATGATCCCCCTTCTTGGAAAGAAGTAACCATTTCTTTTATTCTACAAGCACAACAGGACCTTATATACACTTCTATGGCCGTATATGTCACTGTCTAGTGTAACTATGTTTGCACATTGCTATTCTCCACTAGATCAGAAACTCACTGGGTGGGGTGCCTGGGTGGCTCAGTCGTGTTAAGCGTCTGTCTTCGGCTCAGGTCATAGCCCCAGGGTCCTGGGATCAAGCCCCACATCAGGCTCCCTGCTCGGCAGGAAGCCTGCTTCTCCCTCACCCGCTGCCCCCTGCTTGTGTTCCCTCTCGCTACGTCTCTCTCTGTCAAATAAATAAAATCTTTACACCCAGTGAGTTGTGTTTTTTTTTTAAGAGAGTGTAACTTACCTGTGCAGTCTGATCACATGTCTAAATGGCTGGATATAGTCGTACTAATTGAATGAATATATGAATGAGTGAGGATTCTGTTCTAGTCAGGTGGCATCAGTCAGATAAACGGCATTTTGTGGGTATTTTCTGAGACATCCTGCAGTTAACAAAATTTAAAGCATCACCCTGTCATGAAAAATGTACCTAAAATATTGTTACAATAAATTAAGAATGAATGATGAAAAAGACAGGCTGAGTATCTATTTCTTCCAGGATTCCTCATACCAACTGAGTGTTCAGTCTGTGGGACCCCTGATTTAAGGGACTGGATCTGAAATTCCACAGAAACCTGTTCCACATTAGCCCATCAGCTGCTGTTAAATTCCTTCCCTGGGCTCTTGAAATCCACAGAAGGCTCAGATATCACAGATATTTGAGCATTATACGTATGTGATAGATTGTGAACATATTCCTCAATTTCTAATTTTAAAGTCTTTGTATTAAGAGAGGCTGATGACTGAAAGAGATGATTTTAGAACTGAAAGCAACCTCTTCATTTTACTGATTAGGAAACCAAGCCTCCTGAGAGATGGGCAGTTTTCTTTAGTGGAAGGAGCCCTAGAATCGAAGTCAAATAGATCACGTCTTGGCTCTGGGGCTCAAATCACAGCCTCTTACTGGCTGTGTGATCATAAGCAACTTACTTAAGTGTTTGGAAGATCAGTTTTCTCATTTGTAAAGTTTGGTTAAAAATCCATCTCGGTGGGTCATGACAAGGGATTACCGAGGTAAGCTGCACCGGAGTACCAACCGTAATGTCTACACAGAGCAAATCCTCAGCGATCTTTAGTCTCTGCCCTTCCTCGCCCGAATCATGCTCCTCACGGCAAGAGTAGGACTTAGAGGTATTCCTTGAGGCGTCGTTAGGATGGGTTGTGGTTGCCAGTTTACTTGACAGGACTCGCGCACGTCAAGGACACTCTGCAAAGGAGCCGTTACGTCGGTGTTTGATACAAGAGTCAGGATTTGGTACTTTAAAAACAATCTCCCTTCTGTGTTCCATGTTTTATTCCTTGTTGCTTTTTTCCCTTTCTTTGAACTGAGAATTACGGCACCCTCCCAGTCAACCATCAACTATAATTTAAGTTTGTATAATTGTGTGAATTAGCAAGGTCATTTCTATAAAGCCTTAGGAACTCAGAGTAAAGTATATAAACGTTTTGGGAAAATCAGACCCATGTAGCGTAATCAGCCTTCAATTTTTAAAAATCACATTCTGAAATAATAAGTGAAATATCTGTGCTAAATTGAAGGGGTTGGGACTGGAAGTGAACTAAGCATTTTGAGCATGAGGTGTTAGTCTTACTTATGCGCTTCGGTCGTCCTGAGACGCGAGTCAGGTGGGAGAAGCAGCAGTTTGCTTTCTCTGCTCATTCCCTGGAGTTCATCTGTCATTTGCAGACACAACTTATTTTTCTCTCTCTTCCCTGTAAAGGCAGAAACCTGTGGGTTCTTGTCGTGGGGCGCTCCCCAAAGGAGCACAGAATTGGGATTCCAGAGTTCAAATACGTGGCCAACATGCACGGAGACGAGGTATGTATGCGGCTTGAGTATCGGAAAGGTCACCAGACACGCTTCCCCTCCGGTCTCTCGAGCTCCGTGTAAATGCTAAGGAAGCAGCATAAATCGTACCAAAAAATCTGGAAAGGTCTTGCAGCGAGGCCTTCTGGGAGAATTGAAGGAACCAGGGTCCAACAACCACCAGGGTCAGTGCCCCGGGAGGCTCCCCGGAGCTCGTTTTGTGCCGGGACTGGAAAAACAGCAGCGCCGAGCCCTCACGGCCGGCCGAGGCCCTGAAGCCCGCCCTGGGCTGCTGTTTCCCACCTCCTGGGGGACATGCAGGTGGCCCAGCTACGGAGCTCTAGTATATTTGAATTCAAAACAATCAGAAGATCCCAGAGAGCTATCCAAACTCCTGCTATCTGACTTTTTGAAGCTTTTGTCACCTTGTCTTAATCTTCTACTCAGCGTTTTCAATATTGAAGTTGACGGGCAATCAAGCTTACAGTTCTCTCACTCAACAAATGCTCTTAAGTTTTGTAATGTCTTGCCTCTTTTCCAACGTATCAGAGATAAACTCTCCTTTTGTTTTGTTTGATGTCATGATATTTATTTTGTTTTGTCCGTTACCCTCTTACTCCCTCCCCCACTTGGCAGTCATTCCCCTCAGGCCTTTGAGGGCGCTCCTGTCCGTCTCTTACCGCGCTTCCTCAGAGGATTTGGGGAATGTGACAGTTGCGGTATTTTCTGTTCCCAGGACCCCATACGCCTGGGCAGTGAAGTGGAAGGGAAAGACCGTTCCCAGTCGTCACAGTCAGGAAAATTTACATAGCAATGTGTGTAGCGCCCTCTAAAACATGCTTACCTTTAAGGAGCGTCGAAGTCAAGGCATGTGCAACCCACTGCCTCGTGAAGACACATGGGAGTTGGCAGCAGTGTGGGTGGCGGGCTCTCTTCCGACGCTGGGCTTCCTGTCCTGGCTTAGCCCTCCCCAAGCCCAGGCTCCGTAGGAGCAGGTCCACCTCTCAGGACGCACGCAGCCCGACCTGTCCTGCTGGGAGGACAGGACTTCTTGCAGTGGGAGCAAGGTGCAGACCCTGGCCTCTAAGAAAGGCGTAGGCCTTTGGACCTGATCTGTGAGCGGATGGAAGGTCAGTCCCCCCGTGACTTTGCTGAGTGTGATCGCGCTGTACCTGTCAGATTTGATGTCGCTGGGAGTCTGACCAGCGTTGGTGTGATAACAACACAACTGATCACCGCAGATGGCAGCCCAGACCTCCCCCTTGCTATGTCGTCTGTGGATCCAGGTCCATGGAGTCCATCTTTAGTAAGAGACATACAGCACTCGTTAACTACAGTAGTTTACTTACTGAATTCCTGGCACTTCGGGGGTTCCAGCATGGTGCTCAGAAATAACCCTCCGAACTGAAACTTTGGAAGAGAAGCCAGAGTCCTTTCCCTCCCTCACCTCTGAGTTGGCTTCTTTCTAAGATGCGCTTTCCCAAACTTCTGGCCTTTTGCTGTCCGGGTAGGTAATGTATCCCATCAAATCGGGGCTCTCTAGTTCACCCTGATTCTTTGACGAATGCCAGGGACTGAGATCAAGAAAGGGTGAAGTCCCAGTGCACCTTGGGGCGGGGACCTGAGGCCCTGTGATCCCCCGTGTGTCCCCCATGTGTCCCCACCGGTGGCAGTGTCCGGGCTCTGTGGGCCACTGAGGAACTTATCCTGAATGTGAGATCTTGTGCCTTCTGCCCTCCTGGTGCTGCGAGGAGCTGGGGACAGTGATGGCTTCGCTCAGGAGCAGAGGAGTGTGTTTGAGTAGAGGGTCCAACCACCTGACCCAGCCTTCTTGCTCTCTCAGATCTTTTGGAATTGAAAGAGCATTTTCGAGAACCCACTATAAAATGCTACATAGCTAACATTTTAGGGCACTGGTTCTCACCTTCTTTAGGTAGATGCCTTGCTATTCCGCCACAGACTCTGGGTGCTGACCTCAGGGTGTATGGATCTTCTAGGAGTCTGTGGGCCTCGTGTGGAGAACCCCACAGGGGACATCTGTGCACGGAGTGGCCTGCTGGACAGAAGTGATCACACTGTTTTTAAAATGTTTCCTCTCTTACCTGGACCCCACCCCACAGAGGTGTGTGTGTTTCCCACACTGAATACATGGCTAGATGGCAGTGAGCATCCCCAGCATTAGGAAGACCCAGTTCTGCTGATCATACCTGCTATTTTCCCCCATGAATTTTTGCCTTACGTCCTTGTACCTTGTTTTAGAATCAGGTCTTTTTTAAATTAAAGATAATCTGTTGTTGTTATTGTAAAATCAATCATGTACATCTCAGAAAAAAACATAAACCAACAACAACAACATTGTATATTGACCTTCCAAAAATTAGTAGTTAATTCCTTACTATTTATCCACCTAGGTGTTTGTGTGTGCATGTGTGCACTTCTATTAAATGAGCTATGCTGATTTACTATTTGTAACATTTAAGTTAATACTAGCCACCCTTTCATGTTAATACAAGTTTATCCTGTCTTTATCTTCTACCCCACTTTCTGGTTTCTCAAATGTCCCCCAGATTGTCTACATCAGGATCCAGTCCAGGACCATGCATCACATGTGGTCCATTCCCTTGAATCTTTTGTTCTAGCATTTAAAGGATCTTTTCGTGACTCTAGACTTAATAAAGAGACCTGATCAATTAGTTATCTGTCCTGCAGAATGTCCTACATTCTGGATTTTTTGCTTCCTTGTGCCTCTAGTCCCTCTGGTTCCTTCCAACCGGAAGCTAAATGTAAAGGTTTGCTGTATTTAGGTGAAACATTTTTTGGCTAATAGACCCTTAGGAATCATGGAGATGGATTAATTTGGCCGATGCTGGAGGGTTTGCAAAAACTTTGGGTAGCAAAATCAACTTAAAATGACCCCTTTGCAGGCAGGTATTTTATAAAAGAAGTGATATTAAACCTCCTCTTGTATAATATTTTTCTTGTCTCCCTTCACCCTGCTGTTGGCTCATGTCCTTCCAATGACACTGGCTCACGGTGCCTCGTTGATCAGACTGGCAAGTTACTTTCTCCACAGTGCTTTACAAGCACGTAATAACACGAGCCAACATTAATGAGCATGGGCTACACTAAGTGCTTGGTGGGGGTATGTGCTTGGTCGTAGGCTGTCTGAATCCCAGCCCAAGCGCCGGGCCTTACCCAGCTATGGGTCTGCCTCCTTGACTCTCTCTGCTGCCTGCTAAGTGTTCTGTTTGTACTCTTTTCATTTTGACGTAGAGATCTATGATCTGTTTGGATGGATACCTAATGGTGCCTGTCGATGAGAAGATTTGGTCTTATTCATCATGTAAAAAAGTGGCAAGCTCTTAGAGTAACGCTGGATATAAATCCAAGTCCGTTTTTTCTACTGCCTGCCTCCCCCTCCTTGATTGCTGTGCAATCACACGGGGTAGCTAACAGCACCCTTTGAGAAGCCTTTGCCACCTGGTGTTCATGCCCTTTCCAGAACAACGTGAGAGGAGTGTTTCTGAGTTTCTACCTTTCTCATTTTCCTAAGACTAGCAGGTGTTTTCCTAGTTCGTCTGGGCCCTCCGTGTGCACACACACTGACATGTCGCCTTGTAGAAGCCTCGATCCTAGTTTTAACGTATGCAGGTGCCTAGTCGGTGGTACAGACACAGCTGAAGTCTAGTGCTTGTTTCTCCTTGGAAGGGGTGATGCCGACACATGCTGAGTGGGGGGCTCCCTACCGTTCCCTTCCTCCACCAGTACTGACAGTGTTTGAGAATGGGGTCTTTGTCCCCTGTGCCCTCCTCCTGCTCGTGGCTGGCTTTGTAGTAAGCTATAACCAATAATCTACCAGGCCCCAAAACTGGGAACATCTTAATACCTTCAGCCTCAATGTGGACAGGAGAGAAGCCTGGGAAAATCACTCCTTGTTCCTTCCTCAAGGCCTCCTCGCACTGTTTTGTGCCTGTCTCCTATCCCATGGTTTTTAAACTTTGTAGAAAAAGAAAATCTTCGCTAATCTCTAGATTGTTAAGACATCTCTAATTCCTCTCTAATGGAAATACTGAAGTGAGGCATGACTATGTGCTGAGAAAGTTGAGTGCCAGTAGTTTTAAGCTAATCCAGTAATAGGCAAAGGAGAGGTTACAGGCTGGGTTCACAAGGTTCCCTTGACCTCAGGGCCATGGTCTTAAGTAGTATGGGGGTAGGTATTCAATATGTGCTTGTTATGCTTAACTGAATTGCCAATTTGGATTCTTTTTTTCCCCCCTAAGCTCCTATTACTTAAACATCAGTAAATTACTTTTACTATGATGGGTTAATCAGGTAGACTTTTTTTTTTTTTTTTAAGATTTTTATTTATTTGACAGAGAGAGAGAGAGCACAAGCAGGGGGAGCGGCAGACAGAGGGAGAGGGAGAAGCAGACTCCCCGCTGAGCAGGGAGCCCCATGTGGGACTTGATCCCAGGACCCCGAGATCATGACCTGAGCTGAAGGCAGACACTTAACCGACTGAGCCACACAGGTGCCCCTCAGTAGACTTTTGAAATATCCACATCACCTTAGAATTTCACATTTGGGTGGCATTAATTTATTGTGTTCTAGATATATAAGTTGAAAGCAGAAACATTCCCTGGATAACAGTGGCCATATTTTTCAATCTAAAAATAAAGGATAATGGATAAATGATTTTCACACCCCTTCTAGACATATAAGAGACAACTTATGAGATGTAGTTTATATGCTGTTTGTATTTAAAGGGCATTTTAATGGTTTATATGAACACTAAGACATAATATCTGAATTTTGCCCATGCTGGAAAATCTGGGATGTGTAGTCAACATGCAGTACAAGTTCCAAATGTACTAAAAAAACAAAGCTTGTCCTTCCAGATGCCATTTGCCAAGTTCTATTTTCCACCATTATCACAGATGATAGCAAAATGTCCTCAGTTATGCAGTGTGGCTTTAGATCATTAATTTTTTCCTTTTGGAGCTAGAATTAATCTTTATTCCAAGTGAAGTGTCGGATTCTTTTAAGCATGTATTAAATTTCTCCTGTAATTGTGCTTTTTCTCTTCATCTCCCCTTTTGGTAAGGCTGGGCTAGGGCAACCAGATATCCTGAGTCCTTGGCAGGATCAGAATTGTTAGCCCCCACCCCTGGAAAAGTGGTTCAATGTTGAAAATGGTTCAAAGGAAATAACTTGATCTTTTTTTTTTTTTTTAAGATTTTATTTATTTGACAGAGAGACAGCGAGAGCAGGAACACAAGCAGGGGGAGTGGGAGAGGGAGAAGCAGGCTTCCCGCCAAGCAGGGAGTCCGATGCGGGGCTCGATCCCAGGACCCGGGGATCATGACCTGAGCCGAAGGCAGACACTTAATGACTGAGCCACCCAGGTGCCTCTAATTTGATCATTTGTACATCTGCCCTCATTAAGCAGCTTAAGTCCTCATGTTTTCAGAAATTTCCTTAGAATAGTCTTGACCTTGTAATGGATTTGTCAACAGTAATCAGCAATCATTTATTGAGTATATGATAGCCCCAGAGCTGGGCACGATACCAGCGCTACAGAGGAAGCCCGTTAGGATCCCTGCCCCCAAGGCTTAGACGATGGAGGGGGGGGGGCGGGGTGGTCAGTCAAGGTCAGTCAAGGTCAGCCGGGCCATTGTGAATGTATGTGGGCGGTATTAGGAGAAACACAAGCGTGCAGAGTTCTGGGACCACATGCGTAGGTCATGGCACCCAGACTTTGGGAGCCCAGGGAAAAGTCTGCTAGATAACGTAATATTTAGGCTGATATTTGAAGAAGGACTTAAGGAGGCAATCAGACAAATGAATTAAATCGGTAATACACCATTTGGGGAGCCCCAGAGGTCACAGGCTTTTCTTCCACCGAGCAGCTGCATGACAGTGTAGCATTTTAAAACAGATTCCGTCATTGGGATAGCTGGGTTTTGTTGTCTTTCTTTCTCTCTCACTCTCACAGATTACCTAGTAATTGTAGACTCTTTAAAAATTTTTTTCCACTGTTAAAAAAACATTCTTTGAAGAGCTAGAACACTCTTTTTTTTTTTTTTTTCAAGATTTTATTTATTTATTTGACAGAGACAGAGATAGCGCGAGCAGGAACACAAGCAGCGGGAGTGGGAGAGGGAGAAGCAGGCTTCCCGCCGAGCAGGGAGCCCGATGTGGGACTTGATCCCAGGACCCTGGGATCATGACCTGAGCCGAAGGCAGACGCCTAACGACTGAGCACCCAGGCACCCTAGAACACTCATTTTTATCTCTCTAGCAAATTCCACCTTAATTGTAAACTAAAACTGATGGAGAATTTATTTTCTGCTTTCTGGGTTATTGCCATTTTAACTGGCAGATGAATGATCAGTGAAAGGCTCCCGAAACTGGTGTGTTCATCCAGCCTTTCAGTCTCTTCATGAGGGATTCTCATATTAAGTCTACATCCTCCCAGAGAGGAAGTGAGCGTGCTAAATGGAAAGCTGATTAAGCTATTGGGATTGCTTTGACCGTGTTCTTTTTTAAAATTTGGACTCTCTGGGATTTCATATTCAAAGACTTAGTTTTAAAGAAGGGAGGTTTATGCATAAAACATGAATGAGTGCTTGAAACATTTATATTAAGGTTGGGAAGAATTAATTTGAATAATATTTGGCATAAATCTGCTGTTAGGAAGACAGCAAAATATAGCCCAACAAAAAGAGAGGATTTTTAACTCCCTGAAATTTTAGCTGTTTAACCTCAGCAGTTTTTAAATTATCTGACTCTTAATTGGTTCTTTACCATATTTCCAAGATTTTTTACTTATCCTCCGCAGTTAAGGACATGTGATTTGTTTTGGAATATGGAGACAAACAGAAAATACCTTGGTTCTACATTTATTGACTTGAAAGAATCATGATTTTTATTGGTTTCGTAAAAATAATAAAGGTTTTCTTTAAAAAGTGACACCGGAAAAATGAATAAAAATCATTCAGAATACTATCACTCAGAAATAACCATCATTAATATTTGCCACACATCATTCTAGACATCTATGGATTTCTGTAGTAAGAGAATGAGAAGGATTAAAAGGATACAAAATAAAATGGGTGCCATATTCTGTTACCCTTTAAATAAGTATGAGATTTCATTTTACTTGGACAGGATAAACTGAAGTGAAACTAAAATAATCGGTGAACTTGATAAATATTTTCTCAAAATAAGAAATTACCAGATGATTCTTCCAAAGTCAAGAAAAAAATGAGGGAAAACTTGGAAATTGTAATCATTGAAAATATATAGTTTTTAGCTCTTGATAGAGTCTTCTAACCCCTTGCTATGAACACTTATCTCCCCCAGCCCCCACCCTCTGTTAATGATAAACATTAACTTTTCCATTCTGTTCTGTACCTGTTCTCCCACAGTTCCTCAGTCTCATTCTACAGCCTAATCACAGCTTCTTGACTCCTCTTTGTTTTCATTTGCTTTGAGTTGGTTGAATGTCTTTGCCAACTCACGTCTTGAGTTGTGGCATGCTTGAGATTGTTCAGTTGAGATAGTTGAGGGAAAGGCACATCTTGAGCCCCATGGGGATTCTGGTGCGGCTCCTCTGTCCTTGACTGGGGACTCACATGGGCCTCGGGTTCTTCCTGATTCGTCCCTCTAACTGAACCAACTGCCCGACAGTCCCAACCAACATTTAGAAATTTCAGGAGCTGCAGGTGACTCTTGGTCACTGCCTCCTCCCCAACCCCTTGGCACAATGCTCCTTAAATCACTGCACTTTCCACGTGTAAATTAGCTTTTCACAAATGAGAGTCACTGCAGCTCCTCCACTGGCCAGCAAGTAGCTCATGAGGCTGCTTCCAGAGTGCTTGAGCTCCCAAAACAGACGCTTGGAAACCTTGTGTGTGGCTCACTTGCCTTTTTTGGTTATCTGTAAAGACTTTTTCAAGCCGACAATTTTTTTTTTTTTTTTAAGATTTTATTTATTTGAGATAGAGAGCATGAGCAGGGGGCAGAGGCAGAGGGAGAGGCAAACTCCCTGCTGAGCAGGGAGCCTGATGTGAGGCTCCATCACAGGATCGTGACCTGAGCTGAAGGCAGACACTTAACCCACTGAGCCACCCAGGCGCCCCACAAGCTGACAATTTTGACTGTAAAAACAAAAATCAAGGTAGTAGAAGATGGAAATAAGTAGGAAAAAAAAAATTGAAGTCAGAATTGAATATATTTCCACTCTGAAATTGATGGCTACCTGTGAATACGTAATTGACATATTCCAAGTTTTCTTAGTCCCTATTTCAATTATTCCATGTTCATTAGGATAACAAATTCATCAAATGTGGTTTCTTTCCTTGCCAGTGGGGCATAAAGTGAGAAATTACCATTCAAGGATTGCTCACCCGTCGTCACAGCAGTGAATTCATATGGTGGAGCTGTAACTGGAAACTCCTGCCCTGCTCACTGCCTACCATAGTAGTACCTCTGCAGGCAGCCCTTAAGCAGCCGCTGCCCTAGATTTCCCGGGGACTGACCCTCAGCAGCATCTGACCGTCCGTGAGAGGCCAGCATTCCTTACTCAGAAGCAGATTCCCTGAACCCAGGATTATAGAGACAAGCTGAGATAGCCTAGTCAGATCTTTCTATAATAAGGTTGAGGTGTGAATTACTTTTTTTTAATAATAATAATAAAAAAATAGTCCTTACCATTGAGGATTATAAAACGAGATCTCTCATAGGTCTCCAGTTTCCCAGTCACTGGTGATACATAAGATAATTGTGGGTGGAGATGACCATTTTTATTTTCATAGTCCTGCTTTTTAAACAGTGTACATTAGAAACCTGTCTAGCAAAATGGTAATGACACAAAGGTTTTCATTCTCCTGTAAGTAAAAAGTGAGCCGATTTAAAGAAAATATAAATGAGCAGTCGTATAGATAATGTGCAGATATGGCAAAAAAAAAATGAGAATGATGTGCAAATGACTCAAGTTTCGGCAACACGAGAATGTGGCAATCGGAAATACGCAGATAGGGCAAACATTGCACAAGGGTGCAAGAGGGAAATTTGGAAATAGGGATATTAAAGTCTGAAACCTATTTAAGTTGTGCTCGTTACAAGCCTGAATTTTCCCCTATCAAAATCGACACCTGTCTACCGTGTCTGACGCAGTGGGTGTCCCCCCGCCGTCCCCCGAGACGCGCACGCTCGCGGAGCCGCGCTCCCGGGCCCTCCCGAGCGCCGCCTCTGCCCTTCCAGTCCGGGAAGTACTTTGGAAGGGAAACAAATTGGAAGCATAATGAGCAGAACCTTTATCCCACCTAATTCATTTTTTTTATTGAAAAGTACATTCTTCACATATGGGTACTTTAAAAAAAAAAACTTTCTAAGTAATTTTCGCTGAGAGTTTTCAGCGCGCTGGCGACTGATTGCCACTTGCCAGAGCCCCCATGTGTTTGAGAAATCGTGGTCTCACAACTGGTTTTGGTTTCAAATACCAAACTGTAGCAGAACCCCTCGTGGGGGGATTTGTGCTTTAGGGACTATTTTCCTCTGACCTAATAATATCCCGTTTTGTCTTTAACACACACAGACTGTCGGGCGGGAGCTCCTTCTCCACTTAATTGAACATCTCGTAACCAATGATGGAAAAGACTTTGAAATCACAAATTTAATCCGCAGCACCCGGATACACTTCCTGCCTTCCATGAACCCAGATGGATTTGAAGCGGTCATGAAGCCCGACTGTTTTTACAGTAATGGAAGGTGAGGATGGGCTCCTCTCTTCAGAACAACAACAAGGCCCCCATCAGACAGTACCCCCGGGGCCTTGTTAGTGAACCAGCTCAGCCTGGGTCATGTCACTGCCATGCTGAAAACTCTTCAGGCTGCCACTGCTTTGAGGACGAAAAGTAAAATCCCAAAGAAGGCTGCTTTACTCCCGTGCCCGCCCTACCGCTCGCGCTCGCTCACCCTGCCCCAGCCCCTCGGGGTCTCCTCCATCTCCTGGACCGACCTGGTTCTCTCTCGCCTCAGGCACTGGACACACCTCACTTCCCGCTCCTCGCCCCTCTCACTGCCAAACAGTGTTTCCTCAGAGACTCCCTCCAGGACCTGTCCTCTATTAGGCCCCTGGTTCATACCACCTGTCACTTTACCTTCACGGCACAAATTTTAAGGTCTGATTTTTTGTTCAGTGTCTCTCTCCACACAGATCTGTAAGCTACCCTGGGGGCAGGAATCCTGTCACCCATGTTGCTCACTGTTAAATCTCCAGGGCCCAGCTGGGCCATCAGTAATTACCAGTTAGTTTATTAAGCCAGTGCAAGAACTAACCACAAAAGAAGAGGGAGTCAGGGCGCTCGGGTGGCTCAGTCGGTTAAGTGTCTGACTCTTGATTTCGGCTCAGGTCATGATCTCGGGGTCGTGAGATGGAGCTCTGGGTCGGGCTCTGTGCTCAGCGGGGAGTCTGCTTCTCTCTCTCTGTCCCTCCCCCCATTTGTGCGCTCTCTCTCTAAAAAAGCTGTTAAAAAAGAAGAGGGAGTCTTGTATTTCTGATTTAAACAGTTTATTTTGTTGCAATGTGCCTCAGGAAGTTTAGAATTTCTCAAATGTCTAACATACATTTATATTTGGGCAAACATGTTTGCTTTTACCAAAAATAAATAAAATCTCACCATTGATTCCCTTCAACTTTAGGTTTTTCTAGTGTATTTAAACATGGCCAGTCCACTTTCCAGAAGTACATTTGTATAAATAGTGTGTTCCTGTTGTTTGTTATCAGTTGCTATGTAACAAACCATCCCCAAATTTAGGGATTCATACCCTTTTTATTTACTCTCAATTCTGTAAGTCAGGAATTTGGACAAGCCAGAGCAAGGCTGGCCAATCTCTGTACCATCCTGTCTGGAGCCTCAGCTCGGGCTGGCTGAGACCACCAGCCTGGGACATGTCTGGGGTCTCAATTCTGGCTGTCACCTGGGTTCCTCATTTCTCCAGGCAGACTCTCCACGGGGTTAGCACCGGAGTCTCAGGTTTCCCAGAGGGAGTGTTCCAAGAGCAAAAGCCCCGAAATGCAAACACTCATCAAACCCCTGCTTACAGCACAACAGCTACGATCCCCCTGGTAAGAGCCAGTCACACGGGAGGGGCTGCGGAGTGCGTGAATGCCAGGGGCGGCCCTCCGAGGCTACTCAGGCGACCATCCACTTTCCCTGTGCTCACATTTGGAAGAACACCTAGAGCCCAAACCAAAGGGATACACACTGCATGAGTCCACTTCCTCACATACCATCAGTAAACCCAAAAATATTCTTTCTTTTAAAGGGAAAATAATAACTACTATGACCTGAATAGAAATTTCCCCGATGCTTTTGAATTTAATAACGTGTCAAGGCAGCCTGAGACTGTGGCTGTCATGGAGTGGCTGAAAACAGAGACGTTTGTCCTCTCTGCAAACCTCCACGGCGGCGCCCTGGTGGCCAGTTACCCGTTTGACAACGGTGTTCCAGGTGAGCAAACAGCGGCCCGGCCTGGCTTCCTGAGCCCGGAGCGGGACTGCAGAGTCAGCCTCCGGAGGGGAACAAGTCTGCCCTCTGCCCTTTGCGGCCAGGGGTGGAAGAGCCTCGTTTTCTCACCTCTGAGCCACTCTTCCTACAATTTATAGACCGTAGATGGGCACGGTGGCCGACCTGGCGACCCCCAGGATTATTTGAGATTCATCGGGAAAATAGTAGAATCGGGTTAGAATACCCCACAAGAGGCAACGTGCCTGAAAGTAAATAAAACCGGAACAACTTACCTTTCTCTGCTAATCATAGGAGCAATCATTTGACTCCTCTTAAAACTCCATGGGATGAGGACTTAAAAACGAGCGCAGTGCCTTTATTTAACCCCTACAGTATGTAAGGAAAGCTTACCCCCCCTCCAGAAATGAGTGAGAGTGACTAAGAGGCTATTCACCTTGTAAGCCGATACAGGAGGAGTTGGAATATGCATCTAGTTTGTCTCATGTGGTATCACCCTGTGTCTGCTCATTAGAAACGAGGAGAAAGGGTAAGGGGAGCCCTCGTGGAAGTGGACACGTGTCCCTCTGGGAAAGCAGGGTCTTTGCCTGTGATGCGGTGGCGTGTTTTCTAATACGGCGCCATGCGTTTCCGAGTACTTGTACTCCGACACTAACAGAAAGGTCTTGGTTTGTTTTTCACACACAGCGACGGGGACGTTACACTCCCGTAGCTTAACCCCTGACGACGATGTTTTTCAACACCTTGCACATACCTACGCTTCAAGAAATCCCACCATGAAGAAAGGAGACCAGTGTAAAAACAAAATGAACTTTCCTAACGGAATCACAAATGGCTACTCCTGGTATCCACTCAAAGGTCAGTTTCTCTTCCCTTCTAGCATTCTCCTATTGCCTTCATCCAGAGGTGCCACTGTCTTTTGTTGACCCCAGCAGGTGTCCAGATTTGTTTGGCACGGTGCCATCCTTTAGTCGTGTCTCTGTCAGCTCATGGCCCAGAAGCACTGGGGGGTGACGGCCCGAGAGCTGCTCAGATGCTCGCTCAGCGTTTGCCTACGATGAGCCAGGAACTTTGCCAAGAAAGCTGAACAGGACACAGCCCCTACCCTCGGGCTTAATAGGGAAGAGCAGCACGCAAGTAAATAACTGTGGTGGCAGTGTAATTAGAATAAAAATGGGAGGTTTGGAAAAGGTAGTGTGCCCAAGAGGTAGAAAGCCAGAGTACAACAAGGAGTGGAGAAGCCCCTGGAGAAATGTAATGTTTATGTCGCATCGACCAGGGACCCCTGCTAATCCAGCTACTTAGGGCCACGTGCCAGGGGGATCCAAATATCGCCAGATTGCCCAGTTTGTAAAACAAGCTGAACTTGTACGTGAGGTGTCATGATTTTTAAAGCCACTTTGCAAGCTGAACAAGAACACTTTTCCAGCTAGATACGAGGTTGGGGGGGGGGAGGGTCCAGTTTTCTGCCCTTGGACCAGGACGGCCGGGTGAGGGAACGGGTAAGGAGACTGCCATGTAGGGGTCACGGGATGGGGGGGGAGGGGGCTGTTCTTGTAAAAGGAATCACGTAAGCAAGCCCAGGGGCGTAGGAGAACTCGGGCTTGTCGGGGGCCTGAGCAAGCGGGAGGGCCCTAGGGCGGAAGAGTGGCGGGGACTGGGCCTCGGTGGTGGCAGGTGCCCCCTGTGAGACTGGTTCGCCCGACCCTGCCCGCAGCGAGCTGGAGGCTGCGTTGCGGCACGCGGGCCCCTTTCCCAGTTGTCACTGGGAGGCCCAGGCTGTGCCGTCCTGTTGCAGAAGCTGGTACTTTCCGCTCTCTGCCAGCTTCCCAGGGGCTGTAAGCAGCAGGGCCAGCTAGACACCACAGCATCCCACACTCCTCTCTGTTGTCCCCGATACAGCTCCCGCCCCAGGCCCACGCCCGCTCCTCACTCTTCGCAGGCAGCCGAGGGCTCCCTCCTGCCCCAGGGCAGAGCTGTCCCTCATGGCCTTCTGTAACCTTCAAGGCAGATCCAGATGTGTGGGGAATGAGCCAGGAAGCTAACGTGGCTGTCGGGAAGCAGCGCACCCTGAGAAGAAAGGCAGGCAGAGCCCGCTACTTTGAGGAGCTTAGAGCATTCCGGCTCGGTCTGGAGGTCTTGTCCACCAGGCCCGAGTCGCATTAGCCAGAGCTGCACACCCCACGCTTAGCAGTCCCACTCCTGCGCGCTTCGTACGCCTGTTCTGCCGTTTCGGTTCTTTCTGCCTGACAGCCATCCAACCCAGGACTTTGGTTTTCTTTCTTTCTTCCTTTTCTTTCATTTCTTGGTGAAAACAAGGTCAGAGAGAAATACAAAACTTAGAAGGCGAATAAATACAAAGGACAGAGGAATTCTTCCTGCCAGAATCTAGACCTACATAGATATTACTTAATATAAATATTTTGATATATTTTGACTATTTTCTTAGCATGAGGTTTTTTTCTAATTCAGTACTTCCCAAATACCCTGATAGAATTGAGAATACATATTTTATTAGGCAGATATCAAGTATAACAAATTAAAATCTGGCAGAAAGTACTTCCTTCAAAGTTACCATATTTCATCAAATCCAAGATGCCACTGATTATAAAATACACTGTACCACTAAGGAAGAAACAAAAATGTTCCTGGCCAATCTAATGACAATGGTGTTTTTCAGCCATCAAGTTTAAGACCCCTCCCAATTCAGAGATTTTAAAATATGAAAAGTTTTGCATTTGAGAAAATACAAAATGGGACTATAGTCCTTTGAAAATAGGGTCTCCGGAGGTGAGAACTGGGAGGTGAGCATGGGCACTGGCGGCCTCAGAAGGGGGCGTGGGTCCCTTCTGTCCCGAGAGCCGGCCCCGGCCCCCCCTCTTTCATCCCCGAAGCAGCTCGGTGTCACGGGCAGAAGCACAGGGCCTTGAGCAGGACAGTCTGCGCTGGGCTCTGCACCCACGTGCATGTTACTTACCCTCTGGGATTGTCTCCTTGTCTCTGAGACGGGGGGGGAGGGGTCACTGCCATGACAGGCTCTTCAAATGGTTCCCCAGTCATAGCAAACGCTCGCTGAACATTAGCCATTATTCTCCCAGTGAGTGTACTTAGCTTTACATTATTTATGAATGGTTTGTAAACAATTTTTTAGAAGTATCGTTCCATATCTGTTTAGAATGTAATTTACAGAAGAAATGTACACTGATGAATCCTTTTTGTAATGTATGATTGACAAAAAAGGACTGACCCTTCCCCTCCCCTTCGGCTGCACAGTTGAACTTAGGCCTGCTCTGATCCAGTTACCCATATGGGAGTATTTAGGACTGCCTGTTCATGCCTGGGTGATAAAACGTCAAGCCCTGAGTTTATATGCTAATATGTCAAATTCATCTTTTCCTGTTTACGTGTACTTTCCTTACAGCTGATTCACTTGTCCCCAAGGTACAGGATACTTGACTCCATTCCAATTTTAGACCTTAAAAAATTAAATATGTTTGTGTTTAGGTGGAATGCAAGACTACAACTACATCTGGGCCCAGTGTTTTGAAATTACTTTGGAGCTGTCATGCTGTAAATATCCTCATGAGGAGAAGCTTCCATTCTTCTGGAATAAAAACAAGGCCTCATTGATTGAATATATAAAACAGATTCACCTAGGTTTGTAAGATTTTTTTATTAATTCCTGTTAACACAAAACATAGCATCTAGCAAAACCTTTGGGTTGAGAGAATGCAAGCCCCTATTTGTTTTCCTGGTACAGCCTCATTTTGAGTACCAGAACTAATGATTAAGAATTTTCTCTGCATGAATATCTGCAGCACATGAGAAATGCAGTGCCCATCAGTTCATAGAAGAGAAAGCGTGATGTGTGTTACTTTAATATGGGGGTGGAAAATCCAGAGTACTTCGAATTTTTCATGTGGAAATCTCGTAAAAGATCCAGGAAAACAAGTTATTACTCTGTTAAATCATTCCCCATCTAGGAAATGCCCAGTTTGCTTATCACTTGTCACACAATGTCATAGATCCAGAGAACACCGGACATGCCATTTTGCCTTTTTCTTAGTACTGGGATGCTGACCTAGCACCATTAGCTTCAAACCCCTCACATCCTGCAACTCTGCCAAATGACCTACATGGTCCTGGCAGTCTTCCCAGGCTGGTCTTCTGACAGCTGTCTAGCCTTTAGCTCAGGTGGACAGACTAACCGGGCAAGAGTGATAGTTCTCAAACCTGGACAGCAGACTCTCTGGAGGGCTGCTGAAGACACAGATTGCCAGGCCCCAGCCCCGGAGTTTGATTTAGTGCATCTTGAATGGTGCATCTTTCTCAAGGAGATGCTGGTGCTGCTGGTCCAGGGACCACGCTCTGAAAACCACTGTAGCAGAGAAACTCAGTGCTTGTAATGGTGACGGAGTCATGCGGTTTAAGCTTCTTTAGCTAGGCTGTGTCTCTGTGGGCGGGGAGTGGAAGGCTCTCTGCATTGCCAGGGTTTAAGTTCTTTCTCTCCCTTCAGAAGGGCTTCAGAAGGGCTTCAGAAATTGGCACAGTAGTTAGACTACTACGTCACGCTGAAGTAGGTGTGGGTTTGTGTCAATGAGGGTTGCATCACAGGCCTGCTGCATAACTGCACAATTCCTGCAATTACCCCAAAGCTTTCCACCTGCTAGAGCGATGGAGGGAAGAGTCAGACGCACAGGGGGTCCAGGGCTGAGTGCAAGGATAATTAAGAGCTTCCCTTGGCCCCATATATGCCCCTGCCCCCTCTCATCCCTCTCCCCCCAACCTCCAGCACCACCCCCCACAGCACAGGTGCACAAAGATTATTGGTGAATTCACAGGGCTGAGACATGTATGAAGTAGGCTGATTCCCTGTGATAAGGGATGTTAAAGAAATCTTTTTTCATCAGCATCTTAGCATTTACTAAGATTATTGGGTCCTCTCTTAATATTCTGGTATTTTGCTACTAGATTTTCCTCATGAGGCACATAGTAATTTAGCCTTTCTATTGTATTTCCTTATTTAGTATTACTCTGCCTATTGTTAAATTTCTCCATCAGCATCAACATGGGAGTGCAGCTGAATAAGAAATATGCTCCACAGAACTGCACTACTCTTTTTGGAATTTCAATCTAGCTGTAAAGGTTATTTTCCAAGCACTGAATTAAGGTGGGCTCTGAAGTGTCATGCTGGCCTAATAATGCCCGTGAAGGAGCTTTGTAAACTGTTAAGTAACATGCACATTGTAGCATGACTATTACTAATTTGGAGGGCTTACAAGTCCATAGGTTTTGTAAAGAATATTCATCTGCCTATCCCTATAATCAAGTATGCACAACCTACTTAAAAATATATATATATAAGCACATCAACCCTGCCCCCTTGTGGTTTAAGACAGAGGCTTTTTTTTTTTTTTTCCTAATTTAATGAAACCCAATTTCAAAACACTAATAGTGTGGTTATTGTCACTTGATAGGTTCTCTCCATTTCAGTGTGTAGGAGGAAGCCAAAGACTGTCTTTGCTTGGGGATGATGGGAGCAAACCTTCTTACTGGTTTTGCTGTGGTTTAACGAAAGTACTGATATTTATCAAGCAGTGTTGCGTTCAGTGGCTTAGTTTCACCACTTGCTAAGATGTATCTGAGACTTGGACCCATCTGGAAGTCTCTGGCTTACCTTCTCTGGGAAGGAAAGGCCTGGAAGGTGGTACATATCATTTCCATTTTACAGGTGATGAAACTGAGTCTGGGAATGTTTAGTGACCTGGGATTTACACTGAGCCTGACTGGTATCTATCTGTACTTACCTAATGTGTCAGAAGACCTCCTAAGAAGGGCATGATGGGAATCTCTCTTCAAAGAATAATGCCACCGATACCCAATGAATAAATGCATAATTGGGTTACTAAGTCATGACTGATGTTTATAGTTGGGTCCCAGCTAAAGATCAAAAGGATACATACCAAGTAGTAGGAATAAATATAAATGAAACTTTTAGAAGAGGCAGAAGGACAAATTACCTGAAACTAGAGGTTCACAGCTGCTATCTGTTGAATATGTGAGAAGGAAATACGGCATTTAGTAATTTCTTCTCTGGGGGGGGAAAAATGAAGAGTCAAGAATTAGGAAAGTGAAAGGCAACTTGGGTCAAGCAGAGGTTTGCTTAATGTTCAAGACAAAGATTTTGTTGCTAAGTGTCAAAATTTTGTATTTCATTTTAAACTTTTCTGAGGGAACTATAATTATGCCGCGTTATCTTTCTGCTCCAGTAAATAATTACTAAGTAAAATGTTCTGGGAATAGTTCAGGGTCATTTTTTCCTTGTGGCTCCTTCTCATGTCATTAAGATGATATGTCACTGAGTGAACACACTGGAAGGTAAAGTGTAACATTTAAAATGACTTTTTCTTAACTGTACTCCTGAAATTTTGAGGTGAGGGGTATGGTGTCAGGGTCAGTGGGGGCCCTGGAGACTAGTGTGGCTTTACAGCCAGGCTCTAGGAGCTTAAGGTTATTTAATAACCCAGAGCCTTAGTCTCCTCATCTGTAAAAGTGTGACGGTATTGCCTACGTGATAGAGTTGATGTGAGTATTCAGTGAGAACATGCACGTTAAGCATTTGCCATAGAGCCTGAAATATACTAACAATAAATGTTCACTCCTGTTATTAGTAGTAAGACACCATTAACCAATCCCATGATTCCAAGCAATCTTGTGATTATAATTGTTTCCCATCTAGTTTGACCATGAGACAGAACTATTGAGGCCCTTGCATAGGTAAGTATCTTATTGTAAATTAATACACTGGCATTTTTTTTTTTTTTGAGTAATCTCTACACCCAACGTGGGGCTTGAACTCATGACCCCGAGATCAAGAGTCACATGCTCCACTGCCTGGGCCAGCCAGGCGCCCCCACCTCCCCTGCTTTTTGTAAATACACTGGCATTTTTTAGTTTAGGATTTAGTGGAATCTACCGAGGACAATGTTGTAGTAGTTTGGTGACTGAGTAAGCAACTTGGAAAAGACAGGAATGGATTTAGGTTGTCGTCTGTGTTCTCTCATTTTGATACTAGGTGCCAGAAATGGAACATTTGACAATCAACAAATTTAGCCTATAAATCTGATTGTTAGCTTGACTGTATTTTAAGTTACATCAAAAATAAGTTTACCAAGTTCTGGTTCAAGATGGCAATGTAGGAGGATCCTGAATTCATCCCCTCCCCCAGACACACCGAATCTATAGCTACATATGGAAACCCAAAAACTACCTAAGCCGTTCCTACATATTGGGCGAATGAGAATAAACCTATATTGCAACGAGTAGGAGAGGTTGAGACACGATCCTGCCATACACCCCATCCCTGTTGCAGCAACCCACATTGAAGGAACTCACAACTCCAAACTTCTCCCTGAGCAGCAAAAGGTTTGAACCCCACATCTGGCACCCCAACTTTTAAAAGCTACCCAAGAAACAATCCCTGAAAACACCTAGCTTTGAAAGCCATGGGGCTTGCATCCACAAGACCCTCAAACTGGGAGATAGTTCTTAAAGGGTCCGCACAGGTGCACCTGGCTGCCTGCCAGGGCCCAGTGCAGAGCCAGCCAACTGAAAGATGCCCAGTTTTTCTGTGAAAACAGCCCATTTGCTGGTCTTCAAGCTTTGACCTGAGGGGCAGGCATCTAATTTAACACACATCTAGGGGTCTACTGAAATACTCTCCAAAGATGGAGGCTGGCAGACACCATGTTTGCACGCTCCCTCCCTCCCGGTCACCAGTCTCTCCCAAAAGGGAATCTATGCATGCATCCGGTGTCCCAGTTTTGGGGGCCACCATCCAGGGGATACCGCTTAGTAGCTCTGGTAGCCAGTGGCTCCAACAGGACACTAGCAAACAGTTCTTAACTGGCTCTCATCCCAGGGCTCAGTGTAAAGGGAACAGGGAGACCCATCCATCCCCCAGTCTGTCTTCCCCTGAAAGAGATTTATTTGCATCCTTTAAAAGCCTCTGCCTAAGGGTCTGGAATACAATCAGCCTGAATCTAGGTACTGATAGGTCTTGGCACAACCTCAACTACTGGGAACTACTTAGACAATCAGGTTTGAGAAACAACCAAGAGCTAGGGCAGAGTTGAATGATAAGGTTCATCTACAAAAGACCACTCCTCCGGGACTGGAAGATGTGGGTGTTTTACCTAATGTATAGAAACCAACACAGAGTCAAAGAAAATGAAGAAACAGAGCAATATATTCCAAACAAAAAAATAAGGTAAAGCCTCAAAAAAGACCTTACTGAAACAGAGATAAGTGATTTACCTGATAAAGAGTTCAAATAATGACCATAAACATGCTCACTGAGCTCAGGAGAACAATGCATGAACAAAATGAGAATTTCAACAAAGAGGTATTACAAGACACCACCAAACAGAAGTCACACAGCTGAAGAATACAGTAATAGAACTGAAAAATACAACAGACTGAACATCAGACTAGATGAAGCAGAAAAATCAGTGAACTTGAAAACGGCATTGGAACTAATCCAATCAGAGCAACAAAAGGAAAAGAATGAAATAGAGTGGAGATAGCTCTAGGGATTTATGGGACAACATCAGGCATACCAACATTCGCATTATAGGGGTCCCAGAAGGAGGAGAGAGAAAGGGACAGAAAACTTAGTGAATAATGGCTGAAGAGTTCCCTAACCTGGGGAAGGAAAGAGACCTCCAGATCCAGGAGGGCCGGAGAGTACCAAATAAGATGAACTCAGACCCACACCAAGACACATATTATAATCAAAGTGTCAGACAGTTGAAGACAGGGAATCTGAAAAGTAGCAAGAGAAAAACAACTTGTTACATACAAGGGAATCCCCATAATATTATCAGCAGATTTTTTCAGCAGAAACTTTGCAAGCCAGAACGGAGTGGCACAGTATATTCAAAGTGCTGAAAGAAAGAACCACCAACCAAGAATATCTGGCAAAGCTGTCCTTCAGAATTGAAAGAGAAAGGATTTTCTAGACAAGCAAAAATTAAGGAGTTCATCGCCACAGCCTTACAAGAAAGGTTAAAGGAACTTCTTTAGGCTGAAATGAAAGGGTACTAAGTAGTAACACAAAAACTCACTGGTAAAGGTAAATCTTTAATAAAATTCAAAAGAGTCTAATGTAAAGATAGTGGTTAATCACTTACAAAACTATTATGAAGGTTAAAAGACAAAGTAGCAAAAATAATTGTAACTACAATATTTGTTAATGGATACACAAGATAACAAGATGTAAAATATGGGCAGGAGGGAGTAAACATGCAAAGGTTTAGAATGCAATCATATTATAAACTTAAAATAGACTGTTACAGTTTTATGTAAGTGTCAAGGTAACCACAAAGCAAAAACCTATACATAAAACAAGATGAAGGAATCTAAGCATACCACTATAGAAAACCAACAGATCGCAAAGGAAGAGAACAACAAAGGAATTACAAACCAGCCCGAAAGCAATTATCAAAATGGCAGTAAGTACATACCTATCAGTAATTACTTTAAATGTAAATGGACTAAATTCTCCAATAAAAAGACAGAGTGGCTGGATCAATTTAAAAAAAAAAGTAAAAATAAACCATAAGACCCATCTATGTATGTTTCCTGCAGGAGACTCACTTCAGATACTAGGACACACACAGACTGAAAGTGAAGAGGTGGAAAAGATATTCCATGCAAATGGAAACCAAAAGAAAGGTGGGATAGCTATACTTATATCAGACAAAACAGACCTTAAGACAAAGACTAATAAGAAACAAGGTTATTATAGAATTATGAAGGAGTCAATCCAACAAAATGATCTAACATAGGAGCACTTAACTATATAAAGCAAATATTAACAGACCTAAAGGGGAAAATAGCAATATAATAACAGTAAGGGGCTTTAATATATCACTTTCACCAATGGATAGGTCATCCAGACAGAAAATGGTACTTAACATATATGGAGCATTCCATCCAACAGCAGCAGAATACACATTTTCTTCAAGTGCACATGGAACAAATTTACAAAGCCTGGGGCACCTGGGTGGCTCAGTCATTAAGCATCTGCCCTCAGCTCGGGTCATGATCCCAGGGTCCTGGGATTGAGCCCCATGTCAGACTCCCTGCTCAGTGGGAAGACTCTTCTCCCTCTCCCTCTGCCTGCTGCTCTGCCTACTTGTGCTCATGATCTGTCAAATAAATAAAATCTTATCAGCTATCTTTTCCAACCTCGGTGGTATAAAACTAGAAATCAGTTACTAGAAGAAAATTGGAAAATTCACAAATATTCAGAGATGAAACAACATGCTACTGCACAACCAGTAGGTCAAAAGAGAAATCAAAATCTTGAAATGAATGAAATGAAAATACAACATCCCAAAACTTACAGGATGCAACAAAAGCAGTTCTAAGAGAGAAGTTCAGAGGGATAAATGCCTACAATTAAACAGAGATCTCATAGAATTGTTGAATCACTATATTGTACACCTGAATCTAATAAAACGCTGTTAACTACACTGGAATTAAAATTAAAAAAAAAAAAATCTCAAACAACCTAACTTTACACCTCAATGAACTAAAAAAAGAACAAAATAAGCCCAAAGTTAGGAGAAGGAAGAAACAAAGAACAGTAATAAATGAAATAGAAACTAAAAAGACAATAGAAAAAAAAAACAACTGAGCTGGTTATTTGAAAAGATAAACCTTTAGCTAGACTCACCAAGAAAAAAAGAGCAAGAACTCAAAATCTGAAATGAAAGAGATGTTGCAACTGATACCACAGAAATGCAAAGGATCATAAAAGACTAAACAATTATACACCAAAAAAGTGGACAACCTAGATGATAGTTAAATCCATAGAAGCATACACCTACCAAGACTGAATCATGAAAAAAAAAAATCTGAACAGACCTTTTACCAGTAAGGAGATTTTTGGATTGTTTTTGATTACTAATTCAAATAAAAGCCCAAGACTAGATGGCTTCATTGGTGAATTTTACCATTTAAAGAAGAATTAATACCAGTCCTCAAACCCTTCCAAAAAACAGAAAAGAACGCTCTCAAACTCACTTTACAAGGCCAGCATTACCCTGATAGCAAAACCATGACACTACAAGAAAATTACAAGCCAATATCCCTGATGAACATAGATGCAAAAATCCTCCAACCAAGTATTAGCAAATCAACTTCAACAATACATTAAAAGGACCTTCCTTGATCTAGTGGGATTTATTCCATGGATGCAAGGATGGCTCGACATCTGCAAAATCAGCGTAATATACCACATTAACAAAATGAAAGATAAAAATAATATGATCATCCCAATAGATGCAGAAAAAAACCATTTAACAAAATTTAACATCCATTTATAAAAATTAAACAAGAAAAAATCTTGAACTATGTTAACTAGATATATTGTGATCATTTCACAAATAAATCATTATGTTGTACATCTGAAACTAATGCTATATGACAATTATATCTCAATTTTTTGGGAAGGTTTACCTTCCCTTAAATACTTTATTATTACTATTATTATCATCATCATCCAAACAGCTTAATAAATATTGGGCATATTTTTCTTAAATAACTACAAGAATTTTTTTCATATGTCAGAAAATGTAGTGTTAACATTAAGTGTTCTTTTTGTCTTGCAGGTATAAAGGGTCAAGTTTTTGATCAGAATGGGAATCCATTACCCAATGTAATCGTAGAAGTCCAAGACAGAAAACATATCTGCCCTTATAGAACCAACAAATTTGGAGAGTATTATCTTCTTCTCCTGCCTGGGTCCTATGTAATAAATGTAAGTATACAGCCCTCGTTATGGTTATTAAAACATTTTAGAACTTGCAGTAGTTACCCAGAAGGAATCCGAAATAAGTCTGTAAAGTCCCAAAAGTAGATACATCAGGACAGAAGGAAAGGTCATCATCAGACTTGCATTTGGCAGGGAGTGGGAGAGGTGGGAATAGGAACATACCAAACAAATCATGTTTTTTCCCAACTGGCAGTGTTTTTAATAGAAGCCAAAACCTATTTCTTGTGACATGTTCTATGATAAAAGATGGAATGAACCTTATTATTAATAAGAATAATTAAACAATGTAGTCAAAGTACTTCCAAGCTTCATGGAATACCATTTCAACGCCCATTTCATGAGACATAATTTCTGCTATTAAAAAATGGACTGGGACACAAGTTCCTTAGAATTCATTATAAATAAAATTTGATCCACAAATTTTACCACTATATAAAGCTAGTAATAGACATATTTTGCAGCCCTTCCATAAGCAAATGATGGTGAGTTCCAATCAATGCATGTAAAGTTCCAGGTTTAATTCTATGAAGATGTTTGAGTCATTTATTCCTAGAGGGAGGCTTGGACTAGTTTGAGCCCAAACAGATGTAGGTGAATGAACTAAATGAAAAAGTACCTGATTTAGTTGGCCAGATTGTGCCTCTTCCTCCTTGATAACGACTTTCTCTAACTCTCAAGATTCTTCTGCTTTGCTTAGTGGGTCTGATGCCAGCTACAAGCAGTCATTCTGTATAGAGCGACTCCTGGTGGTCATCTACTCAGTGGTCATCTACTCAGTAGTAAAAACTGGCTTTGCATTCTGTTATATCCTAAAGGTGAAATAATGAAAGGCATGTTTTTCAGTTCATAAAACTGTAGGATTCAGAGCTTCTCTGTTCCATAGGTTATTCCCACAGAGCCCAGCAGGGGGCCCATCAACTGCTAATCTTCTTAAGAATCATTCTAGAACTGGAAAGACCTCAATTCACTGTGAATTTTTGCCTAAAGAGGCCCTTTATTTTCCTGTTACAGTGACATTTCCATTCCATGAAAAGATGTGTGTGTGTGTGGGGGGGGTGTCTTTGTAATGAATCTAAATTATTTTTATGTAATGCCAAAAATAAGGCACACCTTTATAAAGTTATGAATTGTTCATTTCCTTTTAGACTACCGTAGTACCTGTTGGCTTTAGCCTCTAGTTCTAGGACAAGGTTGGAAGGCAAGACTTTGGAAGCTGAAATGAATGACTAAAATATATACCAACTGGTGCTTATGTAAATGATTTTCCCCCATTATTTTCCTTCTCCATATATAATAAAACTATTTCTCAGGGGCGCCTCGGTGGCTTAGTTGGTTAAGCGTCTGCCTTCAGCTAAGGTCATGATCCCGGGCTCCTGCGATTGAGCCCCCATGTTGGGCTCCCTGATCAATGGAGAGCCTACTTCTCCCTCTCCCTCCGCAACCCCCAACCCCGCGCTGGTGCCACTCACGCTTGCTCGCGCTCTGTCAAATAAATAAAATCTTTTTTTAAAAAAGTATTTCTCAGTGGACATCATCTGTAGTTAGTTTAGCATTTGTCCTATTTTTCCTGATTTCTTCCACCAAAATCAATCAATCAATCAACCAGTCAGTCAGTCAATAAATCTAGCTTAAGATTCAGACTGAGAGAGAAAGCCAGGTAAAATCAAAGCCTTTTGAGGAAGCAGTAAACTTGTACACTTGGATCAGCTGCAAGGAAAATGGAGTAAGTTGAGAACAGAATTCCACTTATAAATACACTTGATACCCAATCAGGATATTAAGTACAGACTTGGAACAAAGGAAAACAGTCAATTCTTTACCTTTGTTCTCCATAAAAATGATGCAGAGAGAATCAGTCTATGGCTTCCTTCTCCTAGGATACATCTCCAGATAAGGGACCTGTCTTTATTTCACTTCCTAACTCTGGGCAACAGGCATTGGACAACTCATTCTGTGAGTCGGCCTGAAGCTGTTACTAGCCTGGGAGGCCTGGCAGCTGGTTATGTGTGTTTCATAAAGGCCACATTTTAGTGGTGGATGTCAGTGTTTTTAGTGTTGGCACCACGAAACATCTGAAATCACTCTCAGATGATTGTTTTTTCTTTCCTCTCAGGTTACGGTCCCTGGACACGATCCATACCTCACAAAGGTGGTTATTCCAGAAAAGTCCCAGAACTTCAGTGCTCTTAAAAAGGATATTTTACTTCCCTTCAGAGGACAACTGGATTCTATCCCAGTATCAAATCCTTCATGTCCTAAGATTCCTCTGTATAGTGATCTGCCAAGCCACTCAGCTGCAACAAAGCCTGGTCTGTTCTTATTTTTAGTGACTGTCTTTCACATATTTGTCAAATAAAGCAAAATGTGAAACACAACGCCCATCATCACCTGGAATCAGGGATTACTCACGCCAGGTTACTGCAACTCTTTTAACTCCCTCTGTGGGACCTTGACTCAAGAAACGCCATGGTCCTTTCCTAAGAAGAGAAATGGTTGTTTTCAAACCACAACAAGCAATGTGTGGTGGTAACAAAGGAATGATTTAATCTTGATGAATGGAAGAAACCTACCTTTCAGGTACTGTCCACTTAACCTTGAAGTTGTCTTAGAAATTTAACTTGAGAATCAAGAAAGAAGTTCCTGCAAGAAAAAAACAGAGCAAATTTTGTATACAGAGAGCCAGATGAATATAAGCCATGAAGATGAACATTCACTGATTACCTACTATCTACAAAACCTGGCCATGAGTGCTCTATGTGCAGATATAGTAAGTGCCATATGTAATCACTTCTCAGCACAGGGAGAAAGGATAGGACTAGGAACATTTCATGTCACAGATGTTCTAAGGAAATAGGAGTGGAGAGAGGCAACCGTGTCTCAGTGGCCCAAGAAAAACAATATGGGCCTGATGGGATGACAAGGTTCTAGATACAGAGCCCCAAAACAGGTCAGTTAACCTTTCTGCACTCAGATGCCACAGTTGTTATGCTGAGGACCTCCAAATGTGTAACTCTAGCAGCTTGCCTGAGCCTCAAACTCAAGTCCAACTTCCCACTGTACATATCCACCTGGATGTGACCCACTGGTACCTCAAACTCATCATGTTGAAATGGAACGTATTTTTCTCCCTGGAGCTGCTCTTCCCCTTGTACTTTCTCTGGTACCAGCAAACTAGAAACCCAAGAGCCATCCTTGATGCTTTCTCCTCCTCCCTCAGCCCGTATATTCAGTCAGCCACTAAAGATTGATGTGAATTATAAATGTTGGTCGATTCTCCCTCTCTGTGTGGCTGGTAACATTGTCAGTTTAGGCCATCATGACTCACTGGCCCCACTGCAGCAGTCTTACTGGTCTCTTGCGCCCAGCCTTCTCCTCTTCAAATCCATCTTCACACAGCACTGGGGAGGACAGTCTACTCAACAAGCAACAACAATCAACTTGCTTATGGTTCCTGTACACTTAATGCACGGTTTGTGTCCCGTATCTGAATACCATTCTGACCCACCACTACGTTTTCTTTCCCACTCCTTTAAAACTCAGTTCAGGTGTCAACTCCTCCAGGAAGCCTTTGCTGACCTTCATCCCTCCCATTCCACTCCCTCCCAGTCAATCTGGGGACCTTTCCTCTTTGGTACTCAAATTAAATGGGTTACCTCTATTACGAATTTACAACTGTATTATAATCTTCTACTTTCATGTGTGATTTTCCCTAATAGAATGTGAGCTTTGAGGCCAGGGTCTATTTAATTAGTTTGAAAAATACAGCTTTTTTATCTTCAGAGCCCAGTACTTAGTAGAAACTGAACAAATGAGTGAACAAAGAGTTCTATGAACCTACTACACCCAATCTCTCCCAGAAACTGTGTTGGGCTTTGAGTCATTTTGTCAAATGAGGTCCTATGCTTTGCCAATCTCTAGCTCAGTGGCAACACTGACAGAAGAGTTTTCAAATACGTATCAACAAGTAAATTCAAATATGGTGTTTTTATTACGCTTTGCATTTATCCTAAGGTTCATAGTAAATGTATTGTTATCTGTTAACAACACAAACTACCTATTAATCAGAAAACAAAATTTTTACCATTAGTACTCAATTGAAACAACTGCTCTCCACTATCATAGTTAACCTATCTTAAAACATTTTATATAAGAATTAAGGGGGAAACATCAAACCAAAAAAGAGCAACTCCTAAGCAGATTTCTAAGTGCTATGTATTGCTCACGGGATGTGAGTTGCCTTGGTTCTTTAAATTGAAAGTTCTCTAGGATCTGAAAACGAAGCTGTGCGGTGCTCGGTATGTGATGAATGCGTGAGAACCACAAATGAGTGGGAGATACCTGGGCACTTAGGAGCTATTCCTGTGCCAATCATACTTGTTCATCTAAACAGAATTTGTAGTCTTTTTATCTCTTATAAAATCTGGTAATAACTTGAATATCTGGATCACTTTTATTTAAATAAATAGTAATTTATTATGTACTTGAAAGTATGTATCAATATTACAGAAATGATTTCGGTATGCTACAAAGCACATAAACTCGATTTACCATCAAGCCTTCTTTTTCAGTCAGACATTCTGAGTCCTAACTTTTCTAAGATACCAATTTTCAAAGGGACATGAACCAAAATCTGAACTGGTTCAGCCTTAATGTAAACTCCTTAAGGAAATAATGTTTTTAAAATCAGAAATTTTATCAAAATCATTTAGAGACAAGTAAAGCAATCTCCAAACCAAATCTAAACCAAACCTGAATTTAATACAGAGCACGTTCAGGGTACGTATTTTGCAGCAAAGTGCTCAGAAGTAAACTTTGTAGTGAGGGTTTAGTATGATTGAATCTCCACTAACCAAGTTAAGTGTCCAAAGGGAGAAACCACCATGTACTTCCAACCATACTCAGACCAGAGCCCCAAATCTCCGCTCATGACATCTTTCCTACTATCCTCTTACCCTCTTAGACTGGTGGTTATGCTCCTCAGGTCCTAAGTTCAGGTATAATTCCTTTTATGGAGGAAACAACATGGTAAAGGTTTACAAGATAGAGAAAAGAAGATAGAATGCAGGAGTCAAATTTTAATTAGAAGGCAAGAACCCTGAGTTCAAACCCACCCACCCCACATTCAGTTTCCTTACCTGTTAAATGAAGGCCCCTGCTTGACTGATTCTGTGACTATCAAAAGCAGTGGTTTAAGATGCCATTATTTTGATGTCCCTTTTGGTACTTGCCCAGGCAGAGAAAGGATAACTAACACTAGGTGACATAAATATTTTGAAAGCAGCATAATATACCTTATTAAAGACCAGGTCTTTTGTCTCAGATACAAACAGAATTGACCTGAAAACTGAAACACTGGCTAGGTGGAATGAGCATTAATAATAGTTAAGGCATCTCCTGAACTAACACAGCTTTTTATGTACCTATCTAAATTATGATAAATGTTAACATGAGTAAATCTAAATGGGAGTATTTTAGAGAAATGTTAAGTCCCCACAAGTTAAGTGTTAGTTTGATTTTGGTACCTAATTATCACGTTCAGAGCAGGAGTATTAAAAGCTTCTTAGCATTTTTTAAAGTCTAAGAAATCAATGTTGTGTTTCGTTCCCGAAGTGAATTTGCATTTGTAATGTTTTTAAAACTGTTATAAGAAGTTACCTCTAGCTTTAGAAAGCAAAAAATATCTGATACTGGATTGGAAATACCTTTCCTAGGGAATCCAGAAAAAATGAGCACAGCATATTGTCTCATTGCAACAGGGTAAATTGCTTATTAAGAAGTTTGGTTTTTATTCTACAGTGACAATAGTCTATTTTATGACAGATCCTTATATCTTCCTCATGACTTTAGATGGGGGAAAGGGGGAGAAAATGATTATTGAAGAGACAAAAAAAAACAAAAACAAAAACAAACCACCTCACAATACCTAAAATAGAAGTTTAGGGAAAGAGTTGAACTTCGTTAGAGACTTTACATTCTATCACTAATAAGCAGATACTCTACTGGCCACAAAACATCTTATCCTACTTTAGCATGTGAACTACTCCACAGCCTTTTACAGATGTTTCACAGCTGATTTATAAGTTTTCTCAGTGACTTTCTTCTGTACTATAATTAAGAACTTGCACAAATTGTCTAAGACAAAGTTTACTGGGTAGGGGCCATGACTACCTCTGAATTTAGAATATTCTGGTTTTTTTTTTAAAGATTTTATTATTTATTTGAGAGAGTGTACACGAGCGGGGCGTGGGGGGGAAGAGGGGAGGGTAGACAGAGGGAGAGGGAGAAGCAGGCTCCCTGCTCAGCAGGGAGCCTGATGCAGGGCTCAATCCCAGGACCCCCAGATCACAACCTGAGCTAAAGGCAGACACTTAGCCGACTGAGCCACCCAGCGCCCCTCCTGATTCTTAATAAGAATATTCATGTAAGCAATGAATACGGTTTCCTTCCATTACCATTACCTTAAAAACAAATATGCAAATGTAACAAAGTCTACATAACTAGACAGAACTGATTACCACCAAATAAAGCCTGGACAAGACCAAATTTAATTATCATTTTATGAGGCAATAATATTGCAACAACTCTTCAAAACCCAGTCACTCCAGGACAGTTACGATAAATACCCATCCTATTATATATGTTATATTCTAAATCACTTTGTACCATGGGGCAGATGATGGATGAAAAATGTGCCTTCTGATTAAAAAAAAAAAAAAAAACTGCAAACTTCAGAATGCACATTAATGTAGTAAAGGCTCTGAGAAATCATGCAGGAAAGGAATGCATTTTCCAAACATAAGCCAGAGAACTATTTCCTTAAATAGTTTAGCCTAGTACCATCCCTCTGAACTTAACATTCCTTGATTACCAAATACATTTTGGAAAATGCTGGTACAGGGAGAAGTCTTTTGTCCCCAGTAATAAATTTTGTGGATTTCAAAGTGTTTTGAAACACAGAACGTAGTTATAAACCAAGATTTGCCTTCTGTGAGAACTGGAAAATTAACAGCCCCTAACCCTCATCACTGTAACCCCTGATGTCAAATTTCCAGCAAAGGACAGACTCAAGGTTGCCCTCTGAAACATGTATACAACAGTTTAAATGAGACATGGCTGAGTACAAAATGGCTAATTTAGAGGTACCAATTTCTAAAAAATGATGAATATCTCAACTTAGTAAGTGGGAAAAGGTTTTCTATTTTCAAGAGAACTCATTATATGTAGGAACCCCTTTGGCAGAAGTTCGATGGAACATTTTAGCTAGACTTCAATATTTGCAGTTCTTTAGAGGGTCCATTACTCCTCACTCCCCCAAAAAGGTACAGTTTTAAAATGAACTAAATTTTAAAATATTAGAATAGGGAAAAGAAGTAAAACAAGTAATTAGTCCATTTTTTTGGATGACAGAATTATGTGTTTTTTTTCCGACTTCATTTTTGAAAAGAAGTTTTCTATTTCTATTTTTTATAATGAAAGAAAGCAAATGATTTAAAGACTGGAACCTCAAATTTTAGAGGTACCAGTTTACACAGGTAATTGCTACACCTTAACACATTCATTAAACATTTCCCAGAGTTTATGCTGAAATAACACTTATTTAACTTAAGTCAAAGTTAATTTAAAAATTGTTTTCCCTTATGGACCACGGACATGAAGTTTTGAAGGATGAATAATGAAGGATTTTGGGACCAAGATGGGAAGTTTGTGTTTAAACAAGCAAGAGCAGAACTCCCATCACGTCTTTGCTCTCTAGCCCAGCAAGCTCTCCCAGGGGGAGTGTTCTGTCCCATTAGAGGTCTACCTACCATTAAAGGATGCCTGCAGAGAACTCCCAGAGTAGCGCTTCCACCTTGTGGTTAGAAAAGTCTTTAACTAAAGAGATTTGGTCTTCTCACTGGCCTCTTAAAAAAGAACAAAATAAATGTGAGAAAAGGTGGAAAAACTTAATACAGAGGGATGTTTTAAGAAAGCTTTACCAATTCTGTTACAATCCTGATAGCATATCAACTTTTGAAAAACCACTGTTTTGTTAGAATGTTTCTCTTTTGCCTTTGAAGTAATTTTTGCAATTATTGCAATATTGCAGACTCTTTTTTCTGGATATTTTTTTAAAACTGTCTTTTCCTCTTATAAATTTGAGAAAACTACATAGCTGTTTTCTTTGACAATCATCCTTTACTGAATGCCTACTGTCCACACAATGCATTCTATTAGGCACCTGGGGGGGGGGAGGAGATACAAACGGATGTTAGAACCTGCTTTTCGAGAGAAGATACAAAGCAACATATAAATAAATTTAAGTGTGAACAAAGTACCTCAGAATTGAGACAGTGAAAAAGGGAAAAAAGATAGGGTTAATTCAAGGCTAATTCAGCTGCGTTTTGGAGTGGTAAGGTCATAAATGGATACAAGAAAAGTATTAAAAGCTACCACTTATAAGTCTTTACTACCTGCCAGACCCTGTCCTACGTAGGCTCTGTAGATTTGTCTCTAATTCTAAGGTCACAAAGCAAGTGCCAGATCTGCTAATTGAATTTAGCCCTTCCCACTCCATTAGAATAAAAATAACTCACGAGAGAGGATACAAATGAACTTTGTTGCAACCAAAGGGTTTAAGAGTACAATGGTGAAAACAAAGTAGCTGTTTCTAGAGAAGTCTAAACGTCTAAAATGAACACCCAGAACATTTGCAATAATATTCAACAAGAAATAGAATTAGTGAGGGGCGCCTGGGTGGCTCAGTCGTTAAGCGTCTGCCTTCGGCTCAGGTCATGATCCCAGGGTCCTGGGATTGAGCCCCGCATCGGGCTCCCTGCTCAGCGGGAAGCCCGCTTCTCCCTCTTCCACTCCCCCTGCTTGTGTTCCCTCTCTCACTGTGTCTCTCTCTGTCAAATAAATAAATAAAATCTTTAAAAAAAAAAAAAAAAGAAATAGAATTATTGAAGTTTTTTCTGTATTTAAATTGGGGAACCAACATGAAGCTATCTGTAAATTATCTATAAATGAACCAAAAATGGGAGAGACCAAAGGCAGTGAGGTCAATTTAGGTAGGTTTTACTGTGATCTTGGGAAAAGGCCTAATACAGGGTGTGACCTGGAAAGATGTGAACCAAAATTAACACATAATAGTACTATAATTTAACTGAGAAATGTTTAAATGGAATTCATCTAACATGACAGTAACAAAGATGGGGGAAAAAAGACAAATTTTGCAATTTGGAGTGTGAAAGATACTACTGTAATAAGTTGACTTTCTTAGTAGGACATCTAAATATATTTTCAAGCAGATCTGTGGGACTGAAACAGGATGGAAGGAAAATGTCTATCAATTTTTTTTTAAGATTTATTAGAGCACGAGCGAGCAGTGGGGGGAGCAGGGGCAGAAGGAGAAGCAGACTCCCCGCTGAGCAGGGAGCCCCATATATATAGGGCTCAATCCCAGGAGGCCGGGATCATGACCTGAGCCAAAGGCAACCACTTAACCGACTGAGCCACCAGGTGCTCCAATGTCCCTGATTTTTAAAAACATGAATCCTTAAAGAGCTTTAAAAGAGAACAAAAATTTATGTTTTAGGATCATCTCTCTCCTAAAAAAAATCAATTACGGTCTTCTTATCCAAAATATAATTCTAACAATTTTAGTACATCACTTCAAATGTATTACCTATAATAAATTACTGAACATGTGGGGAGTCTCCCATCTGCTTGCACTTGAGACTACTCTTGTTCTATGTTCTGTTGCTTTTTATTAGTTCCTGTTAACAGTCCATTTTATAATTGAACATATTCAACACTTCTGAGCACCTTATGTACTGCTGCTTTAATATATTTATCTTTTTAGGGGCACCTGGGCGGCTCAGTCGTTAAGCGTCTGCCTTCGGCTCAGGTCATGATCCCGGGGTCCTGGGATCGAGCCCCACATCGGGCTCTCTGCTCTGGGGAAACCTGCTTCTCCCTCTCCCACTCTCCCTGCTTGTGTTCCCTCTCTCGCTGTGTCTGTCAAAATAAATAAATAAAATCTTTAAAAAAGGGCGCCTGGGTGGCTCAGTTGGTTAAGCGACTGCCTTCGGCTCAGGTCATGATCCTGGAGTCCCTGGATCGAGTCCCGCATCGGGCTCCCTGCTCGGCAGGGAGTCTGCTTCTCCCTCTGACCCTCCCCCCTCTCATGTGCTCTCTCTCGCTCTCTCATTCTCTTTCTCAAATAAATAAATAAAATCTTTAAAAAAAATAAATAAATAAATAAATAAAATCTTTAAAAAAAACCTTATTTTTAAAGCAGTACTTGTAAATGTCAATAATTCCCTACCATATATAAGGGAAGGCTGGCTCTGTATGATAGACAATATGGCCACAAACTTTTAAACAGTATTTTTTTAAACTGAAGAAACACTTTCTGTAAAGATGAAATCAAACTCCAGTACAAAATCCAAACAGCGAGCAAGTGCAACTACGAACTTTTCACGATGCCATGACAACTTGCAGTTACCACCCTAAACCAACAGAGGTCTACACACTACACGCTAATCAGTACCTTTAAAACCTTCATTAAAAATGAAGGTGAACAAAATGATGCCAACAGCTAACTCTGGTCTGACTTTGGAGCCTACAGACTCCTGCTTTGAAGTCAGCTTCAAGACAGGTCTGAATGCTTTGAGATTCACTCAATAAATTCTTACTGATCACCTATATATCGGTGTCACAATCAATTGGCCTCATGGAATTTAGCTTCAGAGATGATGCAGAGAAATTACAGAAAATTACAACAGGGCTTTTCATGCTGCCAAGTAGCAGGGTGGTTAGTCCTAGCTCCCCTCCCTGCCCCAGCTACATCCCTTCCAGAACATTTACCATCATTTGTTGAGAAACCACTTAAGCCAAGCTGCCATGTGATAACACAAGTGAACAGGAAGGAGAAAACAGCATTTCATGGCCCTACTAAGTGAATTTGTAACATCATTCTCTCAAGTGAGTCTTACTCGATGCCTTGCAGGCTCCCTGCTGCATCCAGCTGTCCATTCATAGGTGTACTGTCACAGTGGGCAGCCTTGGCCGTTCCAAAATAGAAGCACATTCACACCTGTACCTTTGATTACCCAAGTAGACGATATTCAAGTATAATTTCTATTTTAACAGAACTCATTATTATAAAAGTTTATAAAATCCAATAATCATTCTAGAAACAATTCTTAATCATTTAATATTTTTATTTGTAAATCAATAAATAAGTATACTAAACCTAAAAATTTAGACAATTTAATGAATAAGCATGGTGAATGAAACTGTCTGCAGATCTGAATGTTTTTTAAGTAGCATAATTACTGCATATCATAACCTGAATGCACATAACTTATATTTAAATGTTATATTTTTTAAAATCAGGTACTTCTCTAAATTTTAAGGAAGTGGAAATCATTTAAAATATGAGGAGTAAGGGGTTAAGATGAGCTATATGTCCAATTTTAATTACATTAAAACCCAAATATAAACAAAAGTGAAATTTTTCTAAAAGAAGTATTTACTATCGCCCCTCCCAGAGTAGGTAAATTACACTACAGAGAAGAAATCTACATGTACAGATAATTTCTTCCTTTGATATGTGTAAAAAAATAATTTTATGTTGTCTAAATTTTTAGGGTTATATAGTTAGAAATATAGAACTCTACTTTTATAAACATGTCCACTAGGGGAAATAAGTTAGCACAATCATTTGAATTGGTTGTCTACATACTGGACAGGGCTTATTCCTTTTCTTTAGCTTCTTTGCACACGTAAAACATGCCATAAGATGTCCTGTTTTGCCATGAACAATGCAACCATTTTTAGGTCGACCTTGGCAAATCACACAAGGTTCAATGGCATTAAGGGGAAAACTAGATTCCACAATTTCTTCTTTGTCTTGTGTTTCTTCCCTCTCGAACTCTTTGACATCTTCTTGGCTGCTATAAATGATGCTGTTAGAAGTTGATGGCTGAGAATAGTCCTCACTTTCTTGGGATTGGGAGGCTTGTGTGATTTTATCATCATTTTCCTCAGCACATGATTCTCTGGAATCATTCACTGCAGTTTTTTTACAATCAGGGACATCAAAGCCCTCTTCTACTTGTGTTGAGTTTTCTAGTTTGGCTCTCTCAGGCATTTTCCCTTTTTCTTCAGGAAGCCAGTTCTCACGAAGGGCCCAACATCTGTTGCAATGAGGTGGAAGAGGAGGATTCATTTCATTGCACGAAGCACACTTCCAATAGTCCTTCAATGAAAAAAGACAGAGTGAGTTTCTGTAACCCTTTAACACAACTAGTCATAGCCAACACTAGCAACTTCAGTATGTCTGAGGTAAACTCTATCACACAGTTCAATTCTCAGCATTTCATGTTTTATATAAAATATCTGACATGTAACAATCTTTCCTCAAGCATGAGATTATAAAGTACATAACTTTTTCAGCCAAACCATGCTAAAGAATTCTAAAACAAAAAATGTATTCACCATAATCTTAACCACATCCCAATAAAGTTATCTGTTTAAGGACAGAGCTGGTTCATTTAGTTGAAGCAAGTGTGATATAGCCTTTTATTCTAAAATGAGGCCTGTACTCACTTCACTCCCTTAAAGGTTCAACCTTGGATGCTGTGCCCAATGTCCACCCAATCAATCTAGATGAAGCTACCGCCCAATGTGCCATTGACTAAGACTGCCTCAGAAGTGCTCTAAAACGTGGGCTCAACTGAGTGTTCCCTAACTTCATACACAAAGGAAACACTAAAACATTCTTCTCAGCAATCACTGCCAGCTAAAATCTGTCATCCTTGTCATTACCCAAAATGTATGCCCCTTACTTACCTCTACTTTCCTGTGTCCTCATCTCTGTTAAGTGCTTATTGCTTCTCCCATACCTCAACTTACTTCCCAAACCTTTCCAATGTGGATAATAAACTCCCTTACCATCCCCAGCCTCTTTAACGAACATATCCCTATCCCCCTATCTTAACTGAAGCATGGTTCTTGCCTGAGGACAATGTCCATGTAAAACCTGCCCTGAATAACCATTTTCAATTTGCCTCACAAATGAGCTAAGAAATTAGCAGTAAGGATGGAGACGACTTCATTCTCCCACATTAGTTCTTTCAAGTTCTCAACTACCCAACTGATAAAACCAAAGACAAGTTTTACAATATGGGAAAGAAAGTGCTTCAAAGAGCCCAATAAATTGCAGGATCTCTGGCATCAAATGAGTCAACTAGTTACTTGAATTATTTTCTAATACAGCAAAAGTTTTTTTTTGAAAATCTTACAATTTCATCTTTTTTGCATTTGGATAATAACTTTTAAACTAGCAAAGAAAAATGAGATTTCCCAAATTAAAAGCAGTATTAAGAACAAAAATTAAAGCATTAATATTCAGTAAAAAAACACAACTTCCAATACCTCAGGAACCCCATGAAGCATGAAATGTAAATGTTTTTAAGTCCTGAATTCTTTTATTATTATTTTTTAGAGAGGGGGAGAGAGAATTTTAAGCAGGCTCCACGGTGGGCGTAGGGTCGATGCAGGGATCCACCTCAACAACACTGAGATCACAACCTGAGCCGAAATCAAGAGTTGGACTGACTGAGCCACCCAGGCAACCCTTAGTCCTGTATTCTTTTTTTTAAGATTTTGTTTTATTTGAGAGAGAGAGAGCAAGCATGCATGTGACCAGGGGTCGGGGGGAAGAGCAGAGGGAGAGGGACAAGCAGATTCCCCCCTGAGCACTGAGCCTGATGTGGGGCTCAACCTCAAAACCCTAGAGATCATGACCTGAGCCGAAATCAAGAGTTGGGACACTCAACTGACTGAGTCCCCCAGGCACCCCAGTCCTGAATTCTTAAATGGCAAATACTACCTACCACATTCTCTAGTAATAAACAAGATTGGCAAAATGTTGATAACTGTTAAAGCTGGGTGATAAATACACTAGAAACACATACTACTACTCTCTATGCTGTACATACTTGAAATTTTCGGTAAAAAAATTTTCAAAGTTCAAATCCCAACACACACACACAAAAAAAACCCTAAAAAATTCAGTAACAGGGGTGCCTGGGTGGCTCAGTCGGTTAAGCATTTGCCTTCGGCGCAGGTCATGATCCCAGGGTCCTGGGATCGAGCCCCGCATCGGGCTCCCTGCTCAGTGGGGAGCGTGCGTGTCCCTCTCCCTCTGCCGTTCCCCCTGCTTGTACTCGCTCTCTGTCAAATAAATAAATAAAATCTTAAAAAAAGAAAAACTCAGTAACAGATTCCGACACAACAAATAAAAGAAAATGCTTTAAAACTTTTCTAAACAGATTTTAATTTTATAGAAAGTACTTCATTTTGGGAAGCAGACTAGCTGTATTTTTCTAACCTTAACCTCTATGTTTTCTTAATTCCTTAAAAAAGCAGATGTATACTTACAGCTAAGGAAATTTCAGGATCTTCTTCAAATGAATCTGTATCACTCTCCCCTGCCTGATACACAGTTACTCGATATACCTAATAAAATAAATTCATTAGCATCAATTCATCACCCTTTTTCCTTAACCAGGAAGGCTTCTTCGTGATAAGTCCTAAACGAAAAGCATGTACTACTATATATGAGAAATTCTGAGACAAAGGTCAAATGGAATAAGTGAGTATAAAGGGGGGAAAGTGGAGGACCATGAAATCCTGACCCACTATGGTTAAAAGGCAATAGACAGGATGTTTAAAATGAGTAAGGCAAAAAATTCAGTATAAGCATTTTTATTTTATAAATATGGAGATATTAAGTAACTGTGAAATAGCAATGTTGAAGGTAGTCACCTCCAGTGACTTTAACTGTGTGCATACTTTACATTTGTAAAAAGTAAATTAATAATAAAAGAGGGGAATTTTTTTAAATTTATTTTTTAAAGTAAACTCTACCCCCCAATGTGGGGCTCGAACGCATGACCCCAGGATCAAGAGTGGCATGCTCCACCTACCGAGCCAGCCAGGCTCCCCAAAGGGGAATTTTTTAAAAAAATAAGACTATTATAAGAATGTTCATTAAGGAGTATTGACTTTTTGACATTTACAGTTACAGGAATATAAATCAGACAACAAGGAACTACAAAAGCCTCAAGTCCACATAACAATATTCTAGTTCAAACAAATCAAAAGTCAAAAAATGAAATCAGAATACATTATTTCAATTGTCATCAATGAATACAGAAAATATTAAAGATCTTTAGACTTTAGTTAGAGAAATAAAACTACCTCATCATCTTCATCTGAGAGTTCTTGTCCTTCTTCACTAAGACTATAATCTTCTGAATCGAGAGACTCAACTTCAAATTCCACACTGAATTGATCTGAACCTGAATCCTGATCCAACCAATCACCTGAATGTTCACTTACACCAGCATCAAGATCCTAAAATCAGGGGAGAAAACACAAGTTAAAGTACGTTACCTGTTGCCTCTGTAACAGCTTCCTAGCTCATCCCTGCAGTCATATTTACTCCTGAGATCCCCCTGCACAATGACACTAGATTAAGATTCTGGGTTATTACTACATTAATATTATTTACCCTGTTCAAAATCCCATTAAAGGAAAAAGGCGAAATCCCCTTGACATTCAAGGTTCACATAGGACTGTATTAACATTTTCGTCTTCTCTCCAACTAGACACCCCGCCCGACCCCCCAAATATGAACAATCAGCCAGATCTACATTTTTTTTCCTCAACCAAACTTGGCACTTCAACTTCCACATTCTACCTCTCTCGCTGGAATAACTTCAGTTTTTAAGTCCCACTCATCCTTTTTTGCTAATAAAGCTTCTGTCAATACCAAAACCAAGAGAGCACTTCCACTTTTAATTATCTTTACTACTTATATATTAAATATATTTTATATATAAGTACATATCAATTGTATATTTTTACACATACATTATACACAATTTTGCACACATGAGTCTCAGATATCTGAGTTATACACACTTTAAGAGTTAAAAAGAGTTAAAAACATGTTTTAATCTCTTCATATCTTCAGACTGGTAGAATGCTAGTAGCTACAACCCACAAATTATGAGATTTATTTTTTTTAAAAGATTTTGAGAGAGTGAGAGAAAGAGAGAGCGAAGGAGCAGGGGGGAGGGGCAGAGGGAGAGGGAGAAGCAGACTCCCCGCTGAGCAGGAAGCCTGAGCCAAAGGCAGACGCTTAACCCACTGAGCCACCCAGGTGCCCCATGAGATCTATTTTTTAGTGAACTTTGAGAATAATTTCTTTGGAAGAGCTTTCAGACATAATTTTTTTACATTTATTTTTAAAATTCTGTATCAGCTCATGTGGTTCTTCATTTTATAGTGTAAGAACCCTAATAAGACCATTAATCCCATAATTATTTGCTGTCAGTGGCTAAGAGGAACATATCCAAAGTCGAAAGCTAGAACTAGAAAAAGTACATTGGTCTAAGAATCAGGATACAAACGTTCTACTTCTAGATTTGCCATTAAGGAGCTATTTAACCTTGGACATATTTAACCTGTAAAGACCACAGCTACTTCATCTATAAGAGAAGTTTGGATTAAATGATTTTTATTATTTCTATTATCTATAAAAACAAAGTATTTTATAAATACTGAGGTCAAACGACTGTTCTTTTAGTGATGTCAGGAAAGCAGTAGTAAAAGCAAAATTGACAAGCTGCAGTTCTAATTCTTAACAAGGACTCTATTAACAGGTTAATATTACACATCAAGCTAGAATACAATCTCTAATAAAGTAATCTAATAAACTGGATACTTCAATTAACTAGCATTTAATGCACTAAGTTTAGAATATGGGGATAAATCACAAGACAGACTGAAGTCTCAGCAAGTATCTTCGATGGTACGGGTTGGCAAAGTACGGCCTGCTGCCATCGACTTTTATAAATCCAGTCTTACTGAGCACAGCCATTTCCTGTTGTCTACAGCTGCTTTAAGCCCGACAGCAGATTGAGTAGCTGCAACAAAGACCACACAGCCCACAAAGCCCAAAATAAGTTACTAACTGGCCCTTTACAGGAAAAGTTTGCTGACCCCTGTATTCTAGGGTGCTATGTAGAAAGCAAATTAAAAGCTGTTTTTTAAAGTTTTGGCTAATGTTCAAAAAAGAATGACCCAGAAACTTTTACAATATTGTACATGTAAAAAGCATCAGAAAGATCTTAAATTTTGAAGTCAGAAGTCCCTGGTTTTGCCTGAATTCCAACTGTGGCAATTATTATGAGATCTTAAACAAGTTATTTAAAACCCTCAAGCTTATGTTTCCCATCTGTAAATGGAATTTGAGGCTCCTGAGATATCATATAAACTGCCTAGTATAGAGCCTAGAATATAGCCTTTAGTTCCTCAATTTATTAAACCCATAAGAAAGATGGAAGGTAAATGCACTTTTCTTTTTCTCAAGAACCCATATTTTTTTCCATAGCATTTATTAAATGTATTAATTACCTGTTTCATTGTTGATGATGTGTCTCCCCCTGACGGCAGGGACCATATCTACCTTAACTACCACTCCACCCCAGTGCCAGACAGAACCTGGCACAGAAAACACCAACAGACCTACTGACTGAAGAACTTGCTCTCCGTGCCATCTAGTGGCCTACAGAAGTAACAGCTCTAGTAAATCCTGTATCCACTAAAATCACTGCTTTGGAAGAGAAAAATGTAAACATAATATGTGTAAGAAGTAACAATACAGAAAAAGTAAGAATAAGTTTACTATCACAACTGATTCAGTCCCTTACACCTTCTAGGAACTATAAAATGATCACTAATATCCAGAATAATGACCATGAGATACTGCCATATCACAAATAAAAGTTCTATTTTTAATAATATTTTAAAGATAAATGTTTAATGACAAGAAAGATAATATTCCATTTGTCAGGCATTCTTGTTAGCAAAAACCTTTTTTTTTTTAACCAAACTTCTTTCAATGACATCTCTTAAGAGTTTTACTCCTAATGCTTTGGGATTTTCTATCAATAATCAAAAAGTACTAAAACTATCCCACCATCCATGCAGTAACATACCTATATTCCACAGCCTTAGTAAAGAGACCTTTCCTGATATCTAGGCCTATGTATGGCAAATGTGTAGCTTAGACTATGCTGACTTACTTAGCTACAATAATAAAGATACTGTTACTCTAAATATTCAAAACAAAGCAGCCTTAGAATTCTAAGATATCTAACTGAACCAAATTTGCTTTTCTGTTCCCTTATTTTTTAAAAAGTAAAACAAAAATCTGCAGACCATCCTATACTCCAATTTATTTGAATTTACTATTGGTGCAGTGGCCCACAAAGATTCTCCAATATGTAGGATGACATTAACAACTATTAATATTGGTACTAATTTTACCAACACACCCCACAACTATCTCCCACCCTTCTCTCAAACCTGGGGTTGGGAGTAGAAAAGATTTATATAGTAGTTTTATTTTTATTTCTTTTTAATATTTATTTATTTGACAGAGAAAGAGAGAGCACAGGTGGGGTGAGGGGCAGAGGGAGAAGCAGGCTCCCCACTGAAGGGGATCCCAGGACCCTGGGATATTGACCTGAGCTGAAGGCAGCCACTTAACCAACTGAGCCACTCAGGCGCCCCTAGTAGTTTTATTTGACAGAAAAATTTAGCACTGTGTGTAACAGCAATAGCACAGCATATACGTGCATTCTACCCAAATGCTTATTAGGACTTCTAGAACTAGATTTTAAAAACAAGAGTCTTGGGTTTCTTTTTCTTTAAAGATTTTATTTATTCATTTGACAGAGAGAGAGCATAGACAGGGGGAGCAGCAAGCAGAGGAAGGGAGAAGCAGGCTTCCTGCAGAGCAGGGAGCCCCATGTGGGCCTCGATCCCAGGACCCTGGGATCACAACCCGAGCCAAAAGCAGACGCTTAACCGACTGAGCCACCCAGGCGCCTCAAGAATCTTGTTTTATTTAAAATGAAAAGATTACCGGATTTGATGGCGTCCCTGTTGATTCACTGCTACTGCTTCTTTCACAACATATCTCCCTTATTACACACAGAGCAAGGCTTTCATCAAAGGAAAGGGAAATACTATCAGATTTGTGGCGCTTTCTCTGCCGTTCACCAGGTAATTCATCTGAATGTTCTTCTGGATACATAAAGAAAGACAAGTCAATTAAAACCCTATACTGTGATTCATGTAGCAAATGAGCTGCCTTGAGTACCTATTTGTACCAAAATTTAATTTCAATGATATTAAACAGAGAAAATAGTCAATTACTACTGTTTCAAAAGTCAACACTTCTATTGGATCAATCCAACTGAGAGCTATGACAGAACACTGTATTTTTTTTAAGTAAGCATTATACCAAATGTGGGGCTTGAACTCATGAACCCAAGATCAAGAGTCACATGCTCTAATGACTGAGCCAGCCAGGGGCCCCCAGAACACTGCATTTTAAAAAAGCTTTTCAAGCTTCTGGGGTGTGTGGTGGGCTCAGTAGGAGGAGCGTGCGACTTCTGATCTCGGGGTCATGAGTATGAGCCCCACATTGGGTGTAGAGATAACTGATATACATATGTAAATAAACTTTAAAAAAAAAAAAGGCGTTTTAAGCTTCTTTCAGAACGTCATCTACATTAACTCACAATTTAATCCAGCTAGAGTTTTCATTGACCAATCAAAATTTGTCAAAAATCATACTTTAGGATATAAGATTTGTTTCTGAAAAGAACCAAAAATGTTTAATTTACTTAGAAGGCTTTTTTTTTTTTTAAAGATCCATCTATTTTAGAGAGTGAGCGAGCATGAACGGGAGGGGCAGAGGGAGAGAGAATCTTAAGCGGATTCCATGCTCAGCACGGAGCCCAAAGCAGGGCTCAATCCCACGACCCCGAGACCACAACCTGAGCTGAAACCACAAGTTGGATGCCCAACTGACTGAACCACTTAGAAGGTTTTTTGTTTTTTTTTTACATTCCAATTTCCTCAGTACCCTGTATTTTCAATAGGTATCAAAAGCAGTGAAAATGGTTTTATTTTATTTTAAATAATGAATTATCTCTGACTTAGAATGTTACCAAATCTGTCAGGAACATAAATGAGAGTCCTACCATGTAGCGTATCAAATATAAAAATAAATTCCAAGTGAATTAAAGAGCCAAACACAAAGAATAAAACCATCCAAATACTTGTAAGAGAATATTCTTATAATACTGGGGTAGGGAAGTATGATGTAACACTGCAAAGCCCTCAAGTTTATCAACATTAGACTATGTTAATTAAGGCTTACATGGCAAAATAAAAGTTAAAAAGCAAATGTCAAACTGGAAGAAAATATCTGCAACATACATAAAACAGTTACTATCCATTATATACAAGTCCTCACCAATCAAGTAAAACAAAACTTGACTTAAAATAAAAAAGTCAAGGGACCCTGGGTGGCTCAGTTGGGTAAGCATCTGCCTTCAGCTCAGGTCATGATCCCGGGCACCTGGGATCGAGTCCCACATCGGGCTCTCTGCTCAGCAGGAGCCTTGCCTTTCCCTCTTCCTCTGCCCCCGCTACTCATTCGTGCTCTGTCTCAAATAAATCTTAAAAAAAAAAAAGTCAAAGCTATGAAAAGGCAATTCACAGAATACAAAGAACTAATAAACATATGAAAAAATCTCCTACCTCTTACTGACCAGGGACACGCAACAAGATTAAAATGAGATACCATTTTTCACCCACAAGAATTACAAAATTTAAAATGAGAGTTTCAAGAGATTTGAGAGAAAGGACATTTTTATACACTGTTGGTAGAAATCTAAAATAATACATTTTGTGGGCAATGTCTATCCTAGAGATTGATCGAGAAATACCTGCATAATTACTTAAGGATGTATGTGGCAAGGTGCTCATTGCAGCCTTTTATCTAAGTACCAAATAGAGTTATGGGATTAAATAAACTATAATCCACATGCCTGAAACAGGTACAATTCGCACACCTCTGCTCACTCCATTTCTTCTCTTGACCTTACTTGTCAGAAGACATCTTTTTCCTCTGAATTGCCCAAACACTCTTATAAGTAATTCTGTGTTGATCTCCACAACTAGATCACAAGTTCTTGATAGAAATTCTTACTCATGTTTATATTCCCTATAAAAGGTGATCTTAGAGCCTAAACCATGCTGATTCATAATTTTTACCTCCATTAAAAATAATATTTGGTGCTTTTTTTGTGACTATTAAAGTATTATATTACTCATTATAGAAATCTTAAAAAAACAAAATTTTTAAAAATGTAATCATTTGTAGTGCTACCATTGAAATCAATATTAGAAGTTTACTGTAGGGGCACCTGGGTGGCTCAGTCATTAAGCGTCTGCCTTCAGCTCAGGTCATGATCCCAGGGTCCTGGGATCAAGCCCCGCATCAGGCTCCTTGCTCAGCGGGGAGCCTGCTTCTCCCTCCCCCTCTGCCTGCCGCTCCCCCTGCTTGTGCTGTCAAATAAATAAATAAAATCTTTAAAAAAAAGTTTACTGTAATAATTTTCCAGTTTTCATTTTTTATTTCCTTTTAAAAAACATATCTGAATCATACTAAATGTACAATTTGGGATGGTTTTCTCTTAAATCTTCTTTTACATTATTTTTAATGGCTGCAGAATATGGTGTCTGTGACATAGGTTCATATACTGTTCATCATTTTTAAAGATTTTATTTATTCATTTGAGAGAGAGAGAGAGCATGAGCAGGGGGGAGAGGCAGAAGGAGAGAGAGAGAAGCCGACCCCCACTGAGCAGGCAGCCTGACACAGGGACTGGATCCCAGGAACCAGAGATCATGACCTGAGCCAAAGGCAGATGCTTAACCATTTGAGCCACACAGGCGCCCCTATACTGTTCATCATAACTCAATGATTTAGTCCACAAATCTGAGCATCTGCTTACTGTGTCGCAGTGCTAGGCCGTGGGTATACAAAAGTGAAGTCAGCCATCATCCCTGCCACCAGAGGAAGTTTAATTTCAAACACCAAGGCAACCGAAACATAATTATTTACAAGCTATAATGCGTACTATGGGGAAACAAGCAGGGGGCTAAGGGAAAGAGAGAATCTGCTTTTCTGGCTGGTTAGAGACAGCCTCTCTCAGGTCACATTTAAGCAAAAACAGAAAAATGAGGAACTGACCACGTAAGCAGAGATAGGAAGAACTGCTGGCAGAAAAAACTGTGTGCAAACACAGGAAGGAGTTTTGACTCGAGGAATCAAATAATCAGCACAGTGGAAACAATAAAGGTAGACGGAAAAAGCCAAAAACCAGGTTAAAGGTAGGATCATGGCCTTGTAGGCTGAGGTAAAAAGTGTGTCTTTTTTTTTTTTTTTTTTTTTAAAGATTCTTTTTCTTTCTTTCTTTGAGAGAGAGAGAGAGAGAGAGAGAGAGAAAGGGTGAGTACAAGCCAGGGAGAGAGGGAGAAGCAGACTCCCCGCTGAGCAGGGAGCCCAATGTGGGACTCGATCCCAGGACCCTGGGATCATGACCTGAACCAAAGGCAGACATTTAAACAAATGAGCCACCCAGGCGCCCCAAAAAGTAGGTTTTACTGAAGTAACAAAAGTGGCTAAGTGGGAAGTGATACAATTCAATTTACCTTTTACCATCTCTTTTGGTACTACATGAAGGAACACAAAGAGCAAGAGTAAGAAAATCAGAACGCTGTTGCTATGGTCAAGAAAAGACAGGGCAATGGCCTGAACCAGAGTGATGACATTTTCTACTATATATGTCTTCAGTTATAAATGATGCTGTAATTAGTGTCTCTACATATATAATCTTTGAATTTCTGATTATATCTCTAGAATAGATTTCTAGAAGTACAGTTACTGGAATAATGGTAAGAACTACAAGCCTTTTTATAATTCATAAAGGTTTAACACTAACAACTTATACACCAGTAGTACATCAGTACCAACACACAAGCTAACAAGGATGAGTCAAAAATTCATCTCTGCTAATGTGATAGCCTAGAAAAGACACTTTTGCATTTTTTATTGTCTATAAAGTGAAATCATGAAAATCCATCCACTCCCTCCTCATATTTATCAGTCATTTGTATTAACTATGAAAAACTTGGGTTTCTGGCCTTCTTGCTATATGGATTTTTAATATTTTAATCAATTTTGGGGAACTTTTTATGTAATAAGGGTATTAACACTGTCGGGTTTAAAGTGACTATCCTTCAAATATAATTTTTTTCATTTATCTTTTAAACTTATTTGGAATTCATTTTGGCATATGGTACAGATAGAACTTGTCTCTTCTTCCCCAAATAACTAACAATTTGTTCCATGCAGTTAACAAAACATCCTCTGTCCTTACCGCCCTCTGCCCTCATGTACACACTAGTCCGGGTTTATCTATTCTATCTCACTGATCTGCTGAACTCCTCTTTCATCTGAATCATACAGTTTTAGTTATTATGACTTTTGATCAGGCAACACAGCCTCCTCCTCCTCCACTATCTTTTCTCTGTAAAAATGTTCTCAGCCATTTTATCTCATCTTCAGTTCCAGAGGTTATTCACTTTGCTTTTAAACTGAATGGTGTGTTTTATCACTTATTAGAAACAAATATTTTAACTGTTAAGGTAACTAAGGACTAAAATAGAGTTTATACGCTTGTCCTCTATTATCTTGAATAACAGACAGCTAACTATGAACTCCAGTGGGGCCCAGGAAACCGTGCCTGCTAGAGTCAACCAGAAAAATGTTGCTAAGAAAGCAATTTTTAAACCAAATAAATCACATAAAAATAAAAATGAAACTCAGAAATTCATCTAAAGCAAAAAAAAAAGCACAATTTCATTAAGCCTAAATGCATTAATTTTATTAGAGAATAAACAGTAAAAAGCTGTTTGAAAGTGTCAAATAAGCATATATACCTGTCTCACTAATTGCTCTCCTTCTAGATGAGGTAGATGGTCTAGAAACCAAATCTGATGATGAAGGTTTCTCTTCCTGCAACTCTTGCACAGGGTCCTAAGCATTCAAGGGGGGTGCGGGGGGGAACAAAACAAAAACGAACTTTTAACACCAGGAAGCTAACAATAATTGGTTTAAAATAACCTAACTTTTAAGAAACATCACACTAGAATGTATTCATTTCAAGATTACCTTTTGATCACTCCCACCTTCAAGGTGACACCTATTTTCACTCACAGATGTGCCTGAATCTGATGGTTCTGATGGGGGGAAAAAACAACAACAACAACAAAGAATCACAAACTAAGAAAGAAAAACTAGTTTGTCAGTCCAGGACAAACTCCTTACACAATTTAACCTTTCAACAAACATTAAATGTGTATCTCCCAGGAGCCAACCCCATGCTAGATACTGGAGATGTAAATAAGATAATTCAATTTTAATACTGAGTAGTATTACATTAACAGTAATAAAAGTATAATAAATAGGATAAAAGAAGTATTATAAGATAAATCAGTGAAGAATACAGAGCAATGATTATTTGGTAGGGACAGGGCAGGGTCTGAGGAGCAAGGAATCAGGAAAGGTTTCACATAGTAGAATATGAAGAAGCAGAACTAAGACAGGCTATTCCAGACTGAGGGAACACCTCGTGAAAAAAGCATCCAGAAGTGAATTACAAATGCCTGTTGCAGGGAATTATAGGTAGTCATTATTCCTGGAATGTAAGCAGGATCATAAAGGATCCTGTGTGTCTTGTGACAGCACAGGACGCCAACGAGCGGCACCGCTGCCACCAGGCCTGCATCACCGCATTCTCCACCAGGCCTGCATCACCGCATTCTTCCCCATCGACAGTTCAGAATCTGCCCTGTGGCCCTGCTGCAGCCACTCACCATTAAAAAGGCTTAATCCAATAGATAAAACTGATTTGCTAGTTCACAGCAAGTTTATCCAGAGAACAATAAGGAACCCCTAAATGGTCATTTTAAGCAGAGGAGTGACAAATCACTTAGGCAAAATAGAGGAAAAAGAGAGCAGAGGCAAGGAGGCCAGTGCCAGACAGTAACTGCAGTAATACAAATGCCGAAGTACTAAAGCCTAAACCAAGGCAGGGAAGAAAGATCGATTCCAGACAAGTTAAAAAGGTAAAAACCAACAAGGCCTGGGGTCTGATATACAAGGCAAGGGAGAAAGGGGTCAAGAAGGACTCCAAGATTCTGCCTTGGATGGATAAATGGTGGTGCCATTCACCGAGAGAGAAACTTCAGAAGATAAACAGATTAGGATGGAAATATAATGAACTAAGCGGATGAAACTCATTCAGGTAGGTAGGTTTCATTTGTAGTTGGATGTATAGACCTGGAGCTCAGAGTCAAAATTTTAGATAGGGAGTATACACAGTTGCCAAAAATCATAATCAAATACGCTTTGTTACTCCCTTGGAAACATTTTCATCTTAATAGGAATGTCAGGCCCACACATTAACATTCTGAATTTACGCACATTATCATAATAGTTTATTTCTTTACACCATGGGTTATGTATTATACTGATATATATACTCTATATTGTACATATAGAGAGGTTATATTTTGTTTTAATATAATAAAAGAGATGTTACAATACAGATGTAATAAAAAGGAAGTACCAGGTGTGACAGGTTGAGAACACGGTTACAGGAGGAAGTTAATTCTACTAAACTGAAATCTGAAACAAACCCAGAATGGAAATAACCTAAGTAATCTACAGGTTATCTCATTAATAAAATTTTTCTAGTAATCTACCAAGGTTTCTTTACATGAATGAATTAACACATCAGGGATAATATTTAAGAAAACTGAAAATACTACTATAATACTACAGTAGTTTGTTTTATTTGCCTTCATTTGATTTCATAAAGAGCTTTGTAAAACAATAAAACATGTCACCAGTCTAACAGTCACTTTTACTCTAGGATAAGACAGTGATGCCCTTTTCTGGGTCTTAAGTCCTAAGTGTGGAAGACCATTCAACTCAACACATTTATTAAACATCATATTAATAAAACACTGTACTGCTGATGCATAATGCAAACCTGATTAGGATACAAGAAACAGAAACGCAAACAAGTGTAACAAAACAACATAACAATAAAGTCTAAATACAGAATAGTGGAAGCACAAAAGAGTGGCCAGTTCCCTGTAGGAAGTAAACAAGCTTCTGAGAACAGTTTTTAATTGTAGTTCAAGGATGGGCTTTAAGACATCTATGGTGTGCTGGGAGCCAGCTCCTACTGGTACTCAAAGTGGACTGTATACCTTTCTTACCAACTCCATGTATGTAGCCTGAAAATGGCCACGGTGGGAGTTATTCACACCATGGAACTCAGGGAACACCACAAACCAGGGCTTTTCCCCCTGAAAAGTGGGCTGTTAAACATTTACCAGCATACCACTGTATATGTTTTATGTGTATCTCTCTGAAATAAGAACCCAATGCTTTCATCAGATTATCCAAGGAGTATGTAACCCAAAAATAACCAGTTAAGAACTGCAAGGCTACAAGTAGGGAAATTAAATGCCACTTACCTGAATAAATTGATAGTTTTGTCTATTATAAAAAACAACAAAAAAGGGCTCATCCAAATGGTCCTACTTAGGTATCTATATTACTTCCCAAAGCCTTTCAATACATGTTTCAAGGTTTGATTATATCTCGAGTAAGCATGCCTTGAAATTATCTACCTTTCAGAAACAACAAATGTTGGCAAGAATGTGGAGAAAAAGGAACCCTCACGCACTGTTGGAAGGAATGCAAACTGGTGCAGTCACTGGGGAAAACAGCATAGAGGTTTCTCAAAAATTAAAAATAGAATCACCATATGATCCAGTAATTAATTCCACTAATGAGTATTTACCCAAAGAATACAAAAACACCAATTCGAAAAGATATATGCAGCATTATTTACAACAGCCAAATTATGGAAGCAGCCCAAGTGTCCATCAATAAATAAATGGACAAAGAAGATGTGAGATACACACACACACACACACACACACACACACACAGGAATTAGTATTAAGCCATAAAAAAGGATGAAATCCTGCCATTTGCAACACTATGGATGGACCTACAGAACATAACGTTAAGTGAAGTCAAGTCAGTCAGAGAAAGACAAATACCGTATGATTCCACTCATGTGGAATTGAAGAAACAAAACCAGAAAAGAGAGACAAACCAAAAACCAGATTCTTAACTATCGAGAACAAATGATGGTTACCAGAGGGTAGGTGGGCAGGGGAATGGGTTAAACAGGTGATGGGGATTAAGGCGTGCACTTGTCATGATGAGCACCAGCTAATGTATGTAATTGTTGAATCACCACATTGTACAGCTGAAACTAATACAACACAGTATATTAACTATACTGGAATTAAAATGAAAATATAAATTTTAAAAATAAAGTGTTTAATAAATGCTTGTGAAACCACCCCCCCAAAAAAAACCAGAAATGATCTTTCAAAACAAATTCTAATACTGATATCCCAAGGCTTAAATTGATGGAATAAGGTATTTAATTTTACATATCGGAAATAGACATTAGAACCTTAGTATTATTATTTTAGTTCATGTAGTTCATTTCTTCCTGTTAAATGACTCCACATATACAAAATGTGTTTAAAATATTTTTATGGTTTTGTTTATCGTATTCAAAATTAACTTACCATGCTGATTGACTACTACCAAGTTTTTGTAGATCATTGTATATATTTTCCTTGTAGGGAGGAAAAAAAAAAGATGTACATTTTAAAATAAAAATATCTTAAACTGGACTTAACCAGACTTTTAAATACATATTAGCATGAACTATATTGTACACAAGCTAAATTTTAAATCACTGTATTCAAACTATATCACTGGCAAGCTTCTAGGTCCTAAAAAGTAGCATGATAATTAGTTGTACAGTGATTACACACAGTTACTCTTACTAATCACAAAGGTCTCTCTAGCTGAAAAGACTTCATATCTCCATTTCCTGAAATGTGCCTTGTTTGGACTTTACCAAAAGACCCAAGGGTGTGAATGCAGAAAGCAGGTTGATATATGTATTTTCAAACAGAAAAGAAAATTTTTAGCTCTGTGCTTAAAGCTTAGAAGTAGACTGCCTAAAAAGGCAGTGCATTATGCAAAACCCACTATAGAAGAACTTGATTTTGACTTCTATTAACCATGAACCAATCACCTAATGGATTTTCTTTCTTTCTTTTTTTTTTTTTTAAAGATTGTATTTATTTATTTGACAGAGAGAGAGAGAGACAGCTAGAGAGGGAACCCAAGCAGGGGTAATGGGAGAGGGAGAAGCAGGCTCCCTGCCGAGCAGGGAGCCCAACATGGGGCTCGATCCCAGGACTCTGGGACCATGACCCAGGCCGAAGGCAGACGCTTAACAAACAGCCACCCAGATGCCCCTGGATTTTCTTTCTTGATCTTAAAATCTATTAAAAGATGAAGCTTCCTTCAGTCATTTAATAAATACAGACTGAAAACCCACTATGAACCACTGTTCTAGAAACGGGAAAAAAAAAAGGAATAAAATGGAAACAAATCTCTGCCCTCATGGAGCTTACATCCCAATAGGAAGACAATTCACTTACTTTAGTCTTCACTGATGTTATGGTACACTTTTCTTTTAACTAATGATTTTAGGCAATGTTACTGGTCACATGGTATCATTTTTAATTCTCATGATTAAGGGGAAGTGCCAATCCCAAATATTTCTTTTCACCTTTGGGACTAATGATACAGCTCCATAAACTCATAAATATCAATATTCCTATTCATATTCTTTTCCAAGTCAGTAATTTCCCCAGTGTTTAACCTCTCAACATATTAGAATTCAAGTCAAAGATAACTTTTAAATTACACTTCAATATGAGAAACTATACAATACCTCAGAACATTAACAGAAGATTCAACACTCAAAGGGTACAAAATCACCAATACTGTTAATTCTTAAATTTATAAAAATAAAGCTTATATCCCAAGGCCAAGTATAAAATAGTAACATAAATTTATTAGATAAATGTGATTTCTTAATGGAAAGATGTTTATATAGTGTTAAATTAAGAAGCGTGACAAAATTAAGTATGGTATGTTCACAACTGGGTCAAAACACATCTGCACATAATATAAAAACAACAGGTAAAAATACCATTTGAAGGGCACCTGGGTGGCTGAGTCAGGTAAGTGTCTGCCTTCAGCTCAGGTCATGATCCCAAGGTCCTGGGATCGAGTCCTACATCAGGCTCCCTGCTCAGTGGGGAGCCTGCTGCTTCTTCCTCTCCCTCTGCCCCTCCCCTCTGCTCATGCTCTCTCTCTCTCTCTCTCAAAATAAATAAATAAAATATTTTTAAAAATTACCATTCAATGACAAACTATAGTTTTTTTTTTCTATTCTTAGCTTTCTGTCTTTTCCTATTGCCCAATAATATACATTATGCTTATATAATAAAATTGTTTTAAAGTTGTAAATATTCCACTTAATTACTATCTTTTTAGCTATAGTATTACTGAACATTAAATACTAGAATCTAAGTTAATTGTTTCAGGTGAAAGGTATTCATTCCATTTATGAAGATACACAAGCATGCTAAGCTCCACACAGACTGTGCTAAACCAAATGGGAAAAGGAATTCCAAATGTAAGGAAAGAAAGACTGAAAAAAGTCTTCAGTTTCCAGTAGAGTAATTCTAGAAATGTTATCTGGGTTAAATTCAGCTGATTAAGTGCTGTAATGGTATATGACAAAATAATCTCCAAAGTAAGGCTCAAACTTAAGCCTTTACCACAGCGTGATCTAAAGATTGTCTTTGAAAGTAACTGCAATAATATTTTTTTAATATACAGTAACTGTGACAAACATTTATTTATTTTTAAAGATTTTATTTTACTTGTCAGAGAGAGAGAGCAAGCGCGCGTGCACACACAAGCAGGGGGAGCGGCAGGCAGAGGGAGAAGCAGGCTCCCCACTGAGCAAGGAGCCCGATGCGGGACTCGATCCCAGGACCCAGGGACCATGACCCGAGCCGAAGGCAGATGCTTAACTGTGAGCCACCCAGGCGTCCCAATTTTTTTTTTTTTTTTTTAAGATTTTATTCATTTATATGAGAGAGTGCGTGCACAAGCAGGGAGAGGGAGAAGCAGGGAGCCCGACTCAGGGGTCCATCCCAGGACCCTGAGATCATGACCTGAGCCAAAGTGAGATACTTAACCAACTGAGCCACCAGGTGCCCCGGTGACTAACATTTAAATGATTTCTATGTGTCAAACACTGCTTCTTACACACTGTCTCTTCATAACCTCCACATGAGGTATTTATATTATTTCTACAAGTAGGGTAAACTGAGGCTGAGAGAGGATAAATCAATTTACCTAGTCACACAGCTAGTAAATGACTGAGCTAGGTCTCAAACCCGGGTTTATAAGATTCCAGAACTCAGGTTCTCAAGCAATATGCTATTATTACTAAGAAATTAAATTTCTGCAGCTTTTATATATACAGGAACAATTTTTCTCTGACAAAAGGCAGTGAAGATGCAGGTAAGCTGTAATGTTTGTCCCGCTGGCTTTTTACAATGGAGTTGAAGTATTTACCTGTGCTCTTTCACAGAGAAGCTTGGCACTCCAAACAAATCCCCTAGAAGATCATTGGAACAATACACAATATGCTGTTGCTTCTCATCGTATAATCGTTTAGTCATAATATACTGGCCAAGATAAAATATAACCTGAAATAGAAATAGGATTTCTGAGCATTAAAGAAAATTAAATGTTAGTTTCAAATACATTCAATATCTCATTTATCTAAAGATGGTTAAACAACCTGCAACCATACCCATAACTGTCTAGAATAACAACCATTCTGTACTCTAAAAGCTTTTAAAAATCTTTTCCTTTTAATTTGATGGGAGTAGACACTGCTTTTCCAATTTACTTAAATGAGTGTGTGTACGTAACAGACTTTAACTCTGCCCAGATATCTAGGTACTACATACTAGGAAGAAGGGAAAAGGCAGCAAAATGTAAAACCATTGAGAGCAAGAAAAAGTTGCAACTAAAATACAGCAATGACCTGGAGTCATTTAATAAATAGTCCCAAACACCATACATCTCAACAGCCTATGAGGTAATCATGGATGAGGACCACAGGAAAGTAACCAATTATATCTACACAACAGTTTGGAAGAATTCAGTGAATAAAATAAACTCTTGAAGATATCAATATAATCTATGCAACAATAATCAAAATAGTGACCCTGAACCATGCATATACAGTTATTGTATGCTCCATTAAGACAAAGAAGTGATACACCTTAAGATATCCACATACAAACCTATTAACCACCTAAATATGTATGAATTTTTTTACAGTTTAAATGTACTTTTACAAGTACTGCCTCATTCTCTGATATTTCATAGAATTGTTTTCACTGTATTAAAGATAAGGAAATGGGACCTGGTCTTCTGACTCCCAGTCCAGTGTTTTTTCTACTACCCCATACTAGCTGTCATCACTCTCCCATATGCCCCAGAACAAAGATCCTGCAACTGAAAACTCAATCAGACAATAAATATATGTATTACTGTTACATGGTTTAGCATAAGCATTCTATACCTTTATAATGGCCTGATCAATTTTCTTCTTATTTCTACTACTAAATGCATACCTTTTTGTTTCCTTAACCAATTACGTGATGATAATGAGGTCAAACCCAAATTAAGAGCCCTAAATACATCCTTAACCTCGGAAACATCCTTACCCTCGATGCCCCCCTGCAAGCTCCCCTACGGTCTGTAGACTTAAGTGGTTAAGAAGGCCTCAGACTTAAAGGAATATTCCCTGGTGACTATGAATTGAAGATAAGTTGACAGACAGTGGGAAAAGAAGAAGAGAACCTACACTCCTACCAAACATCCCATAATGAAGTTTATAAAAGTGTGGCTGAAAAGGAAAATGGTGTAGAGTCTCTTCCTGACCCACTAACCTGATGTAGATAAGTTACTTCAGTGTTTTAAACAATCTGGGCCCCATAAACTAAGTGGGAGAGATGGGGAAAAGGCACATTTCATTCACAATGAAATTTTGCCTAAGATGGCCCAATCTCTCACTGAAAATCATGCTTCTGTGCACAAATTTAAAGCTAGAGAACATTACATTGAAATGTATCCATTAAATAGAACATATGTTCATGAATCAGCTCACCTCTATCCCAGAAAGATCAGTATACTGTACTCATGTATCTCTAGTGCAGAAGTTCTTAACCTGGGATCCATGGATGCCCAAGAAGTCCTTGGATAGAATTCAGGGGGTCCATTAATTTGGATGGGAAAAAAAAATTTTTCTATATTTTCACTAACTTTTCACTGAAATTTAGCTTTTCCTTCAATTATGAATATAGGCAACAAACCACAAAGTATTAGTAATACCTGTGATTTATGTCACCAATAAAAATCACAAGTGTTTTCATATCATACTATGCTTGGTGTAAACATCTCAAAATACTAACTGTACTCCTCACTACTTTGAAATTACATTTATTAGATCTGCTGCTACATCTTATTATTTAATGTGTTAATAAAAAACACTCAAAAAAGCACATACATCACAAACATGTTTAGTATTTTGAAAACTATCTTACATAATTTGTTTCCTTAGTAATCCTATACATTTTGGTTCATGCATTTAGAAACAGGATTCTGAGAAGACTTTACCAGTCTGCCAAGTGGGTCCACAGCACAAAAATGCTAAGAACCCCTACAGAGCCTCCCTCTGTCTCAGAGTTCCTAGCTGAGAAATGATATTCAAGTATAATTAGAATTTCAGCTTCAAATTATACTCCAAATGACCACAACACTTAATATTGCTGCTTACTGAAAAATCCCTCTATATGGCCAATTTCTCCCCATGGCTACATGTAACTAGCAAGACATTAGTTATCTTGTTAATTCTTAATTTAGCTTACCTCTTTCATAGTATAAGTGTCTTTTTGTGCACCGACAGACTTTAACAACTTCAAAAGCAAAGGCTTTGGTCTAACCTACAAAGAACAAAAAGCTGCTATTATACTTCCAAAATTATTCCACAACTATAAGCCTCACAGCAAGATGTCCATGAAGAATTTCAATAAAGGTAGCAGACGTTATATTTGACAATCTCACAAGGTTAGAACTAAAAAACTAAGTCATAATGTTTTCACTAAATGTAACAGACTATAGAAACTGAATATCACTGTCAAGGTAATTTGGAAAAAAAATGCTGAGATTTTATTACTGTGCAAATAATCACAGAATCCTCAAGTATCATCAGTTGCAATCAAACACAGTATCCATGCCAAGGCAGTGAAAATTTTTCTTTTTCCTCCAGCTATTTCTATTATCTGCTTACTACCTTACAAACTTAACTATAAATGGAATACTCCAATGAGATTACCATAAACTAAATTGCAAAATCCAAGAGAGAAGAGTAAGTCTTTAGCTCTGTTTCCCAATCTTTTCTTTCCACATGTTAGGCTCCCGAAGACTAGAGGACTTAAATAACAAGGATAATTAAGAGCAGATCTGAGAAAGCAACTCACAACCCTCAACTACAAACCATCATTTTCTTTCCTACTATATCATGTTACCTCTTAGTGGGTCTACATTTCAAATATCTACTGACAAACACTTATTGAGCTTCTACCATGCACCAGACAGTGCTAGGTGTGGGTGGGTGGGTGGGGGGAATGATAGATAAAACATGAGCTCTATTCAAGGAACCCACCAACTAGAGCAAGGGTCAATTTTTTCTATAAAGAGCCAGACAGTAAATATTTTAAGCTTTTCCTGCCAGCTGGTCTGACTCAGAAGTACAGATATGTAAACCAAAGGCCATGGCTACATTTCAATAAAACTTTACAAAAATAGGAGGCCAAATATGGCCCACAGGCTATAGTGTGCCTGACCCTGATCTAGAGGTTTTCCAAGTGGTACTGAGAAAATAACTGGCAAAGAGGCAGGGATATAATATACTTTCTCCCTAACTGTTGCTGTATCAAAATCTTTAAAACTCAAGTGTCTTTATAGCTTGCCACCTCCACACAGACTGGTGCCTCTGTGACTCTCTTCAATATACTCCTGTCCTTTGCCTAACTTTGAAATCTAATAGCATCTCAGTTTGGAATCTAACTCTCAAAACTAGATTTAAGAAAATTGCCTATTTCCAGCTAATCAACAGAATATTCTTTAATAACCAAAAAACTGGGCGCCTGGGTAGCTCAGTTGGTTAAGCGTCTGCCTTCGTCGGCTCAGGTCATGATCCCAGGGTCCTGGGCTCGAGTCCCACATCGGGCTCCCTGTTCAGTGGGGAGTCTGCTTCTCCCTCTCCCTCTGCACCCTCCCCCTGCTCGTGCTCTTTCTCTCTCTCAAATAAAATCTTTTAAAATAATAATAATAATAAACAAAAAACTTAAAACACAAGTGTGGTACTGAATCATTCATTAATTGTTCTGATCACACTTTTTTGTGTGTGTGCTTACATATACACTTTACTTTCAGGCTACTTAAAGAATGAACTCTCTCTTGAAAGATAAAAAAATTACTTTTTTTCCTCCTAAAATTTTATGTATATTAACTTCAAACTACATAGAACAACTCAAAATAAAAATCTGCAATGGAAAGTCATCAGTTTTTTATTAAGACCTAAAAGACATGCAATAAGAAAACTATAAAAGACAATACCATTCTTAATCTTACATTTAATAACAAAAAGATAAATTCCAGACAAAGATCTAGATGTGAAAATTAAAAACACTACCAGAAAATATAGGACTATATCTGTATAATCTTGGGATGCGAGAGTTCTTCCAAAGCATGATATGAAATGCAAAAACCAACAAGTCAATAAATTTGACTTCATAAAAACATTCTCAATAGGAAAAAGACAACAAAACTAAATGCAACCTTTGTAAATGATAAAAGTTACATAAATTTGAAACCAGAGAACTACTACAAATTATTAAGAAAAACACAATAAACCTAAAGGAAAAGTGGAGAGATAAGACCAAGCAAATCCCAGAAGCAATAAATGATTTAACAAACGACAAGATGCCCAATCTCAAGAGAGATCAGGGAAATACAAATTTAAACAATGATACAGACCCTTCTACCAAAAAAATAGCAAAATGATAATAAAAAGTGATAATACGCAGTGTTGGCAGAGATGAAAACTGCCACAATCTTCTGTTAGCAAGTTATGAATAGCAATCAAATATATGTATAGTTTAGGACCCAGGAGTTCTGTATACAAAATCTTATAGAAGGAGTCACATAACACAGGATACAAGTACAAAGCAGCACTATTTGTAATAATCAAAAACTAAAGGCAATTTTAAAAAAACCTATCCAAAAAAACCTATAGCAGAGGCATAAATTTCTAAAAAGGTACACTAATGCTTTGGTACACTATGGAGCCATTAAACAGAATTCTATAGATTTATTGACATGGATGGAATTTGCACACCTGTCTTAGCAGAACAAAACAAGACAATAACAGATTAAAATTTGCACATATATATGTGGGTACACACATAGGAAAAATCTAAAAGGAGACATGATCAAAAGAGAAGACTAGAATTTTCAGCTTCCACCTTTTACATTTCTGTAATGCCTAAAATCTTTACAAGCATGAATTACTTTTGTGACTTTTAGAAACCATCTAAAAAGTTAAATACTGACAAGTCAAAATAGAAAAAAAAATCGGTCAATAACAAACATAACTTCAGCATCCATGCTTAAGAATGTTAATGGAACTTAATATTAAATCCAGGGTGATAAAAGACTAAGAAAATAAATACCGATTCTTACGGTATTTATTCAGCTTTTACATTTATGCCTGGCATAAATGGCAGAATTTAAGCTGTGTACACACAATTTCACTTAGAGAACCATGCTATAAATGGGGTCTATGGAATTTAGATCACCTCATAAAATATTCTTAAAAGTTACGCTTGAGACAAAAATACCAACCAGGGTCTCTTGTTCCGAAGCTGGAATCTGTGAGGTGCTTACAGCACCATCAGTAGACACAGACATGTTGGTATTGCACATTTGCCTACGAGTGGGAAAAAGAAACACACAAGATAAAAACTTGGAATAATGAAACATCTGTGAAAAAACCCAGAGTCATATGGAAAGGATATAAATAATGCCCTTAAATACTGTCTTTATTAAAACTAAAGCCAGTGGCAAGCGGGTCCTTACCTGGATCGGTGTAGAATAAGTGCCCTACGTCGCTGACCACAGGTATCTATCTCTAATCGCCAATGAATACAGCTGGGAAAAAGCATGGTTTAAATAGCCCCAGCTGGAGACAAGTCAGGACTTAGCTCCTTTTACTGCCTCCTAGGAACTTGTCCGAACTTGACCAGCCCAAAGGGAAAAGCTGAGTCAACTTGCCCACAGAACCAGCCCAAACTCGCCCAGACACGGCGCCGGGTTCACGCAGGCTACAGAACAGGCACCTGTCATTATCCGGACCCCAAGCCGGGACACTGCCGACCACAGCGCAGCACACACCCCCCCGCCCACATGACCTTTACCCCGACCACCCGCGGAGCCCCCTGGCCTCCGCCCGCCGGGCTCCCGGGCCCGAAACCCCGCCCTCCTCCCCAGCGGCCACAACCTCGCGTCCTACCAACAAAAACCTCCACAAACCCACGTGCCCCGCGCCCCCCACCACCAAATGCACAAAGGCTGCGGGCGGGGAAGAGGCTGCAAACGACAGCGAGCTGGGAGACCCAAGTCACAAAATAAACCCAGAACTGCCCACGCGCTTCCCGGCCGGTACCTGCTCTTCACCAAGCGGGGTTGTCCGCGCCTGGAGTTGGGGGGAGCGGAGACCCTCGAGGCCCCCCAGTTCCCTTTACTGGGCGCGCAGAAGCCCGACGCCCTGGGCCTCGGCGACCATTCTACTCGCAGGGCCCAGGCTACTGGGGCGCTCGAACGCACCAGGTCGGGAGAAGAAGGAAGCTCCCGGCGGCGAAAGCGGCAGGACCTCGGTCAGAGGGGTTAGGACTGCCTCTGGGGCTCGGGCTCTTGCTCCATTTTCCTTCCAGCCACACAGGGCCGCAAAGGCCCCAAAAGGAGCCGAGCCAGCCGAGGGGCGCCCAATGCGCGCCCCCTGCCGCCCGAGGGGAGCGCGCCGGAAGCCGCGGCTCATCCGGGCGTATACGCGCGCGCGTGCGCGCGCGCGCGCGCGCCCCAGCCCCACCACGTCCGCCAATGGTGGGAGAGGGCTGGGTCGGCCGCCTCCGCGAAGGGGGAGGCCCGGGAGCGCGGCGCGCGCAACCTGGGCCTGCAGCCTCCGCAGGGCGGGAGGGGGTGTGGGGCGCTCGCGCGACCGGCCGGCCTGGGCCGCCAGTTCCCCCGGGGTGGGGCTCGGCTCAGGCCGCCGCGCCTCGTTTCGCGCGCGGCCCTGGGGACTTCTTTATCCGTTGTGCTATTTCTGTGTGCCCTGTGTTTACAGCTCCCGACCGCGGTGGAAACTGCAGGCACCAGGCGTATTTAAGTGCAGCCACCAAAAGTGAAACCAAAATTAACAGCTGTGCGATATATTAAGGCCACACTGCCGGCTACTGGAGTTGTATACAAATGAGTTATTTCAAGACTTGTTTAAAAAAAAGTATGATTAAAACTACTGCAATATAGACTTGTACACGATGCATACAAATGTTCAAGTTGGAGAAATAGAAGACTGGTGGGTACCGTGATGGGGGGTGGCGGGGGCGATAAAGAACAGTTTTCACTTCATGCTTTTAGAATGTTTGGGTTTGTTTATATAACATTCATTCTCATTAAGAATATACATTTATATATTAGGAACTCTACTGAAAGACTCACCTTGCCCCTTTTGGCACATAGGCGTGGCAATTTAAAAAATGAGTAAGGACGTAAGAATTGAGGTGGCTCAACACAAAAGCACGGAAAGCAATTAGTTCCTTTTTTATAGGAACTTTCTTTTTTTTATATAAAGTTATAACTTTCCCCTCTCCCACTCCCTAGCCTATAAAAAGGAATCTTTCTTAAACATACTGGTCACTCAGTTGATTTAATTGTTAACATTATTATCTTCAGGGATTTAGTTTGGCTTTTTAAAAAATCTCATCTTTATAATATCAAATATAGTAAGGTTTCTGGTTGTGAAACTGTGTGCTTGACACAGGATAAAAGAAAACCTCAAGAGATGGAGAAAATACAAGAGAAGAACAGAAATGAGGGAAGAAGCGATAGGATTTAAGGTGCTGGGGAGAGAGGTGGATGAGGCAAGGATTCTATCTCTCAAGAAATTGGTATTAAAAACTTACCATGTGTAACAAGCACTACCCAAGGCCACAGGTAGTGAACAAGATAGTCATACTCCCTGCTGTCATAGAATCTACCAGGCTGACTCTGAATTTCCACCCAAAGTGAATGAGGATACCACTGACAAAAAGTCTGGAGGAAATGAAAAGTTGCCTGGTTGTTTTGAATGATGCATCACAGAACAAAGAGTTCGGTGGTAGAAAATGTGGAACTGAAGCTCAGGCTAAAGACAGAGCTTTTGAGGGGGATGATTGGCTCAACATGTAAGAACTGATGAATTCCTCAAAGGAGAGAAGAGACTGGACTGGGATAAGGCAGCAGGGGTAGAAACAGCAAAGAATGAGAAGAATGATCAGAAAGCCACCCAACACAGGCCATATAATGGTGTCCCAAAGATGGTGTCCCAGAAATGGTGAGTCAAGTAATGATACTGAATACTGCAGGAGTCAAAGAAAATGAGGGATGAGAAATCACACTGAATCTTCTCACTCGAAATCTGTTCCTATTGTTTGTGACTTTACCATTAAGAAAAAAATGCAGGGGTGCCTGGGTGGCTCGGTTGGTTGAGCAACCTACTCTTGGTTTTGGCTCCGGACATGATCTTGGGTGAGGGGATGGAGCCCCGAGTTGGGCTCTGTGCTCAGGGGGGAGTCTGCTTGAGATTTTCTCCTTCTCCCTCTGTCCCTCCCCCTGCTCACGTGCGCACTCTCTCTCTCTCTCTCTCTCAAATAAATAAATAAATATTAAAAAAAATTCAGACCAGCTGCTGCTGTTGCCCTGCATTTCACTATTATCCTATGTCATTCTGCCCTTATACTTACTCCAGGCTTTTCTGGAAGCAGACTTCTGCTTAATTTTTAGTAGCATTGCTCTTGATACTCTCCTTTGTTTCAAGAGATGGAGACACCTTGAGCATCTTAATATTCTTTGGAACCTAAACTCTGCAAAGACATTCACAATAGACTTTTGTCCTGGTCCTAGGACCACTTAATACTTGCATTTATTAATGATAAAAAAAAAAGAATAAGGAAAAATAAACAAGATTTATCTCAGAAACAGTGTATAGAATGTTTAGAATGCTGAAATTGTCACAATATTTACTTGGCGGTCTAAAATTACAGAAGTAGGGGGCACCTGAGTGGCTCAGTCATTAAGCGTCTGCCTTCGGCTCAGGTCATGATCCCAGGGTCCTGGGATCCAGCCCCACATCGGGCTCCCTGCTCTGCGGAAAGCCTGCTTCTCCCTCTCCCACTCCACCTGCCTGTGTTCCCTCTCTTGCTGTCTCGCTCTCTGTCAAATAAAGAAATAAAATCTTAAAAAAATAAAATAATTACAGAAGTAGTTCAAATTCCGATTACCTTTCCAAATGTCTGGAGATAAATAGTGTTAGTTAAAAAGCAAAATCCCACTAAATGGTTAATATAAACACAGGCATTTTGTTTCTATTTCGAGAAGTAATCAACTTTTTGTTTAAACTTGTCAGTTTAAAGTATGCAGAAACATCCACAGAATAATTAATATCTAATGTAACCACTGCCTAGAATTCACATTTGTCATTTCTACTTCAGGTATATTTAAAAAAATGGAATATTTAAAAAAGTTGAAATTCCCCAATTTTTGTTCTTGATCTCATTCCCCTTCCTCTGTGAGGCAGTTATAACTATCAGTTTGGTGTACACCCATTGAGTCCATGTTTTTTATAACTCTGACTATAAATTCATGAATCTGTACATACTAAATACAGTAGACTGCAAACATACAAAAGGAATTACTGGGCCAGGGGGTAGTAAGCCTTATGCCGAGTTTCAAAATCTAACAAGAAAAGCTGTCTTATCTTTTTTCAGTATTGTTTTGTCTGTTCTAGGATGTCACTTTTAGAATTAGTTTGTCTAAATCATAAAAAAGAATCCTATTGGAATTTTGATTCAAATTGCATTGGATCAATAGATTAGTTTGATGTCTTTTCAGTCTGGATTCTTCATTGTCCTAAAGAACATGACACTTTTTTTCAGGTCTCTCTTCACATCCTTTAATAATGTTTTATCATTTTCTCTTTAGGACAATGATTGATTTTTGTATTTTGATCTTACAGCCATTAAAACTGCTGTATTTTGTTTTATAAATACTGCTAGTTTTTCAGTAGATGCTCTTGAATTTTTTATGAAAATAGTAATATCATCTGTAAAAATCATCAATCTGTCTCCTCTTTTCTTATAACTTCTTTTCTTATAACCATTAGAGCAATTATTATTTTATGGAATAGTAGCAAAGATAGTGAACATCCTTGTCTTATTCCTGACTTTAATAAAAATGCTTTTAAAGTTTGATGTTTGATGTAAGTTTTAGGTAGGTGCCCTTTACTACATTATAAAAGTTTCCTTCTATTCATGTTTTGGAATTTTTAAAAATGTGAATGAGTGGGAATGCCTGGGTGGCTCAGTCGTTAAGCGTCTGCCTTCGGCTCAGGTCATGATCCCAGGGTCCTGGGAATGAGCCCCACATCAGGCTCTGTACTCAGTGGGGAGCCTGCTTCTCCCTCCGCCTGCTGCTCCCCCTGCTTGTGTGTTCTCTCTCTCTCTGACAAATAAATATTTTTTAAAAATGTCTTCTTTAAAAAAATATGAATAAGTGTTCAGTTTTATCTAATACCTCTTTATGTATCTGGAGATGATCATGTGGCTTTTCTCCTTAATCTGTTAATATGTTAAGACTGTAGTGATAGATTTTCTAATACTGAACCATCCTTGTATTTACTCAAATAGACTCTACTTAGTTATAATGGGTCTTTTTTTTTTAAGATACTGATGAACTGAATTTGCAACAGAAATAGTGTAACAGGATGATATGGAGCGTAACTGATAGCTTATCCTGTCCTTAGAGGTTACCAAATATCTCAGGGATTTAAGTGGAGATATTGTCCTATTGAGAACAGTTACTCAATTCTCCAAGGCTAAGTTCAGATATGGTCCCGTTCTTGACCTGGGATTCTGGTTCCCACAGCTCAATACAGGCTCAACCGGTTTGATGACTTTTAGCATTGACAGTTTTAAGGGAGGACCAGGAGCAAAACAGGTTACCTTCTGGAGGAATGGAGAATTTATAACCTCACCTACCTGCCCCCTAATTATATCTGAGACTTGTGACTACATCTTGTCTGAACGTTGCTGAGCCACTCAACTGGCAGAAGAGACATAATGAGGTTGCGTAGTACCCCCTGCTTTGGTGTGGAAGGGTTTCTGGAGTTTCTCACAGGTCAGTGGTCCCTGAAAAAGATGGCAGGGGTATAAGGAGTTTTGCTGGTAGCCCCCAAGATGGCCATTGCCGTGGTACGAGAACCCTGGCAGCACCAGACACTATAGGATGTCCATTGGTGGAATGTGCTGAGTTGGGGCAAAAAAAGTTGAGCTTCATTCGATCCTCCCTGTCCAACTTCCTGCCAGGACTGGGCCATAAGACCCTTGTGAGAACTAGCTTTTGGATACCTGCCACCTGGAGGGAACTGATACCCAATTTGCATTAAACAGAGAGGCCAAGACAACCAACAGAAAGGGGACAGAAATGTCTCCCTCGTCTAGCTGGTATTTTTCATATAAAGAAAACATGAATATGTCCAACTAATAAAAGTGCAACAAATTTTAAGGGCAATCATATAAGGAAAGATCATTTTCCCCCTCCTCCTCTTTACCCCCATCAATGCCAAAGGAGTAAGGTAGTAGTTTTCTATTGCTGTGTAATGAATTACCACAAATGTAGGGGCTTAAAGCAATACAAATATATGGGCTCATAGTTCTATGTGTCATAAGTCCTAGTAAGCTTGACTGGGTTTCTCTGCTCCAGTTCTCACAAGGTCAAAATGAAGATTGGCCAACTTGGGTTCTTATCTGGAGGTTTTAGAGAAAAACCTGCTTTCTAGCTCATTCATTCAGATTGTTGTCCAAATTCAGTTCCTGGTAATTGTAGAACTGTGACCCCCTTTTCCTTGCTGTCAATGGGGCCCCCCTCTCAGCTCCCAAAGTCTACCTACATTCCTTAGCACATGGCCCCCTCCATCTTCAAGCAAGCAAAAGTGTGTTGAGTTCCTCCCTTATACTTCAAATCTCTGACTTACTCCTCTGGGACTGGCCAAAGGCTCTTGTGATTAGAACAGGCCAATCCAGGGGCGCCTGGGTGGCTCAGTCGTTAAGTGTCTGCCTTCGGCTCAGGTCATGATCCCAGGGTCCTGGGATCAAGCCCCGCATCGGGCTCCCTGCTCCGTGGGAAGCCTGCTTCTCCCTCTGCCACTCCCCCTGCTTGTGTTCCCTCTCTCGCTGTGTCTCTCTCTGTCAAATAAATAAATAAAATCTTAAAAAAAAAAAAAAAGAACAGGCCAACTCAGATAAACTCCTTTTTGCCGTGTAATATAGCATAATCATGGGCATAATATCTCATCATATTCACCAGGTTGTACACACACTCAAAGGGGAGAGGATTATACAGGGTAAGGATCGCTGAGGGTCAGTTCTGGAATTCTGCATACTGGTAGTAAGAACAGGGAAGAGGGTATGGGACGTGACAGATCCGTGCCTCACATCCCCATTTCCAGTTCCAGGTCACCAGAGCCACAAATTCAGCCTGGTCTAGGGCATGAGGAAGGAAAACTTTGAACCGAATATGAATTGAAGTTTCAAAATGAAGGAGTCAGTCTTAATAACTGAAATGAGACTGTTTTAATAACTAAAAGAACTGAACAATGATGAAGTTGGATTGAGATGTCATTGAGGGAAACTGCCTCCCAGTAAAAACAGGGATTACATAGTGCACTCAACAAAATACATTTGATTGCAGTAAAACTCCAATAAGAAACTTTTTTTTTTAAGATTTTATTTATTTTGGGAGAGACAGAGCATGCAAGCGAGAGAGCACAAGCAGGGGGAGAAGCAGAGGGAGAGGGAGAAGCAGACACCCACTGAGCAGGGCGCCCAATGTGGGGCTCCATCCCAGGACCCCAGGATCATGACCTAAGTCGAAAACCAACTGAGCCATCCAGGCGCCCCTATACTGGTATTTTAAATTTGGATTTTTTTTGTCTAGGTTTTTGAGATTGGTCTCTATTGTTCTTTCCTTATACACCCTTTTTTTTTTTTTTAAGATTTTATTTATTTATTTGACAGAGACACAGTGAGAGAGGGAACACAAGCAGGCGGAGTGGGAGAGGGAGAAGCAGGCTTCCTACTGAGCAGGGAGCCCAATGCGGGGCTCGATCCCAGGACCCTGGGATCATGACCTGAGCTGAAGGCAGACACTTAACGACTGAGCCACCCAGGCGCCCCTCCTTATATACTCTTATTTTGATATTAAGGTTTTAATGGTTTTATGAGTTGAGTAGTTTTTTTCTACTCTCTGAAACAGCTTATATAAGACTGGAATTACCTGTTCATTAAAGACTTGATAAAACTGGTCTATGAAATGATTAAGGCTTGGATATGTCTTTTGGTATTAGAAATTTTTGACTACTAAAGAAATTTCAATTTCTTTAATGATTAGTGTTTAGATTTCTCATTTCTCCTGAAGTCAGTTTTGTTCATTTACATTTTTCCTAGAAAATTATGCATTTCTGGGGCGCATGGGTGGCTCAGTCGGTTAAGCGTTTGCCTTCAGCTCAGGTCATGATCTCAGGGTGCTGGGACTGAGCCCCACATCGGGCTCCCTGCTCAACCGGGAGCCTGCTTCTCCCTCTCCCTCTGCCTGACACTCCCCCTGCTTGTGCTCTCTCTGTCAAATAAATAAAATCTTAAAAAAAAAAAGGGGGGGGGCGCCTGGGTGGCTCAGTTGGTTAAGGGTCTGCCTTCGGCTCAGGTCATGATCCCAGCATCCTGGGATCAAGCCCGGCATCGGGCTCCCTGCTCGGCGGGAGGCCTGCTTCTCCCTCTCCCACTCCCCCTGCTTGTGTTCCTTCTCTCGATGTCTCTCTCTGTGTGTCAAACAAATAAATAAAATCTTAAAAAAAAAAATTATGCATTTCAAGCTCATGACTGATATAATTATGTATTGAGCAAATAATTGTGGTACAACCCAGAACTGGCAAATCTGACAGCTTAGGCAGAGATGGGTGTTCTTGGATGACATGTTGGCATGAGCTTCAGATTAAAATCTCACAAAAGTAGTATTGTCTTGCAAGACTGTAGAGCAATCTTTGGTGGCATTAAAGCTTTCCTCCCAAGGCAAGTTGGGTGGGGGTTGCTATCCTCAGTGGATGCTTTGAGTGGGTCAGAGAATTCCTGCCTTGGAGGTCAAGAGTCTCTGCCTGACCACTCAGTTTTATGCTGTTGCTAGTCTCTGAGTTGTTTGAAACTAACAACTACAACTGGATCCGGATGTTTCTGCTACTGATCTTCAAAGTGCTTAAAAAAGACACTGCCTTCTCCATGATGAGGTGTTGCCTCTTCGACAGATGGGTTTTCAAATTTTTTCTCATGTGGCTAGATCTAGAAGGGGACAGCCAACTTCTATTTGTCAGTCCTATAATTCAGGTCACTGTAACACTTGGTTTTGGTTTTGCTTTTAAAGTCATGATAGTCTGTTTCTTCATTGTGAGCCAACACTATCACTTACATAGAGTATGTCAGACATTTGGGGTCAGCTGTTCCCCAGAACCCAAAATAAAGGACAGAAAGTTAAGAAAAAGAAGTACAAATGACTGGCCTTGCAGTACATGCTCAACAAAAAATAGCTCAGGACACTCTCATTGATGAGTCTTGTCAGCATAGTGAACTTACTCTCTTTGGCTGGAACAAACAGGCACTGAAAACATGGGGGGAATAGAGCTATAAACAATACATATTGTAATGGATTTTTACTAAGTAGAGGGGTTGCACACTTAACTCACTACAACTCGGACAGGCAAATAAAAAAATAACATTTTAATTTTACCTACAATTATTGCTGAGGCTATACTTGGATTTTAATAGGAAAACTAAGTGTTCAATATTATTTAAATCTGGCTGGGTTTGATCATTTAAACAGTCAATGTAGAGAGTTTCCAGTTTCTTTCAAGTAGAATTATTTATAGGTGCTTATGGTGTTTAACAGTTTATCTTAAGGATTTCAATGGGTAGTCATGCAATAAGTATTCTGGTTTTAAAAAATAGATGGATAAGGGTGCCTGGCTGGCTCTGCTGATGGAGGATCCGACTCTTGATCTTGGGGTTGTAAGTTCAAGCCCCACATTGGGTGCAGAGATTACTTAAAAATAAAATCTTAAAAAAAAAAAAAGATAGATAGAGGGGCGCCTAGGTGGCTCAGTTGGTTAAGCATCTGCCTTCCGCTCAGGTCATGATCTCAGGGTCTTGGGATCAAGGCCCATATCTCAGCAGGGAGCCTGCTTCTCCATCTCCCTCTGCCCCTCCCCCTGCTTGCGCTCTCTCTCAAATAAATAATAAATAAATAAATAAATAAATAAATAAATAAATAAAATCTTAAAAAGAAAAAATATGGATAGAAAGGGAAAGAAATGTTCAGTTTTTTAGATTTCCCTCACTCTCTGCTTTTCTAAGTTGGTATTTTAGTATGAGGGGGAGGGGTGCTCCTGGCCATGTGCTGTTTGTGCTTTGTCAGCCCTGCACACATACTCTGCTTTCCAGCCTGATGTCCCTTGTCTACCAGGTTCCTCCACATTCTGTTAGCTTCTGACGCTGCTACCTAGAGGTTAAATCCCAGTCTCCACTAATAAAACCTAATCCCATTCCCTTGCTCTGTGAACCCCTTGGCTCTAGCACTTACTGCTTAGATTTGGGAGCTCCCTTTTTATTGCCGACACAAAAGAAAATCTCTCTTGATTTCAATTAGGCTATATATGCATATACATGTGTGTTTAAATTTAAATTTCTATTTATAGGGGCACCTGGGTGGCTCAGTGCGTCAAGCGTCTGCCTTCGACTCAGGTCATGATCTCAGGGTCCTGAGTTTGAGCCTGAAGTCGGGCTTCCTGCTCAGTGTCTGCTTCTCTCTCTCTCTCTGCCCACCCCCACCCCCGGTGCTTTCTCTCACTCGTGTTCTCTCTCTCTCAAATAAATAAATAAAATCTATTTTTTTAAAAAGTTAAACGCCTGGGTGGCTCAGTCAGTTAAGCATCTGACTTCGGCTCAGGTCATGATCCCAGGGTCCTGGGATCGAGTCCCACATCGGGCTCCTTGCTCAGCAGGGAGCCTGATTCTCCCTCTGCCTCCTGCTTTCTCTGCTTGTGCGCTCTCTCTCCCTCTGACAAATAAATAAATAAAATCTTTTAAAAAAAAAAGTTAAACATAAAAAAATTTAAAAATAAATTTCTTTTTTTTTTTTTAAGATTTTATTTATTTATTTGAGAGAGAGAATGAGATAGAGAGAGAGCATGAGAGGGGGGAGGGTCAGAGGGAGAAGCAGACTCCCCGCCGAGCAGGGAGCCCGATGCGGGACTCGATCCAGGGACTCCAGGATCATGACCTGAGCCGAAGGCAGTCGCCCAACCAACTGAGCCACCCAGGCGCCCTTAAAAATAAATTTCTATGTATAAATGTATACATATTTAAATTTTGATATTTTATGCATCTATCTACATTTAAAGGGACTATACATGTTTCGTCCTCAGCAGTTATTCACCATAAAACCGACTTAATTTTTTAAAATAAAATTGAAATACATAAATAATACATAAATTCTTTTAAAAAGGGGACAAGGACAAATCCCCTTCCAGCCCCCCATCCCTGTCCCTCATCGTCCCTGAGGCAACCTGGCTTATCAATTAAGTTTGTGTCCTCTCAGTCCTTCTTTCATATATTTACACACCTTTACATGTGTTCCTTAGGCAATATGTAATTTCATTCTGTGGTGTCATTTATTTTCTTTTTGTATAAAATGGCATCAACAGTACATCCATAACTTGCTTTTCTATCCAGTCGGACATGGTGGAGAGCCATTAAGATCCGCACCAACTGCAATAGCATTCTCATAATGGCCTCCTACCACTGCTTACATAGCTTGAATGTACACTTTGTTAGCCATTGTTCTATTCATAGTTCAGTGTTTCCAGTTCTTCCCTATGAGGAAGGCTGCAATGGGCATGTTTGTACATGTTTGCTTATGCAAAGGGCCAGTCCTTTTCTAAAGCAGACACCAGTAGCTGGAATTGCTGGCTCATGGCATAGATATTTTTATGTTACTCGGTGTTGCCCAATTGCCCCTCTACATGATTGTATCAATTTTATATTCCCATTAGCAATGTGCGTGTATGCTTTCCCACACCCACATCAAGACATTTTATTAGAATGGCTAATTTTTGCCCCTATAACGATTGAAAATTGTTAACCCGATGTTCTAAATATAATAATTTTTTCTTGATAATTGGTGAGGTTCAGCTTCTATTCATATGTTCATTGGCCAATTATATTTATTTTTCTATAAATAACTTGTCCTATTATTTTTTTCCATATTCCCATTGGTCTGAGTTTTCCCTTTTTGTAGGAGTGCTTCATAGATCTAAATGCTAACCTGTTTTGTGCTAGACATATGGCAAATACTATCTCCTAATCTGTCACTTGTTTTTTGACTTTGCCCAAACATGTTGTAGGTGTTATTTACACTTACCAATCTTGTAACTTCGCTGATGACGCCTTTTATAGCAGACAACTTTGACATGCTCCTCGCATTGATCAGTCTTCGTGGAGTCAAACTTATCAGTCTATTCCTTTACATATTTTGCATTTAGGGTCTGGTTTGGAATGACTTCTAGTTTCCCAAAGTCATAAACATACTCTCCTATAGTCTATTCCGATATATGTAGAGTTTTCTTTTTTGTTTGGGTCTTTAATCCCTCCAGAATATATTTTTGTGAATGGTTATTAGGTAGAGAATATAACTTTATTTTTTATTTTTTTTTTTAAAGATTCTATTTGTATTTATTTGACAGAGAGAGTGAGAGAGCACAAGCAGGTGGAGCAGCAGAAGGAGAGGGAGAAGCAGGCTTCCCGCTGAGCAGGGAGCCCAATGTGGGGCTCGATCCCAGGACCCTGGGATCATGACCTGAGCTGAAGGCAGACGCTTAATGACAGCCACCCAGGCGCCCCAGAATATAACTTTATTTTTATCCAAACAAATGATCAGCAGTCCCAACGCCATTTACTAAATTTTAATAGCTCCCCTACTGAGAGGAGATTCCAATTTTATGGTACATATCACCCTAACTTGGATGAACTAGCCATCTACAGGAATAACCCACGCTAAGTAAAGGCTTACACACAGGCGGCTGAAATTAGGCAAATACCCCAGACTTATCTAAGTGAGCAGGATGTGTCCTTCAAATGAAAACTGTAACTTAGTTATCTTAGAGACTTCTGAAATTAATATATAGTAAAGGACTGCTATATTTATATACAGGAATTACGTACAAAATGGAATTAAATAGTAAGAATTTGATCATGATTGTCTGGCATGGAAATAATTCATTAGAGAAAAACATAAAATTTTCTAGGTCTTTCCATGGCTTAAAAGAAATAGCTTTCTACGTTAGTCTACTCCTTTACTTCTGATGATATGCCAGTTAAAAACCTTTCTGATAGTCTATCTAGTTTCACAGCTACCTTGACATAAAAGGAGGGGATGCCCACAGAGAGGAAATGAGTATTTCAGGTATATCTACTTTTCTGAATTGAGAAATTGATACTCTTACACATCAGTCCCTTAAGAGACTTTAAACAACTCAAACCAGATGGTTTTCTGAATTTCTAATGCTGTGGTTTTATCTCTAGTGCTGTATAGTGCCCAGTACATAGAAGGTATTGAGCCCATTTGTTGAATGGATGGATCGCCAAACCATCACTGTTGTTTTGTGTTAGGTTAACATTTTAAATGCTATGAATCATAGTCACCCCCAGCCCCGACTTGTATTACTGTGTAAATGATTTCTTTCTGCAGAGGGATACAGACCTACAGCATGAAGTAGAGTCAATCACATTCAAGGCAGATCACAAATACCTCATTCATTTATTCACTCATTCAATAAGAATTTGCTAAGAACTTATTAATCATGATGCTAAGCTCTGTGGAATACAATAATAATAATTTTTTTTAAAGACCATAGTTATCATATTTAACCAGACTCTAGTCTGGTAGAGGGGGTTATAATTGCAAGTAGTTGGAAGTTCTAAGCAGCAGATTAAAAACGGTGGTGAAACTAAGCTGTTTGTACTCAGAAATGAGAGAAAACCAGATAGATCCACGGACCTCCAGGGTCTTTACCCATCCAACCAAGGGTCAGGTATCAAGTACAAAGTAAAAACTCTAGGTCTTTCCAGAAGATTGGGGAATCACACAGATCAGCAGACCAAGAACTGTTAGACATTTAGGTGCTTTCCAATTTTTTGCTATTAACAATAGGGTCATGATAAACTTCCCTGGACAAAAATCCTTATGCACATCTTTGCTTCCTTGGGATCAACTCCTCCTTCCTTGGGATCACATGGATTCTCTGGGTCAAAGAAAGGCTATGCCAATTTACAGTCTTGCAATCGATAGAAGAGAGTACTTGTTTCCCCATATCCCTTGGCTACACTAAATTTAGAAAGACATGGATCTATAGGTCTCTATGAAAATTCAAACTGAATGTTTGCCAATTTTATATATTAAGAATTTCCATTTTCATCTCATATCTATTTTAATGAGTTAGAACAACTTGTATGTTACATTTATTTAAAAAAGGAATTCGCTTTACATTATATTTGCAGTGACCACTGGGGTCTTGTTTGTACTAACATTCCTGACTTGCAGGAGAAGTGCGCTGCAATGCTTTAACGGGTGGGTGGAAGGTAGAAGTGATAGATGGAAAAAAGGGTGGGGGAGAGGGTTAAGAAAAACCCATACTATGATAGGAAAGGAAGACAAAAAGAACAAGAGCGAGGAAAAAAACAAAAAAGCAACCACGGAAGAGTGAGAAGGCCCAGACTTCTGCACCACAGGCTCTATCTTTTGGTTCAAACATTTAGCAACTGTAGCTTCCTTTATCATTAGAGGAGGAAATGAAGGAGTAAGCACAATTATAGGCTGAGAAGTAATGACGGGGACCACCATGAGAAATCAGCACAGTTTTTTTTTTAAGATTTTATTTATTTATTTGAGAGAGAGAGAGCACAAGCAGGGGGAGCGGCAGAGAGAGAGGGATTTGGGGCTCGATCCCAGGACCCTGAGATTATGACCCAAGCCAAAGGCAGCTGCTTAACCGTCTGAGCCACCCAGGTGCACCGCCCCTCCCTTTTTTTTTTTTTTTTTAAAGATTTTATTTTATTTATTTGACAGAGAGAGACACAGCGAGAGAGGGAACACAAGCAGGGGGAGTGGGAGAGGGAGAAGCAGGCTTCCCGCTGAGCAGGGAGCCCGATGTGGGGCTTGATCCCAGGACCCCGGGATCATGACCTGAGCCGAAGGCAGACGCTTAACGACTGAGCCACCCAGGCGCCCCCCCCCCCATTTTTTAAGGGAAAAATCCTTGTGCTGCGATTTGCTAAGTCACCAAGATTTTAGGGCTCTGACCCCATTAGTCACTCTTTCCTTTTAAGCAGTTCCCTCTCTGGTTTTCTAACTGACTATTGTGTTGTTAATAAACCCAGCGGGGCCCTTCAAACCTCTGAAAAATCTGAAAATGAATTCAAATTCTAATAAGCAGCATTTCTGAATGTTAAATGTAAATCAATTGACTACCTATTTTATTTCTTTCTACCTCTCAGGATCTTTTTCTATTTAAGGGAATTTACTGAGCTAAAATTTAATTTGAATACTTTCAAGAGGCCTTAGTTTTAAGATGACAGAAGAGGAAGTTTCTCTACAGAGTCTAAGACTCAGAAAGTCGTGGCTCCCTCTAACGGTCAGAAAATGCCACAATCTGTGGTTTTGTTTTCAAACTTAGAGGCAGTGTGGTTAGTATTAAAAATCTGGGTAAGGCTAAACGTTTCAGCCCTCATCACTTCAGCACTTTTGGGGGCACCCGGGTGGTGCATTCGGGTAAGTGTCTGACTCTTGGTTTGGGCTCAGGTCGTAATTTCTGGGGTCCTGAGATGGAGCCCCGCATAGGGCTCCATGCTCAGCTGGGAGTCTGCTTGAGTTTCTCTTTCCCTCTGCTCCCTCCCCACCTCTCTCATAAATAAATACATCTTTAAAAACGTGTCAGCACTTTAAAGTTATAAACCCAAACATACCACATAAAAAAGGAAGATAAATCAATAATTTTGTTGTTGTTGTTTTTTTAAATAAACTCTACACCCAACGTGGAGCTTGAACTCACAATCCCAAGATCAAGAGTTGCATGCTCGACTGACTGAGCCAGCCAAGCCCCAAGAATAATTTAAAAAAAAATAAACTATTGTCGGGGCACCTGAGTGGCTGATTCTTGATTTCAGCTCAAGTCATGATCTCAGGGTCCTGGGATCAAGCCCCACATCAGGCTCTGTGCTCAGTGCAGAGTCTGCTTGTCCCTCTCGCCCTGCTCCTCCCCTCTGCTCTTTCTCTTTCTCTCTCAAATAAATAAAATCTTTAAAAAATAAATTCTTGTCTGTTTTTAAAAGTAAGGCTGAGGGGTGGGGGAATTGGAGACATGTTGGTCAAAGGGTGAAAACTTGCAGTTAGAAGATTAAGTTTTGGGGATCAACTGCACAGCGTTGTGTTTATCGTTAACAATACTGTATTATATACATCAAAGTTGCTAAGAGACTAGGTCTTAAATGTTCTCACCACAAAAAAAAAAAAGAAAGAATTATGCGAGGTGATGGAGGCATTAGTTAAGGCTACGGGGGTAATCACACCACAACACGTAAGTGTATCAAAGCTGTACGTTTGTAGAGCTTACACCTGCATAATGTTATATATAGTTGTCCTGTAATTGAGATAAACTATATCTCAATAAAAATAAAAGATAAAAAATAAAAGCAAGTGAAAAAAAAAGATAGATTAATGGATACATATTTACCAGAGTACCAATTTACTTGTTTTCTGATATATTTTCTAAATCAGCAGCTCTTTAAAACATGTATTTCTAAAATTTCAGTAAAAACAATATTATATAAATTGTGCAAATAAATCACTTGAAATTTAAGTACCGGTTTTTTAAAAGGTAGAGTCTTTATCATGATTAAAAATTAAGTTAAAAAAAAAGTAAACTAGAATGTAGACCAGAATGTTGCCCAGCATGGGTGAAAACAGTCATTTAGCTCAACGTAAAGAGAGAAATCCTGTGTGACCAATCAAGTCCTGAGCTTCTTCAATTATCACTGCAATCCTATCTGCTAGGTATCAAAATATTTTAAGCAGGAATTTGGCTGTGATCCTTAATTCATATATTTAACAAATATGTACTGGCACAATGCAAGGCATTTGAAAGATCACCTGATCAAAATAAAAAGTCCTGGGGCGCCTGGATGGCTCAGTCCGTTAGGAGTCTGCCTTCGGCTCAGGTCATGATCCCAGGGTCCTGGCACTGAGCCCCATGTTGGGCTCCCTGCTCAGTGGGGAGCCTGCCTCTCCCTCTCCTGGTCCCTCTGCCCCTCCCCTTGCTCTTGCTCTCTCTCAAATAAATAAATAAAATCTTAAAAACATAAAAAATATTAAAAAATAAAAAGTCCTGGGCGCCTGGGTGGCTCAGTTGGTTAAGCGACTGCCTTCGGCTCAGGTCATGATCCTGGAGTCCCTGGATCGAGTCCCGCATCGGGCTCCCTGCTCGGCAGGGAGTCTGCTTCTCCCTCTGACCCTCCCCCCTCTCATGTGCTTGCTCTCTCTCATTCTCTCTCTCTCAAATAAATAAATTAAAAAAAAAAAAAATCTTAAAAAAAAATAAAAAGTCCTTGCGTTTTGGGAGCTTGCAGTGCAGTAAAAGAGAAAGACTACAAACAAATATCTAATTGCAAATTGGGATGAAGCTTTAGAAGGAAGAGAACTGGGTTCTTAAAAGAGAGACTAATAGGGGCATCTGGACAGAGAAGTAGATACAGACTCCCTGAGAGCTGCATGAAGGGGAGTTCCTCAAACAGAGGGTGGGGACAGCTTTGCAGCCAGACGGAAACTCTGACGGAGACACCATAACTAATAATCACTCAATTAGTCATAAGGCTGCAGTGTACAATAGGTGATATATTAACAAGAAAATTCTTGCTCCTATATGTGTCATTGCATAACACTTTAGTATTTTGCATACGGCCATGTTCTCTGGCCTTTAGATTGAGGCTCTGTGATGAAAGGAAATGTCTTCCATTTACTTCCATTTTTCTGGGTTAGTACAGAGTACTACATGCAGAAGACTCTTAACTCATGCTGCCAATTGAATAAAGGACTATTTCTTTGAGACTACCTCGTTGGGAAAGTCCCCTTGGTTAGATTGCTTCACCAGGGATTTTGTATTCTTAGCATCTAACAGCATGTCTGTTATATTCAGTGCTCAATACATATTTGTGGAACCATGAAGAAAAGACCAAGTGAATGAATACATTTCTCACTACACTCATGTCTATTTCCATGTGTCCAATTAAACCACTCATGTAATCATTCAATCATTCAACAGATCATCACTGAACACACGCAGTGTGCCAGGCATTGTGCCAGTGTTGGGGGTACAGAGATGAGCAGAAACAGACAAGACTCTACCCTTATGAAGCTTATAGTCTGTTACGTATTACAAAAGTCAGAGGTAGAAAATTGATCAAGCATATTCTGTGTTTATTTTATTGCCAGGAGAGAGTTCCTTGATTTCCAGAAGCTCCGAGCAGGATTCTTGGTGAACAGAAGCCAGAGTCTACTATTAGGGCTGAGATGTAGACAACAAAAGGCTGGTGGACTGGGGTTGGTCTCTCAGTAAAGAATGTGGTTCCGTTGCAGGCCAGATGACAGAGTGCCTATAACTAGGAAGTAAATCTAACTTTTTGAGTTAGGTTTGCAGCTTCACCCAATGCCTGTGGATTGGAGCTGAGGGGAGTTGGGGGGGTAGGGGGGTGGGCTGAGAAGAAGCAAAGCAGAGAAGATTCCATAAAGAAGATTAAAGAGATGCTGCTGGGTCAGCGCAAACATCTCAAGAATGTGACATGGGTGGTCTCACTGCCCTTGTTTGGGGTAAGGCTGTCCTTTCCTACCCAAGCTGACAGTGAGGTCCCCTTCCCTTCCCTCCTCGAGAGGGAATCTGCATAGGTTTGGCAGTAGGGCATTCGACTTTTGTGACCTCCTGACAGGACCGTGCAGAAGTTAGACAAATCCCTCCAACCAACCTGCGTCGCAGAGATAGAGAACCTGCCAGAGTGGATCGTTCGGTTTCACAGCTCATTGCTCTTTATATCTCATTTAGAATAAGACAAAAGCTTCATAAAGACTCAATGCATCTGTGACTGCTCAAGTTGAGAGAGAAACTTTTCAGGGGGATTATTCAAGAAACTCCTTTCCATTGAGCTACTGTTCTGTCCTCAGGTGACAGACGTGATGTGTCCGTGGCTCTGACAGCTTCCGGTTCTCCAGACCCAAAGTAGGAGGGATAAATTCTATACATTATATACCAAAAAAAAGAAAGAAAGAAAGAAAGAAAAGAAAAGAGAAAAGAGAAAAGAAAGAGGAAGAAAGAAAGAAAAGCTTTTTCATGCACTAACAAGGAAGTTTTTATCTATTGAGTGATTGTTTTCTCAAAAAGAGGCTCTAAAGATTAGAGGTTCTGTGGCCAAACCTCCTGGTGTTCTAGCTGTGTCACCACTTTCCTAGTCTCAGCATGCCTCGGTTTCCTCATCTGTAAAATGGGGATAACAAGATTGTTAGAAGGATTAAACAAGTTAGTACATATACTATTATAATTTTTAATGATAAGAATATGGAATCCCCCGTGAAGGAACCACAGGGGTCATAAAAAAATACTGCCATTATCCAGAACAGACTAATCTCTTTCTTATCTTGTCTTTTCTTTTTTTTAAGATTTATTTATTTATTTTAGAGAGAGAAAGAGAGAGAGTGGAAGCACAGGGAGGGAGAGAGAAACTTCAGCAGACTCCCCGCTGAGCTCAGAGCCCAACATGGGGCTTGATCTCAAGACTCTGAGATCATGACCTGAGGCGAAACCAAGAGTCGGGATGCTTAACTGCGCCACCCAGGGGCCCCTCTTCCTTAAATGCCAAGCTATTTCCTGCCTTGGGGCTTTGGCCCTTGCTATATCACCTTTCCAGAAACCTCTTCCCCAGTCTTGGGCATGGCAGACCCCCTTCCACCCTTGAGGTCTTGGGTCAGAGGTCATCTCTTCAGAGAGGCCTCTTCCAAAGCAGCCCCTCCTCCATCCTTAGCTACTGTCTATCCCGTTCCCTGTGTTTATTCTCTTCACGGAACTGATCACGCTCTGAAATCACCTTGTTTACTTCTCCCCTTGTTGGGCGTCTCCGTCACTGGAACGCAAGCTCCACAGGGGCAGCGGCCATGACATCCTGAAAGCCTAGGGCAGCGAGTCACCAAGCTTCGAGTGAACCTCTTGCAAGGGTCTTGTGAGGGCAGAACTCTTCATAATAATACTAAGACTTGATTGGCTTTGCACTGACACGTGCGGACCAACTGACGGTGAGAAGACGAGGGGCGGCAAAACTCCCGGCACTGGCTGTACCAGCCGTCACCGCATTCTTCTTCACCACCACGCCCTCGCGTGAAACAACAGAAGCCAGTTTCACTTAAGAGTCGCTTAACAAAGTCCTTGAAGAACAGTCACAATGATTCATATTAGGTAGTCCCGACCCTTGAATACAGGACTTTTCAGGGGCCTGGGTGATACAAAGTACACAGAGCACTGGGGCTGGGCCCTGACGTATGCACGCGGGGACCTCAAGGAAGAGCTCTCCCCTCGTCGAGTTGTGAACTGCAGTTTTCATGGGACACCATTGTTTCTTGAAAGAACAGTGACGAACTATGGGCAGAAGCACAGAAGGAAAGATGCGGTTTTGAGAGCTGACTGCTTAGGGCTGATCACGTCTAATAGGTGACCAGCACTATTTTACCCACTGGTAACAGACATGTTTTCTGCTCTCTGGAAGCTTCTAAGAGAATAAAGAGTCGAGGTCAGGATGGAGATTTGCCTCATATTTGAAGCAAGGGGCTAGGAGGAGAAAAAGAGTTCAAAAGGAAACCATTTAGGAAACGCATTAATTAAAGTAACATCTCTGTGAAGCACTATTGTTTATTATTAGCAAAGCAGAGTGGTTAACGGCTCTAGGCCAAAACGGAGAAACGATCCTCTATAACTAGAACCATAATCGGTTTTTTTTTTTCAGCAAAAGGAGATTCGACTTATACTGATACTTTAAGGATCTTGCTTTTTTCCTTTTATAGAGAAGCCTTGCTCATCCAGAGAATGTTCACCATGAGAACATTCAGAATTAATTGGCAAGCGGCGCTTTCACAGATACCCGATTACAAATACTCTGTCAGATTTATAACGAGAATGATGAGTAACTTTTCACCCTTGTGCCATATACATCGTTCATTCCCAAAGTCACTTAAGTTTATATATTGCAGTCACAAATCTTATACTTTTAAAATAATGCTCTTAATAAACTCCTCTTGAATTTCTCTTCCCCCAAAGATTTTCGCCACAACCACAGTTTAAACAAGGCTTCCCTGCTCTCTCCCCTCTGTGTCCTGACTGTGCATTCATTCCGTGTTGGCCCGAGTCTGGGTCTGCTCCCTCTGAACCAGTGCTTGAAGACGTAAATGCTGGAGAAGACAAGCTTCCGTTTCAGAGGCTGAGGGCAGCATACTGCATTCCTTCAATCTTAGGTCTGATGGAAAAAGTTCTCTAACCCAAAAATAAGCAAAGCTGTCAGAAGAGCATATAGAAACTTTTAAATTTTTAACAAAAAGTGTGACTTTAGAAATTACGCATTGAGAAGATTTTAAAACAAAATTTAGAACTAATGTAAAGAAAAAGAGTAACTCATCTAGGATAACCCAGATGTCCTGCCTTAGGAATAATATTAGAAATGACAGAAATTTTGGGCACCTGACTGGCTCAGCCAGAAGAACACACGACTCTTGATCTCAGGGTCTTGAGTTTGAGCCCCACATTGAGTGTAGAGATTACTTAAAAAATAAACTTAAAAAAAAAGATAGAAACTGGGGCCAAAGAAGTGGCCCAAAACGTCTCCCTTGCTCACGCCCTTTATGCTTAGTGGCAACCCATATTTATTTATTAATCACATTTATTTTTTTATTCTTTTAACTTTCCTGAGAAGTTCTGCAAACAGCTTCATCAGGTCCCTGCTCCTGAGCTGTTCTCCATCTCATATGATGCTTGCTTCCATCCTTTCTGGATCCAGGCACACATCTTGGACAAAGACTGTGGTCCTACTCCTTCTCATCCCACCTGTACTGCCATCCAGAGCCTCCGTGAAGCCACAAGATCACTGGGTCCAATAACTGTACCTTGAAATCTACATCTGTCAGCGGATAGGTTCCGATCCTTCACCTGCCACCTGTTTCTGGCACATCCAGAATGGAAGGAAGAAAAACAGAATGAAAGACAGGGAGACAAGGAGGGCAATGCCAGGGCACGAGAAGTTCTCGCAGTTTTTAGTGGGTAATTCAGCCCTGAATTTTTTTTTTTTTAAGATTTTATTTATTTATTTGAGAGAGAGAGAATGAGAGAGAAAGAACACATGAGAGGGTATAGGGTCAGAGGGCGAAGCAGACTCCCTGCCGAGCAGGGAGCCCGATGCGGGACTCGATCCAGGGACTCCAGGATCATGACCTGAGCCGAAGGCAGTCGCTTAACCAACTGAGCTACCCAGGCGCCCCAGCCCTGAATTTTAACAAGAGCTCTCTTATTCCTCCCACTCCCCCTCTGCTTTCCCTTCTCTAAAGCGACAGTGAGGTTCGGGGGGATTCTTCAAGGGAATTAGTAAGAACAGCTATAAGGAGATGCATGTATTCAGTGCCTGGCTCTATTCATGGCAGTCAGTAAAACAGATCCCTGTCTCTGTGAAGCTTACATCCTGGTGGGAGGGGGCAAGAGTAAACAATATATGAGCACATGAAAATGGTACAATGTAAAGATACACATTCTATGGAATAAAGAAAAAGTGGGGCAGGGGCAGGAGATTTCAGAATGCCGGGGGAGAAGGTGAGGTGCTCTGCAGTAATAAGATCAGGATAAGCCTCACGGAAAATGTGAGGTTTTGAGGGAAGTGTAGAATGGAGAGAGAGTTAGCCACATAGACAATGGGAAAGAGCTTTCCCCGCAGAGCCTGAGCAAACCCCCCAAGGTGGGAGTGTGGCTGGAGTGTGCGGCGACAGCATGAAGTCCTGGTGGCAGGGGCAGAGGAGGCGGGGAAGGGTGAGAAAAGAGCTCCTGTACTATATGGCCTGAGGCTGCTGGGAGGATTTGACTCTGAGTACAACGGGGGCGCCATTATGCGACTTCAAGCAGAGGCATGACAGGGCAGGCCAACTCTAGCTGCTGCACGGTGAACTGTGGGCAGTTCAGGTAAACGTCGGGAGATCCTTTAGGAGACCATCAGAGTAGCGGTGGAGATGGTGTGAAGAGGTTGGATTCTGGCTGTTTGGAAGGCAGAGCCAACCAGCCTGCCAGGGTGGGTAAGAAGGTGAGAAAAAGAGAAATGTCAGTAACAACTTCAAGAATTTTCATCTGAGCAAATGCTAAGATAATGTTGTGGACAAAGGGGTTTGGGGTCGGGGAAGAGCAGTTCAGTTTGAGAGATCTCTTAGACCTCCTAGTGGAGATGTTGAGTAGGCCATCAGATAAATGAGTTAGAGATGAGATGCCCCAATCTTATTGCCCCACGGTCTTCTTGTCCCTCCACTAAACTCCCCGGCTCTAGTGGGCCGGAGAGGTCTGGGAATTCAAAGGCCCTAACATGAGACCCATTTTAAGCCACGTAACCAAGAGGCCAGTCTGAGTGAACCACAAAGCTCCTCATAATCAAATCACTTTGTGGCCAAAACTCTGGCACTTTCTCCCCAGATAGGGAGAAGCAATCCTCCAACCGTTTGGAAACCAGTTTTTTACTTTCAATCCATTGCAGACTGATACTTTTATAAAATACAAAGTCAAATGGCTGGCTGTCATGGTAATATCAAAGTGCTAATAAAGTTTCACAACACTTACTCTCAACTTCTGTACTTACTTTGTTTGAACGGGTAGGAAACTGTTCATGGACTCACACTGGTCCATACCTTAAGTGGCACTAGTCCAGAAAACTGTTATCAGATGCGTGATCCCGTAGTTCGTAAACCCTGCAATGGTCATTCTTGAGGAACATTTCTAGCATGTTCCAGATGAACATCTTGACTTCCTTTGATTTCTCTGATCCCTTAGAGTAGGGAAATTTAGACTGCTCTACTTGAATCTTCCACCGGGAAAGAGGGTGAGGCCAAGGTTGGGTTAGAATGGAAACAAACATGATGACATTTGAGTACCCATGATGACAGGCCTTGTCATACTTCCATGGGGCCACACAGTGCAGTGTTGGGGGAGGAGAGGACAAAAGCTGTAGCCCATAGTCTCCTCGGCAAAATCCCTAAGTTTCAGAACAGCATTGAGCTTTCCAGAGGTAAGAGAGATTCACAGGCTTGACATCCCTGTGAGGAATGCTATTTGAGTGCAGGCACTGAATATCCTGATATTCTTTATTTCAGAAAAATGGTCCTGTGTTTGGCTGAAGAGTTTTCCATGACAATCACTTCATTTCTTCCCAGCACACAGGCTCTCACTAATATCCACAGTCCTATGTGTGTGGGCAGCGGGAGGCCCTCTAGTGAAACTCCATTCTCCTATGATTTTATGGAAGTCTTGGAGCATTACTAGAAAGTTTTTCCTTGGTCCTCTCATAGAGTATCTATAGAACCTTCCAAGATGGAGGCATAACCTTTAAGTCATTGGTGAGAGTGCTTTCTTGATCTACCAACTCAACTTGAAGAATTGGGGGAAATACTGGGAATGAGGTAGTTACTGAATAAGTATAAGGCTGGGGCTGGGGCTGGGGCAAGGGGAGTACTGGGTAATTAGGGATGATCAAAATCAAGGAGCAAAAAGACGGCAGTGGAGGGCCAGGTAGAACACGTCCCACCTAACTGGAAAGTTTCTTCCTGTTAGAACTGGTTCACTCACCCCAAGGCACCAATAGCTTCAGGTATGGACTCCATCTATGTGTCCCCGTGTCCACCAAACGATTTCTTCTCTCCCGTCCACCTGGCCCCTGGAGTTTGGTGTTCTATGGACTGCAAAGATGGCCGGGGTCAGGCTAGCAAGTACTCTAGTTTTGTCTTTAACCAACTGCATTCACCTGTTTCTTCCTGGGTTTTAAAGTCTAACAGAGCAAGTCCTCCATTCCTGCCCCTTTTCACCCTCAAATTCTCATTGTTATACCTTCAGCAGCAAGTAGCAATTAAAAGTGGCTTAAACTAATAAGGGTTTACTTTTCATCTAGAACAAGAAGCCTGGAAACAGGTACCTAATGGCCTTGTTTTAGCAGCTCAGCACTTTCAGATCAGGTTCTCTTCAACTCTCCTCTACCAATTAGTACAAGTCTAGACATCCACAGCTACATTCAAGGCAGGAAAAGGCAGTGCTGGCCACATCTGCCCCTTTTAGCAGGAAAGCAAAACATTCCCCAGAAATCCTCAGCGATCTCCAATCACATTTCACTGGCGAGATCTTACACGACTATCTCTAACTATGTGGCAACATGGTGAAAAGAAAATTTAGCATTTCTAGCCTCTGGAGTAGAAGCAAAGAATGGGAATGGGTGTTTGGTTAGGAAACCAACCGTGTTTCCACAGCATTTTTTGCCTTTTTTTTTTTTTCCCTGTATAACTTTTTGTTAAATTGTATAAAACATTCTGATTCTGGCAAATATGGTCAGCGAGCCACTCCATGACTCTCTAAGAACTCTAGTCCAAAGAAGTTAGTCTTTCTTCTACACTCCAGGCAGAGAAAGACCTGGAGAGTCTGACCGTTCCCGTAGTAAATCCCAGTTTTGGAGACCCCAAATCTCAACAGACTAATTGATTTTGAGCCTCCCATCTCCTGGGAAGACCACTCCCCATCACTCTCCTGTACCAAACCGCCAACACTAACTTTAAATTGAGAGAAGGAGAATTGAGAAAACAGGAAACTGACTTTGGGGAGTGTAAGAACAAACAGGAAAAGGAAATTGAAAACATTTGTTTGATACAGATCATTTGATTGTAAAAGAAAAAATAATTTTGGAGCACCTGGGTGGCTCAGTCATTTAAATGTCTGACTCTTGACTTCGGCTCAGATCATGATCTCAGGGTCATGAGATCAAGCCCCAAATTCATGTTCCATGCTGGGAATGGAGCCTGCTTAAGGTTCTCTTTCTCCCTCACCCTCTGTTCCTCCCCAACCCCTGCTCTCTCTCTCAGAAAAAAACAAAATAACAAACAAAATAACAAACAAAAAAAGAATTTTTATGGGTAATAAAAATTCAACATTTAAAAATGCATATGAACCTAAAGCTGCTCTCAAAAAATAAAGTCCTTAAAAAAAAAAAAAAAAAAAAAGGAGGGCATAATCCTGGCTGGTTAAATAAATAAGCAGGCTTGTTCTTGTGGAGTACATAGTATTTATGAGATTTTTAATTAAATAGAAAAATGTGAATTACTATGGTTTGGGTGATGTGCTGTTTTCCAAATTAAAAACTGCATATACAAAAAAAATCCCTCAAACAGCCATAAATAATTTGGTGAGTTGGCAATAATTTACCTCCTAAGGACTTCATATGAAGTGTGAAGCAATTTCGATAAATCAAAGGAAATCATACGTCCTCTAACATAACAAATATGAAAATAAATTACATTTAATGTTTTGCTTTTTTTTTTTTAAGATTTTATTTATTTGAGAGAGAGGGAGCACAAGTGGGCAGAGCGGCAGGCAGAGGGAGAGGGAGAAGCAGGCTTCCCGCGGAGCAGGGAGCCCGATGCGGGGCTCGATTCCAGGACACTGGGATCATGACCTGAGCCGAAGGCAGCCGCTTAACTACTGAGCCACCCAGGCGCCCCTTGCATATACTTTCTAAAAACAATCCACCAGTAAAAAAAATGCACATGAACAAGAAGAGTTCTTACAAGGGTCAAACAAAACCTTTCTCGTTTAATCAAATCTGTTCTCAACATAAACAAATGAGAAATCGAAATTTTAATCTGAAAAAGCAGAACCAGGGGATTTTGGAGATGAAGAGTCCCTTGGAAATCATCTGGATCTAAGCCCTCATTTTGTAGATGAAGAAACTGAGAACCAAGAGTCAAGCAAGATAGGCCACAGTCAAAGGCTGTGTATGTAATGGCGGAGGCTGGGCCCGAACCCACGATCCTGGCATCCAGGCTCACCTGTTCCACCGTGCCGCACTAGCTCCAGACTGGACTGGTCTTTTTCTTGGCAGGGTTATCTTGCAGTAATAGAAACCAAAAATGCATAACTGATCATCCCTTAGTGGGCTTGCGAACTTTTTTTTTTTTCCAAAGCATGCTGGCAGTTGGTAAAAGTAACTGTTGATCTTATTAATAGCAACCCATATTTCAAAAATACCTTCAGGAGCGAAAAAGGAAACTCCTCTTCAGGACAACAGATCATCCCCTACTACAGAAAGAAGTATGTGCACTACTTGCAGGGTTACTCAGGGTATTTAGCGCTTTACAATTTTACTTATAATAAATTACCATTATGGTCAGTCGTAGACTCACACACAAAAAGCCCCCTGCTCATGTCCACCAGCACTCAGTATCGCATGCTGCAACAGCAACGGAATTGTCAATACTCGAGGATTCCATATGTTCCCACACGCTGACCCGGCCCTCTCCAATCTGCATTTGTTACCACCACTCCGCGGAAACAGCCTTACTAAGGTCAACAGTGAATTGCCAGCAAACGCAATGGTTATTTTTCTGTACACATCTACCTTAACCTCTCAGCAGTGCTGTCACATCTGCCCACCCTCTCTCCCATTATCTTAGCCTCGGCTTCCTCCTACCTCTTTTTCTTCCTTCTCAGAACTATATTCCTCCACCAGTGTTTGCGGGAGTTCCTCACGGCTCGGCTGTAAATGGTCTTCTTGTTTTATACGGGCCTCCTAGGCAGGCCCATCCTGATCTGTGTTTTCATCCGTATCAGTCACACCCCGTAAACTCCCCACGTACTATCTCCATTCCAACTAAAACATTTCCTGACTTCTAGACCTGTGTATCGGATTATTTGATTAACATTTTTTAACTGGATGTCTCAAAGATGCCTCAAAATCAAGATGGCTGTGTATTAACTCATCATCTTCCTCCTTCCCATGCCACACTTGTCTTGTGTTTCTTATCTCACAGAATGGCACCATTCTCTCTCAGCGACACCAACCAGACCCAGGAATCAGTGTGATTCCTGACGTCACCTCCTCCCGTGCCCTCCATTTCCAATCCATCTCCAGCCGGGTTGATGCCATCTACTAAATTCTCCTGGATCTGTCCACGTCTATCATCTTGCCACCGCCACCAGCCCTCCAAGCTATCACATCTCGGTACAACGTCTCCCAGATGGTCTCCTAGCATCCCTCTGGTTCGCCTTCATTAGTTTCAACACAAAGGGGTTGACTGCGACAACACTCAGAACACTCCCTCTTGCTCATACTAGATTCCTAACATGCCTGCAAGGTGTTCTATGGTCCGAGGCCAGCCTTCCTTTCCTCTCATGCCACACCATACCTCCCCTCCCTGAAATGTAGCCTCTCTATTCCGTCCTGTTAGCAGTTCCACTCATCATAATTCCTCCAACCAATGGGCCTTTGCATGTGCTATTCCTTTTCACCAGAATGCGATCCCCTCCCTTTACTTATCTAACTTCCATAATTAAATCAGAGCTCAGCTCAGTCATCTTTTCCTCATGGACACCTTCACTGACAGCCAATTCTGGGCCACATTCTCGTTATATGCTCTAGAGAATTATGTTTTTAGCATTTATCTGAACATGTCATCATAAATTCACTTTGTTTTTATTTCATTAATGTCTATCTTTTCTACTAGATAGAGGTTTAAGATCATAGGGCATACAGGGCTGTTTTGGCACAGGGCCTCGTAGAAGGTCTGGCACATATGTTCAGTAAACTTCTGCTGAGTGAATGAAATTATCATTATATTCCTGAGCTTAGCAAGTATAACCCAGTTCAAGTTTGGAAATAGAAATGCAAAACAGAATATATCTAATAAAACTGGTCTCCATTCTTTTAATCGACTTTCACCTTTGGCCATTCTGTACATTCATTCACCTAACAACTATTTACTGATGGAGTCAATGTGGAATGGCCGATGAATGCTGTTGCTTTTATTTTTTAAAGATTTTATTTATTTATTTGTCAGGGAGAGAGAGCACAAGCAGGGGGAGCGGAAGGCAGAGGGAGAAGCAGGCTCTCTGCTGAGCAGGGAGCCCGATGTGGGACTCGATCCCAGGACCCTGGGATCATGATCTGAGCTGAAGGCAGACACTTAACCAACTAAGCCACCCAGACACCCCAAAGATTTTATTTTTTTTAAGTAATCTCTACACCCAACATGGGGCTCGAACCCAGAACCCCAAGATCAAGAGTTGCATGTTCCACTGATGGAGCCAGCCAGGTGCCCCTGTGTTATTTTAAAATAACATGAGAATTTTGTTTTATTAGATTCTACACTTTTGGGAGCTGGTCAGACCAGCATTACCACTGCAAATACACACAGATGCTATCCTTTTTTCACTGGTTCTAAAAAGTTCTGACACACAACATGAAAGTAAAAATATCAGGTTCTCTTTATTTGTAACAGATAAAAACTGAAGTTCGGCCATTTAACATAGAATTAAAAACCAGTACAGTTACATCTGTAACAAAAGGACAGTGGGTGTTCATCCACGGCACTGTTTCTGGTTTGTTTCTGTGACTGGGCCTGGTCATTTCCCCCAGGGATTTCCTTTTCAGTGCGAAGATCATCTTCAGGACAAAAAACGTTGATCAGACTCCAGTTCCAGTACATATTTTATTCACTTCTATATACACATACCCTTACCCTATCTTGCTCCAGTCTTTTTATTGCATTCCTATTGACAGCAGTCATTTATTATAACCCGCCCCAACATTGATTATACCCCCCAAGTATTTACAGTTAAAAGAATTTCCACATAGCACAAATCAACTCAGCTGTCTGTGTGCAGAAGTCACATAATCCTCACTGCATAGAAATACTTTTCTCCAGCTTTGGGGAAATAATTATATATTAAACACACACAGAGAACATTTCTTAGACAAACATAATGCCTGAGGCTCATCTGGTAAGACAGATTGCTTCATAATTCTTAGCACAATAAAATATATCTTTAGAAACTGAGAACCAAAGAATAGTTAAAACAAAAACAGAAAATCACACATACTGGTCACCTGATAACTGACCGATAGTTTGAAATTCTGTCAAAACAGATTTTCAGTGAGGCTTTTCCTTTCAAACAGGCCAGGAAAAAAAAAAAAAACCCTAAAAGGTCTATTTTTTATATGTGGCTCTTTGTCTTAAGAGTTGTTTTTCATTTAAAGTTTATATGTAATATTTTTAAAAGATTTATTACAAGAGGGACTGTCTCAGTCAACTTATCGTGAGAAGTTAACAACAGCTTTTAATGCTCAACTATCAAGAAGCTGGAAGGCAGAAACACATTTTGCAAGGAAATGTGTGACACTACATTTCCTTAAGTGGAAACCCTGTATTTCCCTTGTAACCTAATTTTTAAAAATGATCCCTTTAAAAACTAATGGAACTGGTTAAATATTGACTATTTTTCTACTTCTCTTTGAAATCTTTCCTCATATTTTCACCAAGTTTCTCCTTAATGTTTGGATAGTATTTGCCCTGACTTGCTGCATGAAAATCTTCCTCAGCCACCGTAGAAAGAGAGTTCACTACAAAGCCTTTAGTGCCAAAGAAAGCTCCAGGCCTGCCTCCAACGTGGGAGGCAGGGGGTGATAGCAGGGAGGTGGTAGTAAGAAATGACCAACATGAAATGCTCAATGAGGCCAACAGAACAGGATAAGACACCTGCTCAGTTCCACGCATAGTCTCCTCTTTGGGCCATTTAAACATGGAGCTATTCTATTTTTCAATGTCACATACAGTTTCTAGAGTTCACTGAGAGCTCAGAAACAAGTGAACACCTATAGCAACCGTAGTTTTCTGGATAATGTGTAACTTCTTATATCAATTTTCTACTGGAAATATGGTACTTTTAGATTTGGATTTTCTCTTAGGGTCTTCTCTCCTACACTTTGCTTTCTATGACTGATATTTCATTTCCATAAGCGAAATAAGCAGGAAGTTATACTAAACCAACTAAAAGAGAAATGCTAGATTTAAATTCTGACTTGAACGCTTTGGCTGAAATTATAAAAGAGCTCACACTGGGGGCCACCTATGAGCAAGCAGAGGAGTCCTCCCTGTCCTTCCTTAGAAGGGTATGGACACCTACAAACCACAACACATTGGTAGTACAGTGATCTGGATCCCTCTGTCACTATTATAGAACTTCAATTTCACGTATTTTATTTGGCATAATCAAACCATCCTAGAGACTTCATATAATCAATCTTTGAAAAGAAGCAGGGAGCTGTGGTCTTAGAGGTACTCTAAAAGAGAAAGTCCTATTTATGAACAAAATGTCCTTTGTCCTACTTCTTGCAAACCATCATTCAATAAATTTTGCAATATAATTTTTTCTTCCTCTTTGAAAGTAACTTGCACACTGAATTAACACTTTTTTATCTTCTTGGGGTGGCTTTCTTTTCTCCACCAAAACCCAATTATGGACGCTGTACCAGTTTACTCTTACTTCCTTCCTGTTCACTGAGTTTCAAATGGGTATAGGCGAGAATGCCAAATAATGTGCATAACATGCCAAGACCCTGGTTAATTGACAACGGATCCTTAAATAAAACATATCCTCCAAATAAAGTAATGCAGAACTTGAAGTGTCCAAACATGTTATAGCTGAGTTTTTTGGCTAAGGATCAACAAAACCAACGAGCTAGATTGTAATATCCACACATTCACACACACACACACACAGAGAAGGAAAAACAAGCTAGGTGTTACATTCACACACGCACGCCCGCGAAGCCTTCCCGTGGCTGGAAGAACTGCAGGAAGCACAGATTGAATCGCGCCCGTACCCCCCCCCCCCCCCCCCCCCCCCCCCCCCCCGCCACCATATAAGAAACAAGAACTTTGGTCTGGGTCGATCCTAGTTTTCTCAGTAGGCTTCAGCAATAGTGACAGGAGACTACCTCAACTATCTCAACTCTCTCTCTCCAGAGAAGAGCAAAGGGGCTATGCTATAAGGTTGGAAAAGGAATTCAGAACAAGGCACAGAGAAGCTATTTTGCCCAGCAATTTATGATTATGTTTTATACTGCTATTTCTAATAAACTTCCCTTGGCAAATGAGGGAGATGTGTGTGGCACCAGACAGCAGACTCAAGGTAAACACATCCAGTATGCCTCAGTTTGGGAGGGAAACGGGGCAAGGGGAGGGAGTGAGACTGAGCATCGGTGACACCCTGGGCGCTATGCCACCTGCGTGTGTCACCCCGTCATTAAGCATGAAATTTACCCTCACTGACCGCAAGCCTCCGGCTCTGGCCTCCGCCCGCTCCTTCGGGGCAGGAGAGCGCCAGCCGCGTCACCAGGGACCTGCGCTCGCCGGACCCACTAGACGGGGTTTCCGAGAGACAGAGGCCCTTCCCCGGGACGGTAATTCTACCCATTAGCAGACAGGCTTCGTTTCCCACGGTGAGCTATCTCAAAGCACACTGGTTCTAACATTTCAGTGTTTCTTTACTCCTCAGCCTCTCTTTTAAAGTAGCTTATGATCTGTGGAAGGTGGTTATACGAGAGGGAAGGCAAATTTAAAGAAAACTCTTCAGTGAGGTAAAAAAAAAAAATACATACACATTAAATTCAATGCAAAAGGAACGGTCTATACCCCGTATCTCCAGTTCCCCTCTCTGCTCCAGTCAGGCTTTCCCCTCGACGCTCAGAAAGCTCTGTCACAACACGGCCGCCCTCCGCCTTCCCGAGCCCCCTCCTCAGTTCCCAGCCTTCCTGGGCGTGACCTGTCAGTGCCATTCAACACGGCCGACCCCCTTCCTCCTCCCCCGGGGGGCCTGTACGCCTCCCTTCCCCTTCCCCGGCCGTCCCTCCTCGGCCTCCGCGGCCAGCTCCCCTCAGCTCTGGAGCAGCCAACACCGACGTGACCCAGGACCCAATCTCTGGGCGGCTCTTCTTCTTCTACCTGTTTGCTCGGTGACCTGCACCTGCCTCACCGCTTTAAACAGCATCTACACAGGACACCTGACTGTCCCTGGAAGAGCTGCGGCTGAGACCCCGACCCTGAACTCTCAGGCTCGTTCTCCCCCAACTCCCCAGCCCCAAACCTCCTCCGGGCTGTCCTGTGTCAGCTGATGGCAGTGCCATCCTACCAGGCGCTCAGGCCCAAGCCACGTGAGCCAACCTGTCTCCTCTCCTATTCTCCACCCCCGACTTGTCAGCAAAGCCCGTTGGTGCTACTTGAAAACATACCCAGGCTCCAATCCTGGTCCCAAACCACCATCCTTTCTGCAGTGCACTGCACTCTTTTAGTGCAGTGCTTCTCAACCGGGCTGATTTTGTCACCAAAAAGGTCTGGACACCTTTCTGGCCGTTGTAACTGGGAAAAAGGGGCGCTACTGGCATCTAGTGGGTGGAAGCCGGGATGCTGCCAAACATCCTACGGTGCGCAGGACCGGCCTCTGCAAACAAGAACTGTCCAACCCACAAGGTCAACAGCACTGCGGCTGAAACACCCTGCTTCAGCCTACTCTCAACTCAGTAGCCCAGAGTGATCCCATTAGAACATAGGTAAAATCATGTCATTTCCCCGCCCCAAGCGCCACCGGCTTCCCATCTCACTCAGGTACAAGCTCTGCTCAGCCCGGCGCCCTGTTCTGCTCAGAGCCTTACTATTCTCCACCTGTCCTCTCCCTGCTGCAACCACGAGGCCTCCTGGGTGCTCATCAGGGCCTCCCTGCTGCTCCCTCGGCCGGGAACGCTCTTCATCCCAATCTGCATGGGGTGACTTCATTTCCGCCAGGTCTTCACTCAGAAGTCCCCTTCCTGACTGCCCCCTCTAAAGTTTCAACCCGGCCGCCAACATTTCAGGTCCTCTTTCCTGCTTTCCTTTTTTCTCCTTGGCACTTCACACTATCTCACACTGTATATGGAGACTTAAATGTTTTTCTTGTTTCTAGTCTCCCTCACCAGAATTGAAACCTGGGAGAGCAAGCATTTTTGCTCACTACTGTAGCTCCAGGACCCAACATACGGTAGATATTCCTCATGTACGCACTTATTAAGTCAATGCATGGTTTATAGTGGGGGTTCAATAAATATCTGTTGAACGAATGTTCTTAATCAGGGCACATCACTGGGTGCCTTGATTTGGCAGCATGGTGTACAAGGTCTGGGACTAGACCGCGTGGGTTCAAATCTGGACACCACACTTCTCAGCTATAGGACCGTAAGCGCGTTGCTTAACCTCTCTGCACCTCTGCTTCCTGCTCTGCAAAATACAGTGATAGAATTTACCTCACAGAGCTGCTTTGAGAGTTTGATGCCTAATACACCTGAGGTGTTTCTTTCCAACGTGCCTGGTGCAAAATAAACATTTATTAAGTGTTGGGGTTTTTTTAGAAAAATTATTTTTATTATAACTGTTGTTGGTATTTATTATAGTTGGCAAATAGGCTGCTTTTTTACTTTGCTGACATCTCAGTTCTCACTCATTTAAATAAATCAGCACACTTGGATACAATGTTTCTAAACTACCTCTCTGATTTGGGGAAATCCTTCTTTGCCTTTGCTTACGAGTAGAGATGGAGTGAAACGAGAAGAGAAACAGAATGACAAGCAAAATGTTAAAAATGATTCAGACCTCTAAGGCCTGATTTCATTTCTTGATTGGAAGTAATACTCAGAAAAACAGGCACACCCATATCCAAATAAGTACAAAAACATATTCAAAAGTCAGATGTCAATGGTCTGAAGTTATCTTTTGTTTTTGGATTGGCTGTACCTGTACTTTATTACTATAGGGACTGCAAAGTGATTAAAAACCGTGGCATCCACTCCATTATCCACTCAACAAGTATTTATTTAATTCAACTATGTACCAGGCTTGGTGTTCTATGCTGATTTTGATAAGGGAAAAAGGTCACTTACCGCATAAGACAATAAAAAAGTCTTTGTGAGACAGAAAACTAACCCATTTCCCTGGCTCACCTTTCTTTAAGTTTCCATACGGTCTAGTGTGGAAAGATATAGGAAAAGACTGAAAACAAGTCTAGCTACTCAGTGTAGGTCACGTAATAGTAAGTGCAAGACTCCCAGAAGGAAATGAATGTGACAGAGTTTGGGAAAATATAAAAGACTATGCATTTGTGAGTTACTAGGAAAAGGATACGTAACTGGTGATGTGTTCCCAATGATCCAATAAATCGATAAGTTCACCATGAAAGCTATTACTCCAGAGAGCAGCACCATAAGCTACAAATAAACCCAAAGAATCATTAATGTAAAGCAGTTGCGATCATTACAGTCATCAAGTAAAAATCCATTTCATTAGGCATTTCTAAAAACTTAAATAACCACCATTAAGAACAAGAGTTTTAGGGTGCCTGGGTGGCTCAGTCGGTTAAACGGCTGCCTTCGGCTCAGGTTATGATCCCAGGGTCCTGGGATCGAGTCCCACATCGGGCTCCCTGCTCTGCGGGGAGCCTTGCTTCTCCCTCTCCCACTCCCCCTGCTTGTGTTCCCTCTCTCGCTGTGTCTCTCTCTGTCAAATAAATAAATAAAATCTTAAAAAAAAAAAAAAAGAACAAGAGTTTTAAAAGAATCCATTTGAGAGACAGCAAGAATTGAGGGTAAAATAGCAGAATGAATAATATGCAGAAATATAATTTTGTCTACAAAATGCAATGGAAAATTCTCCAATAACATCCTGCCTGAACGTGAATTTCCAGGTTCATTTTTCTTATCCATCTGAAGAAAAATTATTTTGTAGTAATTTCTAAGTAATACATATTCCATATAGAAAAACCAGAAAATAAAGATAAGCAAAAAAGAATGTAAGGACTTTTTATAATCCTAACCACCCACCACTGTTAATACCTTTGCACGTATCCTTCCAGATGTTTTTCTATTAGTTGCTCATATTTATTCTTATTTAAATTAAATCAATGGGCATTCATTGGATATCTATAAAGCTAGGCCATAGCTTTTGAGGAACAGAATAGGGTCTTATCCTCAAAGAGCTTAGAAACCACTTGAGGACATACTAAAAATCATGATAATCATAGCTTGCACTTACACAGTACTTATTAGATGACAACAACTGTCCTAAATGTTTTACATATACTAACTTGTTTAATCCTCACAAACACCCATGAGGCAGTAAAATATTATCCCTTTTTACAGATGAACAGAGAGAGAAAAAGCAACTTGCCTTAGATCACACGGTAGTAAGTGGTAAGTGAGATTTAAGCCCAGGGCAGCCTGGTTCTGGAGGCCGTGTGTGTAACCCACTCTGCTACGCTACCTCTTCGCCACATGAAAGACAGTGAGCTCAGGAAATAGATAAAAAGAGTCTTGAGTGCTGCCTCATGAACAGGCAAACACACAACAGGTTTTTTATGAATCTGTAGGCAGGAGACATCATTTGGGACTCGGGGACGGAGTGAGTGTTTGGAACTTGAATGTACATACAGATTAGAGAAAGAACAAGGGGTAGGATTCCAAGCAGACGGAACAGTAAGGGCCAAAGCATGGCGGCAAGAAAGCACAAGACATGTGAGTGGGACGTGAAGAAACCGGCCTGGCTGAGGATGGGGGACAAAAAACCTCTGTGTGCACATAGCACATCTGTCCAAACCTTTCCCACTGCTGTATTTAAAAAGTTATAAAGTCATTTTCTACTTCTAAAATAAGAGACCTTAGTTAAAATATCAGTTATGATTTGAATTATTAAGAGATTTAAGTTTTTTTTTTTTTTTAATAAGTAGGCCTTTAATTAGTAAGGAGACACTTATGACCTATAGGAGATGCCACATTGACCTTTACATACATTTTTTTTTTTTTTTAAGATTTTTATTTATTTGACAGAGAGAGAGACTGAGCATAAGTAGGGGGAGTGGCAGAGGGAGAAGCAGGCCTCCCGCGCAGAGAAATTTAAATTCAAAAGAAAATATGTCCTGGGGCATCTGGGTGGCTCAGTCGGTTAAGCGTCTGCCTTCAGCTCAGGTCAATGATCCCGGGGTCCTGGGATCGAGTCCCGCCATCGGGCTCCCTGCTCAGCGGGGAGCCTGCTTCTCCCTCTTCCCCTGCTCATGCTGTCTCTCTCTCTCAAGTAAATAAATAAAATCTTTAAAAAAAAAAAGAGTAAAGAATTTTAAAGAAATAAAAATAAAAAAATAAAGAAAATATGTCCTATTTGAAGATTCATTCTGTCCCCTGAGGCTTTTATCAACTTTTAGATCACCGAGGTCACAGGAAGACTAAAGGAGCTGGGTTTGTGTCCTATTTAGGTAAAAACAGTAATGCCTCATTCGTTTTACAACAGTGAGGTCCGTTATATTTTCAACTAAGAGAACCTTGTTCATTAAAGACTTAAAAAACTGTTTCTAGAAATATACCATTGTTAATTTTATTGAGTTGACAGAATGTTACACACGTACTTCTTGATGACTTGGCTGGTCACTGAAAACACAATTACATGCTCTACTTTGAGGCAACAATGCCCTCTAGGGACATTAAGGAACGAAGGTGACTTGTTTTATTCAGTGGACTCAGACTGCTATGTTCTTAGTTCCTCTGACTTTTGGGGGTTGCTTTTCTCTTCTTCGAATCTGTCAGGGGGCCTATCGCATAAAGCACCCTCCTGGTTTAGGTATCTGTGCTGCAAGAGTTTGAAGACCAGGTAACCAAGATGGCTAGAGCTTTTGTAAAATCAAGAGAAAATATAATCTGAGAGACGGACAAGTGATTTCTACTGTAGAAACAAGGTTATATGCAAAGTATCTGAATTTGAAACCACCAGCATTCTGCTCACAGGCAGTAGAGCAGAGAGCTTAAGAATATGGGTTTTGAGGGGCACCGGGGTGGCTCAGTCGTGAAGCATCTGCCTTCGGCTCAGGTCATGATCCCGGGGTCCTGGGATCAAGCCCCACATCGGGCTCCCTGCTCGGTGGGAAGCCTGCTTCTCCCTCTCCCATTCCCCCTGCTTGTGTTCCCTCTCTCACTGTGTCTCTCTCTGTCAAATAAATAAAATCTTAAAAAAAAAAAAAAAAGAGTTTTGGAGCCAGCATGCTTGGACTCAGGCTCTGGGTCTGCTTACCGGCTGTGGGATCTTGAGTCAGCTACTTAACTCTGTCCCTCAGTTTCCTCATCCTATATCATAAATATAAGGATAGCAATAGTATCCACCTAATAAAGTTGTTATGAGGATTAAATAAGTTAACATTTGCAAAGTGTTAGAGTAGTTCTTGGGATAGAGTAAGGGCTATGTAGGTTTGATAAATTAACACCACCAACAAACAAGCCTTTTCTATGAACTATGTTCCAAAGGTTGAAGTTGCAGGAAGCAGAAATTCCTTCCCTAAGGAGGGGGATTATTTCCACTTTCTAACTTAAAATGTCCCCAAAGTACACTTCCCTTTGATCTGGCAATTCTACTCTTAGGACTGTATTCCAAAAGAAAAAAAGTACCCGTTCCTAAATACATATGTATAAGGATGTTTACTGCAATACTGTTCACAGGGGTCAAGAATTGGATCTATTATATGGACACTGAACAGAATGCTCTGAAGCATGAGATATGAAGCGAGAAAAGCAAGATGCAGAAAATTATTTGTTATGATTCCACTTTTGTCAAAGAAACAAATGTTTAATTTATGTATATACATGTGTGTGTGTATTGTTTATGTGGGTATGGATAGCCCAGAGAAATTATGGAAGAACATGCACTAGAATGTTAACATGACTTACCTCCAGGGGCAGAGACGGGGAAATGCAATGTTGAATGCGTGTGGGGAGCAGGGCTGGGGAAAAGGAATCCATGATAAAAACAGCATATATGACATGATTCCATGTGTATAAAATTACACACAGACACACACACACACATGCTTCGTCTCAGTCTCTTCATCTGAAAAATAACCTTCACTTGCCTCCCTTCAAGGGTAATTATGAAGATGAAGTGTGAGAATGGGTCCGAGATCATGCTCGGAAAACTAAAAATCGCACTAATCGCAGAGGGATGATTCTCTTGTTTCTTAGACAGCAAAACAATTAGAACTTACCAATGCGGACACTGACCAGGGGCCAAATATTCCTCCTTCTCCAAACACTGGCTCAAAGAAGGGCACGGCGACCAGCAACATGGCGGAGGACATTGGGGCCTGGTAGTACAACAGCTGCATCGAGTTCACTTGCAATTCATGCTGTTTGGCTCCTACCCACTGAAAATCGGGAGACAAAACACGTGAGGTAGGAAAAAAATACCACCGCTTAGTAAACAAAAGATGCGACTCTAGTCACAGGGATGGGAACTTAGGGCAGGGCTGGGGGAAGAGGAAATGCCTAATTATTCTACAAGACTCCAAAGATCAATTAGAAAAAAAAGATCAATAATGTATACAAATGTCCTTTAAGCACCTTGGATGAAAGGAGCTTTACAAATTCAGTGTATGACAATCTATTTTCTCCTCAGTATTTATAAAGAAGGAGAAAAAATATCCTCTCTTCCCTGCCAACCCTAGTAAATGAGCAAGTCAATGAATTCACACCGGGGCCCATGAGTATCAGAGACCTTGGGGAAAGGAGACAAGAATGGAAATTTAGGTGACAAGCAGGAACAGAGATGCAGTGCTAGACTTCATTTCTTTCTAAAACTGCCCCCCCCCAAAAGAAGTAGGGGGTGAGCAGGGCAGACTAATTAGGGATTGAGAGGAACCTCAGCTACCCTGGCTGCCAGTGTGGGTGGCTAGAAAAGTATGTGAGGCCTTTTCCTTCACGTTAGAAAACCCCAATCAATGGCAGAAGGAATTTTCTTCTTTGTGGATGATTTTTCTGTGGGTAATCCAATACACTTGAAGAAATTAAATAATCGCAAATCCTTTTAAAAGACTACATCATTCAGGGGTGCCAGGGTGGCTCAGTCAGTTAAGCGTCTACCTTCGGCTCAGGATGTGATCTCAGGGTCCTGGGATCAAGTCCCACATCAGGCTCCCTGCTCTGCAGTAAGCCTGCTTCTCTCTCTGCCTGCCTTCCACTCCCCCTGCTTGTGCTCTCTATCAAATAAATAAATAAGATCTTAAAAAAAAAAAAAAAGGCTACATCATTCAGAGGGTGCCCGGGTGGCTCAGTCAGTTAAGTGTCCAACCCTTGATTTCGGCTCAGGTCATGATCTCAGGGGCGTGGGATCGAGCCTGAGTTGGGCTCCACACTCAGTGCAGAGCTGGCTTGTCTCTCTCTCTCTCTCTCTCTCTCTGCTCCTCCCCCCACTCCATGCTCTCTCTTTTTCTAAAATAAATAAAATCTTTTAAAAAGATTCAAAAAAATAAAGGACTATGTCATCCAGGAGAACCAACACCTCAAAACCTCAAATCCCATCAGTCCTCAAAATGTTTCGCAAATATGACTAAAAAGAAGGCTTTAAAGAAAGCCTGACAGGGCTGCTTGAATAAGATCTGGCATGAACAGCCAGGCTTTTGAATAACTGCTCCTACATAATTCTTTTTCCTGTAGATCTGGGTATCCTGTTCTATAAACTCGAAGGCTACAGAAATTCACCAGGACAAAAACAGAAGAGCAGGAAATTTGAAACATACTCCCGCCAGCCTTAACTGAGAGGCTTCTGTGAGTATGAAGGACAAAGAATCGATTCTCCCGCCGCCTGCTCCGGGGGGAGGGGGGGGCCGCAGAGTGTGGAGGCCCGGCCCTCGGTTTCTTTAGCAGCCTCCCCAGGCGGCTGCGTGCCTGCCCTAGAGCTGCCTGGAACGGTGGCTCTTCTCAGGGCCTCCACTTTCCCTCTGTGCACCCTGGCTTCTGCCCGCCGTCGCTCTAAATGCAACTGCTCTCCCAAAGGGCTCCGTCACCTCCAAAGGTCACCCTTCTGCGCTCTGCCTGACGGGGCTCTCTGCGGGCCCGGCAAATTTCTCCTGGGGGAACTTGACTTCTGGTCTGCACTGTCTCCTCACTCACATCTTCCTTCATTTACTATTTTTAAGGTAGATGTCGGGACATTTTCTTTTATCTCCCTGACTGATCTCACTTACACCAGAAGACATCTCCAGCTCTGACCTCCGTTCTCAGGGCGTCCTTAATCCCCAAATGTCAACAGCTTCCCGGCCGCCTTCACTTACCCAATCTGCAGGGACTGTTCTAAAACCGACTCAGTACTTACTTACTGTTGCTCCCATAATTAAAGACCTCATCTCCCCCAAGGATGAGAGGCCTTACTTTTCTCACTCTACATTCGGTCCCGTCCTGCTAATTCCTCCTCCAAAAGGTTTCTGGCCTCTATCACTGTCTTGCTCAGTGCCTTCCTGTCTTCCCCTGGACCCGTGGAGAGCCTCCTGACTGTTCACCCATCATGTGCCACCAGAGTTAATTTGCTGAAACACAGGGACCGATCAAGCCACTCCCCTATCTAAGCCCCCTTCCTGGCGCCTGCAGATAAAGGGCACACTTGCTTAGCACGTGCCATCTGGTCTCACCCACCCGTGAGCCTCAGCCTTCCACGAGGCAACTACAGCCTCACCAAATCTATCAAGTTCTCCAAAGACGCTCCGTCCTGTCACACATCTTTGCAAAGAAAGACCTCTGCTGTATTTCTCTGCTAAACGAACTCCTGTGGGCCCTTCCATTTAAAGTGTCAGCTTTTCCATAAAGTCTTACCTCATCACCCCCTTGAAGAACTGCCACTTCCTCTCGGGTGTTCCTCAGAACTCTCCTCATACCCTCAGCTACCCTGCTTGTGGCTGGCTGTCTACAGCTAAGGTTCTACAGCGAGTGTCTCTACAATGCTGGATTTTAGCTGCTTTTCATCTTTGTATCTTCAAGGCTGAGCATCAAGCAGAAGGAATGTCTGCTAAACGAATGAATAAGGGCGTCAACTGTCTTTCCACAACTAAAGCTAATACCTGATCACTCATCCTTTAACTCCTTTTAACGCCCTAGAAGTATAAGAAGAAATAACTTAGGAATTACAGCTGGATACAATGGGAAAATACAACTTTTTTAAAAAATGAACTTTTGGGGAATACACCTAATTCCTTAACAGTACTTTTACTGTTTACTAATAATAGAAAACTCTGCCTATTAGTTTGTCCACAACCATTCCTTAGGCAATCCCATTTCAAATATGTACCTGAGGAATACAGAATCCTTTGATTCTAATCTACAGCAATTTTGAGACTTGTGGGGAAAAAAATGGTCATATTGGCAAGGACAGTGAATACGCGGAGTTGAAATTATGCGTAAGGAATACAAGAAATTCTGATGCTTAATAAACAGTTAATCCCTCCTGGGCCAAAAAAGAAAAAAAAGAAAAGGTCTGTTTAACAAAAAAAAAGACAAATAGGAATGTTCACTTACTGTATCTAGTAACAAAATTTAAACTCACTGAAGTACATCTAAGTACAATCTTCTTAAAGCACAAGGCTGAGCTTGCTCTCATTCCTCTCTGTAGTGAAAGACAGAATATCTTAGAGCCAAATGACAGCACTGAGTGGGTGCTCCGTCCTTTCATGACACTGGTCTCTTATTTACACTGCTTCTTCCCACTTAAAAATGTACTCAGCCCCACAATGTTTATATAACAATGTTTCTGAAATGATCAGTACTAGAAAGTTTCAGATGTGAGGCTGTATTCTTAAAGTTGTAGCATGCAGAACAAGAATGCCTTAGTTTATAACCAGCAGATATTTGTGAAGAGAAAATTGGTTACACATTGCGGCTCTGACTCCCCATGCAGGCACACCCAGAATTTCCAGTCCAAGGTTTTCAGTATAGAGAAAATACTGTTTCACTGCACCCTACACCAAGTTATTTTTCCCCCCCTATGTAAGAAACAAAAAACCATACTTGTTGAGATTTTATGGTAATGAAGTAAGTGGATCCATGCACAAATTTTTAATGAGTGCCTGCTGTAGGCAAAGTACCGTGCTACGACAGTACCAGAAGTGAAATACCCATTGCTAGAAAATACGGATGCGGACAAATCACGGGAAGCTGGCATACAAGTTGTAACAGCAGCAGATTTTTTGAGGCAAAGATTTATAAATCTGAAGTTTTCCTTTCCTGTTCCAATTTTGGAAAGGTACTCGTTCCTTCACAGTAATCTTGTCATTAAAGAGTAAATCATAAATTTAACCAAAGCTCTCAGTTTCAAGTACGAAGTCTTACTACTCATTTTGTTAAGATTTCCCAGGTAATGCTATAGCATCCCCCCAAAATCAAATTGTTAAGCATGGGGATTATACACTTACAACAGGTAGGGAGGTATTTGGTGAGCATCATACACCCAAGTTTCTCTGTCTCCTTTCTTCTCTTCACCTTGAGTCAGACAATTTATGCAATTATGCTTTCTTCCCAACAGCCTATTGTCTCTATACTGTATTTTCTAAACCTTGGGATACAGCTTCAAAATTTATGAAATCTGCTAAAAAGGCACATAAAGAAAAAAAAATTACCAACCACTTGATAAAGGGATGTAACTAAAACACCAAGAGCGGCAAACACCATTCCAAGGAAATTAAACTTCACATCGTAATAAGAATTTAGGATTACACCTAAAGTTATAGGAATCTGTAAAGAAAAAGAGGCAAATGTTGTTTAGATTAAATTCATGAGACATAAACTTAGTATTCCTTTCACGTTGTCTTACAAGGTTAATCATAAAAACATCACTGGGAAACAGTGAACCTCTATAAATGGATTTTTTTTTTCCATTTGAGAAAACAAACCGATTTCGTCAAAGTGAAATATGTTAATTCTATATTTATATTCATATTTAATTCTCCTTAAAATTCTGGGTAAAATAATGAGTCAATGCATTTAAATTTGCAACAAACACATACGACCTGCAAGCACAGAGGAGTAAATGGACCCCCCCAAACTAGTGTCTAAGCATGAACGTATAACAAAAGCATTAAGAATTTAAATACTGTAAATCATTAAGTGCTAAAATTATCCTCTCCTTTTATTTAAAGACACAGAAACCTCTGCAGTATGTCGCTGCAGACATATTCGGAGACATATTTTATGCTGAACCTTTAACGTTTACATGATTTGATTCCCCTGCGTCAAAGGAGGGCCGCTTTTCAGTTTGAGATTTTGCAGAAATTCCGATACACTGAATTGCGTAACGCAATACAGCTTTCTTTTCTTACCAATCACAGCATTTAAGGATTTCCATCAAACAGCAGTTACTAAAACTCACACAAGCACACTCTCCTGGGCTAGGAGCCCGACAGAGTGCCAAGATGACTTTTTTCACCTCTCCCAAATAAGCCTGAGGTTCACATGGTCACAGATGACTCATTTGTGGATTTCAAGATGATGGGGAAAGAGCGTGGCGCAAGGTTAAACATTCAAATTTCCCGGGGAGAAAGACGGTCCAGGTGGTGGATTGTTAAAGGTGTGCCTTGCGAAGCTGAAGCTACTCACCAGCGTGAGCTGTATTTTGGTAGAGAAGGTTTTCTTGTAGCAGAGGGTCTGGATGACTATGATGACCGGCGTGGTCATGGCCTTGGCCAGCTGATAGGTGCCTATGGTGTTGTTCTGCAGAGAGAGATTGGTGAAGACCACGAAGCCGCAGAAGCTGAGGGCCAGGAGGAGGAGTTTGGAAGGCGGTAGACTTTTGGGGGCAAAGATGTCCAGCTTCTGGCAGATGTACAAGCCCAGCCAGGTGACCACGAAGTGCACCAGGGTCAGGCTCATGTTAGGGAAGCCGTGGTGCACATAGATCCATTTGTTGAGGAACACGATGCAGATGGACACCAGTAGGTTGAGCAGAAGCCCAGCGGCGATGCGCCCGTTGCCTCGCATTCGGTCCGCAAGCGATGCCATAACCCCCGCCAAGCCGGGGCCCTCCAGCCCCCGAGAGGGATGCCCAGCCTGTCTCCCGCTGCTCTTCCCCTCCGCCGCCGCCGCCACGTCCTCTCCGGCCTCACCGTCCGGCCCGGGAGAGGCATGCACTCTCCGCGTCCCAGGCGCGCGGCAGCCTCAGCGGCACACACATGCTCCGCCACCGCCCATTCAGCTGGTGCCGACGCGGCAGCACGTCCCGCGCGCCCCGCCCCCCTCCGCCCGCGACCACGTGGCTCGGGGCGCCCGTTCTTCCGCCCCCGAGCTGTGGGTGGAGCAGTGTCTACGCTGCGCAGGCGCGTTGGGCTCTGCGTGAGGAAAAACTGCGTCCTCGGTCCCCCACCTCTTTGGTCGCCTAACCCGGACTCTGGTGGGGTGCATCTGGGACTCCTCTCTTGATGTTGGAGATTTCCTGTGTGTCAGTTGACTCACATGCTAGACAGCTGCTCTCAGGCTGCTGGAGTGCAGACGCTATTGGCCAGTTTTATGTATGGGACAGGGGCTGAGCCAATGTAGTCATCACTAGAGAGGGGAAAGCATTACTTCCTGAAAGCGTATTTTTAAACACTTTATTTTAAAAATCAAAATAAGCAAAATAGTATGATGAACTCTCATACTCATCATTGTTAGTACACTATTTAGATTTTCTTCATTTTGAATCCATGTTGGGCCTTTTAATTGTTCTAGAAAAGTGTCCGTTTAACTTAGATGTCCTAATACTTGGTTTGAGTTGTATATAGTGATCTACCATATTTTAAATTTATTTCATCTGTTGTTCTACGACTTATTGTAAAAACTATGCATTTGGGTTTTCTCTGTCCCTTGATTATTCTTGCCAGTAATTTGACTATTTTAAGCTTTTTTTTTTTTTTAGATTTTATTTGTCAGAGAGAGAGAGCACGAGCAGGGGGAGCGGGAGGCAGAGGGAGAAGCAGGCTCCCCACTGAGCAGAGAGCCCATGGGGGACTGGATCCCAGGACTCTGGAATCATGATCTGAGCCTGAGCTGAAGGAATATGCTTAACCGACTGAGCCACCCAGCACCTCAGTAGTTTGACTATTTTATTGGCCTTTTCAAAAATTACTTCTAGGGCACCTGGGTGGCTCAGTCGGTTAAGCGGCTGCCTTCGGCTCAGGTCATCGATCCCAGGGTCCCGGGATCGAGTCCTGCATGGGGCTCCCTGCTCTGCGGGGAGCCTGCTTCTCCCTCTCCCTCTGCCTGCTTCTCTGCCTACTTGTGTTCTCTCTCTATCTCTCTGTCAAATAAATAAATAAATAAAATCTTTAAAAAAAAAATTACTTCTAATGATTTTGATTCAAGTTATTACTTTTTTTCTTCTTTTTCCCCCTAATTTCTTGAATAGAATGTTCAGTTAATTTATTTAAAAATAAAAGGACTGGGGCGCCTGGATGGCTCAGTCATTAAGTGTCTGCCTTCAGCTCAGGTCATGATCCTGCGGTCCTGGGATCGAGCCCCACATCGGGCTCCTTGCTGGGCGGGAAGCCTGCTTCTCCCTCTCCCACTCCCCCTGCTTGTGTTCCTGCCCTTTTGCTCTTGCTCTCTGTCAAATAAATAAATAAAATCTTTAAATAAAAATAAAAGGACTTAGGGGCACCTGGGTGGCTCAGTGGGTTTGAGCACAGCTCTTGGTTTCCACTCATGTCATGACCTCAGGGTGGTGGGATGGAGGCCCTAGTCTGGAGCCCTGTGCTCAGTGACCTAGAGTCTGCTAGAGATTGTCTCCTTTTCCCTCTCCATCCCTCTCTACTCATCCTCCTGCTCACTTGGACATGGGCACGCATACTCGCTCTCTAAAATAAATAAAATCTTTGAGAAAATAAAATAATAAAAAAAATCAAAGGACTTAGGCTATGAGTTTCCCCCTGAGAATAGCTTTACCCACAGTCCTCAGGACATTTTAATATTCTGTCCTTAATTCCTAAGTAGTTTGATTGACAGTTTTAATTTCCTCTTTGATGTAAGAATTATTCAAATATTGAGCACCTGTTTTGTGCCAGGCACTAAATTTGGCACTTGGAAGGTAGTGGAGAGTAAAGCCAGACGAGACCCTCCCTCTCCCTTATAACTTAGTGAGAGAAGACTGGTAGTAAACAATGATCAACTATGATAAATGAATATTTTGAAGTAATAAAATATGGTCCTGTGAAGGTATAAGACAATCAGATCTAAACTTGGGGAGGGGGAGGTGGTCAAGAGGTTCCCCAAGGAAATGAATCTTTAAGATAGGAGAATGAGTAGAAGTTAATTAGGCAAAGTCTAAAGTCTAGTTTTCCTAACATGGTCTTCCTGATAAGCTTTTAAACCTCCTATCATGCCACCAAATTCTACGGATTCATACCACACCATGTGCCCTTTCCACTGTTTATATTGCCATCCTCCCTTCTAGTTGGGGTCTACAGAACCCTCTAATCAACGATTTACAATGTTTACCCTCACCTGCTCCCCAATTAAGAGCCGTGGCACCCTGTCTTCATTTAGTCTACTCAATTCATTGTCTCCTTGTGGTTATAGATTTGGATTGATAATTTTAGCATGGATAATAAATAATCTTTTTATCATTCATCTATTTATCTTGCAATATTTGAAGATAGTTACGATATGAAATCTGAAATTTGGGTTAAAATATAACAGTATCTAGTGGATTTCAAATGCCTGTTGGGTTAGAGTTACTGAGTCTAACTCCATATTTGCCATTTAATCCAGGTTTCTATTGTCCTGGAAACTGCCCTTCTCCAGACTGATTTAATTGGTTAAGCGGCTTTCTCTACCTCCTTAACAAAGCACAGTAGTCCTAATCTTTACTTGTCCTGAAATATGATTTTTATCTTTATTCTCATTTACAGATGTTGAAAATAGAGGTTCATGGCTGTTACCTTGCAGCTAGAGGGATGAGAATAAGATTCCAACCCAAATTTCTCTGGCTCCTGGCCCACTTCCCCTCCTTTTTATTATGGAAAATTTCAAACTTGTGCAAAGTTAAAATACCTGTCACCTGGTTTCAACAGCTGCCATTTTCATGTGTACCTACTCCTCACCTCTCCATTTGATCTTTCAGAAGTAAATTTACATTCACTCAAATGCAATCATCTAAACTGTACGTTTTTTGATAAATGGATGCACCTATGTAACCCACACCCGTTGAGATACATTTCCATCACCTCACAAAATTCCCTAGAAAACCCCCACCGCCCCATGCCCAAGAGGAAACCACTTTCATTTTCATTTTTCCTTCGCCATGGCTTTGACTGTTCTAGAACTTCATATAAGTGGATCGTACAGTATGTACTTCTGGTGTCTAGGTTCTTTTGTTGAGTAGAGCAGTTCTTTCCTTTTTATATTGCTGAGTAGTGTGCTTGTTTAGTCATCCTACCGATGGTAATTTGGGTCATTTCCAGTTTGGGGCTATTATAAATAATGCTGCTATGAATATATTTGCACAAGTGTTTTTGTGGAATTTATTTTCATTTCTCTTGAGTAAATATATGAGTGAAATTTCTAGGTTAAAGGGTAGGTGTTTATAAGAAAGTCAAAATTTTTCCCAGAGTGTACCATTTTATATTCCCCCACCAATGTATCAGTCAGTTGCTCTGCAATTTGGTGTTGTCAGTCTTTTTGATTTTAGCCATTTTGATAGCTATGTGGTGATATCTCATTGTGGTTTTCATTTGCATTCCCTATTGATTTGAGTACTTTTTCATGGGCTTTCTGGTTACACATATTCTCTTCCTTTATGAATCATCTATTCTTCTGCCCACTTTTTGCTTTATTATTGAATTGTAAGAGTTCTTTGTATATTCTGAGAGGTTTTTTTTGGTCAGATATATATATATATATTAAAGATTTTATTTATCTTACAGAGAGAGAGAGAGAGCGCGCGCACGAGAGCAGGAACACAAGCAGGGGGAGTGGGAGAGGGAGAAGCAGGCTCCCCGTGGAGCAGGGAGCCCGATGCGGGGCTCGATCCCAGGACCCCGGGATCATGACCTGAGCCAGAGGCAGACGCTTAACAACTGAGCCACCCAGACCCCTTGTCAGATATATTTTTGCAAATATTTTCTCCCAGTCTGTGTCTACCTTATTTACTTTTTTTTTAAGATTTTATTTATTTGACAGAGAGAGATAGCGAGAGCAGGAACACAAGCAGGGGGAGTGGGAGAGGGAGAAGCAGGCTTCCCACTGAGCAGGGAGCCTGATGGGGTCCTTCAGTGTGTATCTCTTAAGGACACTCTCCTATCTGGCCACAATACAATTATCACAACTAAGAAGATTAATTCAGTCATACCAACTAATACACAATCTATTTTTTTTGCTGAAATATTTGGTAAGAACTGTGTTAAACCTGTTTATCAATTTGGCATCTTTACTACGTTGAGTCTTCCATTTAATGAACATGGTGTGTCTCTCCCATTTATTTTGCTCTTTGGCTTATCAGTATTTTGTAGTTTTCAGCATACAAATCCTATACGTATTTTGTTTAAGATTTAGACTTTCAAGTCAGTTCATACTGCTCCACCTCATTTTTTTAATGTATAAAAATTAAAGAGGTTTGGAAAGTAATTATTTCCTTTTTGGATCATTTTCACTAGCATAAGAACTTGAAGCGGAGTCCACTGCCTCTACACCTCTCCCCAGCTGATGCAAACAGCGTATCATGATCAACTACTGCTATCTGCCTTGGGTATAAGAGGAGGATCAATATCCATCTCTGATTTAAGCCAGAATATCCCAAACTAATTAAAATCACCTATGGCATATTATACTTAAAAATACAACTTCCAGGACCCTATCCCAGGCCTCTTAGCCAGACATTTCCAGGGGTGGCATCTATAAACAAATATTTAAGAAATTCCTCAGGTGTGGGGCACATGGGTGCTCAATCAGTTAAGCATCCAATTCTTGAATTTCAGCTCAGGTCATGATCTCAGGGTCATGAGATAGAGCCCTGCATTGGGCTCCTCACAGGGTGTGGAGCCTGATGAAGATTCTCTCTCCCCTCATCTCTCTCCCCATTCTTGCATGCGATCTCTCTCTTAAAAAAAAAAAGAAAGAAAGAAAGAAAAAAATTCTTGCTGATTTATGAACATGTATTACCATTTCTGGGCCTTGCTCATACTGATTTCCTAATGTGCAGTGCCTCACTCTTCTTGTGCTTTATCACTGCCCTTGCAAATTCAGTGCATTACTCCGACAGCAGTTCTTTTTTTTTTTAAGATTTTATTTATTTATTTATTTGAGAGAAAGAGAGACAGACAGAGAAACAGCATGAGTGGGGAGAGGGTCAGAGGGAGAAGCAGGCTCCCTGCTGAGCAGGGAGCCCGATGTGGGACTCGATCCCACGACTCCGGGATCATGACCTGAGCCGAAGGCAGACGCTTAACCAACTGAGCCACCCAGGCGCCCTCCAACAGCAGTTCTAATGCTACTTCCTCAGAGACCTCTTAGCTGGAAATAGTTTCTTCTTGCACAGATTACTTGCATTTTTTAACGGCATTTAAAAAATGTACTTGTTGTCTTTCCCCTACTAGTCCTCTTTCTAGGGCTGGACTAGATGCCACTCATTTTTGTATTTCCCAGTTTATTCAGTGCCTACTGTGTACCAGACACTATAACAAGTCTTTACAAGATCCAACTTAATTAGGAGCCAGTTTGCTGAATGAGAGTTAATAAAAGAGAAATGTTTCCAAAATAAAGAAAACAATAGCATAATATTAGACAAAAGTCTTGCTATATTCGTCTTAACTGTGGTATTTAAAAAATGCTAAATTTTATGATAAGAAATTACATACCTGGCTTAGAAATGAATCTACCTTCCATCCTCTTTATAATTTTAGGATATCAGAGTATTTATGCTCACAGGAGAGAAGTATGATAATAGGAAACTTAATTTCTTATTACATAAGAGACAATCCTGGAACTTGTAAGAACAGAAAATTTTAATTTTTATATAATTTTATTAATAAACACAGGGAACTACTGATATAATACATTAAATTTTCAAAGTATCACCATAATATTCTGAAAAATACAAAATGCAAATGTCTAAATTTTCATTTTCCCCATGACAATGCAAAAGAAAAAACCCAGTAATTACAAATACATATATTTTACAAGAAACTCCATTTATCATAGAAATTAGTGAGATCGCAGAGTGGATGGATTATGACTGAATTTCATATCCTAATGGATCAAGTCCCTGGTCTAGGAGCATTAGAGAGGACTCTCTTAACTTCTGCAACAATTTCCTTAGTTCTTCCTTAGAAAATACCTGATTTTAAGAAAAGAAAAAAAAGTTAAGAATGAGAACAAGGAAGAATATATGAATTTATAGTCACTTAATCAACCCGATTAGCTTAACGTAAGAAGAAATTCCTCTTTAAGATTTATGTAGCCAGAGGTCAGTATGTTAGTGTGGTCCAAGAACTTCAAAGCTATTTCTTTGAGCCAGTCTATTTACTTCTAAGTGTTTACGAATATGTATGTATTTTCAAAAAAAGAACAAACACTAGAAGTGGACCATTACTTTAAGAAAATCTAAGAACATCTACAAAATGTAAACACATCTCACAAAAATCAAATATTATTACGGAGCTTATCAAATCACTAAAATATAAACTGTAAACGCTCTGGAACTTACCAGATATAGTTTGTGGCGCTCAGAGGAGACCATATCTGCTAACTGCAAGCATTCCTGATACTGACCGGTACTATGCAATATGGTATGAAGCAGGAAACACAACATTGGCAGACAAAGCTTTCTCAATGAAATCATTTGGTGTGTCCTTTCATGGTCTCCTTCAGCATCCTATAATCAGACATCAAGTTGTCATTTTAACAAGTTTAAGCTAAATACTGTTATAAAAAAATCAAGTACTGAATCAAAACCAAAATTCAACAGGTAGAAGCTAATGGGGTTTCTCTAAAGCTTATGATGCCCATTAAAAATAAAACAAGGCAGGATTTTAATCATGAGAGCTAGAGACACAATTTTTGGTAAAACAGCATGAAGGCAAACAAAACATACTACTCAGAGTAGTCCCAGGTCTGATAATGAAAACAAAATGCTTCCAAATTTGTATTTTTCTTTTTTTTTTGAATTTGTATTTCTAACACTTATTATGTCTTGAATAAAAACATGCTTAAAGCAGTAAATTAGAGACTAAATACCACTAGAACAAAACTGAGAACAGAAAAGCAGCACCATTTCCCTGGATGTGTACAGATGGAAATACATGTGAGAGGACACGAACTGAGGTGGTGACTGGTGCAGGGGAGAAGGGTCATGATGTGGGGAGAGGCACACAGGGTGGGACAATGTCACTGCAAACTGTTTTTAAGCACTATGAATTTATGATTCCTTTGTATAATTTTTCAAAAATAGAAAAATTTTAAAAACCTATAGATTTGAATAATATAATTAATGAGACAGAACAGATATAATGAGGAAAACAATATGGAGAAAACAATTAGCATTTCTAAGTATACATGGGCCTTTCTAAAAAATTATGTGGGCAGTAAGAGTACAGAAGTGTACCCAATACATTTTCTTGCAACAAATTTGAAATTTAAAATCATTAAAATAATTTAAAAAGTACCCAACCTTAAAATTTATGAAATAATCTTAAAAATAGGAAGGAAATCCATAGCGTTCATAGCATAAGACAAAACAGAGAACAAGACAAGCTAAATATCTGGTCTTTTTTTTTTTTTTTTTAATATTTTATTTATTTGAGAGAGAGAGAAACAGCGCATGAGCTGAGGGTAGGAGGAGAGGGAGAGGGGAAGCAGACTCCCAGCTGAGCAGGGAGCCCGACACGGGGCTCAATCCCAGGACCCCAGGATCATGACCCGAGCCAAAGGCAGACGCTTCACCGACTGAGCCACCCAGGCACCTCTAAATATCTGGTCTTTAGAAAAGCCTAATAAAATATCTAATTAATTTTTTTAAAGCAGTACCTTCTTAGAAGTTTGGAACTTTTTTGTTGTTGTTTATGAAAACTTACATTAATCAGTGAAAGTATCTTCATGGGACAGACTATATTATTAAGTTGCTAAAGCAATTTCAAAGGTAGATGTAAGTGGAGGCATGAAGCAACAAAATGTAATGTGGTAATTCTACCAATGAGCGATTGTACTAACTTAGGGTGACCTAGGTCAGGTTTCCACACATAGGAAAAATTACCATCAATCGTTTAGTCTTGTTTTGAGATATAAATATGTAACAGTAAATATTAAAATGCATGCCTTGTGTTTTCTTAATTTTAAAAGGGAAAGCACTTTTATTTCTCTTCTCAAATAGGCACTCATTACCTTCAGAGGTGGATTTAAAACCAAAAGTCTTACTCATAATTCAAATTAGTTGTTTTCCACCCAGAGCCTATTAAGAATGAGAGGACTGCTTCCTCTGAGTCACTCCATTTGTGCTCCAATGTAGTCTTCCCCCCCCATGCTAAAGAGGCAAAATGCCCCTGGCTCCCATAGCCCTTATCACCTGAAAGTAGCAGCGGCTCTACTAGTAATCTGATCTCATGGGATGGATTTTGGCACCTGCTTCTTCTAGGTCCTGTAACACCCTTGGGTGTTACGGGTAATCTGCTCTGCTAACTAAAATGGATTCCCATACCAGCAGACTGAGGGCTACCAACCATCCTGAATCATGCCTGTTGGGCCCAGCAATTTGCACGAGGAAAAGGAAATAAATCGCTCTCCACAACCTAAGCTGTTTTTGTCACCCAAATGAACAAAAGCTTTGAAAAATCCTGTAAATACATAAAATTAAAACATTCTTTCCATTAGGGACATCTAGTAGTGCCTTACATGTGAGAAAAATTCATTAGCTGGTATGTGTTGCCAGCAGGAGTTGAGCTGCACTGACATTATAGATATCTCTAATATGAAGACAGGGCATTCACCTCGGTCATTTACTAAATGTACCAAATATCTTCTGAAAGCTTATGTTCTAGGCATTAACTTAAGTGCCAAAGTCAGAGAAATGAAGAAAACAATGTTGTTGCCTTCATGAAATCTACATCCTAATGGAGGTAGACACAACAAGCAAATAAATATATACATTATACATTATATATAACTGCCAGAAGGAAAACCAATGCAGGATAATGAGAAAGTGATATAGGGGGGTTGGGGTTGGGGGACGGGGAGGGTCTCTAGAGAGAGGACATTGAGCATACTACTGAAGGAGGTAGGAAAGCCATCCGTACAGCTATCTTGGGGAAAGAGCATTCTAGGCAGAGAAAGAACAGCAAAGAGGCCCAGAGGCTAACATGTAGTGGGGGGGCGGGGGGGAGGGGTAGGAGGATACAAGACTGGAGGAGGGGTAGTCAAGGTCCAGTGTATGTGCCATCTTGTACATCAAGAAAAGAACTTTGAGTTTTATTCAAAGTGTAATAAGGAGTCATCAGAAGGTTCTAAGTAGAAGAGTAACATCTAGTCCACTTTAAAAGGATTACTAGCTGATCTGGATGATGAAGCTGTATAAGGAAGACTGGGAAGTAAGGGAAAGACAGTCGAGGCTTCAACTAGAGTGTGGTGGAGGTAGAGGTGGCGAAAAGTAGGTAAAGACAAGCTGCTTGCTCCAATCGCCCTGCCACCCCTGCGTGCTACAAGCCTCTAACAGGAGAGGGATCGTTCTAGCGTTACGTACAAACCCGAGTCGTGGATACACAAGCCAGCGTATGCTGCCAGGGCTCCCCTGTACAGCTGTGCCCTGCGCGATGGGGGCTGGCCTGGGAGTGAGGGTCTAGCCTGCGTCCAGACTCCACAGGTCATGTGCACTTGGCACAGAGTCGGTAAGAGAAGGGGCACCATTTCCAAATTCATATACAAGTGACACGTGTGCCAGCAGGAGCCCTGAGGAATCCCCTACTTTGTTGAATATGTAAGAGTATTAAGCTAAACTCAGTTGAGGTGATTCAAAATATCAGTATCACTTGATTGTTCAAGAACTCTCTTCTGGATTAGATTTGAAGAAGTGACTGAGACTGAACGTTGATTTTTATTTTTAATTTCTAAAGATTTTATTTATTTATTTGAGAGAGAGAAAGAGAGAGAGATAGTGAGAGAGAGTATGAGCAGGGGGGAGAAGGAGAAGCAGGCTCCCCCGCTGAGCAGGGAGCCCGATGCGGGACTCGATCCCAGGACCCTGGGATCATGACCTGAGCCGAAGGCAGACGCTTAACTGACTGGGCCACCCACGTGCCCCTGAATATTGATTTTTAAATGTTTGATATAACACAAAAGTATCATTCATTGCCTTTCACTCCAACTCTATTTTTACAATACCCCAGACTATTTTGTGACTTTTCATTATCTAACCTACTAAGGTTAATAATTAGAACAAAGATTTATATATAAATAAAATAAAGCACTCAAGTCTTTTCAAAATTTAAATGATACTTAAGTAGCATTTTGCAACACTAAAATTTTATCTTCATGAAAACCAGCATGCATCACAAGAGAAAAATTTAGCTCAAGCAACCTGCTGAAGGTTCAAAACTATGAAGTCAACAGTATTCTATTATGAACTTTAGGGAGAATTTACTATTATCAGGAATAGTAGTAAATAGGGGCTCAAATCTAGTCTAGTCCAATGCCCTATTGTTTTTTTGTTTCTGGTCAGAAAGGGAAGCTGAAAGAGCTAGAAAAATGTAGTATCTTAAAACACACACACACACACACACAAAACCAAAACAGTAGTGAATATATGAGGATATGGAGAATAGCAGAAAGAAAGATACCAAGAACACTCCTATGGTTTTCTCTGTTCAAAATATTGCACCATATATTCAAGAATCTAGCATTTCCAGTTCCCCTTGGACAGATCATGAGGTCTGCAGAGGCAAAGCTGGTTACTCAAGGTTTATGTTACGCCACAGGATCAGGCCTCAGCGTCTTTCGCTCACATGATAGTTACCTGCAGTATCCTTCCTTTCTCCTCAGCTCATTCAGCTTCGACCCCATTCTTCAGGAATCAGTCAAGTGTTACACCTTGCAAGCATCCTGTCTAGACCTCTTCCAGGTAAAAACCTTTTCTTTTCCTGAACTCACAAAATACTTAATCTGTGCTTTTCTTATGGCATTTGGTACTTTTGTAACTGGTCTCAACCCAGGATACACATTTAAGCTCTCCAGCAGATTAAAAAAACAAAAACAAAAACAAAAAACGGGAACTTTCCAGAACGCTCGGTGAGACCACGGAGGAACAGTGGCTGTCTGAGCTGTGCCCGGCAACGCGCTCCTTCCCGCTCCCCACTCCGGCCTCAGCCCTCTCACCAGCTGTAGAAAATGGTGAAAGAAACCACTTACTATGATGTTTTGGGGGTCAAACCCAATGTCACCCAGGAGGAACTGAAAAAGGCCTACAGGAAACTGGCCCTGATAAGAATCCAAATGGAGAGAAGTTTAAACAGATTTCTCAAGCTTATGAAGTACTCTCTGATGCAAAGAAAAGGAAATTATATGACAAAGGAGGAGAACAATTAAAGAAGGTGGAGTTGGTGGTGGTTTTGGCTCTTTGGACATCTTTGATATATTTTTTGGAGGAGGAGGAAGGATGCAGAGTGAAAGGAGAGGTAAAAATGTTGTGCATCAGCTCTCAGTAACCTTAGAAGGTTTATGTAATGGTGCAACAAGAAAACTAGCTCTGCAAAAGAATGTGATTTGCAATAAATGTGAAGGCTGAGGTGGTAAGAAAGGAGCAGTCGAATGTTGTTGTGTTCCAGTACCAATTGCCGAGGTACTGGAATACAAATAAGAATTCATCAGATAAGACCTGGAATGGTTCAGCAAATTCAATCTGTGCGCACGGAGTGCCAGGGCCATGGGAATGGATCAGTCCTAAAGACAGATGTAAAAGCTGCAATGGAAGGAAGATAGTTGGAGAGAAGAAGATTCTTGAAGTTCATATTGACAAAGGCATGAAAGACGGCCGGAAGATAACATTCTATGGTGAAGGAGACCAAGAACCAGGACTGGAACTAGGAGATATTATCATTGTTTTACATCAGAAGGACCATGCTGTTTTTACTCGGTGAGAAGACCTTTTCACGTATATGGACATACAGCTGGTTGAAGCACTGTGTAGCTTTCAAAAGCCAATGTCTACTCTTGACAACCGAACCATCATCATCGCCTCTCATCCAGGGCAAATTGTCAAGCATGGAGGTATCAAGTGTGTGCTAAATGAAGGCATGCCAATTTATCATAGACCATACGAGAAGGTTCGCCTAATTATCAAATTTAAGGTAAACTTCCCTGAGAATGGCCTTCTCTCTCCTGACAAACTCTCTTTGCTGGAAAAACTCCTGCCTGAGAGGAAGGAAGTAGAAGAGACTGATGAAATGGACCAGATAGAACTGGTGGACTTTGATCCAAATCAGGAAAGATGGCACCATTACAATGGGGAAGCAGATGACGATGATGAACATCATCCCAGAGGTGGTGTGCAGTGTCAGACCTCCTAATGGGGGCAGTGAATAACACTGCTGGCATTTTATATGCAGTAGTGAATGAGTGAAGGACTATAATCATAGCTCACTACTTGCTACTGTTTTTAACATCCAACTATAGTAGTGTTTTATTTTATTTATTTATTTTTTAAAAGATTTTATTTATTTGAGAGAGAGAGACAGAGACAGACACAGTGAGAGAGGGAACACAAGCAGGGGGAGTGGGAGAGGGAGAAGCAGGCTTCCTGCTGAGCAGGGAGCCCGATGTGGGGCTCAATCCCAGGACCCTGGGATCATGACCTGAGCCAAAGGCAGACGCTGCACCCAGGTGCCCCTACAGTAGTATTTTGAAAGTTAAATGAAGAATAAACTCAAATATAAAAGCTCTGAAACAAACAAACAAAAAACTCAGCCCTCAGATCAATTAAATCAGAATCTCTAAGAGTGGGCTTTTAAAAAGCCCCCCGGGTCATTTAAATGGATAGCTCAGAGGTGAGGGCCATGGCCCCTGCCTCTAGACTTATCTTCGTATCCTTAAATTGAGTTGAATACACATATAATTTTTAGGTCCAGAATTTTTAAAGTATCCTGAATGAACATATTAAATCTGAAGAAATAGTTCACCCAACAGTCCAAGATTTTTATTCCCTAGTTAGTATTTTCAGTCTAGGTTAAAATTATGGGATGTTCAGTTATAAAAGATCCATAGATGCTCCTATTCAGAGAAAGAACCTTTGAAAAAAGACTTTTTCTTTTTAGCTGCACACAATGTACAGAGCTTACCTCTCTAACATCCACCATCCACCCTCCATCAACAAACAACAAAACATTGTACATTTTCTCTTTCACATCGGCAGTTAGGGCATCCAAATGCCCTTTCCAAATAACATAATCCATCTGCAAAACAAACATAAGGCAGACATATTAACAGACTAAAACCAATAAATAATGTATTTGTAAAGGTACACACAGGAATATTTACATGGAATATCATTCTGAAGAGCTGACTTTATGGAGAAGCAGTCAACCCTTGATATCTGGGTCGTGAGTTCAAGTCCCACATGGGTGTAGATTACTTAAATAAATAAAACTTAAAAAAAAAAAAAAAGAGTTGACTTTAGTCAGCCAAATACAAAAATAAGTATCAACGGATTGCAGTGAAATAAAACACTAAAATATTAACTTCGTAAATGAACATTAATGTCACCTAAAGGTATTTTTCATGTTTGGTTAATAACCTGCAGAAAACTAACTAATCAGATGACTTTTTTTTCAAATAACATTAACAGAAAGATCACCTGTTATAGTAAGAATATAACCGCTGAAGAAATTGTCTCTCTAAATATGACCTGATCAACTCACAGTTATATGGTCATTTAACTTCAACAAATCAGGAAAGAATATCTAATGGGAAAAAGATAGTTTCTTCAACAAATGGTGTTGGGAAAATTGGACAGCTACATGCAAAAGAATGTAACTGGACCACCTTCTTACATCAAACACAAAAATAAATTCAAAATGGATTAAAGACCTAAATGGGAGACCTGAAACCATAAAAATACTAGAAGAGGGGTGTTAGGGTGACTCAATCAGTTAGGCACCCAACTCTTGGTTTTAGCTCAGGTCATGATTTCATGGGTTGTGGGATGGAGCCCTGGGAAGCAACAGGCTCTGCACTCAGCAGGGAATCTGCTTAAGATTTTCTCCCTCTACCCCTCCCCCCACTGGCACTCTTGCTCTGTCTCTCAAATAAAATAAATAAATCTTAAAAAAAAAAAAAATCCTAGAAGAGAGTACAGGCAGTATCTCTAAAATTAACCATAGCAACATTTTTCTAGATAGGTCTCCTGAAGCAAGGGAAACAAAAGCAAAAACAAACTACTGGGACTGTGTCAAGATAAAAACCTGCACAGCAAAGAAAACAATCAACAAAACTAAAAGGGAACCCACTGAATGGAAGAACATATATGCAAATGACATATCCGATGAAGGGCTAGTGTCCAAAATATATAAAGAACTTCTTCAACTCAACACCAAAAAAATGAAATAAACCAATTAAAAAATTGGCAGAAGACCTGAAGATTTTTCCAAAGAGGACATACAGATGGCCAACAGACACAGGAAAAAATAGTCAACATCACTCATCATCAGGGAGATACAAATCAAAACCACAATAAGGTAATACCTCACACCCATCAGAATGGCTAAAATCAAAAACACAAGAAACAACAAATGTTGGTGAGGATGTGGAGAGAAAGGAACCCTTGTGCACTATCAGTGCGAATGGAAGCTGGTACAGACACTGTGGAAAAAAGTATGGAGGTTCCTCAAAAAGTTAAAAATAGAACTACCCTATGATCCAGCAATTGCACTACTGGGGGTTTACCTAAAAAATACAAAAACACTAATTCATAGGGATACATGCACCCCTATGTTTACTGCAGCATTATTTACAATAGCCAAGTTATGGAAGCTGCCCAGGTGTCCGTCCATAGATGAGGGGAAGAGGTTGGGGGATGGGTGAAATAGGGGATGGGGATTAAGGAGAGCACCTATAATGATCACTGGAGGATGTATGGAAGTGTTGAATCACTATGTTGGACACCAGAAACTAATATAACATTGTATAAAAAAAAAAAGTCTGAAAAAAAATACATGACCTATATTTTTAAAATGCAATAGATAGGTCTTGTCTATATTCAACTTACTTCATATTTCTTTTCTTTGTGTTCATGAGCCACTTTCTCAGTAAAAGTTGCTTGAGGTATCAAAGTAGGTTTCTGTGGAGCTGAATTCATATGCTTAAACCACTCATTAAAGGTTTCATTGGCTTCCTAAGATGTAAAATAAAATAGAAAAATACAAAACAAACACAAGTTTTCCATATGTTCTACACAGCTTTTAAAATTTGGTTCTTAGAAGTAATTTTGCAACATCAAGAAACAGAACTGTTCAGTATTTATTTTTTGCACACACAAAAAATCATTGTGAATAAATATTTTGTCAAGCGGTAAACGCTAGCAAGGTACATGTATATTGTGTTTTCTGGAACCTAGTCCTATCTCAAGCACTCCGGTCATATATGTATCTTGACACTTACCACTCTCTGATGTACGCATGTTTACTTGTCTGTCTTCATGACTAGCCTATTAGCTTCTAGAAGGCAAGGATAGACTGCTATCCACAGATGTCACCTAGAGCCTAGCCTGATGTAATTACTTCATTATTTGTTGAATGAATTTTAAATGAGTATGTTGTTAATTTTAGGTATAACAAGTTCAGATTATCTTGCCTTTTTCAGTTACTGCCCTCCCCCCCAAAAAAATATTTAAGTTGATACAGGCATTCAAAGAATCTTAAAACTAAGTTTCAGACATCTCATACTCTCTACAATGTGAGAAGTTCTTGGTCGGTTAGCGTTAATTAGAAGCTTATGCTGATGAAGGCCAGACCACGATTTCAATGCTCCTGTGGATCAGTCAGTACAACAGTCACAAGGGAGATAAGATAAAAAGTCAGCCACCACTTCTGGAAAAACAGTTCAAAGTCTGAGAGTGATTCAGAAATACCATCATGAAGATAGACACATTTGTGATTTTCTTTATAAGCTCACCAAATAAGCTCTAATGCACAAATGTTCTCTGATAGCATTATCATCTTCAGCGGGAAGTGGACTTTCCATTCCTTGTTCCTCCCACTGATTATAGATTTCTGCTATAGAATCCTGAGGAATTTTCACAAACACTTCTTTTGCAGCTTCATGCTTTTTTGAGGCTGTGAAAAAGATACACAATTTTTCAATATATGTGAAGTGCTGTATGGTGCTTTCTAAAGGAGTCAAATTAATTGGTTTGCAACTTTTACAGTCAGCTGTAAGCATCTCGAGTCCCAAAGTACTTCTGCTAAAGGTTTGGGTGATTCTTTCTACTTAATGGTCAAGCTTTTTCCTTATTTCAATGTGTCAAGTCACAAAAGGATTCACTTAATGCAGTTGCTTTTACCAACTTTTGTATCTTAAGGCAATTACATTTTTCAAAAGCCTTGAGATTATATGAAAAATTGATTAGGACAATGATAATGTTAAATGTTTTGTTTCATGATACTAGGCTTAATATAGAAAAATGGCTGTTTTGTCATCTGCCCTCCCCTCCCCCGTTGGAAGGATTAGAAAAACAAAAAAACCACAACAAAATAAAATTTAAGAATATATAGATTTGAACAAAAACTTGAAAAAAGAATATTAAAATCAAGCATACCCAAGAATTTTCTCATTATCGCATTGCCTTGTTTTAGTGCTTCTGCCCTCTGGGCTGGGTCAAATACCAACCAGTCAATTACGTCAATTTTTAAACGGTCCTCCTATTCATTTAATTGGAAAAAAGAAACATCAATTGTGCTTTTTTCTAATATATTCTGCAAATTAGTAGAATTAACTTACATCTGCACTTCTAGTAAACATGATTTTCCCTCAAGTTATACAAAATTATGAAAGAATCTAGCTTTCCTTAGTTTCACTTCTCACACTTAATAACTCTCTATTAAATTACAAAAAAGGGACGCCTGGGTGGCTCAGTCGATAAGCGTCTGCCTTTGGCTCAGGTCATGATCTCAGGGTTCTGGGATCGAGCCCCGCACTGGGCTCCTTGCTCAGCAGGGAGCCTGCTTCTCCCTTTGCCTGCCACTCCCCCTGGTTGTGTGCTCTCTCTCTGACAAATAAATAAAATCTTAAAAAAAAAAAAAAAAAAAAACCCTGGGAAAAAAATTACAAAAAAAACCTTCCTGGAGTGTGAATCTGGAATTAAATATTCTATGTCCCACCAACTTAACTAGGTGATTCCTTAACTGCTACTCTAAAATGTTTTTCTTTCTGAAAACAGGATAAGTAAACTACTTAAGAGTTAGTGATTGATCAAGTATCTAGAATAATCCAATGAGCAAATATCCAATGCTCACTTTTTTTCTGTTAAAGAAGCTTCCTTTTAACACAATACTACTGCAAATAATTTAAATCCCTTACATAAGACCTTAAGTCTGCTTGCTGCCAATTTCTAAAATTTAAAACGTTTTGGCTGACAAAGAAAAATTCTTTAAAAAAAGAAAGGAGCCAGAGTATGTTAAGGTGGAAGTTCACCAAAGAGCCACGTGAGGGATTATTAGGAGTTACGCACACATCTCTCCTGACCCTCATGTTACCTCAGTAGTGCTGGTATCTAGGGCTGGGGCCACGTCATGATGACTGAATTCACCATTATCTTTCTTCCGGATATTCTCGACTACAGTCTTTGTTATAGCTGCAATATCCAAATCTAAGGAATTTTTTTTTAAGAGACAAAAACAAGAATTAATCATTCACACTAATATTCTCTAAACAGTCACAATGATTTAGTAAATTGGAATAAAAATTCTTTAAAAATATAACATGTAAAGTATGAAAGACATTATAAAATTATAAAAGAAAATGCCGTAACAGGGATATTTTACACATGAGTTACAGTTTATTTTATTCCTAAAACAGAATTTCATCAAAAATTTCATTCTTTTTCTTTCAAAAGAAGATTTAAAACTAGAAAGATAAATGTTACTAATGCCAAAAGATAACTTGCCTGTGAAGCCCAACAAAAGTTCTCAACCATTTTTACCTGCTTCTTTAGCCAGCTCCAGGCAATGGTGGCGCTGCTCAAATTCTGTAACACCTTCCAAAAATAATGCATACTGGGCAACAGCTAGGTCTTGAGGCAAATGACAAGTATAAAATGCTATGAGATTTGTATGCTTCTCATTTATTAAAAGCTAAAAAACAGAAAAAGATCAAAGTATGTCAATAATAATAACAACAGGTTCTGGGATCAGAAGTGCTTTTTAAAAAATTCCCTTCAAAATTTCAAACATAATATGGGAGATTCATATAGATGTGGATTTGTGCCACTGAACAGAATGATTTTAAATTCCAAATAAAATATACTTATGATTGGGGTGCCTGGGTGGCTCAGATGGTTATGCGTCTGCCTTCGCGAAGCTCAGGTCATGATCTCAGGGTCCTGGGATCGAGTCCCACATTGGGCTCCTTGCTTGGCAAGGAGCCTGCATCTCCCTCTGCCTGCCACTCCCCCTGCTTGTACTCTCCCTCTCTCTCTCTCTCTGGCAAATAAATAAATAAAATCTTTAAAAATATATATATACTTATGATAATTAAAAGATCTCTTACAGATTCTGATGACTTTCCTGCCACTGAGCATTAAAACATTACCATTCTGATTTTTGTTTCCACCAAAACAGTAAAAAAAAAAAAAAATTGTGGATTCTTAAAATTTACCTGTATGTATGTCTTTAAAACTTCAATGGAAACTTCTTCCTTCATAGAAAAAAAAGATATAATTCAATTATAAACACAATTGCTTATGTGTACCAATGTATCTTTATAATAAAAATTCTGCTATTATGATTTAATGATTTTAATATTTACCATGGAGCAATGACTACATGCTAGGCTAAGTACTTAGCAAAGCTTATGTGCTGCCCAATTTAACCTTCCATAACTCTTTGTGGGTGATTACTATCATTGTTCACAATTTACACAGGAAGAAACTAAGAGTTTCTAAACTAAGGCACTTCGGAGGTTTTATTTACCCAGAATTATATACTAGAAGCTGCTGAGTAAGGATGTGAACCCAGGATTCTTACTCCAAAGCCTAAGCTTTCAACTACTGTATCATTCTGCCTTCTACATGTACTGCCAAAATGTTACCATCATTTAGGAAAAAGAAACAACAACAACAAAAAAGAAAACAAAGGTTTAAAAAGTAGTTTGGTTCAGTTAGCTTTGCTGGTTGATTTAGGCCTGGGTACCAATGAGGATAAAGTTATGAATTTATCAAAAACCACACAGGGGCGCCTGGGTGGCTCAGTCCGGTTGAGCATCTGACTTTAGCTCCTGTCATAATCTCAGGGTGCTGGGATCCAGCCTCATGTCGGGCTCCCCGCTCAGCGCGGAGTGGGCTTGTCCCTGTCCCTCCCCCTTGCTCGTTTACCCGTGCTAATAAAATCTTTTAAAAAAATTACTTAAAACACACACACACACACACACACACACACACACACACACAGAGAGATTCTGTGTCCATACACTATAGAGCCCTAAAGGGTCACCCACAGTGAATTATCATTGAGTGACCATACAAGACCATATAGAAGACTTCTATGCCAGGGTGCTTGGGTGGCTCAGTCGGTTGTCTGCCTTCAGCTCAGGTCATGATCCCAGGTCATGAGCAGGGAGCCTGCTTGTTCCTCTCCCTTGGCCCCTCCCCCCACTTATGCTCGCTCTCTCTCAAATAAAATCTTAGAGAAAAAAAGAAAAAAGAAAAAAGACTTCTGTACCCTTACCACCATTTCTAGAAAATAACAACAAAAAAGTAGCATGTTTTTCTGATGAGAGGCATATAGCATCACCCCTGCGAAGGACAGTAAATTGTTCTTTTTTATTTACTTTGATCTGTAGTCCCAGAGTGTGGAAAAACAAAATGAGGTGAGTCATGAAGCGGAGGAGGTGTCCAGGTAGATTGTTTCTGCTTTTGGAAAGCCATTTGTTAAATTCATTCATCAAACCTACAAGCCATCAAAGCAAAAATTCAATAATAGGGATAAAAACCAAAAGAACAGAAATAAACATTACTAAGGATATTCACTGTATTCCTATAGTACTATGAAATCACTACCTCATTGTTAATAACCCCCACATAAAACAGACCCAGGATTAAATTCAAACTCTATTATCTAACAATTAATAGTTACATTCAAATAGGCTGATATAAAGATTAAAAGATGTGGTGAGTCATGCACTGTTTTGATAACTTTTTACAAAACTGCCATAAGAAAACAAAGAACTCGCAGAAAGTAAAACAAAAGTATAGTATCTTACCATCAATGTCTCCCAGGATAAGGAATTTTTGAACTATATGATAATGTTCTTGATTCTCTTCCAAAACTCTCTGAAAAAATTTTTACATTTTCCATAAATCTCCCAGTGGTCATTCTATAGTATGTATTCATTAGTAAACTAAAATGTCAACTTTTGAAACAACATACATAAAGGAAAAGTTGCATATCAGGGGTCTTACGAGATCAAAACAAATGTGAGGAAGAGAATGCCTTTGGAATATACTCCAGCTGAACAATCCTTGAAAGCAGAGAACTGTGATAAAACAATTTAATCTCTGAATATTTTCATGGTGAGCCAGAAAGGAAGGGCACATGTAACCTAAGCAAAACAAACTATAAGATTTCTTCAAAAACGAACAGCAGTTCTTGAAAGTATTCCTTGTGTATTCTCTTCTGCACACGGCACCAAGCATAACAGAAACCACCAAAATAGTGATTAGACAGAGTAGAAAAAACTACAAGTGAACTGCTGTTGCACTGTTTGGAAGCAAATAGTTTATTTCTTTTTTGTCAAATATATTTTAATTTTTATTGCATTATCTAAATTTTCTTTCAGCATTCATTCTTGTTTACATTCAGATCTTTGCTCCATCTGGAACTGATTTTGAAATGTGGCATGAGGAAGGGATTTAGCTCTGTTTTCCTCCAGATACAAAGTCAATCATGCCCATACCATGTGTGTAAATAAACCATCTCTCTTCCTTTGAAATGAAAGATCGCCTCTGTCATCTATGGAGTGCTAATACATATTTGGATCTAACAACGACGTCTGTATTTCACTGATCTATTCATTCCTGTGCTAACTGCATATTGTTTTGTTGTATACTTATACTGTTTTATTATTGAGTAAGTCAAGTACTTCATAATATTATTCCTTTCCAAATTTTCCTGCCATTCTCACTTATTCTTCTACTTGTAAAATTTTCTGTTCAGAAATAATCCCCCAAAGTATTAGGTTTCTATGTTAATTTTGGAATGGCTAATATTTACATCAAATCCTCTCATCCAGGAACATGTACATCTATTGACTCATGTCTTCCAGTAAGATTCTATAGTTTCTTTATGAAAGTCCTCAAACCCCTAGTTAATTTTATCCTATATATCTTATAGTTTGGGTCAGTAATTTAAAGGGACTTTTTTGGGGGGAGGACTAAATCCTTTTCTAATTAGCTGTGGAAAGTACAGACAGGCTATGATTTTTTGGGTAGCTTTGTCTTGAATTTAGGTACTTAAAAAACTCTCAATTCTTATTAATTCTTTTATTAATCCCAGTAACTGATTGAATCTTGAGTTTCTAGATTTACACTTTTATCATAAGTAAATATTCCCCCCTTTCTAATATTTGTATCTATTCCTTTACTTGTTTTATTTTCAATTACCTGGAATCTCCAAAATAACAGACTGGTAATAAACACTTGATAGAAGAAGCATTAATTTCTTTACTATACAAAGAGGTCATATATAGTATTAAGGAAAAGATAAAACTCAACAGAAAAATAGGTAAAAGATCTGAACAGGAAATTCACAAATGGTCAATAAACACAGGAAAACTTGCTAGCCTTATGAATAAACAGGGAAATATAAGTAGTACAGTGAGTTCCTACATCCCACCTAATCTGATGGATTAGCAAAAAATTCAAAGTGTGATATTTGGGACTCATGAGAATGCAAGGAAATGGCCTCATTAATAAATTACTTATGGGAGTATGAATTAAATGCTACAACCAGGTGATTAATTTAATATACAGCTACCCTTTAACTCAGCAACTCTGCTTTTAGGACACTTATCCTAAAATAGAGGACTAGTAGATAAGCATATATGTATATAAGAATGTTCACTGCAGTGCTAGAAACAACCTAAATACCATCAAAAGAGGAATGATTAAAAAGAATAAGTCAGGTTACATTAAAATCTATATCCACTAACTTGGAGAAAGTATCATTAAATGGAAAAAAAAAACAAAAAACAAAAAGCAAAAAACAAAAACCAAACAACTGGGGTGTGTGGGTGGCTCAGTCAGTTAAGCATCCGGATTCTTGATTTCAGCTCAGGTCATGATCTCAAGATCATGAAATTGAGCCCTGTGTCCAACTCCATGCTGGGGCTCTGTGCTGGGCATGGAGGCTGCTTAAGATTCTCTCTCTCCCTCTGCCCCTTCCCCCCCATGCAATCTCTCTCTCTCAAAAAAGCAAATAAATAAAAACAAAACACCCCCCCACCCCCGGCCAAGTTGTAGAGTAATGTATGTAGTATGATGCAAAAAACAACAACAAAAATCAAAATCCTATTTTGGAATATCCACATTATTTACACATATTTCTAAGAGTATGGAGAAGGATATAAAAGACTATATAGCTATATATTTTATCATCTCTGGGGAATGAGAATAACCATAAAGTGGTTAGGAGGGAGTTATTATATAGGTTTTATTTATATCTTTGGATTATTTTGTTATATACTTCAGTTATTTAAAATTATTTAGGAGAATATTACCTAAAAATATTAATTATTTTAAGATCTAGCAAAAGTCCTTGTTAATTTTCCATTAATATTTCTCTTTTCAGAAAGGGATAAATTAGCTTACGTGCATACCCTTATTTTTAGATGAAACCAATGCTGAACAAAAGAGACAGAAATGATGTATCATTTAAATTTGCAATTAAGTCTCTTCCTTTTAAAGAATGTCTCTCATTTAGGGGCACCCAGGTGGCTCAGTCATTAAGCGTCTGCCTTTGGCTCAGGTCATGATCCCAGGGTCCTGGGATCGAGCCCCGCATCGGGCTCCCTGCTCAGTGGGAAACATGCTTCTCCCTCTCCCGCTCCCTCTGCTTGTGTTCCCTCTCTTGCTGTCTCTCTCTGTCAAATAAATGAATAAAATCTTTAAAAAATAAAAATAAAAAAAATAAAGAATGTCTCTCATTTAGGGGTTCCTGGGTGGCTCAGTCAGTTAAGCGTCTGCCTTCAGCTTAGGTCATGATCTCGGGATCCTGGGATCAACCTCCATGTCAGGCTCCCTGCTTAGTGGGGAGTCTGCTTCTCCCTCTCCCTCTGCCTTCCCCCCCACCCCGCTTGTGTTCTCTCAAATAAATAAATAAAATCTTAAAAAAAAAAAAAAAAGAATGTCTCTCATTTAGATAAGAGGTAAGAAAATATAAGTTTCATTTTATTTTTGCCTTTCAGATACATGGCACAACAGCATAACTTGTTTCCTATTCTAGTTATCCTAAAACGTTCCTACTAATATTTACCTTTTTATCAGTAGCTTGAAGTTCTTCAAATACCTTTTCTAAGGTCCAACTTTAAAAAGAAAACAGGAAAGGGATAAAACAGTATTAATAATATGAACAAGGGCTACAAAATAAAACTTTACAGAGCATACTGCAAATCATCAGGACAAAAAAACAAAACAACATACTCACTTTGCTTCCAAATATTCCCTAGGGAGTTCTTCAGTTTCATCCAGATTCACTACTGACGTCCGGATCTCCTGTTCTACCAAACTGTCAACCATCACCCGAAAGTAGGCCCACACTGTGTCTTCCCAGGTGTCGCAGACAGGAAGCAGCTTTTTCCCCCATGCCAAACCAGAAACACATACACAGTCAACAATGGGGGCGGGGGGGACGGGGAAGCAGTTACTTCCATTGATATGGACTATAAAGTCATTTTAATGACATAAAACATAGTGGATTGTAAAATACCATATGAAATAGCTTTTTACCCCCACCCACACCACATCTTCTAAAAAGTTTGAACTATTAATAGATTTTTTCCATACTCAGTTCACAATAGCATCAATTTTCCATGTTGATGTAAGATGGTGTATCGACTAATTATTATAACATCCCTCAAACAGCTATAAAATGCAGGGGGTGGTGGGGTTTGCAAGAAGTGCGCGCACACACACACACATGCAAGACAATCCCAACAGTCACTGTACCTTAGTGGTGCCTCTGTAAAAACCTATGAGCACTATGAGTCATCAATAAATGTGTGTTGTAAAAAAATATACGTATGTATTGTAATTAAATTTACAATTCTTAGAAATTAAAGTCTGATTCCATGTATTAAAACATCATTTGGTGTATGGCATACATGAAATTAAGCAGCTCAAGTCACTATTCTATTTCATGATTATGCTGTCACTGCCACTCTTAGAAAGTAGCTTAAGCTTATAAAATTTATTACATGATTATTAGAATATGTATCTGATTTTGTCCCATAGGAAAAAGGAAGAATTAAAATAGATTACATACCTGTTTGAGATTCCCACTTAAAGCTGCATAAATTGCCCTCTCGTATCTATTAAAAAGTTCCTGAAATACAATGAATATAAATTTGAAATAGTTTTCTTAGTATGTCAATTTTTTTCATAATCTGGAATTTTACAATGTCTTCTAAACTGAACTTATTTATTCACTTGATAGTTTCTAAACTTTAGTTAAAGATCTAGTGGGGCAACAAGAAGGACTCCTTGGTTTGCTGATACAGTTAGTGCTGAAATCTTCAGGAAAAATCAACCATCTAAATTTCAAATACAGGACGAAAGATCCAACTCTAACGATGCTCTGATTACTTATCATAGTCAAATTTTATTCCAGATAGAAGTGATGTAGGTGTTTTCCTCTAGGAAGTTCCTAAATACCTAACGCTACTTGATACTTATCTAAAAACATCAAAACAAGGCACCTGGGACCTGTCCTGCATCAGTCTGCATTTAATTCCTAAGCAGGACTAACTATATTCATCAAATTAGTCCATTTTACTATCAGATTCTGTTGATGGCATTTCCTGTTTTCTTATCATCTAAACAAGACTTCAGAGATTTGCACTATATACCTGAGTCCTCCTCTGCCTTTGTTTCCAATCACCCGCTAGACCACTCTTGCTCCCTTCCTTTCCACCATCAATATTATCCTAGGACAGGACCTTAATACTTAGTGTCTGAATAATTCCGACAGGCTCCTAACTAGTTTCTCAGCCTTCAGTCCATTCCATTTTTAAGCCTATTTTTCACTGTCATGCTGATCTTCTTAAAGCACTGTTGCCATGTGCCCTCGAGGTTTTGATGGTTCACTACTATATAGGATATACTCCTTTAGAGCAACACTTGAGGACCACCAACGCCTGATCTTAACTTATCTTTTTCAATCATCTTTTCCATTAGTTCTGTTACAACCTTTGTTTTAAAAATATGAATTTGTTCCAGTGCAACTGATCTATCAGGGAACAACTTAAACATAATGCAAATTTCTCATAATGCACAATTTCATCTACAAGAAATACTAGGTGAATGCAGAAAACCACACCTAGCTGAATGGAGCCAGTTATAAATACACAAAACTAACATACTTCAAACATCTACCTGCTACCTCACTTCATTAGGTGTATTATAAGCTACCTCCATCCATATCAAGTGTTACAATTTTCATTTTAATTTCAGCTAACCTCCTTCTACACCTCATAGCTGCAACCCCTGACACTCAATTCCATAAGTAAACTTCAGTGCTTTTTCAAGGTAAGGTGCTACATTTATTGTAGTGTTTGTGTATTTCCTGTTTAACAGTGTTTTGTTAAGTTTTTATCTTTTGATGTATCACCGATGGTTTTTTAGTACTGTGCTCGCAACTCTATTTTCCCGAAAAGACCTGTGGGTTTTCTGCACAATTCTGCATGCTGTTGTGATTTTTTTAGGAATGCACAGGTCATGTGGTGTCATAACAGAACTGACTCTATTTCCTTTCGTGAGCTTTCTGCTCCAACCTGATAGAACTACCACCTTCCCTTGGGTTTTCCAACTTACACATCCTACCAAGAATTCCTTCCTCTTCTTTTCACACCCAACAACTCAAATCCCAGTAATTTTTCAAACTGCGATTCAATTCTTTCTCCTAGGAAGCCTCTGCTTATTCTCTGAATTCATTTGGTACCTCCTTTGTATTTTTGCCTTTTATCAGTGTTTAATTCTTAGTACTTAGTGTCTGAATAATTCTGATGGGTAGTTAAGCCTGCCCACCCCTATTCTTCAATTTGATCAGAAGTTTTCTGAAAACAGGGGCGCCTGCCTGGCTCAGTCAGTAGAGCATGCAACTCAATCTCAGGGTTGTGAGTTCGAGCCCCACACTGGGTGTGGAGCCTACTTAAAAAAAGTTTTTTGAAAACAAACTTTAATCTTCTAGCACTCTGAATGTTTCACAGCACCATTAGCAGGCTTGCAATTAATTAGAGTAAAAATCAGTATCAGTAAAGATTTTCTTGTATCTTACATCTTCTGCCATTCTCCAACAACTTATTTTCCAAATGATTCTATATGGATTCCCTTCTACAGGTTCTAATTCTGTTCCTATAAAACAGTAAAAGAAATAAAAATTTATAGTTTAAAATAGAGAACTCCTTATTTCAACAATTTCTAAAAACAAAAGCTATGCTTCATAAAGACTGGCATTTAGAGCTAAATATATCCCTAATTCTCAGAATCAAATCTACTAAAATACCTCCATTCACATTAGGGTCATGATAGAGTTTCCAGCCTTCAAGTGTTGCAGCTCTCCATGCCTGACCACAACGTTTACAGAGTCGTTGTGCCTTTAGAAACAAAAAAGAGCAGTCAGTTATGTAACCAATGCGGTACTGGAAAAGTACTTGTGCTTTATAGAAAAGTATAAGCAGGGGCACCTGGGTGGCTCAATTGGTTAAGCATCTGCCTTTGGCTCAGGTTACGATCCCAGAGTCCTAGGATCGAGCCCCACATCAGGCTCCTTGCTCAGCTGGGAGCCCGCCTCTCTCCCTCTCCCCCTCCCCTCCACTTGTGCTCTCTCTCTCTCAAATAAATAAATAAAATCTTTAAAAAAAAAAAAAGTATAAGCAATATATGTCAGGATTAGATAACTTAAAGCACGATGTTGCAAAGGACAATGTAGACAACTTCGCCACCAGCATGCATGTCTTTTCTGTGGTCTCTGCCTTTCTTTCTTTCCCTAATAATCCCTTTGCTCTTTGATTTTGGGCTTACTAATTGGCTCCCATGGTGCCCACAAGCATTTAATTCTGCTAGAGACAAATGCGGCTAAAGAAGTCGAGGACCCCTGATTCACACGAAAGTATTATGCAAACACTGTTAGTCTCTACAATGACAAGGCGCTAGTGCTCACTCGGCCCGCTTATATTTATGTTAACTGTGACCAAACAGATGAGCTTCGACTAATCAGTGAAATAGATACGTAATCTCTTTAGGAACTGTCTCTCCCCCATTTAGTTCATATGGTTTGGGTAAGATCCTATGATCCCACCTCTGAACTCTAAGATTAGGGATGTGACCTAGTAAGAATCACTCCTAGGGCTCTTGCTGGAGATAGTGAGGAGACACACTCCTTCTGCTGCAATTGCTAGTTGGCAGAAGGATGTAAGCCTGGGGCTGCTGGGCCATCACTGACATGAGGAGTGGCTTCTTGAGAATGAAGCCACAGAGAGAGGGACAGAGCCAAGAGCCTGGGAAAGAGATGGTATCCTAGGGACATCTTTTGAATCCCTGGATCCCACTTAAAACCAGATATAACCCTCTATACTTCCCTGTTCCATAAACCAATCAATTCCTCCCTTGTAAATAACCTGAGTTGGGTTTCTATCACTTGAACCTAGAGAACCCAATTAATATGACCAGTTAAAGAATATCCTACCCCAAACATCATTCTAGATTTGTTGCTATTAAAAACTATAAATGTAGTAACATGGAAAAATGTTTTGATATGCTATCTAAAAAAGGATAAAACCTGTATATAGAATCTTGAAAACATTTTTCTAAGCAAAATAAATCAGATACAAAAGAACATATATTGCATGATTCCACTCACGTGAAATAGCTAGAATAGACAAATTCATACAGAGAGTAGATTAGAGGTTGCCAGGGGCTGAGGGAAGGGAGAAATGGGGAGTTATTACATAATGGTTACAGAGTTTCTGTTTGGGTTGATGAAAAGGCTTTTGGAAACATAGTGATGGTTTCACAAAATTGTAAATGCAATCAGAGGCACTGAAATGTAAACCAAAAATGGTTAAAATGACAAAATGTGTTATATATATTTTACCACAGTGGAAAAAAAATGCATAATGCAATGTATCAAAACTATTGACTTCTATATTTTAAATACAAGATAAAGGATGAATTATATGGTATGTGAATTATATCTCAATACAGTTGTTAAAAAAACCTCAATGTATTATACTATGATTATGATGACGTTCAAAAGAGGTACAAAAGAAAGGTCTTATCAAAAGATAATAAACACAAGTGCTGGCGAGGATGTGGAGAAAAGGGAACCCTTGCGTACTGCTGATGGGAATGCAAACTGGTGCAGCCACTGTGGAAAACAGTAAGGAGGTTCCTTAAAAAATTTAAAATAGGAAAACCATATGATCCAATAATTCCACTTCTGGGTATTTATCTGAAGAAAACAAAAACACTAACTTGAAAATATATATACACCCCCATGTTCACTGCAGCATTATTTACAACAGCCAAGATACAGAAACAACCTAAGTGTTCACTGACAGATAAATGGATAAAAAGATGTGGTACATAGATATAAAATGGCATCTGCACCAACACGGATGGACCTAGAGGACATTATGCTAAGTGAAATAAGTCAGACTAGGAAAAATATCATGTGACCTCTCTTATTATATTTGGAATTAAAAAGGTAAACAACAAAAGCAGCTCATAAATACAGAGAACAGTGGTTGCCAGAGGTGGGGGTTGGGAGAAATGGATGAAGGGGGCCAAAAGGTAAAAGGAAAAAAGAAAAAGAAAAAAAATCTTGTTCTCTTGTCAAGTCTTTCTGAGGCTCTAATACTTAGTTTCTTCATATGTAAGGTGAAAATGTTAATAATAATGAGAGTTCTCATTTATTGAATATTTACTATGAGCCAGACACTGTGCTAGCTACTTCACATGAATTACCTCACTTGATCCTCATATTGACCCAACGAGAGAGGTGCTAATTATGTGCCTGTTTAATAGATGAGAAAACTGGGGCCCAAAGGTGATTAGCTTACTCATGACACACAGTGAGTGGTAGAGCCAGACTGACCACACTGTAATAGAATAGGCACTGAACTGGGATCAGAGCCTTGCATTCCAGCCTTGATTATTTCACTAATCCTGTGACCTTGGAAGTCACTCAAGCTCTCTGGGTTTCAGGGTTGTATTATTATTTGCTTGTAAATGGAAACGATGGAAAATATGCACTTTATTTAAGTCCTTGCTACCTCTAAGAAAAAAAAAGGCACAAAAAAAAAGAGTGCTGTAAGTAAATAATAATAATAAAAAACCCCACTACCTGTAGTTACGTAAAGGTAGTGAGACCTTGAGAATTTTTGTTTTTCAAGCCTTCAGTAAGTGATATTTTTGTTTTCTGTTTTTTAAAATACATCCTTATTTGCCACTGTTATTTCCCACATCACCAGGCAGAGGGGCTGGAACTTAAATATTTTCTGAATAAAATAAGTATGTAATAATCACTTCTTTTCTTAATTAAAAAATAAGAATGATGCTTAATAATTCAAGACTTACTACCATAGGAAATTACAATAGTTTGAACTAACATATATCTACCTAAAGAACATCACCAAGAAGACTGCAGAACAGGTGCAAGCTCCCAGGTATCAGACTGTCTCACCTCAAGAGTCAGCCAAGCCATCCAGTAAGCTAATTAGATACTTTACATTCTATACATAAGATTTTAACTATCACAAAAGAGATTTTTAAAAGTAAGATTAAAAGGAAGAAGTCTGAGGGCCATTCAAGGGTAAATAGTGTCACCTAGAAAAGCAATCAGGGTCAGACACATTCTTAACTCTTAAAAATCAGAACTAAAGGACGCCTGGGTGGCTCAGTCGGTCGAGCGTCTGCCTTCGGCTCAGGTCATGATTCCAGGGTGCTGGGATTGAGTCCCACATCGGGCTCCCTGCTTGGCGGGGAGCCTGCTTCTCCCTCTGCCTGCCGCTCCCCCTGCTTGTGTTTTCTATCTCTCTGTGTGTCAAATAAATAAATAAAATCTTTAAAAAAAAAAAAAAATCAGAACTAAAAATAAGGGGGTTATGCCTAGGGTATGAGGTACAACACAGGGAGGCAAAATCTGACTTCTTAAAAAGAATTTTCTATTAGAGTTGCACAAACAAGAATGTACTGCCTTCTGAAAACGTTCAAACAGAAGGGAGATCCAGAAATACTGTGGAAGAGATTACTGCATCGAGGAGACATACTAGGTGTCACAAAGATCCCTTATAATTTAAAGAGTCTATGACTTTGAAGGGGCACCTGGGTGGCTCAGTCGTTAAGCATCTGCCTTCGGCTCAGGTCATGATCCCAGGGTCCTGGGATCGAGCCCCACTTCGGGCTCCCTGCTCCACAGGAAGCCTGCTTCTCCCTCTCCCGCTCCCCCTGCTTGTGTTCCCTCTCTCGCTGTGTCTCTCTCTGTCAAATAAATAAATAAAATCTTTAAAAAAAAAAAAAAAAAAGAGTCTATGACTTTGAAACTGAAGAAGCAGGGATATATGACTTACCTCTTCTGTCATTCCAGCACGGATTAAAGTGAAAAGATACTTGAGTAATCGGACTTCATCTTCTCTATCCAGATCATCAAGGGGCATTTTTTGTCTAATGGGAGCATCTGGGTCCTACCCGCCCCCCCAAAAAAATCAAGGATAAATTCTTTGTACATTTTAAACATCACCCAGAGATGATAAATCTTCTGAGTTTATATACTGAAATAAATTTATTTACAATTTAGTTAAGTAACAAAGGGAGTGAGAGTATCACAGGTGTTCCGGATAGCCACACAACTGTCTGCTGCCCATTCAAAACAAACTCTGCTGGCCCACAAAGGTACACGCCTAGGTCAGGCAAGGCGGTAACACCACTATGGCAGCCTAGCCAGACAATTCTAAAAATGCCACTCACCATTCAAGCTGACATGAGCTGTACTCTGTTGTAGCAATTACACAACCAAGTTAATTCTAAACAGAATTAGGCCTAGATGGAGAATGAGCACAGAGAAAAAACTAAAGGGGGAGGCGACAATACATTCTGTGACTTGAAAATGCTGAGCTCGTACTTTGAGAACATATGGGAAGAGAGCCCATTATGGAACTAAGGCCAAATAAAACACACCGGTGTCCAATAAAAAAATGTTTTAAGAACACATTTCTAGTAAATAAAATCCACCTAAAACAGTTATTCCTACTATTTTTCATAGAACAAAATGTGCCTTTAAACATTTGGGATAACATACTGTCCTCACTTTTGCAGCAAAGAGCACATGTGATCTTCATGATGAATTTTAAGTGAAAAACTATTTTAATGTGACTCTTATTTCAAATGTTACTAAGTATATGGTATTATGAATATCGATTCAGAAAATAACGTTCATAATAGGTGAAATAGCTCTTTCACAAATATTTTGCAGACTGATACAATCATTCCGTTTTGGAACACGGTCTCTTTCTGGCAAGAAGGAAATCACCACTTTCCAGATGTTAAGATTAAATGATTTTTAGTTGCTTGCTACAGGGTAATTTAGCTATGATTTATTCCAAGCTCTTCTAGTAGTTACCAAACAATTTTCATCAAAACCACTTTTGTTACTCAATGGAATTCTATCAATTTTTCCAATTGTTACTTATTTCTCTCACTTTTCATTATAAACATTTAGTTCACATGTCTCCACCTGTCACAAAGCTCTACTCCTTTATTTCTACAAGAATTAGACTCCTGTTCTTTTCAAATCTACTGTTATTCCTATTACTCATATCCTAGAATGACCTTTCTAACCTCAAGCTAATTCAAAGGTTTTTTTTCCCTGCTTTTTATATATAAGAGCTTTCATAAATCATCACCTCATAGTTGAAGAATCAAAACTTACTGTAAGACCAAAATAAATTTGTTTTTACAGCTGGCAAATCACTTTCTCTACCTTCTTTTACAATTTACAAATCAGAGGCCATAGATATGTTCAAATACATTCCATCAAATTCAAATGCAACTGAGTAGTTTGAGTTAAACGGTACATGCAAACCTTTGGGAAACCAAAACAAGGATCTGTGTGAAAGAAAATTCTCAGCCTTTAAAAAACAATCACGGAACCTTGAAGACAACTTTCATTTCAATGAAACTTACCAATTCGGTGACAAGGGGACGGACACTTCCTATGTAAGAAGGTAGCTGCCGCTGTTTTAGGGTATGTAGGGTATTTTCCCTGCAAGAAAAAGCACAAAAGTTTTTACAACAGTAATTTTAGTAGGTTTATTTAAAACAATAAAATCAAGTCAAAGTAAGAAAAAGTACAAACACAGAAAAACATGCAAAAACACTAAACAGAAAGAGGTATTTTAGCTCAGATGACTAATGATGCTGAACATGTTTACATGTCTTTATTGGCCATTCATCTCTCCGCTTTTGTGAGGTACCTGTTCAAATCTTTGCCCTTTTTTTTTTTTTTACTGCATTATCCTTTTATTATTGAGTTGTAGTTCTCTATCAGCTACAAGTCTTACATGTTTCTTCCAGTGTGTGGCTTGCTCCCTTTTATTTTCTTAATGATGTCTTTAATGAGAAGTTATTCATTTTGATGAAGTCCAATCAATTTTCCCCAATTATTGCTTCCTATGACCTAAGAAACTCTTGCCTATCCCAAGTCACAAAGATGTTCTCCTATGTTTTCTTCTAAAAGCTCTGTGGTTTTAGCTTTCGTGATCCATCTTGAATTAAATGTTGGGTATGGTGTGAGGGAGGTGTCAAGGTTGACCTTTTTTTGCATCAATACCCAGTTTTTTCTGCATGGTTTGTTGAAAAGACATTCATTCCCCCCACTGGACTGCTTAATGCCTTTACTGAACACCAACTGACCATCTAATGTGGGTCTGCTTTTGGGTTCTATATTCTGTTCCACTGATCGGTAAGAAAAGGAGACTAACCATAAAAAATGTGCAAAAAAATCCTTAAGGCATTTTTACCTTAAATTTTTAAATTTTAAATGAAAATTTCTTTTTTCCAGAAAAATCGTAACTCCTCGAGATTTAATTTTTAACAAACACTGAATAGCACTAATTTCCTAGTCAAGCAGAGAAAAGCTATAACAATGGACTTGCAGACTTTGTACAGGCGTAACTGAAACACCATCTGAACTTTTTCTTCAAGACTTGAAATAAACTGTCCCTTTAACCTAGGGATGCTGTTTGGTTTCAAGATCCTAAAATAATTTAGAAGGATTAAAGCATTAATGACCAAAGTTTTTTTTAAAAAATCACAAGTAGCTGGAAACATAGCTGAAGTATCTTCTTGATGATCGAATTACAATTATTAAGAAAATATAGCCAGTTAACTGTTTGAAAACACAAATCAGACCATGTCATTATTCTATTCTCAAGGTTTTCTATCACATACAGAATAAAGTCCCACAGCCTTACCCTGGGCTGCCTATAAAGGTCCTAGAGGATTTGACCCTCTGCAATCTCATTGCCTACCATACTTTTCTTTGCTGTGTTCACACTGGCCTCCTTGTGTAAATATTCTACATTTTCTGGATCTTTGCAGTTTTTGTTTCTGCCCACAACACTTGTCGCCCAGATGTTTGCATGTTTTGCCTCCTCTCACTCACTACTTGTTACTTCCTTAGAGAGGTCTGCCCTGATTACCTCTTCTATTTAAACCTGTACCCATTGTCATCCTCTATCTATTAACTCCGACTCTTTTTTTCAAAGCTCTACTTACCCAACAGGCTAAATATTTGTGGTCTAACTCTCTTAAACAATTATAACACTTTACATAAAGGCAGAGTTTTTATCTGTTTTGCTGACAGACTGAATAAGCAGTAAGAACTGAATAAATATTGTTGAAAGATAAACAAAACCAATGTTGAGTGACTTTACGAATAAATGTTTAGTAACTTACCAATACACTGATTTTGCATAAAACTCAATATTATCGGAAAAATCTCCAATTTCATCTTTGGCAATGCTCTCTAGCCAATCCACCACCAGCTAGGAAAGAGAGAGAAAAAAAAAGAGTATTAACTATAAAATCTGTCAGTGTTTTATTTGAAGTGGTACTTACATCCTTAATTCAAAAAAGGTTTGTTTAAAAAAATACCAACAATTTTTCCAACCATTTTTTACTTTTTTAAGATATACAAATATGGCAAAAGAATGAAATGTTCTATACAATTCTTAAAAGGCTATTCCTGCAAATACTAGGGCCATTATTCAAAAACTGAAGAACAAGGTTCTTAATGCCTTTTAATTACAAGTGAAAGATCAAGAAGAAAAAAATTTTTAATGTTTTAAACTTAAAAAAGTTTAGTTCTCTGTATGTCATTTACCTTTTCTCCATGTTTCATAAAAAAATATTTCAAAATTCTAGTCATACCTGACTTTGGCGGACAAGTGAATCTCGCTGAAATAATGCTTCCACCACCACTTTCTCACTGGCATTAAGAGCCTATTAAAAAAATTATTTGAAGGAAAGAAAAAAAAAGATGTTCTAAGAATATTATTTTAAAGTGAATCTGACATAATTATATTTAATTACCCATAAACATTTAACCATACAACAAATCTGGATATTCATGTTTCAAAATTTTTCCTAAGTAAATTTCAAACTGCTACATCAATTTGCAGCTGCTCTTACTTGATACTTTAATTCTTTGGCTACACTCGGAATTTTAAAACGTTACTTCCCCAGAGGTGGTGTTGTGGGGAAATATAAAACATAGAACAAAATGAAATAAACAAAAAAGTCTTAATAAAGGGCAGTATGTAGTCATGTGACATATCAGAAGGTGAACATTTAAAAACTTTAAACTCTTTTCACTTTACATAGCAGAAGTTGATAGGTAATAAAACTTAACAATCCAAGGGTCTTAAGACTGACTTTAAAAGCCAACTTCACATAAATATTAGCAAGTAATATTAAGCAGTATATCAAAAGGTAAGATATTGTGACCAGTAGAAGCACGGGTCAAATCTATTAATTAATCCATCTTATTTGTGGGTTAAAGGAAAAAGCAACGTGAACACCTTGATAGATGCCAAACGTCACTTGATAAAAATATCTTCATAAATTAGAAATAGAAGAATGTTTTGTCAATATAATAGACAATCCAGTTGAAACCTATAGCAAATGATAACTATAGAGAGACATTCCTTCAAAATTGAGAAGATGGGGCACCCGGGTGGCTCAGTTGGGTAGGCATCTGACTTTGGCTCAGGTCATGATCTCGGGGTCCTGGGATTGAGTCCCACATTGGGCTCCATGCTCAGTGGGGAGTCTGCTTGTCCCTCTTCCTATGCCCCTCTCCCCCCGCTTGCACTCTCTCTCTCTCAAATAAATAAAATCTTTAAAACAAACAAACAAAAAAATCAAGACAGTGAAAAGAATTCCTGTCAATTATTCAACTTTACTTTAAAAGTTCTAACTAATATATAAATCCAGAAAAAGAACTAAGTAGTAATAAGTATGGAAAAAACATCAAAGTCATCACTATTTGTAGACTGGAATGAAACAGTGTTTATAGGGGCACCTGGGTGGCTCAGTCATTAAGCATCTGCCTTCAGCTCAGGTCATGATCCCAGGATCCTGGGATCAAGCCACACGTCGGGCTCCCTGCTCTGCGGGAAGCCTGCTTCACCCTCTCCCGCTCCCCCTGCTTGTGTTCCCTCTCTCGCTGTGTCTCTCTCTGTCAAATAAATAAAATCTTAAAAAAAAAAAAAAAAGTGTTTATAGAATGAATAAATTAAAAGACTGAAAGATATTAAAACTATTTTAGGTGAAAGAGCAGATTAACAGACATGTATGACTGAAATCATTTACTATAAAAATGTTTATTTTCTCCTTTTTTGATGTATTTATAGTTGTTTCAAACATGAATTACTTTTATAATCAGAAAATAAAAAGCAATTAAACCCCAAAAGGCTACCTGGTCTTTATGATTTTAAAGGCATATTTTTACGTAGTTTCCATGTTCTTCAAACAGATTATTAAAAAATGATGGGAGATTTATGATCTTGTTCTGGAGAGCTAACATAATACACCAAAACTGGATGAGGATAAGTCACAAAAAAAGAAAATACATTTGCAAAAGTTCTCAATAAAATATTAGCTAATAAAATTTAGTAGTATATTTAGGAATATATGATAACAGAGTTTATCCTACTTGAAGATAACTCAACATTAGGAAAATGCAAGCCATTACATTAATAAATAAAGCAGATATTCATGGAAGCTAAAACATATCTGATTGCATTCAATACGCATCCCAGCTCTTAGCTAGTTAAGAGGAAAAAAAAAAAAGCAAAACCCTTAATCTGCAATAAAACAAAAGCATTCTTTTTTTTTTTTTTTTAAAGATTCTATTTATTTATTTGACAGAGAGCAAGAGACACAGCGAGAGAGAGAACACAAGCAGGGGGAGGGAGGAGTGGGAGAGGGAGAAGCAGGCTTCCTGCCGAGCAGGGAGCCCAATGTGGGGCTCGATCCCAGGACCCCGGGATCATGACCTGAGCCGAAGGCAGACCCTTAACGACTGAGCCACCCAGGCGCCCCAAAACAAAAGCATTCTTATCAAAAGTCAGGAATAAGAAAAAAATGCCTGCTATTACTAATACAATTCAATGCTGTACAGGCGTTCCTAGTCAATGTTATAAGGCAAGTAAAAGAAATAAGAGATTAGAAGATTTAAAGGAAACTTACGATGTGTAGACAATTACTGCCAATGTAGAAAACTCAGTAAAATCAAATGAAAAAACCAGCTGGAGCTAGTAAGAGTTCAGAAAAATGTCTAAATATGAGCTCTACTCACAAATCATTAACCTTCTATTTGACAGTAATAACTAATTAGAAAATGTAAGGACAGAGAGTCCCTTCACAATAGGATTTATACAGACTTTTATAGAGAAAAGTACAGATTTATATAAACTATAAAAAATCTAAATAAATGGAGGGAGTGGAGGGTTGGGGTAACTGGGAGATGGACATTAAGGAGGGCACGTGATATAATGAGCACTGGGTAATAAGCACGTGATATAATGAGCACTGATGAATCACAGACCTGTACCTCTGAAACCAATAATACATTACATGTCAATTTAAAAAAATCTAAATAAATGCAGAGATATGCTATGATCATAAACAGATTCAACATGTAAAGACGTCATTTCTCCCGAAATTTACAAATTCAATACCACTTCAATAAATATCCCAATAGGACTTAAAAAAAATTGAAAACTGTAAAGTTAGCTGGAAAAACGTGTGCAAAAATGTATTTCTAAATGAGGAGGGAGACTCACCTTGCCAAATATCAAAACTTCTGAATTACAGACTTAGTTATATAATACTGGTTTTTAAACGAATCAATCAATAAAAGAGAAAAAAGATCTATGTATAAATATGATAAATACATTTGTTTGATAAGTGGTGTTGGACTAAATGGATGTCCATTTGAAAAAAATTAAATCTCTTTCTTACTTCAGAGACAAAATTACTCCAGGTGAATTCCAAGAAAATAAGATTTGGGTTTAGAAGAGAACATTGGAGAATATTTTAAATAGGTAGGAAAGGCCTTCCTTAATAAGACACAAAATAATGAATGACAAAGGAAAACCTGACAGATATGAGCACATAAAAATCAAAATGTCTGCTTGACAAAGACCCCTTAAGCAAAGTTGAAAGACAAGTAACAGAAGACTATCTTTAACATATACAAGAGGAAACAATAATTGGAAAATGAGCAAAGGATATGAATATAGAATTTGTATTAAGAATATTAATGCTTAAGAATGAAGAACACTCCACCTTGCTAACGATCAATGATATGCATATTAAAGTAACACACTTTCCCTCCAATTGGCAACATCAAATGATTGATATTAAACATCTTCACCCACCGTCAATACATTCCATTGGGAAGGTAATATGATAATTTCTATCAAACTTTGACCCAACAATTTCACTTCTAGAAATGTAGAAAATTTTGGAATATACAGATAAATATGAAAAATGCTCATTGCATTACTGATTGCTATAGCAGAAATACTGGAAACAACCTAAATATGTCCATCAGAATGTCTGAAAAAATTATGGTTCACTTACACTCTGGCATACTATAAAAAAATAAGGTAAATCTACATGAACTGACATTAAAAAAAATATTGATGAATAAAAAGAAACTCAGTATAATGTATAAATGAAATCATACTATACATTAAAAAAACTATGTGTACATATAAACATATAAGGATACACAGAAAAGTGTCTGGTAGCAAACTCTTAGACTGAAGAGTAAGGGAGATAAAAGAGGACTTTTACCTTTTACTCTAATATAAATTGGTATTTGATCATTTTATGAGATTGTTATCTTTTATTTGTAAAATTTTTAAAATGAAGAAACTCAAGATGGTCAAAAATCAAATTCTATTACTAAAAACCATTTTAATTTTTAAATATTTATAGAGGAAAAAATTAATCTTAAGCTTACTGTAATCGCAAAAGTATTTTCCTCTTCTAATGCAGACTGTACTCTGTCTCTGAGGAAAAATAACACAAAATGAAAAAGCCTTAATTTATATATGAAATCACTTTTTAAACTACATATATACACAAACCTGCATTTTATCCAGCATAAACGAATGAGTTTCCAATCAAACTTAATCATTCTTTAACAACAAAGTTACAAGTAATACCTTCTGGATCTGATATTGAGACCTGAACAAAACCAATACTAAAAATACACACTGCAAAAAGTCTTTCTTGGCTACCTACTAATGGAGACACCTAACTTTTTAATATGTTTTCACATGGCAAAAATTAAATAATCTGATTTTCTTTCAAGATTTTCTCATCACGATGAGAAAGCAACAGAATAAGAGCCAAAGCTACTGAGCATCTGAGAGAAGGAAAATGTGGTTAACTTCTTTCAAAGTGCCGCTTGATATGAAGTCTGTTTTTCAGTTCTTTTTCTTATCTACCATCTCCTAAGTATTGAAGTACTTTCACCACTTTCCTTAAATCGTTATACATATATTCTTGGGAGCTACCAGCTTTATGACCTAGTATTTCCCTCTTCCCTCCTAGCTCACCCCCGACAATGATCTAATGACAAGGCATTCGAAATGATAAATATCAAAAACAGCAGAACCTATTTCCAAACACATCCTACTTTTAACTTTTAAATTAATTTGCCTATTGGTTACTGTGTGTTTATTTCACTGATGAGTCAGCCCTACACAACTTTACCTGTACAAAGAAGCCAGCAGCCTCCACGTGACCATCTCCTGCTGAAGAAGCCAGAGCATACTGGCTGTTTTTGAGAACTTCTGAAGTCCAGGTGTTGCTCGGCTCACTATTTTACTCAGTATATTCACCTGATGTAAAAACACAGCGGTAAAGAGGTTTTCTATCATTCTGAGTCATAACTTTGTATTCTTCAACTGCAGGGTGCTAAAACTAAATATATACATGTATAATACACACACACACACTGTTATTATAAATTGTTCCTGCCTATCTATTGCCTTTTTTAATTGAATGAAATATAACATTCCCACTAGAAACAGCCTGTGAAGTAAGGTATGTTTATGTGAGTACATATGCAAAAGTTTTAACATACTCTAGATTTCAGACTCAACAATAACAGCCACGGGTGTATTTTTTTCTTCTTGTTTATACTAAAAAAAAGCTAAATCTAACGTATACCTGACAAAATCATAACATGAACTAACAGCACAGCAATGAAAATTAAAAATAAGATACCTTCAAATTATGCCTAAAAAATTAGTATCATATAACAAATCAAGGAAAACATTTTAAGATTGGTACTGAGGTGGACTCCGTCAGTTGGGCGTCTGACTCCTGATTTCAGCTTGGGTCATGGTCTTGGGATCTTGGGATTGAACCCCTAGTCGGGCTCCACGCTACAAGTGGAGCCTACCTGGGATTCTCTCTCTCCTCTCCCCCCGCCCATCCTCCTCACCCACCCCAATCCCACGGGCAAGCACTCTAGCTCTTATTAAAAAAAAAAAAAGACTGGTACTAAAAAATTGTCATTTCTAACCAAAATTTAACCAAAGTCCTTCCTTGTTCTAAAAACAGTAGTTCTTAACCTTTTTCAGGTTGAGGCATGTGTGAAAATCTAATGAAAAGTATGGATGTTCTCCCCAGAAACATACACAAAATTGTTTATCAGAAAGCCTAAGGACACAGGGTAAAGGAAACCTTTCTCAAAGGTTATGAATAGTACTTCCTTATCTTATCAAGGGGAACTAGGAAACAGCATCGCTCTCATTCAGAACATGAAGAATCACTACCACCACAATTTCTCCCTCCCTTTAAAAGTATTCATAAAGTAATGGTACTTTTATCTTAAGGGCAATGTTTAATAAAAATGTTATCTGTACTTCTCATTATTAAATTTTCTATTGGAATCCTAACTCCAGTAATTCACTGATTATTATTGTTTTTTTAATTTTATGAAGCTACTGCTTTTATAATGGAACAATTCAGAGACTGATTATTGAAACAGTATTAAATGCTCAAAAAATATTGGCTATTATTATTTTAATCATTCTTAAATGCAATAGTTATTTGAAGTCCTTTTTTTTTCTTTTTAGTTTATTTATTTATTTTTTTAGTAAACTCTACACCCAATGTGGGGCTAGAACTCACGATCCCAAAGTCAAGAGTTGCATGCTTTTCCAACTGAGCCAGCCAGGTACCCCTTTTCCTTTTTTTTTTTTTTAAATAGACTTAATTTTTTTGTAGGCGCCTCAATGGCTCAGTTAGTTAAGGAGCCAACTCTTGGTTTCAGCTCAGGTCATGATCTCAGGGTCGTGAGACTGAGCCGCGTGTCAGGCTCCATGCTCAACATGCGGAGTCTGCTTGAAATTATTTCCCTTTCCCTCTCCTCTTCCCTCTGCTCCTCCCCCAGCTCACGTGAGCACTCTCTCTCTAAAATAAATAAAATAAACAAATAAAATAAAATAGACAATTTTTTCAAGCAGTTTTAGGTTCACAGCAAAATTGAGTGGAAAGTACAGAGTTCCCATTACTTTCTGACTTCACATACAACTCCAGCACTTACTATGAATATGAATATCCAGCACCAGAACAGAACATTTGCTACAGCAATCAATGACTAACACTGACCTGTCATTATCTCCCAAAGTCCATAGCTTATATAAGGGTTATTTATTTGTCACAGAGAGAGAGGGGGAACACAAGCAGGGGGGGAGGCAGGCACAGGGAGAAGCAGGCTCCCCGCTGAGCAAGGAGCCTGATGTGGGACTCGATCCCAGGACCCTGGGACCATGACCTGAGCCAAAGGCAGACGCTTAACCAACTGAGCTACTGAGGCGTCCAACTGGTGTTGTATATTCTACGGGTTGACAAATGTATGACAGGTATCCACATTATAATCTCATACAGAGCAGTTTCACTCCTCCAAAGACCCATCCACTTTTCATGCTCATTTTCCCCATCCCCAGGCAACCACAGGTCTTTTTACTCTCTCCAAGTTTTGCCTTTTCCAGAATGTCATATAGTTGAATTCATACAGTATGTAGCCTTTTCAAAGTAGTTTCTTTAGCTTAGTAATATACATTTAGGGTTTATCCTTGTCTCTTCATGGCTTGATGGCTCATTTCGTTTTAGCGTCAAACAATATTCCATTTTCTAGCTGAACCATGGTTGATTTATCCATTCACTTACTAACGGACATCTTGGTTGCTTCTAAGTTTAGGCAATTATGAATAAAGCTGCTATAAACATCTATAAGCAGATTTTTGTATGGGCATATGTTTTTAACTTATTTTGGTAAATACCAGAGTATGATGTTTGTTGAATCGTATGATAAGAGTATGTTCAGTTTTGTAAGAAACCGAGAAACTGTCTTCTAAAGCGGCTGTATCATTTTGCATTCCCACCAACAATGAATGAGAGTTACTGCTGTTCTACATCCTTGCCAGCATTTGGTGTTGTTAGTGTTTGGGATTTTTGCTATTCTAATAGGTGTACAGTGACATCTCATTGTTTTGATTTGCAATTCCATAATGACAAATTATGTTGAACATTTTTTCATATGCTTATTTGCCATCTGTGTATCTTCTCTGGTGTGGTTTCTACTAACATATTTTGTATTGTTGTTTTTTTTTAAGTAGGCTCCATGCCCAGCATGGAGCCCAACGTGGGCTTGAACTCACAACCCTGAGATTAAGACTTGAGCTGAGATCAAGAGTCGGATGCTTAACCAACTTAGCCACCCAGGAGCCCCATGTCCATTTTTTTAATTGGACTGTTCATTTCCTAATTATTGGATTTTAAGAGTTCTTTGTATATTTTGGATTTTCCTTTTTTTAAAGCAGCAGAATCCTTCTGTTCCCAAAGAAATCTTATCTGGACCTTCAATATGCAAAAAGCAGAGTTGCTCTGGCTAACCTCCCAACCATGGCACCCCTGCCACTATACCCCTAAGATATCCCCCTTAAATACAGTATGGAAATTCATAGGTTGAGGCTGTTCAAAAAACTAAGAGTACTGAAGTTTGACCAAGTTAACTTGGTGTGAAATTAACTTACCTGACAACTACAAATGTTTTCATACTCTTCTACAAGGTCAAAAACTGTAGATGAAGAGTGCTTTAAGAAAGACTGCAGGAAATCAGAAAACATACTCATGGATGCTAGAACACATCAAAAAGAAAAGGAACAAAAGTTAAGTGACATACTCCTGGGTAATTCTGTTTCTTTGAAAACTTAAAAACACAGCTACACATCCTTTTTTTTTTTTACTCCTGTATTTTCTTAAAAATTGTAACTGTGGTAAGATAAATATAACAAATTTTTACCATCTGAACCATTTTTAAGTGTACAGTTCAGTGGCATTAAGTACATTCACACTGTTGTGCAACCATCACCACCATCTACCCACAGAACTCTTTTCATCTTGCAAAACTACCAACTCAGGATAGCCCAAGCAATCCTAAGAAGAACAAAGCTGGAGGCATCATACTTCTTGATCTCAAACTATACTACAAAGCTTTAGTAATCAAAACAGTATGATAGTGGCAAAGAAACAGAGACATAGACCAATGGAAAAGAGTCCAGAAATAAACTCCCACATGTACAGTCAACTAATATTTGACAGGGGAAGTAAGAATACTCAGTGGGGAAAGGATAGCCTTTTCAATAAATGGTGCTGGGAAAACTGGGTGACCACATACAGAAAAATGAAATTGGACCCTTATCTTATACCACTCATAAAAATTAACTTGAAATGGATTAAAGACTTAAACATAAGACCTGAAACCATAAAACTCCTAGAAAAAAATATAGGCAAAGAGCTCCTTGACATTCGTCTTGGCAACAATTTTTTGGATATGACACCAAAAGTACAAGAAACAAAAGCAAAAGTCAACAAGTGAGACTACATCAATCTAAAAAGCTCTGTACAGCAAAAGAAACAATTAACAAAATGAAAAAGCAAACACACAATCTATGGAATGAGTGAAAACATTTGCAAACCATATCTGCTAAGAGGTTAATTCGAAAATACATAAAGAACTCATACAATTCAATAATAACAACCAAAAAAAACCCCAGTCTAACTAAAAAATGGGTAGAGGAACTGAATACATTTCTCCAAAGACCTACAAATGGCCAATAGATATATGAAAAGATGCTCCATGTTACTAATTATCAGAAAAATATAAATCAAAACCACAATGAAATTATCACCTCACACCAGTCAGGATGGCTATGATTAATAAGACAAATAGTAACTGCTGCAATGTAGAGAAATGGGAACTTTTATGCATATTTTATGCATGTAAACTGCTTCAGTACTACAGAAGAGTATGGAGGTTCCTCAAAACATTTTAAAAAGAACTACCATATGAAACCATAATCTCACTTCTGCATATATATCCAAAGGAAATGAAAACAGGATATTGAAAAGATATCTGCACTCCCAGGTTCACTGCAGTATTATTCATAATAGCCAAGATACAGAAACAACCCAAGTGTCCATCACAAGATGAATGGATAAAGAAGTGGTATATACATACAATGGAATATTATTCAGCCATGAGAAAGAAGAAAATCCTGCCCCTTGCGAGAACATGGGTGGACTTTGAGAACGTTATGCTAAGTGAAATAAATCTGACAGAGAAAGACAAATACTGTATGATAACACTTACATATGGAATCTTAAAAATCCAAACTCACAGAAACAAAGAGCAGAACAGTGGTTACTAGGGCTAGGGGGTGAGAAAACTGGAGATGTTGGTCAAAGGGTACAAACTTGCAGTTAGGAGATGAGTAAGTTCTGGAAATCTAATGCACAGCATTGATTATAGTCAACAAATCTGTATTATATACAGTTCAAAGGTGCTGAGAGACTAGATCTTAAATGCTCTCACCCCAAAAAAGAAATGGTAATTCTGTGATGTGAAGGTATGATGGAGGTGTTAGTGAACACTAATAATCACAGTGCAATATGTAAATACATCAATTCAATGTTGTACACCTTAAACTTACACGTTACATGTCAATTATATCTCAGTTGAAAAAAAACCCTAAAACTCTGTACCTATTAAATAACTCCATTCCTCTCTTTCCTCTAGTCCCTGACAACCATCATTCTACTTTCTAGGAGTCTGATTACTTTTGGTACCTCATGTAAATGGAATCATACAGTATTCTTTCGTCACTGGTTTATTTCATTTAGCAAAACGTCCTCAAGTTTCATCCATGTTGTAGTATGTGTCTGAATTTCCTTACTTTTTACGGTAGAATAATATTCCACAGTATGTAGATAACACATTTATTTATCCATTCATCCATCAACAGACATTTGGGTTGCTTCTACCTTTTGGCTATTATGAATAATGGGGCTACAAACAAGGGTATACAAATCTCTGTGATCCTGATTTCAGTTTTTTGGGGCATATCCAAAAGTAGAACTGCTGATCATATGGTAATTCTAGTTTTAATTTTTTTTTTTTTTAAAGATTTTATTTATTTGACAGAGACACAGCTAAAGAGGGAACACAGGCAAGGGGAGTGGGAGAGGGAGAAGCAGGCTTCCTGCCGAGCAGGGAGCCCGATGCGGGGCTCGATCCCAGGACCCTGGAATCATGACCTGAGCTGAAGACAGACGCTCAACGACTGAGCCACCCAGGTGCCCTCTATTTTTAATTTTTTGAGGAATTGCCATCTGCTTTCCATAGCACTGCACAATTTTACATTCCCACAAATAATGTACAAAGGCTCCAATTTCTCCACATCCTTGCCAACACTTGTTATTTCCTGTTTTTTGTTTTATTTTGTTTTGATTTGGTAGTATCCATCCTAATGGGTGTGAGGTGGTCTCATTTCAGTTTTGATCTGCATTTCCCTAACGATTAGTAATGTTGAGCATCTTAACATATGCTTACTGGCCATTTTTATATCTTCTTTGGAGAAATGTCTATTTAAGTCCTTTGCCCATTTTTAAATTGTGTTGTTTTTTGTTGTTGTTGAGCTGCAGTTCTTTCTACATTCTAGATATTAACCTCCTATCGGATATAAGATTTGCAAATATATTCTCCCATTCTGTGGACTGCCTTTTCACTCTACTGATTGTATCTTTTGATGCATAGAAATGTTAGACTTTTATGTAGTCCAATGTATCTATTTTTTCTCTTGTTACCTACAAGTCTTCTAAGAGCCCAAAGTTGTGTTAGGTATTAATCTGATCTGTTAACAATTACTATAAAAATGTGAGCCATATTTTAAAATATCTGAATTGCATTTTAAACACATAACAAGGTAGCTGAGAAAGTTATAACAGATACTAAGATGACATGTTCTACTCAGGGAAAATACACACACTCTACTAAAGTACTGTATCATATTTAAGGTCTCATCCATTATTCATACTAAAAAACAAACATTTTTTATATTTTATAGATTCAGTATAAAGGATTTCTGATTCACTCAAAATTTAAGTACTTATTACTGGCAGATACTATAAGGAAGCAGTGGTTACCACCCTGTTAAGAGAAGGGCTGTAAAATCAAACTTAGTTTCAAATCCTGGTGCCAGTCACTTCCGAGCCAGGTGAGCTTAAGCAGGTTAACCACCATGAGCAGCAATTTCCTTTCCCCCCAAATGGGAACAGTTATTGTAACTCTTTAATGGACCATTAGAAAAGATAATGTTCATGCAGAGGTAAGCACATTGACTCTCACCATTATATGTTAGCTTATGATGATGATAAAGTGAAGAACCTGTGTAATAATGAGTACACACAGACACATGGAAAGCAAACTTTTTTTTCCAAAAGGGAATAGTATAACCAATCTAAAACTAGAAAGGTCACGATACTATTTGAAAAAAGCAAATAAACAGCATTAGCATCCACGTCAAAATATGTCAACAATATTAGATAAAAACTAAACCTAAAGAAAAAGAGATGTTCTTTCAACAGAACAAATGTGAAAAGAATAAAGATATGAGACTTGTCTACTAACCTGACAAGGTATTTACACTGAAGCAAGACGCTCCATCTGAGAACTAAGGTGAGGTTCTCAACCTTCCAGAGCTACTATATCAAATGGCTCAGGCATTACCATAACTAATCAGCTTAACCAAAAATACTTTATAATGACATTCACAAGAGATAGTTTCCTTCATCTTAGTAAAGGTACAGGCTACTTCATTAAAAAGCTCAAAGCCATTTACCAGCTTCACCAGGATCATCCTCACGTAACATAACAGCACTGAGAGTAACGTCCTCTGTTACACTGTGGGATTCTGTGTTTGTGAGGGTTCCTGATCGCTGTGATGTGAATGCAGTGGCCCAATTACTGTCATCCAGATTAGTTACCTTAAAAAAAAAAAAAAGGAAGATACAGAAAAGTAATGAGCTACTGCCATTAAGGGAATAAAGACTTTAACATTGCTAAATTTTTTTAAACATATATATGTGTTTTTCACATTTAAGAGATAGCCACAGGCTATTTTGTTAAGGAAATCACAGCTTTCATGACTATTTTCTTCTTTGTACTACTCCATATATATTTTAAAAGCCATAAACATCGCATTTTGTACTATTTAAGCTGATATTAGCAGGTAAAATATGGTGGTCCTACTGCTCTAAGTTCACATCAGTTTTTCACTATTGGGAAATTATACAGGACAAATGACAAATTTGTATGTTTTTTCAACATATAAATTATACTAAAAGGGATGATGGAGGAACTTACAGATTAAAAGATGAGACATACCAAGCAAATGCAATGTGTTTATCTTATTTGAAGCCTGATTTAAACAAACCAACTTAAAAAAAATTGACATAACCGAGGAAATGTGAACATTTAATGAAATATATACAATAATGAAAATATATATATACAAAATGGATATTTGAAATGATAAAGGAATTACTCTGTGTATACAGTGTTAGATATGTTAATAGCACTATATTAAAGAAATGTATCCTTGTCTCAGAGATACATATGAAAAAAGCATTTATGAGTAAAGTGGTGTGAAACCTGGGAGTTGTAAAGTAACATAGGGAAAGGCTTGTGGGTGTAGATGAGACAAGATCAGCCATATATTGATAACTGGGCAATGAGAACATGGGGGCTTACTCTACTATTTTTGGACATGTCTAAAATGTTTAAAAACATGTCCCTGTTTTTAAAATTCACCTTTATTTAAAATCCATCTTTTAAAAATTTTAACCTTTATTAAAAAAAAATTGCCTTTATTTAAAATCTAGGCACAAGCAACAATAAAAATGTATATTTAAACCCAAACATTTTATAATAATCAATACACGTTTACTCTGTCCTGGGCTTTAAAACAGTAAGAATTTTACTATTAATCTTGCAGTTCTAAAACAGTAAATAATAAGTTATCTTCTTTTGCTTAAACCCAGATGTAGTCAATTCACTCATGTTTTCAAGCAGAATACGGTAAACATGCCAAAATAAACCAGATTCATATACAGAGCAAAACTGTTCAATGGCTAGATCATTGTTAGACATTAACACTAAAATCTGTAAGACAACAATAAACATGTTAAAGATCAATTTAACCTTTTAAGACAAGGAGAGATTTAACATGCAAAACCATTCTTTTTTTTTTAATTTTATTTTATTATGTTATGTTAGTCACCATACATTACATCATTAGTTTTTGATGTAGTGTTCCATGATTCATTGTTTGCGTATAACCCACCCAGTGCTCCATTCAATACGTGCCCTCTTTAATACCCATCACCAGGCTAACCCATCCTCCCACCCCCCGCCCCTCTAGAACCCTCAGTTTGTTTCTCAGAGTCCATAGTCTCTCATGGTTCGTCTCCCCCTCCAATTTCCCCCCTTTTATTTTTCCCTTCCTACTATCTTCTTTTTTTTAACATATAATGTATTATTTGTTTCAGAGGTACAGGTCTGTGATTCATCAGTCTTACACAATTCACCCAGCGCTCACCATAGCACATACCCTCCCCAATGTCCATCACCCTGCCACCCCATCCCTCCGACCCCACTCCTATCCACCACTCCAGCAACCCTGTTTGTTTCCTGAGATTAAGAGTCTCTTATGGTTTGTCTCCCTCTCTGGTCTCATCTTGTTTCATTTTTTCCTCCCTTCCCCTATGGTCCTCTGTCTTGTTTCTCAAATTCCTCCTATCAGTGAGATCGTATGATACTTGTCTTTCTCCGATTGACTTATTTCCATGCAAAACCATTCTTCAGAAAACACCTAGACAATTTCAAGAGTGTGTAAAAATTCCTGTGCCTTTTTAATAAGCACAGAGGCAAATATAGAAGGACCGTTTTTATATTTTTAGCACTAAATTAGCCATCGTACTCTACTACTCCAACAGAACTCTTCTGTTTCCGTCTCAGATACAATCCTTTCTTTTTCTAGAGGATATTTTAAACACCTAGGTCAAGTCAATCTGTATCAGTTTATATGACATTTCTTCTATTTTAAATACTGTACCACGATGATTCCTGAAGAGTGTCTCATCTACTTTTCCCAACATTTTCTCTTTTCTTTCCTTTAATGCATCGTCTCTCTTCCTTATGCTATTCTTCAACCATTACTCTTGGCTTCCTACTGTTTTATGCTTCAAAACAGGGCTCAGCTTTTATAGCTATTAGCAACCCACCAATTATTTCTTTGGATCAGCAGACTATCAGATTAACACATTCTATCTGCATCTAAATGTTTTTGGTGTTGCAGCTTCCATCTGTGACACGAGATGCTTCAGGTTTGTTTTCTGAAAGCCTAACCAAAAAATTATTTCAATCTCCATCACCTAGCTACTCTTTTGATGACTATGACTTCAAATCTCACTAAAGGCTTTTCAGCTCAATATCATACTTTTATATGAAGGTGGAAATATTTTCAGCCCTGCTTTCCTACATACCATAGACAGGTTTCCCAAGAACCCTGAAGACTGTGTAAGCCGGGGAGACCTCCCTCCCGTTCCAAGAATGCAGGAAACATCTGGATGCCTTAGTAAGCTTCGGCTGGGTGGAGTAACTACAAATAAGAGGTTAGTAAAAAGAATCTAAAGCGCATGAACAGTGATCATGAAAACAAAACAATCAAACAGTAAACTTTGTTGTTTTTTTTTTTAATTTTTAAAATTTATTTAAGTAATCTCTACACCCAACATGGGCTCAAACTCACAACCCCAAGATCAAGAGTCACATGCTCTACTGACTGAGCCAGGCAGATGCCCCAATAACTTTGTTTTTAATTATGTAGATTCTAACCAAGTAAATACTTTAAATATTAACATTTCCACAATATGAAGATTTAACTTATTTTTTTAAATTTCGGCTTTTGGTACTACTGAGCCCATCAGGAAAAATTTTTACTGCAAATAGAGATGCTTTTGTTAAAACATAACTGAGTGGTAAAAAAAAAAAAAAAAAAGGACATGAATAAGTCCATGGATTCTTCATATTCTAATTTTATAAAGCATACTGAAGAGGCCATTTGGTGTACAGGGCATAGCCTCTGAAGTACACAAATCATTGCTTGAATTTTGATTCCATTACTTACATATTTGCTCAGCCATGCTATCCTTACTGAATAGTTTCTCCAAGTCTCACTTTGTTTTGGCGAAATAGAGATAATACTTACGTTACAGTCATTGTGTATTTATGTAAAGTACAGTACCTGTACATAGTAACTGCAATCATTATTATTTGTTCTTAATTATTGATATCATAACCAAAGATTATATTTATTATGTGTATTTTAAGTTTTAACCTACAGCTACTATTATTATTATTATTTGCTTTAAAAGCAAAAAATCTTACAAGGTGGTCGAAATGAACTAGGAGTCCGAGGGATAACCTGATTTCTTGGTGTAGTAGTAGCAAAAATTTCATCTTGGGATGGCCGAACTATAGGAAGCATTAAGAAAAGTTTTCTACATAGAAAAGACACCATTAAAGTTCAAATTAACCATATTTACACTATATAAATATGTGAATACATTTTTTTAAGAACAAGGTTTTTATGGCTACCATTTATTCTATGCAAAGAGTAAATAACTCCCTCTACTACTTAATTTCTCAAATATCAGTCTTAGTACTACACGTGGTCCTTATATTTCAAATTTTAAAAAAGGATATCTAATCTTAGCAGAAGCTAATGACAATATGATAACAGTAAAACAGAACATCCTTATTTTTGGGGTAACACAAATCTTAATCTCATTGAATTTCAGCATTTAATTTACCAAATAACATATCTCGGGACTTAAAAAACTAATTTCCACAGTACTTTGTTATAATAGCGAGTGTTTAGTATCTCTCATAAAAAGAAAATTCTATAATCCTGATTCCAAGCATATTGCAATTTGTATAACAATACTTAAAATGCAAAGGATACTTAAAACTCTTTTTTGAGCACTCTGTTTCCGCGCAGTCCGAGTCACCTCTGCCTCCCGGATCACAGGGGATGACATCTCTCCATAGCCACTCCTAAAATAGTATCATTAAGTTCATGTGAATGAAATAAGAATGCAGCATCTGCAAAGAACTTTATCATGATTGGAGCAAAGGACCCTGGGTCAGTCGAGGTATAGATCATCCCAGTAGCCAAGTCCGTGAGCTTTTGGTTGACAGTGCTCTTTGTTTCCAAATCTTGCTTATCCTTCAAAGTCCCTCTCAAATTTTTCCTGCACAGGCATCTTTGAGTTTCTAGTACTCAATATGTTATTTTTGCCTATGGAATGATTTCAACACTTGAAATCTATATTATAACACTATTTTACATAATTGCTTCAGGAAGGCAGATCTTTCTTCTGTTAATTTGAGGAGTTCCCTAAAATTGCAGGAACTCTCTCTTAAAAGGATCTTCTGTAGTTTCCAAATGTTTCAAACCGGGTGTACTGTGAAAAATTCTGTTGTTTGGACTGACAAAATGGAAGACTAAGTAAAAGAATTCTAGTAAATTGGAGAGAAATGATCCTTCAAGTTATTGCTCCCCAGAGTACACTAATGACGTCTCTGGTCTCAGTACTACTTGCAGTCACAGAGCCTCTGATCTCCCACCATTCTCAGTCCAAGGTCTAAAATATAAATTGTGTGAATTAAAAGACCTGTATTTTGAGACAAGAATCTAATATGCTTTTCCTCCACTTAAAACCTTCAGGTAGCTCTGAAGCCTACGGAATCTCTCTGGCTTACAGAATCAAGTCCAAATTTCCTTTGTTTTTTACAATCTAACTAACCCCAGCTTACCAGTTCAGCCTCATATTCAGCAACCAACATCCCCATACAAACACATATTGCATGTGACCATTCGGCTACACAACGCATTCCTTTTCATATTCTTGCACCCTATACATGTTGTTTCTTCTACAGAGGCCTACATTTGCCCCTTGTTCACCCACCTGGTGAACACTTAACTCACCAGAAAGAGCCGCCTGGAATCTGGAGACACATTGATCCAGGTTGGCAACTTGGTTCTTCTATTTATTAGCTTCCTAACTGTGACCAAGTTCTTAAGCTCTTTTAGCCCCAGTGTTATCTATGAAAAGAGGATCATAGTACCTATCCTCAAACGACTGTAGGATAATTAAATTAGCTAGTAATATATATAAAGCGTTTAAGGCACTCAATGTTGGCTACTATTATTCAGACTAACTAGAAAGTTACCTCCTTTGAGAAGTCTTCCTGCTACCTCCCGTGGCAGGTGGACTTAACCGCATCCTCATTTTCTCTTCTCACAGAATAGTCAAAACACATCACTTTGCACTGCTCGGATATCTCCTCCACTATACAACCAACTCCCCGTGGCCAAGAACATAGAGTAACTCACCTATGTCGCAGGCAGCTAGCATAGTGCCAGGGTGATTGAAAGAACTCAATTCAGTAACTCTCTGATGCTGGAACTTGTAATAAGAAAGTCTGGGTTGAAAACCCAGTTCCGTCACTGACTGGCTTTGTGATCTCGGGCAGGTCACTCAGCATCTCGAATGCCGGGCCACCTCCTATCCGCCCACCCCAGGACCAAAAAATGTCGCGCGAAAACACAAAACAGATGGCAGAGTTGCCGCGAGAACGCAGGGCATTATCACCGTCTATACCCAGCCCGACCCAAGCGGCCTTTCTTCCATCACCTACAGAGCCCCCCACCCCGGGAAAGCAGTCTTAGGCTTAGCACCCGGGCCCTCCCCGGCTTCCTCTGAGAGTTGGGTTTCACCTATTTCGTTCCGCCAACAAGCAGGAGGGGCAAGTCTCCGAGCTTGGCCAGTATCACCAGAACTGACCTGTCCATGGCCACGGCCTTCTCTCCAACGAGAACCTCGCAAACTCGGCTCCAGTTTAATCACCCCGTTTCAGCCTTCCCGCTCTCCGGAAGCAAACCCCTCGACCCGGAAGCACGTCCAAGAAAAGCCGCCCTACAGGAAAGGGGGAGGGAGGGAGAAGAAACAGCTTTCCCATCTAGCGCACGCGCGACGACTTCCGCCTACTGCCGCAGGTCCGGCCTGCGCAGGCGCGAAGGCTGTGCTAGAGTGTGATGGCGCCAGGCGGGGCGTACCCGGCCGAGGCGGCAGTGCTGGGCCGGGCAGGGGGCGGCGCCTGAGGGGGTCTAGCGCGGAGGCGCGGCGGCCACTTTGCCTGACGGGTATTTGTGGGCGTGGTCCAAGCGCCAGGTGATCCTAAAGGGAAAGTTGAGGTATGTTGACAGTCTAGAGAAACGTGCAGTCATTTCCTGGTATTCTTAGTAAGAAGGAATCTCGGGCTTGGAATTCAGACGTGCAGACTCTGCCCTCCACCTCAGGGGTCCCTGTCAGTCTCACTTACTCACCTTGTTTGAATTGTAGTGTAACCCCCTTAAGATTCTTGAAATTCTTTTCCATAACGGCTGTTCGTTTTTTACTTGATATTTTCCCCTATTAAGGAGAAAAAGATCACCTGTCTTAAAAAGCATAAAGAGTGATATGTAAGTGATGAATCACTAAATTCTACTCCTGAAACTAATATTACAGCATATGTATTGTAATAACTAACTTAAATTTAAATAAAAACTTGAAATAAACATACAAAAAAGGATAAAGGGTGATGGTATTGCCCTCTATTTCAAAGTGCCCCTATAGCCAAAAAGTAGTATATTCTGGCCCTGAAGGAATCAGTCCAAGTTTTTCCTTACCTTTTTATATTCTGCTGCAATCCTAGGTAATGTACCGGAAGGCCTCCTGACACACTAAGACCACATGACATTTTTGGGGGGAAAAGTGATTGTGGGCTCTATCTAGGCTTGAACCCTCCTCCTGCACATATTCCCCCCTCATCTGTAGAATGGAGGTAACACTTCTATCAGAGAGTTATTGCAAAGATAAACAATGAGATGCCAAATGTCCACTTCACGTAGTAGTCCTCAAAAGTCTCCTCTTTTGGAAACAAACCATAAGAGACTCTTAACAATAGAGAACAAACTGAGGGGTGATGGAGGGAGGTGGGTGGAGGATGGGCTAGATGGGTGATGGGTATTAAAGAGGGCACTTGTTGTGATGAGCACTGGGTGTTGTATATAAGTGATGAATCATTGAACTCTACTCCAGAAACCAATATTGCACTGTATGTTCACTAACTAAAATTTAAATTTAAAAAAATCTCCTCTTTCAATAACCTACTTGCTGAGTCCCGCCCTTGTGCTCTCTCATTCTTCTTGTCTCCAAATATTCCTGTACAAAAGTGCACTTTTTCTTTTATAGAAAGTGAAATCTGGTCCTAATGATTTTGTGGTGCTGGAGCAAATTTATTCACCATGTGAGCCAGTGGTTCAGGTTCTTGCCATGTGTCCCCTGGCAACTGAATTCCAATGTGTTTTATTCATATAATGTATTTGAAGTGATTGACCATAATGCACATAATAAGGAGGAAGAGCAGTTTGGGTCAAAGGATTAGCCCGATGTTCAGTTCATGGGCAAAGAGAAAACTCCTGTTGAAGTGCAGGGGGGTTCACTTTGACACATTTAAATAGTAGGCATGAACATCATACTACCCCCAAAATATTTGAAAATGTATTCATTTGATTACCTACTTTAAAACTATTTGGAACAAACTCCTTGTGTGGTGCATATTGTATATATTCCAGCTTTATTTTTAGAGATCCTGATTTCAATGATAGAAATTCATTATCACTTACTTAAGCAAAAGGGACTTTACTAGAAGCCTATCAGGAACTCACAGAATTGTTAAGAAGCTGGAGAAAAGGCTTGGGAACAGGGGCACAGGAGCTAAAGACCAGGAAACAGCTATCCCAAGAGCACTCAGACCCGAACTGTCTGATCTAGAGCACTCTTTCCTCTCCCTTACCCCTAACAGTTGAGGAAGAAAATCATTACTTGTTTATCCCCTCCCTAACTTTTTATTTTGAAAACTTTCAAACCTACATTCAAGCTGAAAAACAGTACAATAGGTGTCAATATGATGTAGGAAAGATGTTAGGGTTTGAAGCCGACGTCCAAGAAAGAATTCTTGAGACGTCTTTGGTGCAAAAAGGTGGTTTTATTAAAGCACGGGGACAGAACCCATGGGCAGAAAAAGTTGCACAGGGGTTGTGAGGAGTGACTGATTCTATAGTTTGAAGTTGGGAGGGAGTTAGGGATAGCACAAGCCTCCAAGGTGTTCTGGAAGCAAGGTTTCTAGGACCCTGAGGGGGCTAGCTCTTGTTAGGAAAGGTCACTTATTATTCTTTAGTAAACCCTCAGGCCCTTTAGATGTATATCAGTGGACCATGTGCTTAGAGGATGATTCCTAACATGTATCTTGGTGGGGGTTGGGGTAAAGATAAAGGAAGTTTCCAAAGGAATTTCTATATGTTAAAGAAGACTTACAGGATCCTGGGGGGTCAGGCTAAGATTGCTTTTTGCCCTTAGCAAAATATTAACATTGAGGCAGCTGAGTCCCTAGAGGAATGTCATTCTACCTGTTTCAAGGACTTGTCCATGGGCTGTAGACAGTAATTTTTCTTCTGTCTTTGTTTCCCACATCAAATATATTCTTTTTTTAAAAAAAAATTATTTATTTGAGAAAGAGAAAGAAGAGAGCATGCAAGTGGGTGGAGGGGCAGAGGGAGAGGAAGAGGCAGAGAATCTCACGCAGACTCTGCACTGAGCACGGAGCCTCACTCAGGGCTTGATCTCAACGACCCTCCAATCATGACCTGAGCAAAAACCAAGAGTCTGACGCTTAACTGACTGAGCCACCCAGGCACCCCAAGGTGTTAATATATTCTTTACCTATAATCACCAATTACTAACATTTCCCCACAATTGCCTGTTCTTTTTTGTTTTTTGTCTGAACCATTTGAAAGTTAGTTGTAGACATCTTGACACTTCACTCCTAAGTACTTAAGAAGGCATCTCCTAAATCAAGAACAAGACATTCTTCTACCCAATACAATAAACACTCAGAACATTTAGCATGGACAGACTACCATAATTAACATATTCAATTTCCCCAATTGTCTCAATAATGCCTTTTATAACAGCCCTCCTCCAATACAGGATCCAATAGAGGATTATGCATTTAGTTGTCCTGTCTCTTTGTTCTACTTTCATTTAGAATAGTCCTCCAGACTTTAAGACCAATTTTTGCAGAATGTTCCTCAATTTGGATTTTTCCCCATTGTTTTCTCATGATAAGCATTTAAAAAAAACTCTGCTCAGCAGGACACTGCTTCTCCCTCTCCCTGCCACTCCCCCGGCTTGTACTCTCAATCTCTGTCAAATAAATAAAATCTTTAAAAAAAAACATTTGAGGGACGCCTGGGTGTCTCAGTCGGTTAAGCATCTGCCTTTGGCTCAGGTCATGATCCCAGGGAGCCTGCTTCTCCCTCTGCCTCTGCCTCTCTCTCTCTGTCTCTCATGAATAAATAAATAAAATCTTAAAATAAAAAAAGATTCTCTATCTCCCTCTGCCCCTCCCCCTCCTCTCTCTCTCTCTAATAAATAAATAAATCTTTTAAAAAATAAAAATAAAAATAAAAAAATAAAAAAACATTGGGAAGGACAGGATGCAGGAATACTACATCGGTATTGTTTTTTTTTTAATGTTAAGTTTCTTTCTTTTTTTTTTTTAAGATTTTATTTATTTATTTGACAGAGAGAGACACAGCGAGAGAGGGAATGCAAGCAGGGGGAGTGGGAGAGGGAGAAGCAGGCTTCCCGCAGAGCAGGGAGCCCGATGCAGGGCTTGATCCCAGGACCCTGGGATCATGACCTGAGCCAAAGGCAGACGCTTAACGCCTGAGCCACCCAGGCGCCCCTACATTGGTATTGTTGAGTGTTTCTTAGGATCACATCAGATGGCATGTGAGATCAGTTTGTCTCTCTTTCAAAATCTGCCTGACTTCTTTCCTAACTTGGAAGAAAGCATTCTTTCACCTGGCACTTCTTTCTGGCTGTTGTCTTTTCAATCTTTCCCTTCTGAGCTAAATTTCTCTTTTGGTAAATTGTAAGTAGCTGGTTAGTGGTTTTCTTACTATAAATCCATGTGACTACTACCTGAGTGTCACATCCCAGCTCCACCACTTACTAGAGATGTGACCTGGAGTGCAACTGCATGCCTCAGTTTTTCCTTTTGGGTGTAATAATAGTGCTAGATCATAAGGTTGTTATAAAGATTTAATGAGTTAATATGTGTAACACCTTAGAACAGTACTAGGCATTATAATATGTATAGCATATTATATATGCTCAAAAATGATCTTATTCTTACTTTGGTAATAATTATCAGTTCATTTGGCAACATCAAACTCAAGACATAGTGATAGAGGCATTAGCAACATGGATTGAATTGGACCAGTCCCAATCCTTTTTCTTCCGTGATGCTGCAATAACAGCAGAAGCATTTTTCCCTGTCTAGATGAAGAGTGCAAAATAATTAACTTTATACTGAAAAATATAAATATGACTGTAAAGTCTCCTTTTGTTCTCCATATAAAGCAGTTCAGTGGATCTAATCCTGAAGAAGCCTTTACTCATCCATTTACAATTTTTTATTAAATGTCTACTATGTACTAGGCACTGTGCTTGCACCTGGAAGATATACACTGGGGAGAAAAGGAACATTCACTCATTAAAAAAAAAAAAAAATCATGTAAACTTACCTACTCAAACATAGTTATTTGATCATAACATGGATAACATAAATATTTTAAATCACTATTGTAGTTACCAAATAAAATTTGGTTATTATTTTCTTAAAATACTACTATTTAAAACACATTATGAAGTTAAACTATTCCATCTTGCAAATTGATATTAGTGCTTGGTTGCCAATGTTTTATTCTTTTTTTCCCCTTCAAATCAACCAGCTCTTATATTTATTTATTAAAAAGTCTGGTAACATTTGGGGCACCTCCGTGGCTCAGTTGGTTAAGCATCTGCCTTCAGATCAGGTCATGAGCCTGGGGTCCTGGGATTGAGTCCCGGATCTGGCTGCCTGCTCAGTGGGTAGTCTGCTTCTCCCTCTCCTCCTGCTCATGTTCTCTCTCTCTCTCACTCTCTGAAATAAATAAAATCTTTTAAAAAATTATGGTAACATATACCTAATATAAAATTTAATATTTTAGCCATTTTTAAATGTGCAGTTCAGTCGCATTAAGTATATTCACATTGTTGTGAATATATATATATACCAAAATAAATTAAGTAATTTTTTATTTAATTCAGCTCACTGCTCAAAATGTATCAGATCTTAGTAAGTAGAATGAAATTCTGACATTTTATGCATAAGTAGTAGTGATATTGCAAAGTAGTTAAAACATCAATGATGTGAAGCAAAACAGAGCTTTGCTGCAAGATACAAAGTTGGTTCAGATCGGGGCAAAAAGAGATAGAATAAAATGTTAAATTTCACAAAAAAGTTCATGAGTCAGGGAGAAAAAAATACTTAAGTGTGAAGTGTAAACTGCACTCGAAGATTCGGATGTGTTTTTGAACTTCATGCATAGGAGAAAAACTAATGGAAAGACAAGAAGACATTGATAGGACTCTAGACAAGGATGTGGTTGTGGTGATAATAACGGGAAGCTATTGACTGAGTACATTATGTCTTTTCAGATATGACTTTTTTTTTTTTTTTGCAGGGGGAAGGGTGATGTTATTTGGTTTGAAGAAAAATGCTTTACTCCAAGATCAAGTAGGGTCAAAGTAAAGGTAGAGCCTGGTTGACACTGGTCTTTCTTCCCAATAAAGCAGTGTAGTGGGTAGGATCTTGGTCAGTTCACATTTACTGAGGTATTTCACCTCTCTACAATTCAGTTTCCTCCTCTGTAAAATTGAGAAAATGACTATTATCCTTAACAGTTTGTACTGGTAATTAAATAATATTTACATAGCAATTTGAGAGGTGGTACAGAACACAAAAACTCCTTGGGTTGAATCCTGGCTCCCCTACTTGCTTGGTGGAGCCTTGGACAAATGATGTCTATGCTTCTATATAACAGATTGGACAGATTTACTGTGTGGATTAAATCAGTTTACATGTATAAATCACTTAGAACAGTCCTGGTATATAATAACCACTCAATAAACATTGGCTAATATTATCACGCAGCACATATAGCAAATATTCAATAGAAGTGCTGGCTCTTTTGTTTAGCACCAAGAAGGCAGGGAGCATATGTTTTTTTCACCTCTACCTTTTGTCATTTAGTATGTGCTCAAATTTTTCTTGAATGAGCGGGTCATTTCCAATCAATATAATTGATTCAATTCTTCAAAAAATATTCTAGTAAGAGTATCTACATTTGTATAATCAGATTAAATTTATTTTCACGTGTACTCTATCATATATACTTCACAGTACTCTCTACCACTTCAAAAGATTTCTTTATCATCATAATCTTGTGAAGCTTAAAAACAGGAAGAACCCTTGAATAATTTATGTGTTACAGCTTCTCTTAATTCTTTTAAATCGTGTTCAATTTGAAGAGGAAGTAGAATGATGAAATGTGAAACTATAATTTTGAGTTACTCTTTTATTGCTGAATTGTGATTTAGACATCGATGTCTGGGAGATTTTTAACATAAAATCACAAATATATTATTGCTTCTTAGAATTCTAACAGTAAGGGTTAGCTCAATACAGGTTTCATTATGGCTTGTGCTTCTAGCGTCTTTTTTTTTTTTTTTTTAAGATTTTATTTATTTGACAGAGAGACAGCGAGAGAGGGAACACAAGCAGGGGGAGTGGGAGAGGGAGAAGCGGGCTTCCCGCCGAGCAGGCAGCCCGACGTGGGGCTCAGTGTGGGTCTTGATGTGGGGCTCGATGTGGGGCTCGATATGGGGCTCGATATGGAGCTCGATATGGGGCTCAATATGGGGCTCGATCCCAGGACCCTGGGACCATGACCTGAGCCGAAGGCAGACATTTAACGACTGAGCCACCTGGGCGCCCCTTGTGCTTCTAGTGTCTTAAGCAGAAATAGTCAGTGACATTTTCAAGGTAGTGGTGAATTTGCTTACAAAAAGTTTGCCAGACAAATAAATCAATTGCAATGACTCCTCTTTACAGACATCTCAGGCTTCATCGATAGTGGAAATGATCTTGGGAGCAACTGAAAAACTAAAATCGTTATTCCCTGTTGATATAGGACATTCTCCGACTAAACCACAATGCAGCTTATGCATTTTACTTTGCTGTTTTCACATACTTCTCTGCTTGGCATAAAAATCCTGTAAATCAAACACATTTGCGTTTCCGAAGAATGATTTATTAGGGCCCTGGCGAGAGCATTGCTTCATTCTCTTTTCTCTAAATAGCACGATTTATACTCTGTTTAGCTTTATTATGAAAAGAAGGTAGCTAGCATGAACCTTAGCCCATAAATTCAACTGGGTAAGAAAAGTCATATTAAATTGTTTTTCTTATATGGTGTTAGTTCTGACTGAGCCCTCATCCTGCCTGGCTTAGTGGGTTGAAGGCAGGAAATTCAATCTCACATATCACAGGTGTTCTCTCCTCTTTTCTGGGCTTTGCACAAGAGTCCAGGGAGTGGCTTCTGTAGTGCTAAGAACACAGATAAGGGCATTTAGCCTTCAGTCCAGTTTACCTAATGCGGGTCATTGTCCAGACCTCAGTGTGTTGGCTGAAGATGGGAGGCATGTGCTGAGCGAGACAGAGATACAGAGTGACATGGGGGAGAGCAGAGAGGGGGAAGGAATTTAGAGGGAAAAAACACACATTATTGTCTGACCAAATGATAGACTTTCAGAAACACTATAACAAATAATTAAAAATTTAAATAGGCAGCTTACCAAATATATACTGTTATCTTTGTTTATAAATAAATTTTTTTTTTTTTTAAAGATTTTATTTATTTCACAGAGAGAGAGACAGCAAGAGAGGGAACACAAGCAGGGAGAGTGGGAGAGGGAGAAGCAGGCTCTCCCGAGCAGGGAGCCCGATGCAGGGCTCGATCCCAGGACCCTGGGATCATGACCTGAGCCGAAGGCAGACGCTTAACGACTGAGCCACCCAGGTGCCCCTATAAATAAATATCTTATCTAATTTAGAGAATCTATCAAACTATATCCTGAAGAGAATGCATCATGCATCCATAATGCTATGAATCTATTCTTTTTTTTTTTCCTAGAGAGGGAGGGAGAGAGAAAGGAGAGAGAGAGGAGGGGCAGAGGGAAAGTGAGAGAGAGAATCCCAAGCAGGCTCCACACCCAGCATCTGGGGCTCCATCTCACGACCCTGAGATCATGACCTGAGCCGAAATCAAGAGTCAGACGCTTAACTGACTGAGCCACCCAGGCGCCTTGCTATGAATCATTCTTTAACAACAAGATTTTCAAGGTGTTATTTTAATGATTGAAAACATAGCATATTTGGTTATAAATCAAGAGCAGGAGTTGACTTTAAAAATACTTTGAGTGTATTCTGAGCTACAAATATATTGACATATAAGAGCAAACTACGCAGGTTCTATAAATAGAAGTGCATTTAAAAGCATAAATGATTGGCAGTGCTCTGTAATGCAAGAAAAAGCTGTGTCTGTCTTGAACATTGACCTTGAAACTTGTCTGGAAGCTTTAGTCTGTGCTGCAAAAGGGCATTAGGTAAATCTGTACTTCAAAGTCCATCTTGGCTTCCTATTTGCAATTTTTAAATGATTGAGGTTAATCTTTAGGAAACTGCTTGTCATCCTAGGGGAGTATCGCTTCCTTGTCTTTCACAAAATCAACTAACTTTCTTTAGCCGTTGTAAAAAGGTTGGATTTTTGGTAATAAAAGAAAGCTAAACTCCTTTGACTTTTTGAATGATGATTTTTTTTTCCCTGACTTAAGTATGAAGTTATGATAACTTACTTAAAATTTTTTTAAACTTATTTTTACTTAACGATAGCATAACAACATGAGGGGCAAACAAATAATTCAAAAGTCACTCATATTACTACTGCTTCACACAGTGATTTTTATTATTGCTCATTATCCCTCCACATGTTTACATTCATATTTTATATCTAATAATGACATTCGTCTAGCTTTTAAAATTTATATTCCAGAAACTTTTATTTACCTGCTACTGACAATGAGGATGCTCTATATCTTTGTGTTCCTATTTTTTCTTTTTCTTACTGATTTTTTTTTTCTTAAAGATTTTATTTATTTATCTGAGAGAGAGAATGGGAGACAGAGAGCATGAGAGGGGGAGGGTCAGAGGGAGAAGCAGACTCCCCGCTGAGCAGGGAGCCTGATGCGGGACTCAATCCCGGGACTCCAGAATCATGACCTGAGCCGAAAGCAGTCGCTTAACCAACTGAGCCACCCAGACGCCCTTTACTGATGTATTTTTGCTTTTTTTCTTTCACCTACTGAGATCCCCCTAACTTCCTCACCTCCTCCCTCCTCTGTAACCATGTTAACAACCTGGTACATATCTTTCAGTACCTTGCTTTGTCCACTTTCGATACGTCATAGAAATCCCTCTCAGTCAACCATAAACATCATACTCATTTTGAAATGCTGCATAATGTTCTATGTTTTGCATGAATCAATTCGATTATTCTTCATTGATGATGTCATTCACCCTGTCTCTGTTTTTTCTTCAATAGTGTGTGGCTGTAAATAGTCTTTGTGTATATATCCTTTCATTTTTTTGGTGTAGCTATCAGGAATAGGATAGCTGGGTCAAATATGCCTGTTTTCCAATTTTAACAGATATTAGCAGATAGCAAATTAAAATTTTGATTTACCCAAAGGCTCTACAATGCACATTGCCATCAGTAATATAGGATTTCTTTCTTGTTCTCTAACCTCCTTTCTGGAACTACAGTATAAGTTATCTCTGCGAATTTTGCCCATGTGTTGGGTTCTTTGGTACTTTGCTTTGCACTTCTCTGCTACTAGTTGGAACATTTTTTTATGTTTATGAGCTATTTGGATTTGCTCTTCTCTGAATTGCCTGATAATATTTCATCCAGTTTTCCTTTGGATTGTTTCTTCACAATTTCTAAGAACTTTGTATTCTATATATTGTTATATTTTCCCAAATCTACTTTGTAATATATTTTGCCAAGCAAATTATATATCTGTATATATATTCTTTATGTAGAAATATTCTTTAATTTTATTATAATTTAAATATATAATGTTTTAATTTTAAAATAGCTTGAGTTTCTTGAATTGGCTAAAAAGGTCTTCTTTATCTCTAGACTACACTTCTAGTCTCTTAGATTTTCTTCTAAGATTTCTTACTTTATAGCTTGAAAAATTTAAAAACATCTGAAATTTGCTTTATATAGGGGTTGAACTTTTATTTTCTTCAGATGGATAGCTAGTTGTGCCAGCATCACTTATTTTATTTTTTTTTAAAGATTTTATTTATTTGTGAGAGAGAGAGAGCGAGAGAGCGAGAGCACAAGCAGTGGAGCAGCAGGCCTCCCACTGAGCAGGGAGCCTGATCTGGGACTTGATCCCAGGACCCCAGGATCATGGCCTGAGCCGAAGGCAGACGCTTAACCAACTGAGCCACCCAGGCGCCCCTGCCAGCATCATTTATTAACATTCTTTCTTATTGAACTGTATTTTTCTCATATATTAATTTCTGTTATGTACTAGAATCTACTTCTGGACTCAATTCTATGCTGATTAGTATCATTACTTCTTTCACTTGAACTTAAAGATGACTTAATTAAATTTCAATTTCAAAACTTAACCCAGTTGAAATTCAAATTGGAATTATATTACATTAAGATATTAATTTGGGGGAATTGATATTTTATGATACTGTCTTCCCATTTAAGAATATAGTATGTGTTCAGATCTTGATTTATGTCCTTTATTAGGACTTTATAATAGCTCTTGCTTATTAGCTTTATTCCTTCAGGGATTTATAGTTTTTGTCATAAATGTTTACCTCATATCAACTTCCAAGTACTTACTGTGAATATAGACTAAAACTATTAATTTTTGGCATACTTATCTTGTATCTAGCCACTTTCCCAAGTTCCTGAATAATTCTAATAGATTGTTTTTTTTTGAACTTTTGAGGTATTCACTTATTATTATTATTATTTTTTAAGACTTTAAGTAATCTCTACACCCAACTATGGGGCTCAAACTTACAACCCTGAGATCCAAGAATCAGATGCTCCACCGACTAAGCCAGCCAGGCACCTCGAGGTATTCACTTATAATATCAGCAAAAATAATCTCATTTTCCAGTGCATAAAATGAATATTTAATTCTATTGATTTGATGCTTCTGTTGGCAGTATTAGGGGACACTAATAACCCGTCTTGCATAGCATTTTTTTTTTTTTAAGATTTTATTTATTTATTTGACAGAGAGAGAGAGACAGCAAGGGAGGGAACACAAGCGGGGGAGTGGGAGAGGGAGAAGCAGGCTTCCTGCTGAGCAGAGAGCCCGATGTGGGGCTCCATCCCAGGACCCTGGGACCATGACCTCAGCCGAAGGCAGATGCCCAATGACTGAGCCCCCCAGGCGCCCCGCACAGCACTGTTTTGAGGACTAAATAAAGCACACGTAAAGTGCTTAGGAGTAGTGAGTGGCATATAGTAGGGGACCCAAGGAATGATTAATATTATTACTTTCAACTATTAGCGCTTGAGTTCTTCAATCTAAAAAGGTCTCTTTCATGGAAACACCATACCAGAAAACAAGAATTAAAGGATCATTTGCTAGTTTTTCTTATTCTTTCATCATTCCCCTTAGTTTCTTTTGGGGAACCTGGGTGACAGCTTTCTTAAACTTCTGTGATTCTCTCACCTTTGACAGAATAGCAGGAAAGGAAAGCAGAGAAATAGCCTATGTATGGAATGGTTCCATAGATTCCTATGTAATAACAGGTTGATAATTAATATATAATAATTGTTATTACAATTCCACAGATTATTTTCCTTTGGAAAAGAGGAGTTAATAGTCGAGCTAGGCTTCAAGCTAGATATTGAATATATTTTGATTTAACTCATGTGGTGTTTCAGTTTATTTCGTGCAGGTCAAGGAGACCTGCCACAAAATCTTTTGCTACCCAGAATTCACCTTTCTTCTTCAAAGTGAGATAAAGCAGTTAAGCCAATTGTGACCAATTTTACTGCTTCTCTCAGTGAGTTTTATGAGCAACTGAGCTAAGCAAACAGCCCTTCCTTATGATGTAATAGCCTTGGGGAGAGGAACTCTTGGGGAGATGCAGCTCTCTTCTGACAGTGGTGGCAGAGGTGGCCTTGCAAATCGCCTTCCCTTTCCAGGGCTGACAGTTTGTCATTTTACATCTACCCTGTTTGGATGACTTCCTGAGACTTGTCCCCTTTTCCTCCTTGAACAAATCTTGGCAGAGGGCCTTGGGCAACAAAAGCATTAACTCTACATCGGGCCTTAGCCACATCCTGAGAAGGGGAGAATGCCTTGACCGTAAGAATATCTTATACTAGACTAGTTCAGAGTGGAAAGAAATTAGTGTCAGGGCAGTGGTTAACAACATTCTCTTTGCTCCTGAAAAATTAAGAGCTAGCTGTTAGGTGTTTGCTAAATAGTTCATTACCAGCTGGTCCAGCTTCTGCAAGGAGCTCAAAAATGTATTTCAGGAATTGATATTGTTTTATGAGTCTAAGCAAATACTCTATTAAAGTTGCCAGTTAAAATCTTGTATGATGCTTTACCGAAGTCAGAAAATTCAAAGGAATGAATGAGTGAAATGAGAACTTTTTCCAGAATAGTTCCAGTAGAGAAGGACTAAATCAACTTCTGGGAACTTTAAGTTTATATCTTAACATGCAAACCACACAGATGGTTACTGTCTCCTTCTACCATTATTACTTCAAGTAATTAATGTATAAAATTTATCTGGAGAAGGTCCAAATTCAGTTCTGAGAAGTGATTACAGACGGAAACCTCACCCCTAATACAAGATGTAATAATAAAAAAAAAGGTTGGACTAAATTAATCCCTAATTTGCTTAAATGTTCAATGTACTTTCTTCTGTTCAAATAAATTTTTGTCATTTAATTCGTGCCTGTCCACCACTCCTATTTCTAAAACAAGAAACAAACAAAAAATAGTAAAGAAAACATTCAATTCACTGCAGAGTTGAGTAAAATCTTCTAAATCATGACACTGTTTGGTTTCAGAAGTGCTCCTTTACTTCTAATATGAAATCATGTACGTCTGATTAAAGGTGGCGTGAGATGGAGGGAAAACCCTCGAGTCTGAAAATGAAAAGTAAGAAAATGAAGTTCGTTATTTATATCACTTCTAAATCTAAGTCAGTAGAAGGGGGAAATTTCTGTCACCACTGAAAAATATAAAATACGTAGTGTAGACAAGATATATGCTAATACATAAGTGGATGGTGATTCAGTGGGATAACAGCAGTAATCCATGGGTACTATGTTGGTTCTGGAATTGTGGAACTAGCCCAGAATATACCTCTTATGGATTTCTGGAAGTCTCATCTGATTCTAGGTTTCCCTCCAAAGAATCTCTACTGAGTAGATTAAACCTGGGGCTTTCCTAGGTGGGATCTTTCAAGGGAGATCCCTAGGCCTGCTAATTCAATTCAGCATGTCTGGGGTTATCCTAGAGTAGATCCATGCTAGTCTTTGTTACCGTAAAATTAGTAAAACACTGTGCAGTAGGCTGATAATGGCTCCCAGATAATGTCCACATCCTAAGCCCTAACCTGTGATGTTATCTTTATTTGAAAAAGGGTCTTTGCAGATGTAATTAAGGATTTTGAGATAAGGTTATCCTGGATTACCCAGGTGGGCCCTAAATGCCATCACAAATGTCCTTAAAAGAGAGGAGACACACACAGAGAAGATACGAAGATGTAAGCAGAGTTTGGAAGGACTGTGGCCTAATGCCTAGGAATGCCGCAGCAAGGAATGGACTCTCTTCTAGAGCTGCTAGGGAGCAAGGCCTTGCCAACACTTTGATTTTGGCCTTTTGGCCTCCAGAAGTGTGAGAAAGTTTGTTCTTTTAAGCCACCAAACTTGTGGTAATTTGTTACAGCAGCCCTACAAACTAATACATACTGTTCAACTAGAACATGAATATCTGTCTAGAGAGCAACAGAAATAGATCAACAACAGATAAGAGCCCAGTTAATAAGAATTTATCTCCCTAACACATTTTTGTGGGTAAAACACCAAAGTGCCTTGTAAGAAAATTGAGAGGAACAAAAATGTTTATATTATTGAAAGGTATATGGAGAAGTACTTCAATGGCATGTATTTGAAAGATGCCTCTTGGTTTTGGTTCAGATGAATTTGAAAACTTGTCACCATTGGCTCTGAAACACTTTAGTCACTACACTGACATCCATAGACCTGGTACTAATTAGAGGATGTTATTTCCAAAACCATCCTATTGTCTCAGATTAGTAGCCAATTCCCCACCAAGAAGTATAAAGAGGGACAGATATAAATTATGATGTGTCTAGAGAATGAAATTACTGCTGGCTTACAGCGTAAGACAAGTAGAGAAGAACATTATCTTGTTCCTTGCCATCAAAGATGCTGTATTTTCAGGCTATGGAAGGCTATTTGCTGCCTTCCCTTTGTAATAGCAATCTTTTGTACTCTAGCCCTTCTCAACCCCAGCCCACTTAGGCCAGGCTTTCCTATTTCACTTTCTCCATGCTTAATCCTTATGAAAATAATTTAATTCACTCATGGTTTCAGTTGCCTCCCGTATGTCAATGGCTCCAAGACTCAACTGTTAAAATCTGCCTCTTCTCAGAATATACTCAATACAATATTTCACTTAACATCAACTTTATCTCACCAAAAAGTTCCTTCGCTCATGCACTAAAAACAATTCTCCATTTTGTCATTGGTGCTCAATCCCTCTGGTCCTGTTAATCTCTTTCCTTCAGTCCCCACATCTAAGTCACTGACCAATTCTTCAGTTATTCCTTTAAACAATTTCTTGGGCTCCCCTTCTCACGATGGCGCCAACCCTAGTCATTTCATGCTTACAGACCCAAGCAGCCTACAGGTTAGCTGGGTTAACTCTGGCTCTACTATTCCTCCTCCCTGGGCTTTCACACAGCTATCAAATCTGTTGCTTTAGTCGTATTACTCCCATTTACAACAGCAGAGTAGCTCCCTGCTAACTACCCACTGTATACTGTACCCATTTGATTGTGCTCCATTTCCAGCATAGAGAAATACGAATTTTTTCCTGCCAGCCATATAGTTCTCCATCACTGGTTAATTTGCTCAGGGAATCTAAAACTGACCTGAGCAAAATAGAAATATAAATCAAATAGTCCATACATTTAAAGCAAAGTACAATTTATACTGTTAGTCATTATTATTAGTACAGATAATAAGCACAAACTATCTATGGTTATGAATTTTTATATTTTTACTTTTTGGATACTTTTTGACTGATCTTCCCCACCCCTGATTAACATTAACCACCTTGCCAGCAGGGTCTGGGCATATTCTATCATTTACTCTTTGCAACTCCTCTATGCCCCAAGCATAGTACACTGTACATCCAAAAGTTTTGACAGTAGTAGAGTTTCCTGTTCTGAACTTAGTGTTCACAGAGGATATAGACTATCACAGTATAAATAGAAATTTGAATGGGTAATAATGGCAAATGACAAAAATATTAAAGACTTTGATCTCTGCCTATTTTAAAACTGCCATAAGCTTTTGACTTAAGTGAAAATGTTATTCACATAAAAATCCTTTAAGATACGTGTTTAGTTTTCAGAAAAAAAACTCCTGGATTTTGACCCAAATGCTGAATCTGGGTAATTATTTGTGTCATTGTATAAGGAAAATCAGATTAAACTAGGTTCATAATGTAACAAGAGTAAAAATTCTTTCCATACCCTTTCAGACAAATCAGAGAAATTATTGACTGCCTATAGATGATCTTTATACATATTAAAAATGTTTTCCTAAAATCATTAAATTGTCCCAAATGGAAAGCTGTGAGAAAGTTTAATAGACTATTACCAATTGAGCTTTGTTCATTTGCCGACAGTCTTTTCCCCCAATGGAATGTATGCTCCATGTGGGCAGAACATTCCTGCCATATCCCTAGCACAGTGAACAATGCCAGGAACATGGTACACATGCAGTACTGAATTCATTTGTTGATTTTTTGATACAAAAGTCAGGCAGATGTCTCTAATTTTGGATAAAATCTTTAATTCTTAAGCTCAGTAATCTATAGGCTACAAACAAGGATGTCTTAAGAAAGCAAGTTGAAAGTATGTGCAACATTGTGGAATACTTTCTATCTGCATTTAGAAAACAGACTTATTTAGCAGTATTTTACTTCTACCTTTCAAAGATAAACTGTCAAGCCTACAAACTTAGCTGTTCCATTAATAGGCTTATTAGCCAATTTTGACAAGTATTATCAATATCCCAACAAAGACTTATGCATTTTTCTATCAACAGTTATGGGAAACTAGGTTTAGTTCTACTCAGAATCATTACACTTCTCTCATGTATTCATAAAACACCAGATGTACCATGCACTGTTAACAAATTATAGATTAAAACAAAAATTTGAGGGCACCTGGGTGGTGCAGTTAAATGTCATCATCCTGGGGCCCCTGTATCGAGTCCCGCATGGGGCTCCTTACTCAGCAGAAAGTCTGCTTCTCTCTCTCCCTCTACCCCTCCCCTCTCTCACTCTCAATTAAAAAAATAAAAAATCTTAAAAAATAATTTGAGTCCTACTGGGGTGCCGGGTGGCTCAGTTGGTTGGGTGTCTGCCTTTGGCTCAGGTCATGATCCTGGAATCCTGGGATCAAGCCCCGTGCATTGGGCTCCCTGCTCGTGGGGAACCTGCTTCTCCCTCTGCCCCTCACCCCACTTGTGCTCTCTCCCAAATAAATATTAAAAAAAAATGAGTCCTATAAAACACAATTTGTTAAGACTCACCAATAGTTTAAAAGCCTGAAAACGCTAAGATTTCTAAAATAAAGTCATAGGAGTATTAATTATAAAATACTGTAACTCCTTTCTACATTTCCAAGATTTAAAAGGGAGGAGACAGAATAATAGATGGAGATTAAATTCAATGAAGACACAGATTGAAGTAAACCAAAAGAAAAAACATTGTGGTGATAAGTTTTGATTCTAAGTTTGCTGACCCACATCTAAAGAGGAGATGAAAGCAAAGCAAAATTTACTTTCATTAATTGGAGGTTTTAAAACTTTCTACTACTAATGTCCACATGATAAAGGTTATGTATGTAAGAAAGAAGCAGCTGCATCAACATAAAAATCAAAGCAGGGGTTTTATACATTTTTTTTTTTTAAGAAAAAATTAGGTGAAACGTCATTCTGGTTTTCTCCTAAAATTCAAGTTTATCCAAGTATCCGTGGGGACATGAAAAAGAACTCATGACTTTTCTGACTGAATTATTTTAGTATTTTTCCATTTAAGAACCAGAAAAGTCCATCTACAGGAGTTGCATTCCTATGCTAGTTACTATTTTGTATGAGACGATGCTTTTTGCCAAACCACAGTCCTATTTCTAGTAGCAAAATAAAAAATTAAAAAAAAAAAATGACCAAGAGGGTGGCACTGGCATTTACTACGCTTAACTCTTCATGAAGTAGGTGTTGTTATCATTCCCATTTTACAGATAAAGGAACAGAGGCACCTAAGTAGTGTTACATGCTAGGAAGTAGTAGAGCTGGGATTAGAAACCCAAGAAATATGGTTCCAGGGGAGCCCAGTCTTATTTGTTATATTAAACTGTCCATTTTGTTCCCCTAACACTAATCTGTAATTAATGTGTTGCTTACCATCAGATCAGTGGTTCTCAATCAGGTTATTTTGCCCTTCAACATCCACATCCCTGAATCTAACTGGAAAACACTTGGCAATGTTTGGGGACAATTTTGGTTGTCGCAACTTGGGGATAGGGGTGGTACTATTGGCATCTAGAGGGTAGATACCAGATACGCTGCTAAAAATCCTATAATGCACAAGACAGCTCCCCAACAACTCATTATCCAGCACAAAACAGCCATAGTGCTGAGGCTGAGAAGCTCTATAATAAAGTATAAATTCTAGAACGGCAGGGTCTTAAGTTCATCTCAGTTGTTGCTCTATACTCAGACCTAGAACACTTGAACTTATCTGAATATTTGTTTTTAAGAGCCTAGAACTCCGGGGGCGCCTGGGTGGCTCAGTTGGTTAAGTATCGGACTCTTGATTTCGGGTCAGGTCATGATCTCAGGGTTGTGGGACTGAGCCTTGTGTTGGGCTCCCTGCTCAGCACAGGGTCTGCTTGAGGATTCTCTCTCCCCCTCTCCCCCACCCTAAAATAAACAAATCTTTAAAAAAAAAAAAAAAGAGCCTAGAATTCAGCCTAGTGCATAGCTGGCAGGCAACATTTATTAAAAGTAACTGAATTGGGGCGCCTGGGTGGCTCAGTCGTTAGGCATCTGCCTTAGGCTCAGGTCATGATTCCAGGTCCTGGGATCGAGCCCCGCATCGGGCTCCCTGCCCAGCGGGAAGCCTGCTTCTCCCTCTCCCACTCCCCCTGCTTGTGTTCCCTCTCTCGCTGTGTCTCTCTCTCTGTCAAATAAATAAATAAAAATCTTTAAAAAAAAAAAAAATAAAAAAAAAAATAAAAGTAACTGAATTAATGGCGGTACCTACAAAGAAGGTCAAGTGGGTATAATCGGACGTAGTAAATTGAAGTGATTTTAGTGCTCTATAATCCCACTTTTTGGGGGGTTTAATTTTCTCCCAGTGACTATAAATAAAACCAGTTCTGCCAAGACAAGTTTCTTAATTAAGTGGGCCTTCTGAGAGAGTATTTTTTTCTTTAGATACATAAAACCTTTAAATACACGGAACTGAGTTAAATTTGTAAGGAATAATATCTTTTTCTCTTAAAATGAAAGCCTTTAAATGTTCCATTCAAATAGCATATATATTTAAGAGCTTAGCAGACACTCCTAAATTAGATGATATCACTAGTTGATGGTGGATATGCTCCAGTGACTGGCAAAAATACTTTGAGAAAGTTTGAGTTAAGATTTGTTTAAAAATTTCAAAAAAAGAGGGCGCCTGGGTGGCTCAGATGGTTAAGCGTCTGCCTTCGGCTCAGGTCATGATCCCAGGGTCCTGGGATCGAGTCCCACATCAGGCTCTCTGCTCCTTGGGAACCTGCTTCTCCCTCTGCCTCTCTCTGTCTCTCATGAATAAATAAATAAAATCTTAAAAAAAAAATTTTTTTTCAAAAAAGAATTGAATTATAGCACACCTAAAAGACAGATTATCTAAAAAGAAAGTAGTTCTTGAGTCCACTTCATTCAAAGATCTTTATAACCATAATATTCTAAGTATAACTTCATCCTATATTTTTAAAAAAATCCATAAGCATAGCTATCAAAGTATTTTCAATTCTTTCTCCTACACCTCAAAGAACCACTGAACATTACCCAGAAAGCATATATTCATAAGCAATATTGCTTGATTTACAAAATTCTTTCCCAAGAAAAAATTCAAAAGGTGGTTATGTGGATATTCAAACAGGACTAGGGAAAAAAATCTGACATCTTTCACTCATTATTTCTATAATCAATGAATCAACCTGGCTTGCCCAAATGTTAAATTATGAAACGACACCATGTAAAATGCACCTATTACATTTAAAAAGAAGTTAAACCCATATTTATTTGCTAGCACTGTTAAACATTACATAAAACACATTCAAGTGGCAAGTAATTATAATGCAAGCCCTTGCATGGCAATCCAAATTTATTGAACTACTGATGCTAAGTTATACAAAATTGCACCACTTTAATTAAGGCTTTTAGTTTACATTTGGCCACCTCAAAGTAGTTGTAACATTAGGTTGGTCAATTTAAATACTGTGGCTCCCTGTTGGATAGACACACAATCTTTACACCCAAACGGTTAATGCATACAAAGCAACAAGGCATTGTTAAATAAAACAGCAATAGTTACTGCAACTTAGGCCTTGTGACCAATTACACATGATTAAAATTACTTCCCACATTCACATCCACAGTACTCGTCCACCATTTAACATCTCAACCAAAACGTTACACATGTGAAACAATCACTAACAGGCAAAAATACTAAACCTGTATATTTGGTATTGCAAATACACTTATGCATGAGCAAGCAAGGGATTCACAGTGAGAATCTACAGCTGCAGAAGCCTGAAAATGATTTACAAAAATTGTTAAATCATTAAAAAATCGTTTGAAAATATACACTTCTTGTTGTAGACCCCCACTGTACACACAACTATAAACATTGTTCCCTATGTAAACAAAAAAAGGAAACATATAATAAAAGATTTGAAAAGTCTGGACATTTCCTTCCCAACAGATATTAAAGGCAATGTCTTTAATCTAAGACATTATACTGAAAGGACTATCGTATTTTAAAGACAAGATCACTGTCTCCACAGGTTTTTTTAAAAATTAAAAAAACTATATAGCTGTGTTAATCAAAGCGCTTATTTGTACAATACAATGATAATGACCTTGAATTTCTTAAAAAAAATTACAATAAGCTACAAGTATCAAAGAAGCGAAGTTATCTGGAGTAGTCTATATAGGAGCTCTTTGGACTTTCTTTTATTATGCTAAAATAGTGGTGCTTTTAGGATTTACATTATTGTACTCTCCAATACAAAGTATGGGGCATGTTAAAGTATACAGTACACCATTTTCATACATGTACAACATTGGTGGATGAAAAATGTCTCTTAGCAGTAATACTGGATTGTAGCCTCTGGTTTTACCAGCTGCATACTCTAGGACTATTATCTAAGTAAAAATCTCTCTTGTGATACTGGAAAGTGATTAGAATGTGCAAATTGATGTAGTAGCTTTCATCCGCCTCTTAAAGGGTACCACCACAGAAAGTCCACTTAAGATGTTGGTAGGTTAACAAAGTTGGAATGCTGGCACTGTTGAATTGGGCAACAGTTCTTCAGACCTGTCGAAAGGAAAAAATTAAATTGAAAACATGGGTTGAAAACAGCACACTACAGATCCAAAGGAACACATTAAAGCAACAGTGTTTTAAGTGTTAGAAATGAATATAATGCAGGCTCTTGTCATTACATTCATGACAATGTATGACAATATACCACACAACTCATAGCAAAGTAAAGCATAGGTAGACATTTTCATCTTTTTTAGAATGACTTCACCTACTCTGCTGCCCTCCTGAAAGCCAGACAAATGAAAGTTTTAGACACAAAAAGGGAATGTACCTTAGTGGTGCAAATTTCTGTGTATTACCTTCCAAAGATTAAAAGGAGAAAAAAAAACAGAAAACACCACATTAAAATTTTAGGTCAGATCAACTTTATTAGAATTAGGATTAAAAAAGATATAGCAATATTAACAAAATGAATGTTTCCAATCCTAGAATTACATCGTAAGTATAGAATGCACATCTAATTAGGGCTTCTAATATCAGAAAATCAAGACCTTTCGTCCTTACTCTTCTAGGAAGAGTGGCTACAAAGCTGGTCAGAGTAGACAAAAAAGAATTTATTTCATGATGGCTCTACAGTTGACAGTTATAAACGTTCTAATTCCATACTTAAACAAATTCTATCAACTTGAAGATGGATGTCAGAAAAAGCTGGTATTACACTAAAATCATATGTAGTTAAACTTAAAAAAACTGTGAGTGATATAAAAAAAGGTAAAATCAGAACTCATTATCTGCCAAGTATTTATTTACTTTGGATGATCTTCTGCATACATTCCTAGGCTAAAAAAAGTTTTCTTTTTACTGTTTTTCTGGGGTTCAGACTTGTTGCAAGTTCCAGAAACGCTGTTAATATAGATGTGGCTGCTGAGACAATTTTCATAAATGCCTTGAACTTTAAGCCCTCAGAGTCTGAATGAGTTTGGTAATTTTCTAAATCCTAGCAAACCGACTGTGGCAAATTGGATAGGGCAGATTGGAGTGTATGAGTTCACACACATAAGTGCTGCTAGGAATGGGCATGTGTTGAGGAATGAGAGCCTTACATGGAGAGAAGGGACAAACTCTCTAAGATACAGAATCAGGGTGCCACCAAGAGGGCCATTTAACTAACACAGGAAGCAGCGGAGCCACAAACACTACAAGTTCCCAAGGATAAGGGTAGATAGAGTAAAATATAGTTTTAAGGATAAAGGAGCAAAAAGCCATTCTCATTGGCAAAGAGCAGCAGCTAATAGGTAGTTGAGGGTTTACCAAGTACCAGGCACTGATCTAATTGACTTACAAGTATTAACTCATTTAATATGATTGTTTTCAAAAACTAGATAAAAATGTTGTATGTTCAGTTTTCCTTTGCTGTCTCATCTCTGAGTTGTTTCTGTGGTTTTCTCTGCCTGAGAACTCTTCGGATATTAGCTTAGATGTCTCTTACTTTGACAGATTTTCCCTGAATCTGCAGTTTACATCTGACTAATTTGGTGTCCCAGTTATACGTGCTCCTATAGTACCCATAACAGCATAGTGACTAAGCACGGGCTTGGGAGCCAGTTCATCACTCAAATTCTGAGCCATGCACTCAGATCACAGGATTCAAATTTTGGCCCACTATTTACACTAACTGCAGGGCTTGAACAAGTAATAATCTTTTTTGTGCTTTAGTTCTCTCATCTGTAATATGGGAATAATAGCTCTTGCCTCATAGGATTGTTGTGAGAATTCAATGAATTTGCGGACAATACTAAGAGTGCTAACATATGATAAATGTGTCAGGGTTCTTATTACCAGTACTGTGCTGGACTTAGTCTATCCCGCATTTATCATGTTTTGCAATTATTTGTCTGACTCTTCCACCTGAATTAGTTTAAGGAAAGGAAAGAAGGTTGGTTTTGTTCACCACTGTACTGTCAGCACAAACCAGTGTCCCAATGGGGCTTAAGTGTATACTGGATGAACTTACCTAGAATATTCACTTATGTGGAATACCCTACTTTTGATGATGATATATAAAGGAAATAATTATTTTAATTCCTAGGATATCATACTAACTCATGGATATCTTAAAAAGAAGTAACCATTTTTTTTTTTTTTAGAACAAAACATTCTATACTTGTTTTCTTGAAAGAGTGCCCTTAATGAAGTTGAGGTTAAAAGTTAGAGGAAAAGAATATAAAAATAGAGAAAAAGATAAATTAACATACCTGGCTCAGAGCTACAATGCATCTAATATATTAAAGCAGCTGACATGTCGACTTTTTGCGGGTCTTCCCAGGCACTGGAGTTTTTCTGTTAATTTGCCGCACTAGGTCATAAAAGATCTGCAAACAAAGTTTTTTTTGGTTTTTAAATTTACAGGAAACTGCCCCCCCCCCCCAAAAAAAAGAAAAAAAGAAAATGAAAACCTAACTTTCCATAGATATATATGAACTCCAACAAATATTCTGTTCAGTTACGGAGTAAGTAAAACCGGGTAGTCCTATAACTGCCAAATGCTTTTGTTTATTTTTTGGGAGGGCTAAAACTGTTCTCCTTAAAGTACTGAGTTAAGGAGCAGCAGAGATCTTACTGTAGATCATTAGAACATTTAGCATCATTCAAAGAAAACAATCCTTTACTCTTCAAATTTTTCTATGTTATCTTTTACCCTACAACATGACTTAAGCCCCTTCAAGGCAAGAACCATGCAGGCCTTCTTGAATTTGTCTCCATCTTTTACAAAACATCCTGCATCTCACATATATATACCTGAATACTTAATCCTGTCTTTCCCACCCCTATTCTTTCCTGTCCAGTCTTCCTTTTTCTTTTTTTAAAGACTTTATTTACTTATTTGAGAGAGAGAGAGATCATGAGTGGGGAGAGGGGTAGAGGGAGAAGCAGACTCCCGGTTGAGCAGGGAGCCTGATGCGGGACTCGACCCCGCAGGACCCTGGGATCATGACCTTAGCTGAAGGCAGATGCTTAACTGACTGAGCCACCTGGGCACCCCAGTCTTCCTTTTTCTCATAGTAAATTCTAGCATTGTTGCTTATTAACATGCATATATTTAACATAAGATTTTTGCCCGTAAGATCAACAAAGCACCCGGAGTAAGCATTAACCTAAGGTTGTGTTAATACACGTTATTTTTCATTAATTTTAAATGCTGAATTCCAAATCAAGAGTTTTTTAAAGTGTATTTCACCATACCTCATTAACATTTATTTTTGATTTTGCAGAAGATTCTAAGAATGCACAGTTGTTCCATTGTCTTGCTAGGTTTTGACCTTGTTCCTTTCCTACAACTCTTTCATCTTCCAAGTCACACTTATTACCAACCAGAATCATTGGAACCTAAAAATATAAAAAAAATTGTGAGGGTAAAAAAAAGTAAATAAGTATGCTATATAAATTCAAAATCAAAGAATTCTTTTTTTTAAAAAATTAACATAATGTATTATTTGTATCAGGGGTACAGGTCTGTGATTCATCAGTCTTACACAATACATAGTGCTCACCACAACACATACCCTCCCCAATGTCCATCACCCAGCCACCCCATCCCTCCCACCCCCCTCTACTCCAGCAACCCTCAGTTTGTTTCCTTAGATGAAGAGTCTCTTATGGCAAAACCAAAGAATTCTAAGAGTCAACCCTAAGGATTACTTTTTATGCCAGAGAAAAATACTGAATAATATGTAATAAAATTTACAGTTAAATATGAAAGCCTTAACCTTGTTAAGAACCTTTCATGTGAAATTTTTAGAAAACAAGATATGATCTACTTATAAAAGAGGGGGGAAAAACCCTTAAAATTATGTCCCAACGGACTTATAACTAAATATAGTAAGCAAAACACAAAACCTTTTAAAAAATAAATTACAAAAGGATATTACTATGAAAAACCATAATATATTTCAAAATTTTAAAATGTTTTTCTAAGGGATGTGAATCAACTTCAAGTTTTCTGATTTACTGACATGCATTTATCAAATAATCATTCTCAATTTCATAACACCAGAAGAAGAAATCTGGAAAGCCCCTAAAGTAGAATTTTTAATTTCTCATATAGTCTATATTAAAAGCCAGAAGTAAAATCATCTTACTAAAAATTTAGACCACCTCAATCATGGGGTATCTATTTTACGAGGACACTATAGAGATAAATAATACTTATTCTGCAAAATTCCTATTAATTTAGATGCTGGCTTTCTGGAGATTTTTGGAAAAAGATCCAAATTAGGAGTATCACGAACTCTGGTTTTTAGGAACAGATACAGAATTTTATATTCATACTTATTCAATGTAAGTGATAGAAGAAGAAAACTACTTATCAGAGACAGTAGAAAACAGACTTACTAATTGAGAAATGGTCACTGAGCTGTAAATATGTAAGAATCCCCCAAAGTTCTCCTGTTTCAGAAGTCTAGGAAATGGCAACATTTCCCACAGATGCCTCTGAACCCTCACAATATTTGCTTATAATTAAATTATATACATAATACAGTGGTTTTTAAAAGTGTGGTCCCCGGACCCCAGCAGCATCAACACCATCTGGAAACCTGTTAGAAATGTAAATTCTTGAGCCCTATTCTCGACCTACTGAATCAGAAACTCTGGGAGTGAGGCCTACCTGCTTTAACCAGATTTACAGGTAATGTTGATGCAAGATCAATTTTGAGAACCACCGCTATCTATATTACGATGAGGAATTAAAGTAATCCTTCTGAAGTTTCTTATAGGGATTAAACTCCGTTATGGTACACTGTAAGGGGCATGCAAATTAATGTTAGACTCTAATGTATTGGTTGGCTTCCTTTTAAAAGTATTATGATGTTCTTTTTCTGTCAGTTGTTTGAGATGTGTTCATATGTAGTTTTTGATTCTTGTTAGAAAGGTTCTTAAATCTACCAGAAATATGGCCAGAACATCTATTAGTAACATCTGCCACCCACATCTTTCCTTCCTCCCCACCAAATGATTATTTAAAAATAGGAAGGCTATAAAGTTTATTTTACACAGGTTAAGGAGAGACGAAAGTTATTTCTCACTTTCCACATTATATATATTTGAAAATACGCATGAGTGTTAAAGATGTATTTTTGCCTTTTAAGGAAAAAAGATTTTGAAACCTCCCTCCCCAAAACCCATTAACTTTAAATTGGATTTAAATTCAAATTATTAAATTGGTTATCACTACACTAAGAGTTTGAAATAAAATATATTTATTAGGAAGTCAGCTTACATCATCAGTGTCTTTAACTCGAAGAATCTGTTCTCTCAGGTCTTGTAAATCATTAAATGTGGACTGTGCTGTGATGGAATAAACTAATGCAAAGCCCTGTCCATTTTTCATGTATAAATCTCTCATTGCAGTAAATTGTTCCTACAGTAGAAAGAAAGGATCATTAAAAAACAATAAAGTTCTGACAGTTAATTTGACAATTTTTAAAGTCTGTAATTAGAGCTCAATGAAGAATACAGTAGTGTTATGTAACATTTCTTAAAATTATAGTCTGTGGCAAGATGCTATTTGAAAAACTGCTATTTCATGAAGTAAGTTTTTATTTAACAATAATAAACCAAAGCAGATTTATGTGCAATAAATATACTTAAGTGGGAAAGAAATATCCTTTCTCCAAAAGCTATTTAAAAGCTTTTTAATATATAATATATAGGGTACCAAAACTGAATCCCCAAGTTACTCAGAGCAAGTTCACAATACTCTAGCTCTAAGGGGCCCACCAGCATGCTTAGCTACATCTTGCCATTTCCTCACACTTTTCCTCCTTCACTAAACCGTGAGCCTTTACAAGTAAGAATACAGTCCATGACACATAATAGGTACTCAAATATATTAGATGAAGGGATACCATATATCCAGAATAAATCTTCCCTTCACCTTCAGATACCAACAAATCTAGTTGGTCTATAAATACTTTTTTTTTTTTTAAAGATTTTATTTATTTATTTGTCCGAGAGAGGGATAGACAGAGCAAGAGCACAAGCAGGGGGAACGGCAGGCAGAGGGAGAAGCAGGCTTCCTTCCTGCTAAGCAGGGAGCCCGATGCGGGGCTCGATCCCAGAACCCTGGGATGATGACCTGAGCCGAAGGCAGATGCTTAACCAACTGAACCACCCAGGCACCCCTCATTCAAACAAATTTCTATTTACTTCTTCAATAAATGACCCACTGCAATTACAAAGCACACACACACACACAAAATAGAACTCAAGAGAGTAAGAAAAACAGCTCTAAGATTTAATGCAAGTAGTAAGCTTTTAAATAAGCTTAACTAGTATTTGTCTATAGAGTACTAGCATTTACAAGGTCAATATTGCACAAATTGTGCATATACTTTGGTATTTCTTTTACATACCGTTCCTGCAGTATCCAAGATTTCAAGCATACACTGTTGTGCATCTACTTCAACTTGCTGGGGGAAAAATTAAAATACACCTTCATTTTTTAATGTGTAAAAGAATACCTTATATATAAAAACTAATATGATATTTAAGTAGGGAGAGATTATTCTAACTTTACAACTAGTTTCACATAATACCAGAATAAAACAGGAGAAAAAATAGCTATATAATTGAGGTCCACTGACCCCCAAATTATATTAGGTGCAAAAATCACATGTTCTCAACATAAGGATACCTGTAAGATCCAAGCTCAATGTGAATCACTCAGAACTTAATTCTGGGGAGGAAATGATTTCAAAATAGCTCAAAAATTTTTTAAAACCAGTACTAGTTCCAACAAGATCAGAAGTCATTTTGTCTATCTCAACACTGCCATACTTCATTTAGATATATCTTCATTTCTCTAGATAACTACATCCCCTTTCACCATACTGGAACAACGTTTCTGGTAGCAAAGAAGTAGAAGACACACAGCAAATAAGTTATATATCCCCGTGACCCCTTTCCAGCTAACATTTCCTAGGAAAAGAAGTTGTTTAGAATTAGATGCAGAAAGAAAAGAGTAATACTGCCTCACAGCTGAGGAGCAAGAAGAGAATTCCAGTTTCTTTGGTAGACTGTGGACACAAAGGAAAGAATAGAAACAGTATCTACACAGCAAGAGGGGTCAAACTGGCTGTTACATAAAAGTGTGGAGATAACTCTCCCCCTACTAAATTAAAAATGTCTGCATTTTTTGTCACATGTGTTAGTGGACATAGAAGTAACTCTATTATGAGCAGTACACTTTCTCAAAGAGTTATTACGTAGAAAGTTAGGGAGACTTCTGTATTTCCATCTCTAGTTTAAAAAGAAGGGAGCCTGAGAGTATTCAGTCTTTGGTGGTGTTGGGGGTGGCGGGACAGAACTATCACTTGAAACAGATGGCCTAATTCTGAAGTTTGTGTCAAATTACAATTTCAGGGTCAGGATAAATTTAAAATTCTCTGAAAGGGGAGGGGAGAGAGAGAATGAGAGAGAGAGAACACACAAGAGCAAGTGTTTTATGATTCTCATTAACTGGTAAGGACACAATGCCAGGAAATAATCAAGTGTGAATTTTTCCTAATTTTATAAATAAACTCTTGCTTCTTCATCCGACTTTATGAACAACATTCAGCAATTACAAAGCTAAAACTAAGAACTTATATTTATAGTAAAGTCAAAAGCAAAAGCGTTCTAGAGTAACACATACCTTTCTATAAGAATCTTCTATCGTAGGATCATATTTTTCAACAAAAATTCCTTGAACAAACTGTACAGTCTGGGAAAAAAAGCACACCATTTATAGTTAAAGAAAACAACAAATCCAAATCTATATGCTTTGAACTACTGATTTCACACAGCTAGTTATACCATTGATGAAAACATAACCACTACTATTTTTAATGTATGCATTTTGTGAGAAAATTAACTTAGAAAGCTTTTTAAAAACGTGAGTAATCACTATGCTCCCTATTAGGTAATTCTAACTTTAGAGCTCATATATTTAAAATTTTTTAAATTTATTTTATTTTTAGAGAGAGAAAGAGTGGGGGGAGGGGCTTTGGGAGAGGGAGAGAGAATCTAAAGCAGGCTTCATGCCCGGTGTGGAGAGATCTGAAGAACCTGAGCTGAAATGAACAGTCCAAATGCTTAACCTTAACCTACTGAGCCACCCAGGGGCCCTATATTTAAGCAAATTTTTAAAATGTCTTCTATTTCAGTCATAACAGCTTAAATCTGAATTTTAATTAGAAAGAGGCTAGTTTTTTTGTGTACACAAGTACATACCCTCAAGACACCTCCTCATCACTTTGGATACATACACAAATGAAAAAATTTGTACATTTCTCAGTTTAATCCAAACATCAAGTTCTGTGCTAGGTGGCCATTCTAAGTGACTGAGAGAGATGGTCAATCTGTTTTATAGTGGGGCTTTGTTAAACTGAACTACTCATCAAGTTATTTTCCCTAAGTTTCTCCCCTTCCCCAGCCACTATCATCAAGCTGTCTTTTTTCTCACTATATTATTATTATTTTAAAAATATTTTATTTTTAAGTAATCTCTACACCCTACATGAGGCTTGAACTCACAACCCCAAGATTAAGAGATGCATGCTCTTCCCACTGAGCCAGCCGGGTGCCCAATCGCTATACTATTCTTGATACAGAAAGCATGGCTGCTAAAATAATGTGAAAACTGGACAGTCAAAGGTAGTATTTGAAAAAGGTTTTTTATAAGCTTTATTTAATATCTTCCAACATAAAATATATATTATAAGTCAAGTCACAATGAGAAAGACCAAAATTCATTCCTATCTGGCTCAGAAATACAGATGGACACACACACATTTATAAGCTCTCACTCTCTATGCTTAGCCCAAATTGTATTCAGGCATATCTCATGTTGGTCTGGAACCTATGTACCAGTGACAATATGATCTACACAGGTAAAACCAAAAGCTGACTAAAATTACAAGAAAAATATTATATTGCTTCTAAAATCACTGAGATTTCACTTTAACATATAGATGAAAACAAATAATCAAAACCTAAAACTCAACAGAAAAAGAACATGTGTTGCAGTGAATAGCTTAGGTACAGTGAGAATGACTTACCAGAGCAGATTTTCCAACGCCTCCTGAGCCAAGAACGACTAGCTTATACTCACGCATGGTGCAAACTTGTCAAAAGCTAGTACCTTATAAGGAAAAAAAAAGAGAGAGAATTCTTAGGTAATATCTTTGTATTCATGTGCTTCTTCTATAAATTAGATATTCAAGCAAGTAGTTTAAAAATGATTACTCTACCATACTAATATACGCATTCCATAAAGACTTACTAAAGGATGCTACTGGTAGGGCTCTTTTTTTTTTTTTTTTAAAGATTTTATTTATTTATTTATTAGAGAGCGAGCGAGAGAGAAACAGCATGAGAGGGGGGAGGGTCAGAGGGAGAAGCAGACTCCCCGCCGAGCCGGGAGCCCGATGCGGGACTCGATCCAGGGACTCCAGGATCATGACCTGAGCCGAAGGCAGTCGCTCAACCGACTGAGCCACCCAGGCGCCCCTGGTAGGGCTCTTTATACCACATCAGAGGTAGAAAGAAACCACAGAGTTACAGACATGATTTTCAGTCCTATCCCAAATTCAAACAGGATAAAATATTTGCTCTATAAAGTAAAAAAAAAAAAGGGGGGGGCCCTGAAAAACAGCATGAAGGGGTATTTTACTAGTTACAAGATGGCAGTAACAAGCATGTTTAACTCCCTTTCCTGAGCCATCTGTAACCTTGAGTCACAAGTCGCTGAGTGCCTACTAAGTACAGGGATATATCCAATGAACAACAAAAAATTCCCTGTCCTCACTGAGCAATATTCCAGTAAAGATGGCTAAAACAAAGGTCTGCAAACAAATCCAGCCAATCACCTGTTTTTGTACATAAAGTTTTATTGAAATACAGCCATGTCCATTCATTTGTGTATTCTCTGTGGTTGCTGTCTTGCTGTAATAGCAGTTAAGTAGTTATAACATATATTTACTATCTGGCATTTACAGAAAAAATTTGCTGACCCCTGGGTAAATGAATTAGCAGAGGAAGCAGACCAAATATCTATTCCTGAAGCGGGGGGAGGTACAAAGAACCTGAAAATGGTGAGGAATTAGAGACAGAACTGAAGAGTCCCAGACTGAAAAACTACGGTGTTCAGTAAGATGAAAGTGGAAATCAAAACAAAACCAAAAAGAAATAACCCATACCAAGGCTTATTATCATAAAATTTCAGTATACTAAAGATAGAGAAAGAAGACCCTAAAAGTTTCCAGGCTAGGGAAATAATTACAAAGCTCCTACATTCCTAGAAATAATTGGTCTGTGGCCATGGGACAAAAGCGGCCAGCAGAACAGGTTCTAAATCTTCTTTTTTAAAAAGATTTTATTTATTTATTTGACAGAGACACAGCGAGAGAGGGAACACAAGCAGGGGGAGTGGGAGAGGGAGAAGCAGGCCTCCCGCGGAGCAGGGCGCCCAATGCAGGGCTCGATCCCAGGATCCTGGGATCATGACCTGAGCCGAAGGCAGATGCTTAACAACTGAGCCACCCAGGCGCCCCAGGTTCTAAATCTTCTTAATCAAGAAATGACAGTTCTATAGTTATAGTAACAAGTAACTACCAGGTTTAAATGCATTTAATCAATCAATAGCCATTTGCTTCAATGAATGAATATGCTTCTGCAAACTAGCCATTATCAATAGCCCCTTACTTATGAAAGTTGGTCAATCAAGAATGGACTCCATTTGGCATTATTTGTGTTAAATCTCTTTATATATTTTTCCTTCCAACCTAGTCTTAGAAAATACATCCTTTGTTTTACCTCTCTATGCCAGTCCTTTATTTCTCTTTAGGATACCATGTCTATTACCATGGCTTCCTTTCAAAACTTTCTCCATTTCTGACTTTGGATGTGTAGACTATTTAACATATTCTCTTCTCCTGAATGGGAGAAAAATCGCCCAAAAAAACCAACCAACCAAGTTAGCTGCTAACTTCCCCACTTACTATCCTATGTTTTATTTCTATTGAACCCATCATTTCCACAGACTTCTCCCCAGTTCTTGAATATTGTCTCCTTAATTTTTGTGATCTGCATGGTTCTTATCAGATTATAATTTTAGGAAAGAGGATATGAAATAAAAGTTGAATTAACGTTTAGCTTTAAGAATATTCCACACAGTATGGTAGTATGCACACAAATTTGGAATAAAGAAATCACTCTTGGGGCGCATGGTCAGCTGGCTAAGCACCTGACTTTTGATTTCGCCTCAGGTCAGGATCTCAGGGTTCCATGCTGGGCATGGAGCCTGCTTAAGATCCTCTCTCTTCCTCTGTCTCTCTCCCCCCCCTCCCCCCCCCCCCCTCTCCCAAAAAAAAAAAAAAAAAAAAAAGGAAATAAACCACTCTTGGTAAAAATTTAACTGAAGTCAGGTTTATTTCTTTTATTTCTTTTTCTTTTTTTTTTTAAGATTTTATTTTGCGCGCGTGCGCACGTGCGAGAGAGAGAGAGAGGCAGAGAGCACGACTATGGGGAGGGGCAGAGGGAAAAGCAGACTCCCTGCTGAGCAGGGAGCCTGACGCAGGACTTGATCCCAGGACTCTGGGATCATGACCTGAGCCAAACGCAGACACTTAGCCATCTGAGCCACCCAGGCACCCCAGGTTTATTTCTTTTAATGTAAAAAATCAATTAAAAACAGGATTACTTAGGTGACAATTCTACTACCAGTCCCATGCAGACATTACCCAAACACATAGATTTATACTGATCGGAGAAATATTTTTTAAAAATTCAGGGTTCTAATGAAAGATGTCTTCAAGTTTGTGTTTCTGAACCCATCTAGAGGAAATACGGTAAAACTTTGGGAATAAGAATTTCCTAAACATCCCAAATACTTCAGTAACAGTAAACCAAATACTTTGACACAAATAAAATTAGACTCCTCTCCCTGCATTCTTTTATCCTTTATGTAGCTGGGCTGTGCCAATTTTTGTTAACTTGTCACTGTTTCTTTCTCTCTAAAAAAATTTTAAAAAAAGGATTCACTTCAATGAACACACATCAAAATGCCAACTAAACAACTGCCTTGCTTGAAATGACAGTGTTTCTACAGTTGACATTAACTCACTTAACTTGTCTTTGAACTCTGGAAATTCCTTCAACCCTGTAAGACTAGAAGTCTGGTCTGCTCAGGGGTGGCAGTATCTGACCAGGATTATCTTTTCCTTTAGTAATCAATAACTTCAGCTTTGTACTTTTTTGTTTCAGATACTGAATGGTGCCTTTCACTCTTTGATATTTTGACCTAAGACCCTCACTTAACATCATTCCAAATGACGCCCTAGACAAACAAAAGTACTGAAGGGGATGCTTGTGTCTAATCTGTTCAGTGAATTTGCTATGAGTCAGTCTCAACAATGATGGAAGCTCCAACTGGCTCCTTGAGCTCACATTGCCAAATTTATTTTGTTATCCTAGGATTTGTACCAAGTAGGTCTTGGTATAAAGCAATTAAACCTTTTAGATATGGCTTGGAGGTGTACTATTTGGTAAACATTTTTGCCATTAGTTTAATTCTTCAGCTATTGTTTTGCTTTTGTTCATCTACTTGTGTAAAAATTTGTCATGTATTTTGTTTTGTCCTGGACTGTCTTGTTTCCATTCACTCAATAAGGGAGTGCTCCATTTGGAATGGATGGAGGCACAGGCCCCCACAAGCCTCCGATCCAATTCAAGCTGGTTCCAGGAACTAAACGTTGAAGATGAGTAAAACCGGTGGCCTCTTCATGCAGAGGGGAGTGACTGGTCAAATGTCACCTTGGGTCACTTATAAGCTTCCTGACAGCATACTGTATCATCAATATCTATGGGGCTGTTGATAATGTGCGGCCTTCCTAACCTCTGCTTGGTCAGGGAACCTGAGAATCTGTTTGTAAGGACACACTTGTTAAAAAAAAAATTTTTTTAAGCACACTTAAATCATTTTTATTTAGGAATAATTTATATCAAGTGAAATAAGCAGATCTTAAATATTACAGTAAAATGAACTGACATATGCAAACACCTTCACAACCACAGAGCCCTCATTAAGATTTTTTTTTTTTTTAAAGATTTCATTTATTTATTTGACAGAGAGAGACACAGCGAGAGAGGCAACACAAGCAGGGGGAGTGAGAGAGAGAGAAGCAGGCTTCCCGCGGAGCAGGGAGCCCGATGCGGGGTTCGATCCCAGGACCCTGGGATCATGACCTGAGCCGAAGGCAGACGCTTAATGACTGAGCCACCCAGGCACCCCAGGATTTTTTTTTTAGAAGATTTTATTTTTAAGTAGTCTCTACACCCAACACAGGGCTCGAACTCACAACTCTGAGATCAAGAGTCCCACGTTCTACTGCCTAAGCCAGCCAGAAAGTTCCCAATGTGCCTCTTCCCGGTTAATTAACCTGATACCCCTTTTCTTGACTCTAGTGGCTGCTTTGTCAAAGCCACAACCTTCTCTAGGAAGAACTGTGTTTGTTTTTTTTTTTTATAAACTCCCAATATAATCTTGACTTTTGTACTTACACTGACAAATGACAAAAACTGTGATTTTGACAAGTATGACTTAACAACCGGACTTATGACCAACTTTTGAAATGTCAAAATTAATACCTTAAGAGAACTGCAACTACAGAAAAAATTATGAGACAAAGTAACATTCAATAGTCAACTTCTTTAATTGGTATTCTGGGGCCTCAAAATAAAATGACTAAGATAGTCCTTCTTTACTTCCCCCTGCTCCAACCTTTGGAAGCCTACTCTCTTTGAATCATTCTGTCTCTTATACTGCCCACACATTCCTATTTCTTTTGTTCCTTCCCCTTACCTCTGAAATGAACTACTTTTCTTGAAGGTTTCTCAGCAAAGGAACAATTATACTAGCCTTTTTAAATGCTAGAGTAAAAGGCAGAACTATAAAAACTGAGTTTAAACATGAGTCTAGATTTAGTTGAATTTATAGTTAAGGATTTTTTTAAATATCAGGGAGACTGACAGAAATTTCAGAATTTCAACTTAATCACTAATTACTTGATTTCCTCTTTATAAAGAAAAATGGTTAAAAGCAGACTAGGAAAGACCAGATTCAAACAGCCCAGCATATTTTAAAAATTGGCCTTGAGAGAATAAGAACCTATTTAGGAAATACACTATTTTAAAAGTCTTTCTTAGAGGTAGATTGGTCAAGATTTAAAATTGTAAGCAAAATAAAAATGACTTGATATGAAACAAAATAAAAATTAATGTCAGGAAACTGTTAAATATATTTTGTGGTAGACCCAACAGCTAAGGTAAAGGAAGACAAGTTCGTTCTTTCTGTTAACTGGGCTCAGACCTGAATGGGAAACTTAAAATAAAAAATTAGCAATTTAGAAATCTACAATGGCTAAGATTTTTCAAAGACCCTTACAAAGTGAAAAAGCTAGGAAGAAAAACTAAAACTACTTGTTTTCTAAGAAATGGGATCCTATGGATGAGGACACTTACATAATGCAAGAAGAGCCACATGAAGGATCAATGTTCCATATTTACTAAGAAAGAGAAGTACAATGATTCAAAATCTGTCCCATAATGCTGCTCCAAGGAAAACTTGAGCACCCAACAATTTCTACCCTTTCTCCATTGGAGGCAGAAGTAGACTGACTACATAGAGCCACAAGGAAATTTTTTTGGGTGATGGAAGTGTTCTAACACAACTGTAGTGATGATGCACAACTGTATAAAGTTACTAAAATCCCCAAACGAGGGGCGCCTGGGTGGCTCAGTCGCTGAGCGTCTGCCTTCGGTTCGGGTCATGATCCCGGGGTCCTGGGATCGAGCCCCACATCGGGCTCCCTGCTCGGCGAGAGGCCTGCTTCTCCCTCTCCCACCCCCTCTGCTTGTGTTCCCTCTCTCGCTGTGTCTCTGCCAAATAAATAAATAAAATATTAAAAAAAAAAATCCCAAAACTGAAACAATGACACAGCTGACTGAATTAACATAAAAATTACCATTTAAAAATATTGACTATAAAAAGTAAACATTTATGGAATTGCATTTCTTAATGAGACGGTTGAGATCTGTTTCCCCAACTGCTTCATTTATCCATAGTGAATATTACCTGTTGCTAGAATCAGAATCAGGTTCATCCACATTACTGCTTCTATCAGTAATCTGTTCCTTTCTTTTCTTATGATAAAAAAAAATCCATTGTATGGATATATGAAATTTTCTTTACCCATTCATCAGGTGATGAACATTTGGATTATTTCCGGCTTGTGGATATTGTAAATAATACTTATTGGGGTACCTGGGTGGTTTGGTCGGTTGAGCATCTGACTCTTGATTTCAGTTCAGGTCGGGGGGAGGGGGGAGGAAGGTGGTCCTGAGACTGAGCCCTGTGTTGGGCCCCATGCTCAGTGGGGAGTCTGCTTGGGATTCTCTCTCTCTCCCTTCCCCTCAGTCCCTCCCCTGCCTAAAATAAATAAATCTGTAAAAAAAAATAATAATGCTTGTCTATTTGTTTTAATTTTAGTAATTCAACCAAGAATTTTTATTACAGATAAAAATTTACATAAATACTACATAAAAAAACTTAGAACTGAAATTTTAAATTCTGAAGTAAAGAAATACGATGAAGTTGTTAGTAAACTTTCAAATCTAAAAACAGTGACAAAACACATGTAACTTGCCAATAAGCTTTGTAACAAGCAATACTGGTAAGGAAATGCAACTGAGCAAAGTCATTACCTCTCATTAATTTTTACTAATATTTCCTTACATGTACTAAACAACTAAAATATTTGTATCTAAATCCTGATAAATACCAAGGCCAGGGGTACATTTTTTCCTTAAAAAAAAAAAAAAAGCAGTATGAGAGCCAAGATTTGAACTAATATCTACTTTTCAAATAGGTGCTTTTTTCTACTACACCAGCTTTGAAAAATTGTTTACAGATTCTAAGATTGAAATAATGGATTTCAGTGTGAATGCCAGTGACTGACTGGGAATGGCCATTATTTGTTTTTTAAAAGGACTGTGTGGTTGCATCTAGTTTTAGCAGAAAAGGCAACCCTGTTCAAAAAGTAATGTCTGTCATTAGCTTTTTGGTGGTGAGGAGGGAAAAGGTGTTGGCATCTGTGTATTTGTGAGCTGTGGGCAGGACCTTCCTGTTCAAGTGCTCTTAACATAATGTCCAAGAATGAGCACCTGAGAATCTGAATTTCTAAAATTTCATGCACAATTTTGATAGGGCGAGTTACACCAGAATTTCAAAGGGATTTGTGCTATTGTTTGAGACACTGAGAATAACTGTTCTCTTTCAAAGAATCCCAAAGAGGGACAATTCTGACAGCACAGCATAGTGGTTCACAGCACCTAAGTTTCAAATCTTAGCTTTGTATAACTTTGGGCAAGTCATGAAACCTTTCAAAGCTTCACGTTTTTTATAGGGAAAATGGAAACAGTAATATCTACATGATAAAGTTGTGAAGCAGATACACAAGAAAGTAAACTCCAAAAAAATATGGAGTTTTGTCTGTTTTATTCATTGCTATATCCCCAGAACCTGAAACAGTGCCTGGGGTACATAGTACATGCTCAATAAATTAAGGAATGAAATGTAGTAATTTTCCTTAAGAGTCATTGGTCCCTTGCACATAGTAACTATCAAAAGAAGACAGCTTTTTAAATAATAGCAGCAGTGATCTGAGCTACTGCTCAAGTTGCCACAACTGAGAATCATTGCTCTACCCTTTTACCTACTAGCTCAATAAAACATATAAGAATACAAGTCAGGGACTGCAGTCCAGCTTTTGTCTGATTGAGAAAGTTTCTTCTAGGTAGGCAAAGAGATATAAGGTATAGGTTAAAACTATTTTCCAACCATATTTAGTCCTCCTGTCACTACAACCAGTTTGGAATATGTTAAGATCAACTGAACTATATTATAATTCTTTAGCTGTAGACTCTAAGGCTTATTACCATATTCTACTAAATCTAAGAGGCACTTAAAAAATACATTTTAGGGGTGCCTGGGTGGCTCAGTTGGTTAAGCGTGTGCCTTCGGCTCAGGTCATGATTCCCGGATCCTGGGATCAAGCCCTGCATCAGGCTCCCTGCTGTGTGGGGAGCCTGCTTCTCCCTCTTCCTCTGCAGCTCCCCCTGCTTGTGTGCTTCTCTGTCAAATAAATAAATAAAATCTTAAAAAAAAAAACATTTTAACATCTCTACAACTGGAATGTGTTACAACCTCCCAGGTCAATACAAAAGCAAAAAGCTAAGTACATGTCAGTATTCTGAATCATTTAAAAATGTAGTTCAGGGAGAAAGAATGGGAAATAATCCTCTTGCAAGTCTTTAAAAAACAGATTACTACACAAAAAATTCTCTAATATTGGTGTTATCTCTGACCCTTAATATTAATTACACAAGTCAATGGACTCTACTGTACCTCAAGTTTGGCAGACTGTAATTTTGACAGCCTAGGGAGAATCTCCGTATACTTTAGGAACAGTGAGAAAAATCTTGAGATTGTAATTCTAATTCCCTTGAATGTGTAAAAGAGATATGTGATAAATTGGGGGATCATTTTTCTTCTACTTTTATGTTTTTTTCTGAGAGTTTTATTACTAATAACTTATAAAATACACAAATGAAAATTAAAAACTGAAAGTAAGAGGAGTTGTGGAGTTGTCTTGTAATTACCCCATGTTATTATCATTTAAGAATGTTGATAATCATTGGCATTTTTAAAAAGTGGTCATTAGAAACTCAAAAACACCAAGTTTAGCCAGTCATTCAACTCACAATGAATAGTAATTATAATATTGATGCTGGCAGAGAGAAGTATCTTTCAGATAAACAATATACTGTTGGTGAAAGTGCATGTTAAAGAAAACAAACAGGCAAGCTTAAAAGAAGAAACAATTAAAATTCTTTTAATCCTATTTTTAAACCTTAATAACTAGTATGCTTGTTCTTGAAAAGGGCTAAGAGGTATTTATTGAAAATTACAAAATTAAACATATTGTTTTAAATGCTTTACAGAAGAATTATCTTTAAGTGCTTTACAGAAGAATTATCAACATAAATACTGACAATATTTACTCTAACAATGTAAATACTGAAATTTTAAACACTTTCCTCTCTATTGTCAAAGCAAAATTTATCTTTATATTAATTAGCATGCCAAAAAGTCTACCTAGAAATTAAAGATAAGTAGGGTGGCAAAGGATTTAAGTTCTAAGTACTTTAACTAGTGTGCCACAATCAAAGGACTGTATTCTGAAAAGCTTGCTGGTTTATCTTCTCGTACTTCAGGAGAAAATAAAGATTAAGACACAAAAAAAAGTGGGGCGCCTGGGTGACTCAGTCGTTAAGCGTCTGCCTTCAGCTCAGGTCATGATCCCGGGGTCCTGGGCCTCGCATCAGGCTCCCTGCTCAGCGGGAGGCCTGCTTCTCCCTCTCCCACTCCCCCTGCTTGTGTTCCCCCTCTGTCTCTCTGTCAAATAAATAAATAAAATCTTAAAAGATACAAAGTAAAATTAGGGCACTTGATATTAGAAATTATTAAGAGTTCTGATAACTAGGTGTTACTGCCACTTGGAAGAAATGGGAAGTACAATTAAAAGCATTTCATAATCAATTAAAAAAAAATTGACATTGAAGGCAATTTTAACAACCTTCAGGAAGTTAAGAGCAACACCATGAGAAAATGTTAAATGAAAATGTCATCAGCAATGGGAATGTCTTGGTTAAACACTGCCAAAAATTATGGTGCTATCGGTCCACTGTGAAACATTCTAGTTTGAATTTCTAATACAGGTGATGGGATTTGGTTGGTTTATGTATGTTCTTTTTTTGTGGTATTTCTTGTAAGTAATGGCATTTATTTGTAAAAATTAGGTGCACTCTGGAAATCAAAAGCAAAGTTAAGAATTGCTAATTAAAAATAATATGCCTAAATTAATCTACATTTGAACTAAATCTATTAAGTCACCTATTATATTAAGTCATTAATTAATGAGGGACTCTCAGATCCTCATTTTCTTCAGGTAGTTAAACAGGTAAGAATGTAGTATATGCAAAATGAGTTTAGTGGTGTTACCAATAATGCCACTTCTCACTTATCCTTCTTCATTAGCAAGAAAGTGTAACTTCTACAACAAGCAGGCACTTACACAATTATAAATATGAAGCACAATTCACATTACTTCTCCAACAATCTAAGATTATAGATGAAGAAAACCAATTAAATTGCTTTAATAAATAAATTGAGTAAGAAATACTTGGGGGCGGTAAAAGTTACATTAAAAATTGGGGGGTGTAATTTTGGGAATTATATATTTACATGTAAAGATTCCTAATTTTAATTTCTTATCTAGAGCTCCTAAAATTTGTATGACTTATAACCAACTCCCAATCAATGAAAGTAACTGATAGGTCTTAGACTTTGCTGTATTTCTTACAAAAACACTTGGGTACCCTATTCACTAATTTAAAAGGTTATTTTATTATTACCTTCTACAACTTCCTCCATTTACTCTACAGAGCTAATTTTGCTTGCATTTTTTTTTTCCCAGTCAATTTAAGAAGTTGTTTATTTCTAGTCTCAAAGAAAATCATAGCAAAGACATGGAAGGACAAGAAAACAAAATCTCCTAGGGCTCTTTCCCAAGTCAGATTCACGGGCTGCTTCATAATTGCTTGAAAAGAAAGTTGAGGAAACAGATGCAATCATAGTCTACCTGAAGTTCAATAAATATATCCAAGATAGTACTTCGTCAATCAGAAATGAACTGGAATTTTCACAAAAATACAAAACAAAAATGGACGCTATAATGATTCTGAGAAAATTCTGAAGAGACTTACAAGTCAGAGAAAATAAAAATTCAGTAAAATTTTAGTCTAAATGTCTTCACTATATAAAAATACGTATCAAAAAGCAAATAAGTGACTCGATTATCTACCACTCTATATTACATATATTTTTCATTAATAAGACCTAAGATAGACCCAACTTCAAATATTACTGACCCTAATTATGAACCGTAAGAGTAATTCTAAAAATCACTGGGGAAATTTAAAAAAGCATAAAAAAATGATAGATGTATTAAAAAAAAAACCTCATATACATATATAGTTTTATATATATGTATTTTTAAACTATATATATAGTTATAGTTTTTAACATCCATTCATCTATCGATGGGACACTTGGGCTGCTTCTATAGTTCAGCTATTGTAAATAATGCTGCAGTAAGCATAAGAGTGCACAGGTCCCTTCCAATTATTGTTTCCGTATTTTTTGTGAAGGAGATTAAGAGTACACTTATCCTGATGAGCACTAATATACAGAACTGCTGAATCACTATATTGTATACCTGAAACTAATTTAACACTCTTAACTACATTGTAATTAAAAAAACCAACAACTCTTAGCTTTTACTTGGTGTTAACATTTACTGAAGACCACTCTAGTCCAAGAGTTGTGCTAGTACCTGAAGATTAAAAAAGAAAATCTAAGGGGCACCTGGGTGGCCCAGTTGTTAATAAGCGTCAGCCTTCGGCTCAGGTCTTGATCCCAGAGTCCTGGGATCGAGCCCTGCATCAGGCTCCCTGCTCCGCGGGAAGCCTGCTTCTCCCTCTCCCGCTCCCCCTGCTTCTGTTCCCGCTCTTGCTGTGTCTCAGATCTCTGTCAAATAAATAAATAAAATCTTAAAAAAAAAAAAATCTAAGAAATAACTTATACCAAGATTACTATAACATTCAGTACTCAACATCAATATATAATGAGTGCCTACAACATATTAGGTACTGCTCTACCCAATGGGAATGAAGCAGTGAACAAAAGACTCTGTCCTCAGAATTTATAATGGGGTGTGGAGAGACACAAATAAATCAATATGAAACAAGTCAGAAGTATACAGGTGACCCCTGAACAACAAAGGTTTGAGCTGCATGGGTCCACTTATATGCAGATTTAAAAAAATACAGTACAGTACTGTAAATGTGTTTTCTCTTATGATTTTTTTTTTTTTTTTAAAGATTTTATTTATTTATTTGAGAGAGAGAATGAGAGAGAGAGAGAGAGCACAAGAGGGGAGAGCGGGAGAGGGAGAAGCAGACTTCCCGCTGAGCGGGGAGCCCGATGTGGGACTCGATCCCGGGACTCCAGGATCATGACCTGAGCCGAAGGCAGTCGCTTAACCAACTGAGCCACCCAGGCGCCCCTCTTATGATTTTCTAAAAACATTTTCCTCTGGCTTATTTTGTTCTAATAATACAGTACACAACATATATGACATATATATGTTAATCAACTGTTTATGTTATCAGTAAGGCTTCCAGCCAACAGTAAGCTATTAGTAAAGTTTTGGGGGAGTAAAAAGTTATATGTGGATTTGACCCTTAATCCCCAAGCTGTTCAGGAATCAACTGTATAGCTAGCTCAGTACCCCAAGAGCCCTGTGACTAGATTGATTTTGTGTTTTCAACAAAAGTTTCTACCATTTGGCTTTATTCTGTTTATTATTTTCAAATCAACATCTCTAGTAGGGTAATATGCCAATTAATTTGTAGCTAACGTTAAATTTGGATTTCGGAAAGTTCATAGAGATCTGTCTAGAATCCACTGGAGAGCTCATGGCTACAATGCCCCTTCTTTGCTAACAGGGGCAAAAATGGGATTTCTGGAGCAATCTAAATGTAGTTGGTCTTATGAGGTACCATTATTCAATATGCACAAAATGCTCCTCAGTGATTTCCTTTGCCAGCTCTATACGGAACGACATTCATGATCCCCTCTCCCGCACCACCCCCTCCACTGTTATATAGCAAGAATACTACACAGATCAGGATAGAATGTTCCTGACTAGCAATACTCAGAATGCAATTCTTAGGAGGGTAGTTGTCAAGAAAGATTTCTGAAGTATTCTTGAACTGTCTCAGACCACAATGATAGTTCCTCTTTCTGAAAACCCACACCAAATACTTCAGCACTTGATTATATACTATCTTGTACTGTTTTCTAAGGGGAGACAACAAATTGTAGAAAGGAACATTATCTTAAGATTTAAGAAGCTTAGCTCTAGGGCGCCTGGGTGGCTCAGTTGGTTAAGCGACTGCCTTCGGCTCAGGTCATGATCCTGGAGTCCCGGGATCGAGTCCCGCATCGGGCTCCCTGCTCAGCGGGGAGTCTGCTTCTCCCTCTGACCCTCATGATCTCTCTATCTCATTCTCTCTCTCAAATAAATAAATAAAATCTTTAAAAAAAAAAAAAAAAAGAAGCTTAGCTCTATTTAAAAAGTTATACAATTTGAGATAAACCACTTTATTCTCAATTTCCAGTTTCCTTATTTGGAAAATGAAGGAATAGGGAAGGGGGACGTACTGAACACAGAGTTGCCTTAGATCAGCCAGGTAGGCATGTAAAATGTCTGAAGCTGGAAGGTGTTAATGGCCAAGGGGAATGAATGCTTATACAGCTAAAGTCATTCAAATTCTTAAAAATGTGAATATTGTGAAAAACAATAAAATCTATTTAAGGTATGGAGATTTGGACTCTGAGTCACTATTTTCTACTTCTGGACTAAATAATCTCTAAGGTCCCTTTCAATTCCTAAATGTATTGTTACATATACCAGGGTTTTGAAGACTTTTATGTGGACAGAACTTTTAAAAGTATCTTAATGTTCTATTCCCTCTTCTTAATTATTGTAAAAAAAAAAAGATATAATTCTATGTTGGTACTAACATTTAATGATAATGTAAATATTCTTTTCCTAACTTCATAATGGTAGTTTGGTATTACAGACATTTTAGAATTATCTTTCAAATATAATACAGACACTAACTAAAGGAGCTGAAAACAATATAGGACAACCTACACATTCATAGCTGCTCTCAACTGGGAAAATCCATTGATCCTAATGGGCACTCAACCAAGGCAAGATGTAAAGGCTTTCCATATTTTCTTCTTAGTTCTGGCATGCTAGTCCCACATGCTTTGTGCAAGTAAGGTTTTCTTTTGAACTAATTTAAGATTTGGGTATGGACACAAGGTCCTCTCTTGCCCAGGGTGGTAAAACATGGAATCTGGAAATAAGGGAACCCTAGAATTGACTACCTATGTAATTTACCAGAGGGTAGTCACTTATTCTCGGCTTGTGTCTTAGTGTGTAAAATACAGACAATGCTAATACCAATTCCATAGACTTAATGGGCAGATTAAATAAGAACGTATATTGTCTATAAAAATTTTAAGTGTTAGTTATTACTATCATCAACTAGATGTACAGTAGCCCCTTATTTTGTCCCCAATTTGGTCTAGAAATATTTGTTGAATCAAGCAATGACTAAAGACTAATAATTCAGTTCTAGCAAAGGAAAGAACTATTTAGATCTTTAAAGACCACAAACAAGTTACCTTTTGTATATAAGTTGCTATTTGAGTTCACATCAATTACTGACAGATGTCAAGAATCCCAGCTGAAAATGAACTATACAAATCTTGAAAAAAAATTAGTTCTTATACTTGCCCTGTAGGAATGCAATTCCAGTAAAGAAAATGCTCTGAAGCAGGAAAAGTATTAAAAACAGCAATTTTTGGGTTCCAGAGATAACTCTCAACCTCATAATCTGATTTATTCTTTAAATCAATCTCATTAGTAAATGTAAAAAGGCTGTAAGAATCAAATCCTTGAAACGTGGTAAGTGATATTCAAAAAGCATAATTCCTTTCCATCAGAATATGTCATAGGGTTTCCAAATAGCTATAGTCAAATCAGAAATTTTCCAGAACTATGGTAACTCAAGCAGTTCTATCCTCAAGTTATTTTGCTACAACACCCACCCCCAACCATCCATTTTTGAAATTCTGTGATCTTAAATTATAAATAAAGGACTAAGTAAAAAAACTTAACTACTGGTTCCTGAAGTCAAGTGACATTACTTCTCCCACTGAACACTTTCTGGAAGAGACGATATTTGATTTCTCCTTTCCGCCTCCAACTCCCAAAGTAGTATTTTAGCAGCCGAAGAGGATTACTGTGTTCTCTTTGCCCTCCTAAATAAAATTAACTAATTAAAATGTCAGGAGAACCTGGAACTAATCTGTTGGACACAATGATAGAATTCAAAACTTCTGAGCAGATTTAAAAATTATTTTTGAGGTCCGAACCCTACCTCTCATACTCTCTTTTAAAAATAAACTACAAAATAAACAAAAAGCTGTTAAAATGAACATTACTTATCATATTTACTGAGTTTGTCTCTCTCATAATGAAGACAAACGGGAAATGCTTCCAATCTTATATTCTGCTGAGAAAGGTTTTATTTGTGAACTAAATTTCTAAATCTAGTCAAGTGTACAATTTGTAGACTATCAAACTGTTCGTAGCATTTTCTCTACTCTGACTGTATTTATAATACCTCAAATAGGAAAAAATTCTTCCCTTGACCTTTTCATGGATTAATATTGCCGGTAAATAAAGCTTATTCCAACATATACTATGATATGCAAGTTAAGGTCATGTTTTCTAGTTTTATTACTGGAGTTCTTACTTTTCAGTTTAGTACTTGATCATGTCTCTGAGAAATTATAGTACAACAATTTATCAGTAATATGACAAATGCAGAAGAACCTGTTTCTTAGATTTCTCAGCCAAATCAAGGGATAAGCTGGTAGCTAAGTGACAGAAAAATGGAAAGTCCAACATGTTTCGAAAATAAGCAAAAAGAAATAATGTGAGCTAAAAATGACCTATTAGTTTCTACTGATCCCTCTAAATAGATCAGATTTATGTGGAACTCTCCCCTGCTCCCAAGAGTTCTTTGGACATGACCTAAGAATTAACCTGTCGGTTTCTTTTTTTTTTCTTCTTGTCAGATCTAGCAGTAATTCTATAGGTGTACATAGTGACTCAAAGATCTGCTGTGTCTACCAAACATAATTTAGGTAAATATGGATGGGAGTATGGAGATTAACTTTACTATTTGCTATATAAAATCTGACACACACAAACACACATGCCTTATTTAACTGTATTTTAAACTGAAAAAATGATAGGAAAATATAAGAGTTAAGAGCACAGGCTTTAATGTGATTTCCTAGAATGCCAGTTCTAACTATTAGCTAAGTGACCCTGGTATGCTATTTAACCTCTCTGTGCCTCATTTCCTCATCTGACAATGGGAGTAACAGTATCTACTTAAAGTTTTTAAGATTCAAATAAAATAACTTATCCCACGCAAAATGTTTAACAAAATGCGTAACACATAGTAAGCAGTATTACTTGCTATTTTAAAATCCCATCTATTTACAGTGCTCAACTTGAAGCACCCACAGTACCTCAAAAGCATAGTATACTACAGGAACCTGTATACCTGGGGGAACCCTCATTGACACTTCTATCTTCTCCAGTCCATTACCAAGTCTGATGCATTCTACCTTGGCATCTCCAGAGTCAACTGCACTCTCTCCACTTCACTGCCTTATAAGGGCCCTCATTATTTCCCAAAGAGGGAAAAGGGGGGTGAGATACAGGAGGCAAATATGAAGGAAAACATTAATTTGTCATCCACTTGAATTTCAATGACCAGATAAGAGAGAGTTTTAACTATGAAGACAAAGAGGTAGAAATCTGAGAAAAAACCAATATGACAACTATATTTTAGTGGCCTTTATACCCCAGAAAATCTGTTAGTTTAGAACATTAAAATGTAGTGTTTGCACTGTGTTCCCTCACAGTCAAGAATGGTCTACAGAACAAAGTGCTATGTGTACATATAAAAGAATTCTCTGCCTAAAAGGATATGTCAAGCAAGGCTTCACTAAATGGATATTTAAACCAGACCAATGGATATTTTAAAGAAATAGGGGAGTTCACTGTGAAACAGGAGTGCATGGGGACAGAGGGAGGAATAAATGGAAGAGGTATGGGACCCTCTTAGCTTAAGAGTTTGACCTGTATTCTACAAGAAACTGAGAGAGAATTTGCAAGTTGGGAAATGATATGAACATATCTGTGCTTCAGAAAGATCACAGAAACTAAGTACTCTTTTTCCGAATTCTGGGAATTTGGTAAGAGGTTACCACAGCTGAGAGATGGTGACCTAGGTTAGGGCAATGACAGAAGCAATCAAGAGAACACTGTGACTGACTAGATGGGTAAGGAAAGAAAAATAGGATGCAGCATGATCAAACATGGATAGTGAGGCCATTAAATCAGACTGGGAGCTTAAGAGGAACAGACTTGGTTCAGGAAGTATCTTTTATCTTTTGCAATAGGTCTTAAAGACAGCAGAGTAAAAACTGACAATAGTATGGACATGGTAGTAGCATCTCTTATTCTTTTTTTTTTTTTAAAGATTTTATTTATTTATTTGACAGAGAGAGACACAGCACGAGAGAGAACATAAGCAGGGGGAGTGGGAGAGGGAAAAGCAGGCCTCCCGCGGAGCAGGGAGGCCGATGCGGGGCTCGATCCCAGGACCCTGGGATCATGACCTGAGCCGAAGGCAGACGCTTAACGACTGAGCCACCCAGGCGCCCTGCATCTCTTATTCCCAAAGAGATCAGAAAGATGCTCACTGCCTGTATTCAAAAGGCTTCGGGCATGAAACAGAACACTGATTTGTTTAGCAAGATTATAAATGTACCATGTGCAATTTGTTCCACTCAATATTCCTGGGTTATTAATTTGAAATATGTAATTTATTTAGATGATGACAAATCTCAATTTTAAGGTTTATAGTTTTAGTCGTTAAGGCTTCATCAAATGAACTTTGATGGAGTCTTTTGCCAATTTATGAGAAACAGAAATACGAACAGAAAAGATTAATAGTGTACAAAACCAAAAACCTTTCTAGGCTTAATGAGTATCTCAGGGCAAAATATTCAGTGATTAACTTGTGTTGTACAATAAACCATAACATATAAAAATCATTTGCCCACAAAGTGCCACACAGTGTCTTTAGACTTGCTCCCTTTTCCTCTTTATGGGAAGCCTTTTGTAAACAGGCCAGTAACGATCTTTTATCTTATTTTCTCATTTCTTTAGGAATAATCAAGTAACTACTGCTATGTGACACCACTGCCAGTGTTTACTTCACATTCTTTCCTTAAGATCTAGTCTAAAAGAAGATTTATCTACTAAAAATCAACTTGAACTACTGTAAGCAAAATACAGATTTGCTCCTTTTTTTGTGAAAAGAACACCATTCTTTTTCAACTTCAACCTAAATTTTTCCATGTTCTTGCCTTCTCAAGTCTTTTCATAACCCAAATCTGATCTTTACATTTCTATATAGGAATATAATGTTGGATACAAGGCACAAGTAATTTCTCTACAACAATGTGGCCCAAGATATAAGCTGGCAAGTCTCATAGGCTGGCAAAAAGAACCATAAAAAGCTAAAATAACATCAAAGGATTCTATTCACATTCTTAAAACAAGAAAAATAACGAGGATAACAACCAAGCAAACCATTCCAGAAGAGCCTACTTTAGCCAAAGATTAATCAAATTAAGGATGCTATTATTATTCCACATAGCCCCAAGAGGTACAGTTAAAATAAAAAAAAAATTAATCATTACAAAATGGGAGGGAACTTGAAACAAAACAAAAAAAAATGAGGAGGGGGAAGAGGGAAGGAACCGGGTCATTAATGTCCTTTTTGGTATAAAGTATCAATATTTTTAATGGCTCTTTTCCAACAATACCACCAGGCATAGTGTATTAGTTAAGCCACTATTGCCTAAGTGCTGATAAAACTTAAAAGGATTTTTAGTAACTTGAAGTTATACACCTGCTCTTAGAGAGTTCTCAGCCATGGACTTCTCTGATTTATATACATAAGCATATACAAAAGCTAATTCCAGCAAAGGTATGACCAGACATAGTCTATCCTGGACATTTCTTTAGAAAGATGGTCTCTGCAATGCAAATCTATGAGTAAAGCTTAAACCACTGTTAAGGGAACTAAGAGGAATATTTCAGGCCACCTCAGACTTTGCTTTATCTAATAAGGTACATTTAAATAAAGCATTAATCATCTGACAGATTATGCAATTTTAAATTAAAAAGTTGAGTAGCACCATCTTCTGATAAAGTCACCAATGATATGTCATACACAAACATATTCCTAAATAGACTAATTAATCAAATGCACTTTTGTATTTTCATTTGAACATTAGAAAATGTCCAAAATAATAGAGACAATAAATAAGAGCCCAAGTGCCCCCAACACTCCTCTCCCATCAAACCAATCATCCAGTTACTAGGGATTTATTACACTTCTTAAAACTGTGCCAACACAGTGACATGCAAGGAAGATGGCTACATCATAAAGTGGAGTCAGGGTAACCAACAGTCCTGGTTTTAGCACTGTTAAGTCTTGTGTCTCAAATCCTCACTCCTGAGCAAATCAAGATGGTTGCTCATCTTAGGAGGAATACATCTTTTTTTTTTTTTTTAAGATTTTTTTTATTTATTTATTTGACAGAGAGCACAAGTAGGCAGAGCGGCAGGCAGAGGGAAAGGGAGAAAGAGGCTCTCTGCTGAGCAGGGAGCCCGATGCGGGGCTTGATCCCAGGACCCTGGGATCATGACCTGAGCCGAAGGCAGCCGCTTAACTGACTGAGCCACCCAGGCGCCCCAGGAGGAATACATCTTAAGAGGAATTTGCTTCCTCTTGTATTTCATAATCTTAAAGATATGAAACTGTGAAGTCTTAACATCTTGAGAACATTTTGAGGTACTATATACCTTGTCTTTTGCCACAACAGAATCATACTCTTCTCTGAAATAAAATATGGAAATTAAAAACCAAACTGTAAGGCACTTAGCGTAAGAGCCAAGTTGAATGTTTATGGTAACAGACAATATTTGTATAGTATTTACAATTTACAGTATATCTTGGCACGAGTTTTCTCATTTGGATACAAGTCTAAGGACATTTCTCTTGAAGAAACACTGTCCCTTGCTTAATTAGGAGTACCTTTCATCTAATTAGTATTTGAATATGTCTCAAGTTCAAGTCACTATGAAGGTTACAAAGATGAACAAAACATACTTGCTTTCAGGAAGCTTACAGTTTTGTAAGGAAAGATGAGATAAAAAATGTGAAAAAGATGAGAAAAATATTATGAAAATTTGAAGAGATGTCAGGAACAAATTTATGAAGGTGGCGGCAAATGAACAAAAGGCACAGCATTTCAACAGGGAAGAACACACTTGAGAGAAGTAAAAGCAAAGGCACAGTAGGCAGCAAAATGTAGGAATATGATTAGACTACCATAGAAAGCACAGTCCGAGTGGATCTCAGGGTACAAATAGGAAAATAAAAACAGCATGAGAATCTACAGTCAACATAACATAGATCTCTGAGTACTGGTCAAGAACCTGGTCTCATTTTATAAGCAACAGTACTGGATGTTTTGAAGAGAAAACCAAAGGTACTTTTTAAATGAATAAAAATAGTTCTAACAGAAGCCTGGACAATATGTCTAGAAATGTTAAGCATTTTATTAAAATATGATTAATAGATGGCTTTTAAAATGCATCAGTTTGGGGGCACCTGGGTGGCTCAGTCAGTTAAGCGACTACTCCTGATTTCAGCTCAGGTCATGATCTCTGGGTTTTGAGATCAAGCCCTGCAGCGGGGCTCTGCACTCACTCAGTGGGAGGCCCGCTTAAGATTCTCTCTCCTCCGGCGCCTGGGTGGCTCAATCGTTAAGCATCTGCCTTCAGCTCAGGTCATGATCCCAGAGTCCTGGGATCGAGTCCCACATCGGGCTCCCTGCTTGGCAGAAAGCCGGGAGCCTGCTTCTCTCTCTCCCACTCCCCCTTGCTTGTGTTCTGCTCTTGCTATCTGTCAAATAAATCTTAAAAAAAAAAAAAAGAAAAATCTTTATTAAAAAAAAATTCTCTCTCCTCCTCCTCTGCCCTCCCCAAAATAAATAAATCTTAAAAAAAGCACCACTTTGCAACAAAAACCTTTAATGAGATGATAAAAACTAAAATTAAGAGGTCAGAAACCATATACCGCATAGAGGAAGAAATTGCAAGCGACTGACAAAAGATAGTAAGACAATCAATAATTTTAGCTTTCTTTTATAAGACTGCATGAATACTGTGTACCTACCATGGGCAGACAGAACAGGTATCAGATGCATACTTTCAAGGCTCTCTATTTTTCACAACAGAATATTAACTTTGCTATCACACCACGTGGTATCCAAAGCATACTGAGATTACTTTTAGTTAATATCACTACCACACAACATGGCACCACTTAGCATATTTGCCCAAGATCTCACTTATATTGACAAATGAGGCAGATTTATGGGACAGGCCATACTTTTTGGATCTGTCCACATGCATAAAAAAATACTCAGTTAAGACTTAAATTTATCTCAGGGGACTGGATGGCTCAGTGGGTTAAACATCTAACTCTTAATTTTGGCTCAGCTCATGATCTCAGGGTTGTAAGAGGCTCTGCACTGGGCATGGACCCTGCTTAAGATTTTTTCTCTCTCTCCCTCTTCCTTGCCACCGCCCCCCCCCCCCCCCCCCCGCTTTCTCTTAAAAAAAAAAAAAAAAGACTTAAATATCTCATGGCGAGAGATATGTGTAAAGTTAATTGCTGCATAACCAGCACTTAACACAGTTGGAATATAGAAGGCAATTATTTGTTGAATGAATCAAAACCAGTTTCTTGCCCTAGAGGAGGGGCTGGGAAACTCTAGACCTCAGGCCAAATCCCATTTACTGCCTGTTTTTTTTGTAATTAAAGTTTTGTTGGAACACTGCCATGCAACTGCATATTGTTTATGGTTGCTCTGGTAGAGATGAATGGTTGTGACAGAGACTGTATGGTCCTCAAAGGCTAAAAATTTATTATTTGGCCCTTTACAGAAAAAGCTTACTGATACCTACCCTAAAGGCTAGAACCTGGAAGAAATAAGGATAGATCTTGTCTATTTATTCACAGGTGGCAAATGGGTTTTAGCTCAAACATCAATGCAAAATATAAATGGCTGCCTGGAGTGCAGTGTTGAGAATGATTCTGAGACCAACTCTGGTCCCAAAGGGAAAGAGTATAGTTCTCAATTATCAATGACTACTGTGGTTTAGGGGAAGGAGAAATAGGGTTTTAACTAAAAACATTTAAAAACTTTCGCCGTAGAATACTTTGATCTTAAATAACTAGCAGTGTTGTCTGATAGTTTTACAAAGATGATTAGCTGCAAAATAATATACAAAGCCCCCCCCCCCCCCCCCCGCAAGGAATCACTGAGAATGGTTTGCCTGAATGCTGAAGACTATCTACCAAAAAACAATGCTTTGGGTTCCAGCACAGTTGATGTTGCTCATTTTTATAATATTCACTCATTCACTCCATATTCATTCTTTATTCACTTAGTCAACAGATTCAGTTGTTTAAAACTATTCCTGAGGATAACTAAACAGTGTTATGAGGGGAACCTACGGCAAGAAGGTAAGTCCCCAACATGCCCTAAAACTCCATCAAGCTTTATATATAAAACTGTAAAGAAGGGGGGCGCCTGGGTGGCTCAGTCATTAAGTGTCTGCCTTCGGCTCAGGTCATGATCCCAGGGTCCTGGGAGTGAGCCCCACATCGGGCTCCCTGCTCGGCTGGGAGTCTGCTTCTCCCTCTCCCACTCCCCCTGCTTGTGTTCCCTCTCTCGCTGTCTCGCTCTCTGTCAAATAAATAAAACCTTAAAAAAAAAAAACTTGTAAAGAAGGGCATGTTGGGTAAAGTACTTTTACATTAGAAGCTAAATCTATTAAATTTGCCCACTTTGATTCTGGAAGTAGTTAATAAAGTAAACAGTTTCACATTGAAGGATTCACGCTACTGGAGCTCTGCAAAGTTTCCCTTTAGATTTTAGAAAATTCCTTTGTTTGCTGGACCAACCTCAAGTACTCGCGCCCTAGCTGCAAGGGAGGCCAGGAAAGCTAGTACCTGGCATTTTTACTTTCTACAAAGCAAGGTTGTTAACCAAGATTCACTTAGACATGTCTTTTCAGACACCGGTAAGTCTCTCTAAAAATAAATGTGAACACACACATCCATACATCTATATAAGACATTTTGAGGCAGATATTATGTTTCTGTTAGATACAGTCTGGCCCGTAAGGGCCACACCCTAGCATGACAGGACGTAAGGAGCCATGCATGGGATATCTGAAGAGGTGACAAAATCGCTCCTGGGAATGGTGGGAAGGAAGGTCTCAAAAGTCAGATCAAATTTAAATCTCAAGACACAGAAGCCTAGGAGAGCTAAGTGGTATCACAGCAGTGGTCATCAGTAACATCTCTCATCATAGTAGGGATTGTATGTGTTTGTGTGTGTGTGTGTGTGTGCACATTAAGTTTTTAAAAGTACCTCTGGAAGACTCTGATAACACCTCCCTGTTCCTCCTAAAGACCCTAAGACCTATATTCCTAGCAAAGAAAGGTCAGGGTTCACCCCTGACCATCATATTCATCATTTTGCCTTCAAATAACCGTCCCCCAATTTAATAAAGAAAGAGAAAGTCTCTGTTGTTCCTCAGGTCTGCAGAAATCAGATTCTTCAGTAATTTAAATAACCTGCTCTTAATGTCTTAACTTCCACAAGTCACAGAAAGCGATACAACCACTTCAAAGGGATGACTGTTACTGGGGGTAAGAATGCTAACCATGTATTTTTCTGTTGCAAGCTGAAGCCCTATCTTCTCCCAGTTTGCTGATTTATCATTCCAGAATTTAACACTAACACCAAAGGTGCTCAATAATGTTTTCTGAATAGGCTGCAGAATGAGATAACTATATTAACCAGAAATATCCCTCTTAGGGAAAATATCTGCTTTTATATATTTCAAGCAAATACTCTATGAAGTACAGTTTATGACCTGTTAGGGCAAAAGTAAAACACATCAGAAGTGAGGCACTTATAGTGCTAGCAGGTAAATTAGAATTTATGGGTAAAACTTCCAGAATAAACCACACCTGTTTTCATAAATGGAAGAACACCACAAATATTTCTTTTAATATAAATACTCAGATTTTACAAAACACCACCTTCCACAAGGATGGGGGGGGAACATTCTTTAAAACACAATTTTACAATCTGTTTCAACATAAGGCTGAATTCAGAAATAAACAGAATTAGTGTCTTCCATGACAGAAGGAATAAATGACTGCAAAAAATATTTTATTTCATTTTACTGTTAACCTCCTAACTAGGATTAAATGACAAAGCTTAATATGATTGCCCCAAATGCATTTGAAACCATAATAAGAATGCCATGACTTAGATTGTGGGTTCATAATTTGCATGACTAAATTAAATTCTAAATGAAATTTCAAGGCCAGGACATTCCTAATGGAAAATTCCCTAGTAAACCTGCCAAAAGTTCAGAGGAGAAAAATTAACCAACTAACAAAAAAACAGTGGAAGCAGAGGTACTTCCCATAATTTTCTCTGGTAATTTTAGTATCTCAATCTAAGCAGCAGTTTATGCTAGCTGCTTAATGCTGACACTGGCTTATACAACTAACTGTCTTATGAAGTTATTTTTGACTAATTAAAGTTCTTCCTTTTACACTTTACCATGTTCAGTTTGTTCAAAGACGCTCAGTGACCGAATAAAATAAAGGCCATTCAGAAAAATAAAATGCATGCCACACTTCAAAGCCCCAAATAATGCTTGTACTTGGCTTTCTCATACATTACTCCACTTAACTTGCATAATTAGTAGGTAAGTACTTTAAAAAAAAAAAGTCACTTCAGAACTTGCCTGTCTTGGCAATTCTATAAAATAGAAGTCAGTATCCAAAAAATAGCATATACATGTTTGCATTCTTGGATATTAGTATGTACCAAACGAATGGATTAAAAGCAACGAGAACCAAAGTTTGGGTGTTAATTAGGCTATCGGAATAAGGACAACATATGGGGAAACCACAAAAAGTGGGCAGGCACTTTCTGTAATCAATTCTGAGTTTCAAAGAAGCATCTTCAGATATTTCCTTCCATGTCAAAAATAAGTGATTCCATCAAGAATTTTTAGAGATTACCTTAGTCCTATAATATTCCTATCCCGATCTTCTATTGTACTCTAACTTACAATGAAATGTATTATGTAATTCTTAGAAACCTTATGAACTGGAAGACAAACCACATGATATCTTAAAAGACTTAAAAAATCTATTAAGAAATTGTGGCTAAAATATGAACTCTGAATCATTAAACATTTAAAAAAACCATTTATTATGTTCCAGGCACCAATACACACAGATGAATCTTCACTATTTCCAAACATTTAACTGGACTCCTAGGAATTAGGTGGTTTTCCCTATAGACTCATCAGCCTAAGCAGTGCATTCCATCCTTAATCTGTGTCAAAAAGAATTCCTTGGCAGAGACTATTTTTAAGCTAATTGCTTCAAAGTAACATTTTCACACCCTGATGTCCTCCCCAAAGACACAAAGTAATAAAGAGTAAAGCCTTTCCAACAATTTCAGATCCATTTCTCATAGTAGATATAATTTTTTTACACAGCAAAACTTCACTTAAGCACTATCATGAGGTTATTTATAGTTCTTATTCATCCCATTTAGTGACTATCCATGTTTCACTTTAGAAATATTGATTACTTACTAAAATTCAAAACAAATCTTTCCACAAAATTCTGAATTCCAAAGTACCCGAGACCAAGAATTTTAAGGGGACCTATAATCCATTTCATAAACATCTACCGTAGCAAAACACTCCTTTGAACATACTTTGCATTTTCTAATTTTTGTAGTTGCCCACCCTGATTCACTATTAGTCTAAAACTTACATACTCTTGATATCATGTACAGATCCCACCTCATTTATAATTTCTTCTTTGACTACTAGAGCCTAAGACTTTTCACTATTCCTTTGACTCTATAAGCACTCACCTGTATCACTCATTTGGGTATCAATTATTATTTTAAACTGCTATTTAAATTTCATACTAACTTTTCATGTCTTTGCTAAAAACCTTTTGTGCATAATTACTCAATTTAATCCTAACATACAGTAACTGAGAATAATTAGCTCTCAAAAACATGCAGTCAGATGAATGAGTCCTCCAGAGACAAAAGCCCTAAATAATGAGGAATTATAGTTGGAAACAGATACAACACATTAAAAAATTAGTGTAAGTAGCCTATGATGGGAACTGATAAATCATTGAACATCTTATGTATTCTTTTCATTAAAATAAAAAATGTTGGGCACTATGTGCCAGTTATTGGGCTAAGCATTTGAGATTGTGGTGGCAAAGTGACACTGTATTCCTGCTCTCTTGAAACAAACAGTTTAGAGGGCAAGAGAGAATAAATGGATAAATGTAATTATTGATTGTGGTAAGAGCTATGAAGATAATAAAGGGGATGCTCCTTTATATAAGGTGATCAGGAGAAACTTCCCTGTAAATGTACATCTGAGCCAGAGATCTAATGATACTTAGGCAGAATTGCAGACAGCTGGGGAAAGATCGTGCTGGAGAGTAGTTGTAAACACCCAATCTCAAAAGATGGTAAAGGTGGGTGCCTGAGTGGCTAAACCGGTTAAGCGTCTGTCTTCGGCTCAGGTCATGATCCCGGGGTTCTGGGACCAGCCCCACATCAGGCTCTCTGCTCAGCAGGGAGTCTGCTTTTCCCTCTGTGCTTCACCCCACTGGTACTCTCTCTCTCTATCAAATAAATAAATAAACAAAATCAAAAAAAAAAATGATGGTAAAGGGCTTGTTGGGTTAAGCTCAGAAGAAGTCCAATATGGGTAGAGCTTAGTGAACAATGGAGAGATAAAGTTGTGAAGTAAGCAAGAACTGGATCTGGCTTTTATTTTAAGCCAATGGGGTGGGTTGGAGGGTAGCTTGGACTGGAGGGTATTATATGATCTGATTTACATTTTTAAAAGATGATTTTTAAAACCTAGGTGGAGACTGAGGTAAAGGAGGACAAGAATGGAAACGAGTTAGGAAGGCCCTGAAGGAGTCCAAACAAGAGATGACTGGCTTAAACAAGGTAAGTATCACAGAAACACAGGATTTCAGAGTTCAAAAAGACCTAAACAGCCATTTCATCAAACTGGCTTATGTAAAGATAAGTCCTGAGAGAGAGAGAGAGAGAGAGAGACATTAACTTGTTCGAGGTTTTACAGCCAGTGCCAGAGAGAGAACTGAAGCCTGGGACAAAGCCTGGGATAACTGAAGCCTGAAGCCAGTTCAAAGTTATCGTCACTAAGCCATGATACTTAATAGGGTGGAATCCAAGGTCTAGCAACTACTGAAAACTAGCACATCATTTCTCAAATTTACCCCTCATGCTCAAAGGAATCAGCTAAAATTTACCAGGAAAATAAGTGTCCAATTTAAGCACTGAAGGTTCAGAGAAAAGTGCGTAAGAGTCTGTTGGGCAGTAAAAGTAAACGTACTCTCGAGTTACACTGCTTAGTGATGAAAACTTTTACTTTAACCCCATAATCTCGCAATAGATAGTACCAATTTATCTTCTACCCAGGACCATTTCTTGGGAGACAAGATTTATCAATCACTAAAGCATCACAAATGCTTTTCCAAGTGTTTATCATTCCTGTTAACCTGAACTCTAAAGTGAGTGCAGTAACAGTAGGTTTGCTCATTAGAAAGAGAACTTCTTAATCATCATCCTTATTCTTTTCTGCTCGATTTCCTGCCCTTCCCACCTCTCTACTGCCTATTATCACCATCATCACTTTCATGTAAACAATAGAAAAATGTTATGAATGCTCTTCTGTCCTTAAAAGCTTGCACATCCCGTCTGCTCTTTGTTGAAGGATGAAGTAAGGTGACAGGACTCTTGGAAGAAAGCAAGCTTAAATGTAAAAAATCTAAAATAGAGGAAGTTACAATTTTTTCAGCTAGCAACTAAAGCTGAATAAGCAATAGCCAGTGGCAACCTTGTGACTAATTTGGATGTCCTGAACATAAAATATGATCTCCGTCTGTTCCCTAATTCAGAACAGGCAGAACAGCTGACCAGGTAATTGTTTAATATAGAGAGAACTCAAGTTTCCTATTAAATTCCCTCCCTCACTGTGGGCTTAGCTCATGTAGGCAGGAGTTCCATAATGCTTATTCCTCAAAGCTACCCCAAAGTTAGCAGTTTTACACTTATTCCTCTTAACCACTCCACTCCAGGCCTCTGCCTCTTCCGTCAATGCTGTTCTTTCAACCAGTAGAACTCGGACTCACTACTTTCTTCACAGAACACACTCATTTTATTACCTCTAGGGGAATAACTGGCACTAAATTTCCAAGAAAGTACAGTATAATCTACAATTTACCTATCTTCTTTCATAATCTGAAACTTATTACTTGAACTGAATGGTTAGCCTAAAAATCCTTTAAAATTTGGAACTATCCTATGACAAAAGGTTTATAAAAATAGTTGTTAATAAGGATTGCTACGGTTGTTCTCGAACAAGCATGAACAAGAAACCGCTTTCTCCCAAAAGGTAAGAACATTATAATTTGTTTTAAAAATATCTACTAAAGGTAGACAACACAGCAAATACTCAGGTCAAAGAGACATTATTAAACCTGAAATGGGAAAAAGTCCATAGCTTTACTACAGGAAAGCTACTAAATATCCTAAACTCATGAAAGTCAACAATTAAAAACTTTTTTAAGGTTATGTCAAAATTTGGGCACACATGCAATCTAGGTGAATGAGTTATCAGATAGATGTACAAGTATTAAAACCAAGAAATACGCTTAAAAAATAACAATCACCTAATTTATTACAATGATCAAAAGGTGAATGGAATGCTCAAGGAGAAGACTATTAAAAAAGTCAATCTAGGGGGTGCCTTGGTGGCCTAGTCGGTTAGGCCTCCGACTCCTGGTTTTGGCTCAGGTTGTGATCTCCAGGTCGTGAAACTGAGCCCTGTGTAGGGCTCAATGCTCAGCAGCGAGTCTGCTTGAGATTCTCTCTCTTCTCCCTCTGCCCCTCCCACTCTTGCTCGCCCACACTCTCTCTAAAATAAATACATCTTTAAAAAAAGTCAACCTAAAATGACTATGTATTAATAAGAGATTTCAAGATGAAGTGCATGGAAATACTGCTTCACATATATCTCTGGTTCCTATTCTTATCTTCCCCTCCAACAAAAATCAAATAAATCAAAGACGTTATACATTGAGAGCAAAGCATGGAAAAACTAGTATACAAAAAAGTGAATTATAAGCACACAGCTGGGGATATTTTAGTAGCCTTTTCAGATAAATGTGGATATTCTCCTTTGATACTACACCAAAACTTAACAACTGGTTGCAATATACTGGAATGGAAAACCTTACCAATAAACTTTGGTCTGTTTTAACATTAAAATCCATAGGTCTAGCTAGAACTTAGGAAGGATTTCTTATGCATGCATGATTTTGTAACATCACGCACTTGGTCACTTGGAAAATACTTGTACAAAGAGTTATGCAGATCTTCAAATACTGACACATTATATATTATTTTTAAAAAACTATGTTCATTAACATCACCAGTATCATCAGAAAAATTTTCTAAATATTGGGAAGCTGTCAAGAGCACAGTGGCTGATACAAATTTTCCAAAAATCTAATTTTCATTTGAAAACTAGAACTTTATCACTGACCATAAATAGTGTTGATCTTTTCCTAAAAAGAAACAGGCTCATTTTGTTTATTTTCAAGAAAATGTCAGCTTAATACCCAAGTCTGAATAACTCTGAATAGTTTTTCAGGCATTCCTTCAAGTAAAAAAAAGTATTCATGAAGAAAGTGGCTGGTTGAGCTTGCAACTGCAATAATTACACAAATGCTTTTCCTATAAGACAACCATTTTACCCTCAATAGAACAGCAAGATAGTGTTTGAAGCATACTTTCCATTTTGTCATACTATATTGAAATAATATGTATAAGAGCCAAGATTTGATAAAAAAAATTTTTTTTTTAACTTCAACAAGTGCATTTAGGTTAAAGTTTTTTGTTTTTTAATGCATGGCAGTGAAGAATACAATGATACAGCGTGGTGCTCTGACTTATTTGTTCTAAGGTGCCGAAAGTTTTACTCACCACTGCTTTTGTTACCATTATTACAAATGTCCACGCAGTGAAAAAGGCAAAGAACATCTCAGTATTATTGTAAAAACAGTTTTGTATTTGCAGATTCCTGAAAATGTCCAGGCAATCCCCAGGATTCCTTGGAGTATATTTTGAAAACCCCTGGGCTAGACAATCCGTTAAGCTATTCACAATCACAATTATTCTTTCTTAGTCCTTATTCACGCCTTAATATAAATAACTTCAATTGGGAGAAGCGATGCTACAGAGAAATAAAAGTTTTATAGAACAATAACTAATACTACATTAGTATACTCTTTTATAATCATTTATAGATAATACTCCACTTAATCCTCAAGAACTCTAAGTATATGCCACTGTTCCCACTGAGGAACCAAGGAGGTAGGAAAGGTTCAGAAAAGGAGGTACGAATTTTGCCTAAAAATTCATTGTACTGGTGTGATTATATATGACATTAATTTTTTCCTTTATATTTTTCTGTGTTCTAAACACTTTAATAAGAAAATTCAAAAGACATACATTTAAAAACTCAGCCAGTCTTACCAATACAAACTCAATGCAGTATCTCAAATTGCACAATTTCAAGAGAAGAAAACACACGTATTTATATACTTCATCCCTATTCTTCTTTATTATCTGTACAGTACAGAATTCAAGATTACCCAGGGATTCCTGAGTTTTGTTATCAAGGAGCGTAACCATAACTTATCAATCTTAGGTAGCAGCTATAACTTTGCTAGCATTACGTAGTAATAGTAATAGTCTCACTGTAACCTTAAAACACAAGCCAACAGCTGGATGCAATATGCATACCACTTTGACATCCAGAACCTACTAATTAGTTTATATTTAGTTTTTATTTTACTGAAATCCTCAGTCCCATTAACTGAGAACTTTCAGAAAGTCTCCTAATTTTTTTTAGAATAAAGTGACTTGGAAAAATATATTCCAATGTATAAACTTTAAAAATATAAATTTTAGAAGACACAGATAATTAGAATTTTATTTTACGTAACATTTTCCATTTCCTTTCCAGAAGCTTTTGCCAAAAACTACTATTAAATGGACAAAACAGATTTTCTTTCATCTTTTTTCTTTTCCACAAGGCAAAGAGGAAAGCAACAGGTAGAGGTAATCCACTATTGGGGCAATCAGTTCACTGCATATTTTCAAAATAAAGTTATTCAATGAAATGCTAAGTTTTGAATATAAGAAAAAAATCCATTTTATTAAAAGTACGTATTTACTGAAATAAATTTTCAAAGCAATACTGAAAAATTCAGCAAGATCTATAATGTGAAGATGATGTGATTCCAAGAAGTCAATAATTTAATGCAATCAAAATGATTTATAACTGATTTAAATAAATGCTCTCTTCCTTTAACATCTTTATTGAGTCTACTTGGACAACAGTTAAAAACACTGAATTCCTCACCACTGGAAAAGATTACCTAGCAAATTATCTCATGAGATCAGAATGGTTTAAATTTAAAAGGTCTCACTGGTTGTATGTATAAAATATATAAAGTATATAAAGGAACTTAACTACAAAATTATAAAATAGCATAACTACAAAAGTAAGCTTTAGAAACCAACTCAATGTAAAATCCAAAATCAGAACACTAGATAATTTCTCTCTATGGCTAGAGAGACTGGGATTCTTAATTTAAAAGTGAACATATATATATATTTTTTAAGATTTTATTTATTTATTTGACAGACACAGCGAGAGAGGGAACACAAGCAAGGGGAGTAGGAGAGGGAGAAGCAGGCTTCCCGCCGAGCGGGGAGCTCGATGCGGGGCTCGATCCCAGGACCCTGGGATCATGACCTGAGCTGAAGGCAGACGTTTAATGACTGAGCCACCCAGGCACCCCTAAAAGTGAACATATTTCTAGTACTCAAGTACCTCAAATACAATAAACTTTAATCATAGTTCTATTCCAGAATATTGTTCTGTATAATAAAAACCAGATGGAATTTCTTCAGTTCATGTTGCAGATATTTTTTCTTTTGATAAGTAATTTAAATATTATTTAAAACATGGTACCTTTCCCTAAATATTCATGTCTTTCTAAGTTTCAAGGCTCTTTGGAAACAGTTTAAAAATTCTTGATCCTCTATTAATGCTGAGCAAAAATTCTTTCTAAATCGCTACTGAAATAATATATACCCTAATTTGACTAACACTAGGAATAAACACACCAGTGTTAGGAAGTATGGAATAGTGGTATTTCTTTTTGTTTGTGGAACATTTTAAAAAGTGGTTTTAATTTTTTAAAGGCAGCATAACCTTTCTTCTTTAAAACAGGAATTCTATGACTAGAATCCAGTGTTCAACTAGGCTCAAAGTACAACAGATTATATATATAGAAAGCTAGTCTTTCCTGCAAATGGATAAACTCATTCTATTCTTTGTAGCTACTGCTTCAAATGTATTCATGAGATTTCCAAAGAATTAATAAATTAAAGACTTAAGTCCTCAAATGGTAATTAGTACCTTTGGATACTATTGCAAAATATCTAAGAACACTGAAAAATATTAGGCTTTCAGCACAAGTGTTTCAGCACATGGTACAGTACTCCTGTTTATTGAAAAATTTATCCAATGTTACAATGAATCATTGCATCAGCCAAAATGTCTGTTCTTAACTTTTTCTATAAGAAATTCAACTTGAAAAGGCTAACAGTAAAAACTTCAGCCTAATCTCTAAGACTATGGAGTCCTCAAAAATGATAAGAGGGGAAAAATAATCAAGGCATTTATTTTAATCACAGCCTTATGTGGTCCCACAAAGTTTAAGATCAATCTTATCAAAGTTTTTCTATAGACTGAACATGTGACATCACTGCCACAGCAACAAAAAAAGCACTTTTGACTATTTAGTTCATAAATACTAAACTATTCCTGGTGTGTCAAATTTACACAGTACAGATCAATACCCACCCTCTTTATCCATACATACACAGGAACACATTATTTTAAGTCTAGGAAAATGACATGTGTGCTTTCAGTGAGATCTTGGTATTCAATAATAAAATCGCTTATTTAAAATTACACATTTGGGAAAAAAAAAAATAACACCTGTGTAAAACAGCCAAATTTTCTCTGTATTCAGATCCAGTTTCACTGATTAATTTCACTCCCTTAACAAATATTCATCAAGTACCTACTACAAAAGTCAAAACTGAACATGAGCAATTTCTCACCCAAATCTTAGACTTTATATTTAAAACATGTATAGTTAGTTACTATGTTATCAACCTCTCAATAGGCCTTCTACTAGTCTTGAATTACACTAGAAGATGCACTTAATATGGTATTTATGTACATGATCAAAGTTTTATGATTAATTCTTTATTACATCTCAACAGATACTCCTTACTTGATGGCCCCTTACCATGGTGGTTCACTTCCCCTTTATATGGCTAAGAGAAAATATTGGAATTCTAATAAGGATTGTTTTGAGGATAAAATGAAAATCAATTTGTAAAGTTACCTGGGTGGCTCAGTCGTTAAGTGTCTGCCTTCGGCTCAGATCACGATCCCAGAGTCCTGGGATCGAGCCCCGCATCGGGCTCCCTGCTTGGCCAGGAGCCTGCTTCTCCCTCTCCCCCTGCTTGTGTTCCCTCTCTAGCTCGCTCTCTCTGTGTCAAGTAAATAAATAAAATCTTTAAAAAAAAAAAAAAAGGATTCCAAAGCCAATGTAGAAATGTTTCTTTTGAAGGAAGACAAAGTTCTCTTCAAATATTCTCAAATGTTCACTACAGTTATTTCTTAAGTCTAAATGCTAAACACTTGTTATCTGCACAGCCAAGGTTCTAGGAACTAAGAATACAATGGGGAATGCAATGGTCCCTACCCTCATTATGCTTACATTTAACAAACTGGTATTATCTATGTGCAATGTACCATGCCAGTGCTTTGGTGCATACAAAGAAGACATCCTGTCCTTGGACTTTACAACTTAGTGGAATAGGTAACAAAAATCGTATGAATAACGATAACAGAACAGTAACAGAATGTTAGAAGTGATAGGTGTCACAGAAAGAAAAGAGATGACTTTCATGGAGTGAAACCTGGGGGTGTTATGGGGAGAATGCAAAAGAGAAGAGTAATTGTTTTCATGCCCTCTATCACATTTTTAAATTAAGCCAGTTTATTATCGGGTTCTTCAGTTGTATTCTGATACCTGGCACATTAAAACTAAACTGGCTACAGGTGTTTTAAAAATTTACTTTGTGGCTTCCTCAGATACGGCAACCTCACAATTTATTGAGAATGCCAAAGAAGAAAATCCAAGTGAAAACAGTGTGTCATGCAGAGTTTAAAAGCAGGAAGGGCTCAAATAAGACCATCATTCAGGGCTCTGTGTCCTTAAAGTTATTTAACCTCCTTGAGTATCAATTTCCTTTCCTAAACCTGGGAATGTGGTTCTTCCACACTATTTGACTAAGGTACTAACATTTTGTATATGATGGTTATCCCGTAAAAATGTAATTCACTATAAAAATACTCTATTTCTTTCTCCTGGTTCTCTATTACATACTGTCCTAAAAGTCAGCAAGGCCACTAACTAATCTTATCTTTTCCAGGCCTCAGTTTCCTCCTCCATAACATGAGAGGGTGGGACTGGATGACCTAAATAGTCCCTTCCGGCCCTTAAAAAGTCCCATGACTCCATTATGACTCAAATACTATTCAAGAGTCAGCTTTGAGGAGAGATCGGAGTTTGAAATTAAATGAACGTCTCCCTTTTTTAGTTTCTTGCTAAGATAAGGTTTTGTTGCGCAAGTCTAAACAGCATTCTAATTACAAAAAAGAGTCAAAAATAAATTTGCGAGTTAGAAGCTTTAAGTTGTAAGCACTCGATATATATTAGATGCTACCAGCAAAACAAAAATCCAGTTAGACTGAATTAATCTTAAAATACTAAAATCACAATGTTAATTTAGTGTCAACTTTCTACCCCGTTAAAAATGTAATTTCCCGTTACTGTAATACAGAACTGCTTACGTTCCTTCCAAACAAGAGTTGCAGGGCCAAAATGTTTTGCTAAACTAATGGGGGGGGGGGGAGGTGGAGCGAAGGGGAAGCAAATCCTGTGCTTAAACTCGCAAGGATGATCTTTTCTCCAAAAGTCATCAGTTCTTTTCAGAAGAAAAATCCAAATGGCCCGGTTAATTGGGGTAATTTTAAATAAAACTCATGGTGCTGACAGTTTTAGGATTAGACACATCGAGTTGGCGAAAAAGAGAAGACGACAAACTTCCTGGATTTTGTCTCCCTCTGTAAGAGAAAAGAGATTTCCTCCTGCTGACGAAGGGAAAGGCCCCTTTAACAGTTTTTCCCTACGCGGTGGTTGCTGCCAGACTAGGTGGGGCTCCCTCCCCTGCCTTCCTCCTGCCACTTCCCGCAACAAATGGAGCAAACCAGTCCCGTTTCAGGCAAACTTTTTCCCTGTCAGGCTGGAGCCTGCAGGGCGCCGGGGAGTGGTTTCCCCCGAACGCTCCTCGTCCTGGCTCGGGGCTGGGGGAAGCTGCGTCTTCTCAAAGGACAACTTTCTGGTTTCCGTTCTAACTTCCACCCACACCCAGGAGGGCACCGAGGTGGCCAGCGAGGGGGCTCCGGGGCGGGGGACGAGTGCTCCGGGGAGCCGGCGGGGGACGGCGGGCAGCAAGAGAAGCTGCGGCGGCCGCGGACAGGAGGCAGCAAGCGGGTGTGTGTGTGGGGGGGGTCCTCGGGCTCTCACTTCCTCCGCCATATTTCAGACATTTGACCCCTTCCGCAAAGCGCGCTGTTCCCCCGCGGAGGCGGCGGCGGCAGCGGCTGCTCGTCCCCGCCGGCCCGGAAGGCAGCGCGCTCGCCGGCCGGGCGCCGGGCCCTCGCACCACCTGCAGCGCACCGTGAAGCCGCCGTCGCCGCCACCAGGGTCCCTGACCGCCGCGCGCGCCCCGCCCGGCCCGCGCCGCACCCCACCCGCTCCCCTCAGCCGGCGCCCGGCCCCCGCCCCGCGCGGCCGCCGCCGCCGCTCCCCTCAGCGGCCACGCACGCACTCTGCGAACCTCTCACGCTGTCACCGGGTCCCCGCAGCCCGCGTCGCCCCGCGCCTCGCGCTCCCTCCGGGTCGCTGCTCCCGGCGCCACGGCGCTCCTGCCGCTGCCACCGCCGCCGCTCCGGCTGGTTTACACGCCTGACTCTGGGCGAGGTTTGGCGGTGTCGCCTTGACGTCAGGCGTTCAGCCTCGCTCTCGCTTCCGTCCGCGGGCGGGGCGCGCGAGTGCGCGGCCGAGGAAGGGGCGGGGCCGCGGGGCGGAGCGAGGGGAGTCGAGGGGCGGGGCTTTGCGCGCCGCCGCAGCGCAGGCCGGACACACGCGGCCCCCTTCGCTGCGAGTTCTGGGCGGTGTTTCTCTCCCACCTCTAGAGCCCCTTTAGCTTCGCCTGGGCCACCTGGCTCAGGGCAGATGCGCGTGTCGACTTCCCTGACCTCAGCGGGTTACAGTGAGGCGAAGGGTTTAGAAACCCTCCGAAACTTAAAAGGTGCCTTTAATGCAAACTAATTCAGTCACCAACGCCACCCAACAGTTGGTGCTCGCGTATTCCTTTGTGCTGGGGAAAGCGGCTGGGGAAGTAACAGAGCGTGCAGTTTCCACACACCTAGATCTCTCACGAAGGAAACCAGGCCAGGGACCTTCTATAGCTGAGGGTAATCATGGGTGGGGGCCAAATTGGGCACGGTCCTTTTCATTCTTGAACGGGTTTTTCTCTTGACAAGTATTTCATACACTGGTGTCTTAACCTCGGTGAAATCTTTCCAAATTACCCTACCAAACTCAGTTAACAAATCCATGATCACAAACAACTTGGTACTCTGTACCTAAATCAACTATTTGTATGGATAAAATAAATTGCATATTTAAATGCACGACTCGGACACTTTAAAGGGTTACTCATAGGTAGGTTTATGGTGAGACTACCGGGCAACAAAAAGCACTTTCTGTTCCAAAAATGCCTTGTTCCAAAAAGGGTGGGAACTTAACGAGGGAACTTAAATTATTAGAGAAAAGACTAAAATGCAACTACCCTTCGTACAAAACATCAGCTCTTTTATGAAACAAAGTTTTGATGAAAGAAGAGATTCGAAGAGAGCAAAATGCAAGGAAAAGTAGGGATTGGGAAGTAATTGAAAACTAACTTTTGCTTAGTTCAGCTTAACTTTATTCTTGAAATAAATTCTGGTGAACTTTGATGAACTTGGAAGATTAATAAAAAGTATGATTAATTTCACTCCTGTAAAGAATACTAGAAATTGAAAACTTAACCAAGTTAAAGAATAGATAAGCATTAATTATAATTATCCTAAGTTTTCTGTATGTAAGTGCTTTCTAGGTATCTCTCAATTTAGGTTGATTGAATGTTACATATTTCTGCAATTTCTGTTTCCTTAGAAAACCCTTTTTTAATGGAAATTTCAAAGGCAAATTTCAGAGCAGTCTGCAGGAATTGTTTTTTGGTTTTTTAAAAAGATTTTATTTATTTATTTGAGAGAGAGAGCGTGTGTGAGCCGGGAGAGGGGCAGAGGGAGAGGGAGAAGCAGACTCCCCGCTGAGCAGGGAAGCCCCACATGAGGCTTGATCCCAGGACCCTGGGATCATGACCTGAGCTGAAGGCAGATGCTTAACCAACCGAGCCACCCAGGCACCCCAGTCTGTAGGAATTATTGTAAATTCTAAATGAATGAATTTTAAATAAATTAGACTTTACTGACTTCAGTTATTGCATGGAACTTTGATCAAGTCTGAAAGCCTGAAACTTAAGTTCGTGGAAGCAGGTGTTACTTGGGTATACCTGTGTTTTTTCTTCTTTCTTTCTTTCATCTCTCTTTGACTTTGGGCAATTGATTTTTTATTTATTTATTTTTTTCAAAGTCAGTTTTAGAAGATTGGAGCTAGGATTATTTAGTTTGAGGGAATACTTTATTTTAATTAAGAATACTTTTTCTTCTAAAAGACTAGAAATCATTACACTTTTTTTTTAAGCTTCTATTTATTTATTTGAAAGAGAGAGAGTGAGCATAAGCAGAGGGAGAGGCAGAGGGAGACAGAAAGGGAGAAGCAGGCCTCCCGTGGACCAGGGAACCCGATGCAGGGCTCGATCCCAGGACCCTGGGATCATGACCTGAGTTGAAGGCAGACGCTTAGCCAACTGAGCCACCCAGGCGCCTTGAAATCATTACACTCGTATTAAACTATTATCTTTATACAGAGAATGCCAGAATCTGCATGTCTTAGCACCAAACTCACTTTTGGGTTTGGAACCCAGGTTCCTGTCTTCTTGAAATATTCACCAGGATATCCCACTGGCAACTTCAACTGGTCATGTTTGCCGACTGAACCGGTCATCTGTCACCGGACTAGTTTTCATTTGTTCATTGTATCACCATCTTTTAAATTAGCCATTCTCCAAGCCTGATACTCCTTTTTCTGCCTTTTCTCAAACCCATCAGTCAATTGGCACATCTGTTAGGTAGTAATTCATTTCTAGTAAGACCTCAGTTGTTTAGGTTGGCACTACCTCTCCACTCCTGGACTTTAGCCACACCTTCCTACCTTGTCTTGTGGCCTCTTGTCTGGTCCTGCTGTGATCTATTCTACACATTGTTGCCAGATGAATTATCTTAAAGCATCCTGAGCAAGTCACTCTTTTCCTCAAAGAGCCTCCAGTTACTTGGTTGCCCTACCAAAATAAAGTTAAAATCCTTCTAGAGTATCTTACTCTTCCTTCTCACTTAAAACTGCCTTACAGTCAGAGTGGACTTTTCATCTTGCCCAAATATAGTGCTTTCCCACTGCTCTGGTGTGTATAGGTGATTTCCTCTGCCTGAAGTGTTCCTTCCCACTCTTGCCTGCTAATCAAGGTCCATTTACTTTCTCCAAGAAAGACCATCTTTCCAATCAAGTGTGGTCTGATATTTTCAATTTAATGTGGTCTCTTCTCTTTGGAATCCCCATAACACTCTATTGCTCCTTTCTTTTGTCACTTATATTCTACCTTCCTACTAGAATAGGGGTTTGCAAACTTTTCCTGTAAAGAGCCAGATGGTAAATATTTAAGGCTTTGGGGGCCAGATGGTCTTTGTTGCAGCTACTCAACTCTGCCTTTGTTGTGCAAAACCAGCCATAGGATACATAACGAATGAGTGTGATGATATTCTAATAAAACTTTATTTATGGACACTAAAATTTTAATTTCATATAACTTTCACATGTCACAAATCTCTTCCTCCCCTTCTTCCGCCCCTTCTTCTTCTTTCTCCCCTTCTTCTTCTTCTTCCTCTTCCTCTTCTTCTTCCATTTAAAAATGTGAAAACCATTCTTAGCTCATAGCTGTACAAAAACAGGCAGTGGGCTGGATTTGTCCATGTTTGCCCTGCTGTGCTCAGGACCAGCTTCATGGGCCTGTGACAGGGCCCTGTGCTTAGAAAGGCTCAATGATCAGTTTAATGCTCTGATGTCATCATCTTGAAATTTTTAATAATTTTGAACAAAGGGACTGCATTTTCACTTGGCATTGGGTTCCTCAAATTCTGTAGCTGGTCCTGCGTATACTAGAAGGGAAAATCCATAAGATGTGTATTTCTCATGTTTGGTATAGTGCTTTTCACATAATAGGCATTCAAAATGTATTTGTTGAGAGATTTCTCAGGGTTGTATTTGTATTGAGCAGTATTGAAGAATGAGGTAACACCTCCCCAAAGAGCAGAATTGTTTCTGCTCACTATAAGAGCAGTACATCGCCTAAACCCAGGGTTCCCTCCTGTATCACAACCCCCTGCAAGTGTGCATCCATGTAAGTCTACTTTCATTGCCCCCAGGGAACTAGGGGACATATAGAACTGGTGCAAGCATGATGCTCTGGCTACTGCTTTTGCTGTGAGTAATAAAGTCCTTTGTCTCTCTCAAAAAAAATGTATTTGTTGAATTTTCTATTCCTAAGGCACTGTGGAATAGTGGAGAACATGAGAGAGTTTAGCTTCACCACTTATTAGCTGCATGGTCTTGGGCAAATTCCTTAATCATATTGAGCCTTGATTTTCTCATCTATAACATGGGGATAATAATCTCTGCCTTATGGAACTGTTTAGATTGAATATAGAAAATAGCCATGTCTTAGACCCTGGGAGTGGATGAAGCTCAAAATTAATTTTTTCCCTTTTAGGGGAAGTAAATTAATAGGATGCTTATCTAGAACTCTTGCTTATTTAACTGTATTTAGCAGTATAATACTGTATTTAACAGTATTTCTAATTTTTCATGTTATTTGCTTCCTTAAAAGTTATAATTCAAATGACATCTATACCTCATTAGTTTCATTTCAAAAGTCCATATAAGGGGTGCCTGGGTGGCACAGTTCGTTAAGTGTCCAACTCTTGATTTTGGTTCAGATCATGATCTCAGGGTTGGGGGATCAGGCCCCACGTGGGGCTCCATGCTCAGTGCAGAGTCTGCTTGAGACACTCTCTCCCTCTCCCTCTGCCCCTTCCCCCATTTGTGTTTTCTCTCTAAATAAATAAATAAAAAAAATATTTTTTAAAAAGTCCACATAAATAAAAGTCTTATTGCAAATCCAAAATTGGATTTCAAAAATCCTCATATTTAAAATTTTCCTAATTAACAGTTAATGATTATTAGCATTAATAAGAGTCATGCTGTTTAACTTCCAATTAAATATGGTATCAAGAGGATTGAAAGTCATTAACCTTAAATATTATTATATTATTTCATTCACAAATGAGCAGTAGTGAAATTTGATCCTTTCAAGGCACTTTCTTACTGTTTTTGCCCTCTGTTGTGTGTATTCATGTATGTATGTGTGTGTGTATATATAATGTGTATATACATATATATAATACATATTATATATACACACACACACATATATACACATATATAATATGTATGCGTATGGTATATATGTAACATGTACATATATGTATAATATATATACACCACTGTATATAATGTTTAGTATATAAATATAGTTCTATTCCTTTGCAGTATCCTGCACAGCTGGGGTTGGAGGTTGAGAAGGATAAGAAGGCTGCTTATTGATGTGAAAGAGGAAAAACCATGGCTTAACTTTCCAGTTAGGTTCATTCTGGTCTTTTTGGTCAAACATTGGTTCCAAACTCTATGCAGACATTTTTATAAATTCTGCCCTTTATCACGTGAGATAAAGGTTTCCCGGTGCATATAAGGTTATGTTTACATATATTCTATAGTCTATGAAGTGTGCAATAGCATTATGTCTAAAAAACAATGTATATACCTTTATTTAAAAATACTTTATTGCTGGGGTGCCTGGGTGGCTCAGTGGGTTAAGTGTCTGACTTTGGCTCAGGTCATGATCTTGGGGTCCTGGGATGGAGCCCTGCGCATTGGGCTCTGCACTCAGCAGGGAGTCTCTCTCTCTCTCCCTCTGCCCCTGCTCGTGTTCTCTCTCTCAAATAAATAAATAAATAAATAAATAAATAAATAAATATACTTTATTGCTAAAACATGTTAACCCTCATCTGAGCTTTCAGCAAGTCCTAATCACTGATCACAGATCACCATTACAAACATGATAATAACGAAAAAGTTTGAAATATTATGAGAATTACCAAAATGTGATATAGACATACCAAGTGAGTAAATGCTTTTGGAGAAATGGTGCCAAAAGACTTGCTCAACTCAGGGTTGCTGCAAACCTTATTTGTAAAAAACACAGTATCTGTGAAGCTCAATAAAGTGAAGCATAATAAAACAAGGTATACCTGTACTCTTTCAACTACTACTAATCAGCATTTATAACACTGTTCCCTCAATTTTCACAGCACCTTTTTCTTACGGTTTTCCTCTTTTCTCTCTGGCTGTTTTTTTCTCACTCTCTTTGGACTATCTCTTCTTTCTGACCTTTAAGGGTTGGAGTTCCCCGGAGCTTGATCCTGGACCGTCTTCTTGTATACTTTCTTCTGGGCAGTTCTAGTCTTTGCCATGGCTTTATATGCCATCTGACTAACAGCAGCTCATAGATATATGTCTGCAGTTCAGAATTCTCTGCCGAACTCTGGATGCATAGAGCCAATGCCTTCTGGAAAGCTTTTCTTGGTTGACCTCCCCCATAATTGCTCTTCCTCTAGGAATCCTCATCTCAATAGATGGTGGCCACTCCCTAAAATAGAAATCTAGCGCTTCCCTTTACCTTACTCCACACAGCAAATTCTTTACCAAGTCCTATTGATTCTACTTCCAAAATCACTAAAATACGACCACTCTTCTCCATTTCCATGGTGTGGTTGGTTTATGTACTTTCACTTTTGTCCCTCCTCCCAACCATTCTCTGAATGGTGGTCTTAAAAATTAAAAACAAACAAACAAACTTTTTACAGTGGGAAATTTCCAATATACATAGAAGAATTTGATGAGCCCCTCATTCCGTTTCAACATTTATCCCAATTTTTGCTACCCTTGTTTCATCTGTCCCTTCTTTTAAGGAAAACCTTGTAAAAACTTCAGTACACATCTCCTACAGGTAAGAACATTTAAGAAATATAACCACAATGCTATTATCATACCTAACAAAACTTAAAAAGATTCCTTAAAAAAATATAATACCCAGTTCATATTTAAGATTTCCATTGTGGGGGCACCTGGGTAGCTCAGTCTGTTAAGCGTGCGACTCTTGATTTTGGGTCATGATCTCAGCTCAGGTCATGATCTCAGGGTTGTGAGATTGAGCCCTGGGCTCTGCGCTGGGTGTGGAGCCTGCTTAAAATTCTCTCTCCCTCTGCCTGTCCTGACCTCCCTCTCTGAAAAAGAAAAAGTTTTAAAATAAAAAATATTTCTATTGTAGTGTATACAAATATTTAATTATTATATATATAATTAATATAATGTTATATACCAATTTTACCTTGATGAAAGAAAGAAAGAGAGAAAGAAAGAAAGAAGGAAGTAGAAACCAGAACCTGAAGAGTTAATAAATATTTCAGTCCAAAAAAATTCCTGATTGTATCAAAGATGACTTTTTACTGTTGGTTTATTAAGTTCATCATCCAAACAAATCCAAACATTACATTTAATTATTATGCCTATTTAATCTCTCTTAATCTCTAATAGTCTTTCCTCCTTTTGTTGAGTGAATGGCTATTTGTATTTTTTCTCTTGCGATGTGCCTTTCCTTATCTTTTGGCTTCTGTACAAATGACATCACTTTCGGTCAATGCCTTCATAAGCATTCTGTGGCAAAAATCCTATAGCTTTTACATTACACATCTTTATCTTTATATATAAGCTTGAGAAAGTAAGGTCCTCGCTTTCACATATTTACATTATGTGAAGAAAATGTAGAATATGGATTGAAAACTATTCATTCATCCCCAAATCCAGGCAAGAAGTCCAGTTATTAAGGCTATACTACATACTAGGAAGTTATCTCACTTGATCCTTTGAAAAATCCTTTGAGTTGGGTTTTTTTAATCTCTGTTTTTAGGGTAGGAAACAGATTGAGGGTGACTCCTGAAAAAATGTGGGGCTATAGTGTCAGTCTGAGGCAGGGCGAGGTCTGTCTTTTTGAGGGGGTCTTGGTCTCCCCACCTGGCTACACTGTGGTGGTAATAAAGATAGTGATGAGGTAATGAAGGATGGTTTAATGGGGAGGCAGAGGGAGTGGGGGTGGAGAACTACCAAAGGAAATTCTAGTAGTTTCTTTACCCAGATGAAAAAGAAAAAAACAGAGTCCTACCTGAGTGTATTATCAGGGGGAATAGATTATTTTGGCTTAAGGTAAATATATTTGAGAAAATAATTATTTAGTGGGATTCTGATAAAAATTGGTTAAAGTCTGAAAGAAGTTCAACAGTGGCAGAAGCAGCCTTCTAAGGGCGTGTATCTCTCAGTGCCCCACTCTAGCTGATCCTGTCCATGGATCCTAGCTGATCCATTTCTTTTTCTTTTTAAATTATATCCTTTGCCTTTTTAAAGACAGACTTGAACATCACCAATGTGCTTATACATTTCCTTCCTGCTTCTCAATAGACCTCAGAACCACAATTTTTTTTTCACTAGAATCCCTTTCCTAACTGTCTCTATCTAAATTCTTCAGCGGCTTGTCATGTCCTTAATGCCTAGGAAAGCATGTCAAAGGATTATGGTAGCCAAGGGAGGGAAATTATATTTAAAATATATTTGGCCTGAAAAATTCTATCTGCTTCACCAGGCTGCCTGAATGTGCCTACATTTACCAAAGATGTGAGTCAGCCCAGCCTCCTCCTGCTTAAGATGGCACAAGAATCTGTCTAGATAATTACACACTGATAATTGCTTCATAAATAGAGACATCCGCAAAAAAAAAAAAAACAAACAAAAGGCAAAGAATAAGTGGCCAATAGCAAAGAGAAGAAAAGTATTTAAAATATCTTGGTTATTGGGTATATTCCCCAAAGAATTCAAAGCAGGGACTAGAACAGATATTTATTATACCCATGTTCATTGTGGCATTATTCACCATAGCCAAGATGAAAGCAAACCAAGTGTCAATGGAGTATTACTCAGTGTTAGAAAGGAAGGAAATCCTGACACTTGCTACAACTTGGAATGAATCTTGAAGACAATATACTAAGTGAAATAAGCCAGCCACAAAAGGAGAAATGCTATAGGATTCCACTTATATGAGGTCCCTAGGGTAGTCAAACTTATAGAGATGGAAAATAGCATGGTGGTTGCCAGGGTCTGGGGTGTAAGGGAGAGTTAGGGTTGAATGGGTACAGAGTTTCAGTGTGAGAAGATGAAAATGTTTTGGAAATGGGTGGTGGTGATGCCTGTAAAACAATGTAAATGTACTGAATGCCACAAAACTGTTCACTTAAAGGTGGTTAAATTGGTCAGCTTGGGGTGTTGTATATTTCACCACAGTACAAAAATGTCTTGGTGAAGAACTTGGGCTCTGAGTCAGAAAGCCTGGGTTTAAATTTTGACTCAGTAACTCATTAGCTGTGAGAACCTACGCTATTTCCACACCCTAAGTTTGAGTTTCTGCACCTAAAAATTGGAGTAAGAATAGTACATACCTTACAGACTTGTGAGGATTAAATAAAACAATGTATTTAAAATCCTTTGCACCTCGCCTTGCACATGGCCAGTACTCAATAAATGCTAGCCACTATGATTTTATTATCATTTATTTACATCAGGACTCATTTTTAAAGGTTAGATTGGCAGATCTGATGGGTTTTCAGGAATTTCCTCCAGATTGAGATGTCTGAATCATGTGATTCCGGGGGGGGGGGGGATGTCACTACCCACATCAGTGACAAAGATAGCTGATCCAGAGATTCTGATGGAAGGGATGAAGCTCCAATGTGAAGTTTAATGGAAAGAACAAAGCTATTGGAATAATTATAAAAGTAGCCCTTCATGTTCAGGAAGTGCAATTTTTCAGCCACTTTCAATGGCTCAGAAATAAGTAGCAAGGAAAGTAATATTGATTTTTGAATATTCTGAAATTTTAGCTAGTTTTTAAAAATTGGTAACATTTGCAGGAGATACTCTCCAAGTTGCAACTACAGGAACATTTTGGCTGGCCTAGAATGTCTTTCTAGAAAGCTAGCGCTGAGTGTGCATCTACTGACTCAACTAATTACAGAACAATTGTGAAATGTCTCAATTTTACGCTCAGAGTTATGATCCTTTCATGAATTATTCTGTGTCTGTGTGTGTGTGAGAGAGAAACAATAGAAAGAGCCATGGGGTTGCTGCTTTTGAAAAGGGTAAACCTGAATAATGTGGCAGAGGTGGTGTGCCAGGCTCTAAACAAATCAATCCTCGACCGTCCAACGTTGTCACTGTCCTCAACTGTATTTTATTTATTTATTTATTTATTTATTTATTTATTTATTTATTAAGATTTTATTTATTTGACAGAGATAGCCAAAGAGGGAACACAAGCAGGGGGAGTGGGAAAGGGGGAAGCAGGCTTCCTGTTGAGCGGGGAGCCCGATGTGGGGCTCGATCCCAGGACCCTGGGATCATGACCTGAGCCAAAGGCAGATGCTTAATGACTGAGCCACCCAGGCACGCCCTCAACTGTATTTTAAAGATGAGGAAACAGGCTCAGAACTTGCCTCTGTGTGTGTGTGTGTGTGTGTGTGTGCGCACGCGTGCATGCACAGTGAGCTATAATTTGAATACAGGTTGATTTGGCTCCAATGTTCATGCTCTTTATCTCAAACCACATGCCCCAAACCATGTCTTTCCCCTCGTTACTGTCCCGAGGGCTAGCGTCACTTTTGGAGCTGCTGCAGGGTCTGAAGTCACCCTCAGGAACTACTGCTATCACTGGTAGAATGTCATGGTGGCTCTAAGAGGGAAGAAGCTGCTGCCCAGGGAAAGCAAATGGAGGGGCACAAGAAAGCCCCTATTGCCCAGAAATATTCCTTCTCCTCTTTTCTGACCGAAGTGGCTACTCTTAAAGCCACTCAGTATGGAAAACAAAAGTGCCATTGTCTTCAGAGATCCCCTGTGATAGGACCCACAGGCTACCTGGGAGTAGGAAGGAGAGACTGGGTTTCTTTCATCTCTCTCTCTCATTAGCACTCTTTAGCTCATCAGATAAACTAATTATCTCTTGGAAAGCCTGGAAAGACGACCACAGCCTGAGTGAAGACACACTTGACAAGTGTCACCAGCACTCATTTAGGCCAGCAGGTATGGGCAGAGGTCTTGAAACCCACATAGTGATGGGGCACTGTGAGGACCCTGGACAGACATGGCTGCCTGCAGTAGTGACGGTCTGTTGGTTGCAAGTAACACACACAACCTGAGCTACCTTAAGCAGAAAGGGAAAGTATTCAAAGAATACAGAGGTATCTCAGGGAACTATGGAATTATAGAACAGGAAGGGAGGATTCAAGTCACATCCTGGGACTGCAGTGGCAGTTGGTGAAAGTCCCAGCCTATAGCAATCCAATGATTTGACGTGGCTCCCTGTTCCAGTGTGTCTTAAGCCTCAAGTGAGAGTGAGACTAGGATATGCTTGGCTTAGGTTGTCCTTGGCAGTTGGCTTACTCAGCAATGGCTGAGCAGGGGGACAGGAAGGGATTGGTGCAGCGGGAAATTCACGCAACAGAAACAGGAACCCTCCCTTTGGGCAGAGATGAGGGGCGGGGGTGACACCATCTCAGACACCCTTCACATACCCCCACAAAAAGAGATTTTATGTGGGGAGTCATTCTATAGGGGAAGTTGCTTATAGGCGGTATAGCATAGCAGTTGGGAGTGCAGACTTTGGGGCTAGATTGCCTGAGCTCAAATCCCAGCTCTGCCACTTCCTGAGCAACCTAAGTATTCTCTGTGTCTGTTTGCTCCCCTCTAGAGTGGTGATAATCACAGTACTTACTACATGAGACCATTAGGATTCAGTGAGTTAATACCAGCAAAGTACTTAAAACAGTGCCTGGCACACAGTGAGCCCTTGATAAATTACTATTATTATCTGACTTTTGAGGCATCATAATATTTATTGAAATTGTCAAGCAGGTCCACCTCACTTTAAAAATACCCAGTGGAGCTCTTTTTAACATGTAAGTTTATGAAAGAAAGAGGAGCGCCGTCAGAGAATCACTTTGTTATGAAATACCTATTTAGTTTAATTTAGGCATAAATACAGATGCAACAAATTAAAAATATATGGATATCAAAACATTAAGAAAAGTAAAACAAGGAAAATAAAACAAAAAAAATGGCTGCAACACCAAAAGCACAGTCCATAAAAGAAAAAATTGATAAATTAGACTTTATCAAAATTTAAAAATTTGCTCTTCAAATGGTGCCATTAAGAGAATGATCAGATAAGCCACAGACTAGGAGAAAATATTTGTAAATCATATATCTGATGTAGGACTTGTGTCCAGAAAAAAACCCCACTTATAATTCAATAATAACAAGATAAACTACCTAATTAAAAAACAGGCAGAAGATTTGAAAGACATTTCACCAAGAAGCTATCTGAATGGCTAATAAACACAAGAAAAGAGGCTCGACATCCTCGGTTTGGGAAATGCAACTTAAAAATCACAATGGGGCGCCTGGGTGGCTCAGTTGGTTAAGCGACTGCCTTTGGCTCAGGTCATGATCCCGGAGTTCCAGGATTGGGTCCTGCATCGGGCTCCCTGCTCAGCACGGAGTCTGCTTCTCCCTCTAACCCTCCCCCTTCTCATGCTCTCTCACTCTCTCAAATAAATAAAATCTTAAAAAAAAAATCACAGTGAAATTCCACTCTAAGCCACTAGAATGACTGCTCCAAAGGACTGATTCATCAAGTATGGGAGATACGGGGAAACTGGAGTGCCTGCACATTGCTGGTGAGAACGTAAAATGGTGCATCCACTTTGGCAAACTATTTGGCAACATCTTAAAAAGTAAAACATACATTTAGCGTATGACCCAGCAATTCTTTTCCTAGGTATATACCCAAGAGAAATAAATAACATATGCTCACAGAAAGACTTGTATAAAAATGTTCATAGAACCATTATTTATAATAGCTAAAAATGGAAAAAATTCAAATGCCCATTAAACAAAATGTGGTATTTGTACCATGAAATACTAACCAGTGATCAACCCTCCCACCTCCAGGTTATTGATATATGGACAACATAGGTGAACCTCAAAAACATCATGTGCAGTGAAGGAAGACAGACACAAAAGACTATATTTTGCACAATCCTATTTATATGAAATTTCTGAAAATGGCAAATCTACAAAGACAGAGAAACAGAATAGTGGTTACCTGGGCTAGGCATGGGAGTGGCCATTGACTGCAAGTGGCGTTGACAGAAATTTTGAGGGTGATAGAAATGTTCTAAAACTAGATTGTAGCAATGTTCATACAACTGCATGAACTTACTATGATCACTGGAATGTATACTTGTTAACAGGTGAATTTTATGGTATGTAAATTATACCTCACTAAAGCTGTTTCTGTCTTATACTCAGTCATCTTGACTGAGTTACCACCGGTAAAACCACAGCTAAAAATAATTAAGAAAGAAGAAATCTCTTAGTCCAACACTATTTGTTGAACCTCTTTTTGGGTTTCATCATATTTTATGCCCAGTCCCATCTTATCCCCCCACTGATCCACTGTAGAGTGGTGACTTTCTATTATCAGGGTTGATAAATCATGTAGAGGCAATGGAGTTTAAGAGTATTCTGCCCTGAGACTTTAGGTAGGGTGTCTTTATGAACTGTATTTAAATAGCTTTAGCTAATCTCATTCCTATTCGCTACGGTGTAGACTATTGAAGCTTTCCTGGAGTGTAAAAAACCATTCTCCAAGGAAAATTCTCCAGTGCTAGTTTCTACAGCTGTCTGCTAATACCCAGGAATTTCTTTTCTTTCTCTTCAATGTGTCGTACTGCCCTAACCTTGACAGGAAGAAAACAACTTTCAGGTTGAGTGCTGCATCAAAAAGCCTCTTCTGTTACTAAAAATAATTCATTTGCTTGATAGTTATTTCCTGTGTCAAACTATCAACTGTTTCCCCTGACTGCTGCCATCTGGGGGTTTGTTGTTTGTTTCACATCAACATGTTAACATAAAGCACCTGGAGGGAACAACATTCATTCATTTATCCATCTATCCGTCTGTGCATCCTTCTGTCTGTCCATCCATCCATCCATTCACCCAACCTTCTGTCCATCCATCCATCCATCCATCTGTCCATCCATCCTTCCATCCACCCATCCAGCCATTCTTCTGTTCATCCATCCATCCATCCATCCATCCGTCATCCATACATCCTTCCATCCATCATCTACCCATTCAACAATGATTTCTTGAGTACCAGTTAGGTACCATACACTCTGCTAGATATTAGGGATGGAAAAATGGGTAAGAAAGGTCATGGCCTCCACCTTGTCAGAGCTTAGAGTCTTTCTTGGATGACAGTGAAAGACTAGCACAGAAGACACATTTTTCCACTCTCCAGGTTTTCTTGGGCTGGCCTTAGCTCCTCTAGAAGCTGCACTGGTTGCATCTCAGGTGACCTGGTGTCTATGTGGTAGCTGTGATAGTGGAGGCAAGGAGCTCCCCGCTGCTGGTAATGGCTTTGATCCACTAGCAATGGTCACTTTGGTAGGCTCCTGAGGGATGGGCTTTGAAGCAGCCCCCTCTTTTTATTTTTTTTTTTAAAGATTTTACTTCTAAGTAATCACTACACCCAACATGGAACTCGAACCTATAACCCCGAGATCAAGAGTCACACTCTCTACCAATTGAACCAACCAGGCGCCCCTGAAGCAGCCCCTTCTTCAATGGCAAGTGCAACAGTCTTAGGGGTAGCCACAAGAACTCTGGAGGTGGTAGCTGCATCTGTGCCGTTGTCAGAGCTGACTCCAGCCCCTCTGCAAATTAAATAGAAGTCAAATGCAAGTAATGAGTCCTGTACTTGTTGGGAAGCCCATCAGACCTGTAAGGTAGAGATAAGAATTCATTTGTTTCTCAAATATTTTATATTTCTCTGAATACATGGTAAATCACAATTACTTTTCAACTCTTGCAGTATTTTCAGCTCAGTGGTATGTGGTAGCTAGGCAATAACATTAGATAACATTGTTCATAGAAAGGGACATTGGGGTGCCTGGGTGGCTCAGTTGGTTAAGTGTCTGCCTTCGGCTCAGGTCATGATTTCAGGGTCCTGGGATCGAGCCCCACGTCGGGCTCCCTGCTTAGTGGGGAGTCTGCTTCTCCCTCTCCCTCTGCAGCTCCTCTGCTTGTGCTCTCTCTCTGTCAAGTAAATAAATCTTAAAAAAAAAAAAGGACATTAAAAATAATGTGTCCAGCTGGAACTCTACAGAGAAAAAAAGTAAGTAATCAGTCAATCTATAACTAGAACTAAAAGGTAGAGTTTCACACTTTACTTTTGAACAAAATGATAAAAAATATATACAAATGGAACAGTACTTTTGATAATATAAATGAGTTAAAAACTCATAAAACATTGTATTTGCTGGTTGGTGTTTCTGGCTTAAACTGACCTTGCATATGATAAAGTTTGAAGCTTCTTGAGTCAGATAATTAGCAGACTGCCCTAGCGTCTGATCTACTTAACTGTATCAGTCACATGGGTCGGCTGTGGTAGTTCTTGTCCTCCTGCCTCTCTGGAGATTCCTACCATTGAAAACACTTCCTGTGAGGTCAGGGATGACGAATACATGGCAGACATGCCCATGCCCAGAGCACCTGCTCTCCAATATAGCCCTCTTCACCACTGAGCCCGGGAATGGCTTCAGCATCCCTATCAGCTCAGCATCCCAGGCTCCACCACCACTCAGCTGGATTTAACACATGAGATGAAATCCACTTGCCATCCTTGGATTAGGGAATGAAAGCAAGGGCGTTAACTTTAAAAGGCTGTCACAAAATGGAAACCTATTTCTTGGCAAGGAAGAGATTGCCTTGACCAAGAGTAAGAACTCTTTTTCTGAGATTGACACCTGGTCCTGAAGAATCAGGAGAGAGAGAGTTTGAGTAAGGGGAAGACAAGAATGGTAGTGACCAGGCCTGGCACACAGAGGGGCAGGTAGGGCCTGGGAGGCAGCACAGAGGAGAAGAGAAGGAGATGAGAGAAAAGCCAAAAGTGGCTTATTTCACAGTTCCCTGGGGTTGGGATGATCCAGCTTGGTCTTTTTCTTCGCACTATTCTGAGGAATTTGGTGGAGAATGACTCAGAATGCAGGCCACTAGAAGTGAGTCACCTGCCATTTCCTGCAGTCCCTGGCCATTTTGGGAAGCCGTCCACCAAATACTGGTTGGAGCAGCCCAGCCCCATCCACGTTGTGACAACTGACAACATCGTGCTTGGAGGCAAATCTGAGTGAACAGACTTGAACATCCCTGTGCCGATCATGCCAGTGAAAATGGAGATAAAGCTTTGAGCCTCAAAGCCTGTGAGGTTTGTGGCTTTACAGGGAATGGCCTGAAGTCATGTGAGTGTAGTCAGACAAATCTGGGAACTTCCACTTCAAGTTCTCTGATACGATAATTTAGTGATGGGGATCATTTCATTGGCCCATTTAATAGAATGACAAAGACCACAAAGCCAACTCTGAGACTTTGGGCAAGTCTTGCTCTTTCTCCATTTCTTTATCTACATAGTAGGGTAATTCCTTCTGTAAAAAGAAAAAATGATAGCAAAATATGTTGAGTTTATATTGTCTGCAAGGTATTGAGGTCAGTCGTGGGGAGTAAGAAAAGATGGAATAAGCAAGGATGATACTCTCAAGAAATTCAAGACATCACAAAGGAGAATGAAGATAAGTAGAATAATAACAATACAAGGCAGACAAGGAGATGGGTCTTATGAGAAATGTAAGAATTGAAGTCTTGGGGGCTAGATCACCGACCACTTCTCAGGCGTCTGACTTATTCTGGATGGAAAGGTGTTCAGCAAAGACTGGTCTAGGTGTTTTTCATTTTTATTTCTGTTTTTGCTGGTGGAGAAATAAAAGGCCAATTCCATATGTTTTATTCTCTTATGTATTATTCATGGAAGAAAAAAAACAGTGAGCCATAAATAGTTTGAAATTAATATATACGAGGCCGTGGTTTGTGTTTTAAAATTATAAAGAGCTCAAAAGCAATATATTAAAACTGGGGAAGGTAAAACTTCCTTCCACTTGGGCTAGAGGCTTGGGAGCTGGTCATGGTGCAGAACCAGGAGCAGGACACAGGTCTGACGTCCTCACATCAAACTCCAGGTTCCTGAGAAGGAAGCGGCGGGTGGGAAAGAAACTTGAAACTTTTGTTACCTTAAAACACATTTACTTCTCTTTTGACTCCCAACTGAAAGAAGCACTGGAGAATTTTGTAGCAACAAGCTAAAAATAAACTAATCTATGGTCCTCCTCCTTCTCCTTTCAGCAGGAGGATTCTAACCCAATTAACAAACTGATTTAAATGAAAATAAAATTGTGATCGGTTCGGTTGCTTTCTCCTCCTCCCTGCTGTTGAATCTCACTGTAATTAGCATTTCAATTTTTTCATATCTAGCCTCAGTCAAGGAAACAAAATTGAGAATGTGGGCTGTGTAATTTGCTGGAACTTTTATTTGTTCTGGCTTAACACACCCCACCCCCATCCAACAGACTTTATATGTCCACAATTTTACATACATTTTTTTTCTAGAATATGAAGGATAACCCCAAGAGAAGAGACCCATTAGCAAAAATGTTCTATCTACATCTCTTCTTATTCACCTCAAACGCAGAGCAAACTATCATATTTGAAATATGCATGTTTAGCCTCAATTCACCATAAATGCATTGAGAACTAAGTCAAATAGAAATGGGAAGACATCATGTTACTGATATTTCATTCAAACTGCGTTTCTAAATTAAGAGTTTCAAATGCACTATGTAACCTAATTGTGGTCATACCATCATTTTTAATGCATTAAAAGAGTTTACATAATTTACTGTAAACCACATAGTAACTTACATAGCAGGGCTGAAACAGAGCCCAGAACTGGTGATTTCTAACCAGAAGGGGCATCTCTACCCCGCTACATATGACATCATGTCACATTGCTTGTCTGTTGCCCACATCCCCAAGCTCACAGACTCTCTTCCCAACTATTACTTCCTCCTAAGAAATACATTTTATTTCCAGTGAAACCACCTACTTCTTTTCTCATTTGCAGGACTAGATTCATTCTCTCATCACCAGAGCTACAGAATATATACCTGAATTTTTGTGTATATAATAAATAGACGAACAGTTGTGTTCTTGTCTCTGTAGGGTGTTCCATTTATTGTTATCTTTGAAGTACTTGATGTACATTTTATTTATCTTTTTAATTAATTTTTGAAATATTCTCTAATTGACTTGGATGTTTGTGGCTATACCCTTTTGCCTTGGCTTGAGGTTCATTTCTTTCCTTCCTTCCGTCCTTCCTTCCTTTCCTCTTTCTTTTTTTCCTTTGTGGGATTTGTATCATTGGATAAATTGTATCACTGGTAAAAATCAAGTAACAAAAAATTAGAAGTCTAATAAGAGTCTCAGATGCCTAAATATTTTCCCCTATAGTGTGACTAGTCTTGGTTCATATTGTGTTCAAGCTCAAGGGTCAAGTTCAGACAAAATTATTTGGTATAAAAAACAAAGGCAATAGCAAAAGTCTATTTACCAAATGTCAGAAGAAAAAATCAGTGGGTGAGATGCCCTTTCTCTCTCTCTCTCACACACACACACGCACAGACACACTGGTAGCTCACTTGATAAATGGTTGGCAATTTTTGTGGTGAATACTCTAGGGAGTGCTATTTAAAACAGACCTTATTTAAAGCTGCTTTGCTTGAAGTAGGTCACTCTATACTTTCCAACACTCAGATACAATATTCTCTATAAAATCTAGGACTTTTAAGGCTAGAAATTAAATTCACTTCATCAGATAATGTGTTGACCAGTTTCTTATTATAAATCTCTTTAAACATTTACAGGGGGTGAAAGAAACATATCTTTACTGAGTTTCTCTTCTATGTCTGGCACCTTACTTTGAGTCTAGGTCCTGAAGACAGACTTCTTAGATTGAAATCCGGGCCCTGCCATTCTCCACCTGCAAGACTTGGGCAAACTCTTTAATCTTGCCATATCAGTTTTGTCATCTATAAAATGGGGATGAGAGGACTCAGTTCATAAATAGTTGTGAGGATTAAAGAGATAGTACAACAAAATATTTAGCACAGTACCTGGTCCTTAATCAGCAATTCAATCTTACTGTTGTAACTACTTTCACCTACATTAACACCTTCAGTCCTTACCATTACTCTGGGAGGCAGGCATTACTGTATCTATTTAACAGATGAGTAAACTCAAAATCAGTGAAGTTTAGTAATCAATCTCAAGTTACAGGGCTTTTGCTCAGCAGAGCTAGTATCTGAACTTCATCTAGTTAGTTCCAAAGCCTATGCACCTCATTGCACTGAATTCTCTCTCTGCATATAAATTATAAATCATTATAGGACATTTTCTGTATGATTTTTGACTTTTAGCATAAGTCAGTAAATTTGAATTTATCAGATATTCCAACAACAAATTAATTCCGGTAGTAGGCACACTTGTAGCCATTCTAAATTTTTATTTTATGAAAAAGAAACAGATGATAAAAAGTCAATTTATAGGGAAATTTGGCTGAAGAAGGAGGAGAAGGAGACAAGGGGGGGAAGGTGGAGAAAGGAAAAATACATACACACACATTCCAAGGTGTAGTTCAAATTTGGGACTAATTCAAACCAATCTCTTACCCCATTTACATTATGCAAAACTATTTTGGAGCCATCACAATATGGCTTGAAGAACACAGATTTTGGGATCTTGTAGAGCCCAGTTATGTGAATTCTAGCTCTTCTGACTTCGGGAGCCTGAGCCTCAGGCTTCTTACCTCTAAAATCAGGGCAATAGTATGTACCTAACAGGTTTGTTAAGAAGATTAAATGAGCCCCTGTTCGGGAAATGCCTGGGATAGTGCCTAGGACAGATATGATGCTCAGTGAATGGCAGGATATCATAACATAAGTAGCTTCCATAAAAAATATTTGAGGTTGTATAACGTTCTAAAAAGTCTCCTTAATGTTAAAGGATGTTCAATATTAGTATAATCACAACATTTCGGACTTTTAGAGATGGATGGTCAATTAGAGAGCTTTCTAGTTCCATTACTTCATTTGATGTTTGAGGAAATTGAGACCCAAAGAGACTAAGGGAGTTGCCCAAAATCACACAGCTAATTATAATCAGAGTTGGGACTAAAACCTGGCCTCTTAATTAATGGTTCTCCTAATATTTTTAAAGTTGTGAGTGAATGATCATACCACCTGAGCAATAAAGTATGAAATATGAGCATCTGTGAACAGTTTAGGATTCCAATCAAATAACACCTATAATAAAGTTAGACATATATTTAATGATAGCCATAATAATTATTGTGCTTCATGATAACAAGGCATAAATGGTAAGTAGTTCATTTTAATGTGTCATTCTAATTATTTTGTACAGCCAAGCCAAGAAAGGGAAAAATAAAATGAAGAAGAGCAAGAAATTGCTCTCAGGGCCTCTTTGAAGGCTCTTGAATCTGTTACTTGAGGGCCTTCATAGCTGTGTTTTTCTAGCTAAAGGTAGGGGACTGAGAAGTGGTTTTGAAAGTAGGAGGGACAAAAGGTTCCCTTGAATTCTTCTCTTGGGAGGAGGGACAAGGGCTCACCTCTTTCCCCTCCCATGGAGGAATCAGCTGGTAGCTCCTTCTCTTTCTCCATCAGCCTGTTGCTTGGATCTGGACATTTCAGCTACCACAGAATCCAGTTCTTAGTAAACAGTGCCAGAGTCAACACCCAGAGCAGAGTGTTGGAATAGCTTTGCTTTTAGCAAAACCGTGGCCTGTTTTCTGTTATCACCACATTCTGATTCCCAGCACTTTGTCATTGCACGGATATACTCGAGGGCCTCAAAGAACACCTGGGTCATGGAGCCCTCCCCACCCTAGCCAAACCCAGTTTGGCTACATAATTACCCTGTGGTCATTGGAGAGAACCCAAGGTCTTCTAATTCTTTCCTACTCCCAAGGGGAGCCACCGAGACCTCTGTTTTTCCACTCTTCATCAAGACTCCCTCACAGATGTGCTTGAGGGGGCGCCTGGGTGGCTCAGTCAGTTGAGCCTCTCTCTGACTCTTGGTTTCTGCTGGGGTCGTGATCTCATGGGTCGTGGAATCGAGCCAAGAGTCTGGCACCTGGCTTGGCCGGGAGTCAGCTTGGGATTCGCTCCCTGTGCCCCTCCCCCCCACGCCTGTGTGTGTGTGTGTGTGTGTGTGTGTGTGTGTGTGTGTGCGCGCGCGCGCACGCGCTCTCTCTCAAATAAATCTTTTTTTTTTTTTTAAGATTTTTATTTATTTATTTGACAGAGAGAAAGAGAGAGAGCAGGAACACAAGCAGGGGGAGTGGGAGAGGGAGAAGCAGGCTCTCCGCTGAGCAGGGAGCCCAATGTGGGACTCGATCCCACGACCCTAGAATCATGACCTGAGCCGAACGAAGGCAGTCACTTAACCAACTGAGCCACCCAGGCGCCCCTCTGTCAAATAAATCTTAAAACAAACAAACAAACAAACAAACAAAAAGATGTGCTTGAGGAAAAGGCTCTCAGCTGTGAGACATTTTCTCCACAGTGCTCACATGGTTCGTATCAGACATTCATCTAAAGGGTTCCCCAAAGTAGGATAGCTTTCATTTACACTTGGAATTGATGACTTTAATCAGATTGCTTCTCTAACACTTAAACTGAGGGAAAGGGAATTCTGAAGAGAGCAGGGAAGGAAGGGAAGAGAAGAATAAAGAGATACATTTTGAGTGGTGGGAGTTTTAGGGGAGAAGAAACCTTTATTGGGGGTCCTTGAAGGGAGAACTTTCATCAACCAGATAGCAGGGATGAAAGAGAAAACACGCCAAGAGATCGGGAGGTGCGAATGCAGAGAAGGAGTTAAGGTTCTAGAGACAAACTTCATGTGCACCACAAAATCCCCCAGGACCTCCTTTTCTGTCACTGCTGTCTCTCCCTCCACTCTACCTCAAAAAACAAAAAACAAAAAACCCCCTGATACTTAAATCTGATCAATTCCCTGATGCACCTTATTCCTGGGGACTGGTAGGCTAGGTTGGGGAATTGCTTACTCAGGGATGATTCGTACAAAGATCTTTGCAGAGACAGGCCCAGGACAATGTCTGGGTGAGTTTCTTTCTTTCTTCTTCTTTTAAGATTTTATTTATTCAGTTATTTATTTAAAGCAAGAGTCAGGGAAGGGGCAGAGGGAGAGGGAGAGAGAGAATCTCAAGCAGACTCCCCACTGAGTGCAGAGCCTTACGTAGGGCTTGATCGCATGACCCTGAGATCATGATCTGAGTGGGAAACCAAGAGTTGGACGCTTAACCGACTGAGCCACCCAGGCGCCCCTGGGTGAGTGTATTTCTTAAAAAGTGTAAAGAAGGTATTCTCTGTCTGGCTCTGGGTGCAGCTTGGCTGGCTCGGTCACCTAGTCACATTTCCCTTGCCCCTTGCTACTTGAGTCTAACTGGCGCTCCTGCTCATCGATAGGTCTGCCTTCTTTATTCAGGTCATGCCGTCAGTGTGTGTGTATCTAAGTGGGGCATGGGGAGGGCCAAGGCTGCCATTCAGTATAACTGTACACTCCGGGCCTTCTCTGAGCTGCATTCCTTGGGCCTGGGGACCTCTGTGGCTTTCCCACCGCTACTGTTACTGTCCTGCTTGCCTTGTTGTTGTTCCTATCACTCAGGTTGACATTTTAACTGTTCTTGTTTTATTCCACCTTTTCTCTGTTGTCAGCCCTAATGTGCTAGCTCAGCATTGTTGATCCTGCTCAGCTGACCCTGGAGTTCCAAGAGAGATTTGCCCCTGGAAGGTGATGGCTCTTCCTATCAACCATGGCTAGTCTAACTTTAAGTGGAGGATAGAGAAGGTTTTGGAGCTGGGAAGACCTGGGTTTGAATCCTAGCTCATCTACCTAGTAACCTTGTGAACTGGTGCAAATTACTGAAAAATTGGGACTTTGTTTCTTTATTCACAAATTGGAGACAATAATGACTTCTTCACAGGATTGTTATGAGAAATAGGGGTATTTTATGCAAGATCCTTGGCATATAGTAGGCACTTAGTTAATGGTGACTGAGCTCATTGTTTAAATGGGCATAGTTCTTTCAGCCAGTGTGAAATAGCTCAGAATTTCTGAGGTGAACATGGAAGCTAGGATGCTTCTCATGGCCTTGTCATAGCTGGTTGGTGATTTCTAGATGGTTCTAGGGTAATTTCTGTTCCCAAGGAATGTAGCTAAGTTCAAGATGTTATTTCTAGACATTCTGGACAATGGAATTTTATGGGAAATTTTTTCACCACTAATAAATTAATAAATCATTGGACAGTTGAATATTTTCTTATTTTATTTTATGTATTTATTTTTTAAGATTTTATTTATTTATTTGACAGAGAGAGAGACAGAGAGAGAGGGAACACAAGCATGGGGAGTGGGAGAGGGAGAAGCAGGCTCCCCACTGAGCAGGGAGCCCGATGCGGGCCTTGATCCCAGGACCCTGGGATCATGATCTGAGCTGAAGGCAGACGCTTAACCAACTGAGCCACCCAGGCACCCCTGGGCTATTGAATATTTTCTTAATGAACCCAGCTTGAGCACAGAAATAGCTGGCCTTTTCAGAGTTGGGCTGGTGGCTACAGGGGCCAAAGGCAGGATCTGTTGCAGATACAGGGAGTTCTTCGCTGGATGTTACTGAGAGAGAGAGCCGTCCTATTACTATCACATGGCCCTATTGCCTGATGCCAAAGATAATGGCACTGAGTCTCTGGCCATCATTGTACATAGCATGGAATTGTTGGTTTGGAATCCATTTCTAGGATAGGCCCACGGAAAGATGGTGGGTCCCAGTCGTGATCTTTTTTGAGACAGGCAGGAAGGGGGCTCCTCAGTGCAATAGCATCTTGAGGAGGGGCCCCTCATCCTGGCATGAATTCCCGGATTACATCACACTATATACTGATACCACTATTGATATCCAAACCAATACCAATTGCAATACTAATAGCAATACACTATTAATGCTGGGCGCCTGGGTGGCTCAGTTGGTTAAGCAACTGCCTTCGGCTCAGGTCATGATCCTGGAGTCCCTGGATCGAGTCCCGCATCGGGCTCCCTGCTCAGCGAGGAGCCTGCTTCTCCCTCTGACCCTCCCCCCTCTCATGTACTCTCTCTCATTCTCGCTCTCTCAAATAAATAAATAAATCTTTAAAAAAAAAAAAAATACACTATTAATGCTAATGCCAGTACTAATTCCAATATTATTAAATGCCAATACTAAAACTTTTACTTCTATTTCTGATACAAACTACCACTTATTGGGTGTTAAGTATGTATCAGACACTGTGCCAAGATCCGTGTAGGTAATATCACATTTAATCTTCACAAGAATTTTTTTGATGATATTATTGCTTAGTATATACTAGGCACTGTTCTAGGAGTTTTACAGTTATTACTTAATTCTTACAACTGCCCAGACAGGAACAATTGTTACTCCCATGGATGAGGAAATTGAAGATCACCGTTAAATATATGGCAGAGCAAAGATATAAAATAGCTTTCTCTGACTCTAAATTTCATACTGTATGGTGCATTTGTGTATTTAGCATTGCCAAGATGCATTTATAAATTTTCTGTATACTTTCTGCATCTATTAAGAAATTTCTAATAAAAAATTGTCTCCAGGGCGCCTGGGTGGCTCAGTTGGTTAAGCGACTGCCTTTGGCTCAGGTCATGATCCTGGAGTCCCGGGATCGAGTCCCGCATCGGGCTCCCTGCTCGGCAGGGAGTCTGCTTCTCCCTCTGACCCTCCTCCCTCTCATGCTCTCTGTCTCTCGTTCTCTCTCTCTCAAATAAATAAATAAAATCTTTAAAAAAAAAAATTGTCTCCACAGAAGCATCATTTTGTAAAAAGTAATTTTTACCCTCAAATCTTGTTCCACTTAAAAGTATCTTTTAAATGAGGGGCGCCTGGGTGGCTCACTTGGTTAAGTGTCTGACTCTTGATTTCAGCTCAGGTCATGATCTCAGGGTCATGAGACTGAATCCCGTGACGCTCTCCACACAAAGCGTGGAGTCCCCTTAAGATTCTCTTTCTCCCTCTCCCTCTGCCCCTCCCCAGAGCTCATGCACACACACGCATGTGCTCCCTCTCCCTCTGCCCCTCCCCAGAGCTCATGCACACACACGCATGTGCTCTCTCTCTCTCAAAAAGTATCTTTTAAATCAGAAATATTTTCTCTTGATTTTCCTTAATTCCACTGAACTGATTTGAATATAGGCTTCAGAAATTACTTCAAGGCTGCGTTATAGTCCATTTTTATGAACACTGAGGCTGTCTTTTAAAATCTCCTATGGTTTTAAAAAATTGCAAAACATTGTTTGTGATGAACACATCATCATATTTTACTTGTGTATGTCTCTTTCATAGTAGACAAAGACACCAGAACTATTTCCTTAAATTGTTCTTGTCAAGCACCACTTTATTGTAGAAATTTCTTTCACTAAATTGGATTTTGGGGAGAGCTTAGAGCTTAATGTTTATGGTGAATTTTCAGAGGAATTTGATTTTTATTATTTTTCTTAGTTTCATATTTGATTTTAGTGTTCAGAAGGATGTCCCAAATAAGACCTTTGAGACTGAGGTCTTTTATCTGCAGATTGGCCAAAACATAATCTGTACAGAATAAACGCATAGCCAATTTCCTGGGTCTCAATCCTCCAATAAGAGATCCTCACGGGGTTAGCTGGTAGTTCATTTTTCCTGTACTCCATGCATTGGCCTCTAATTGCAATCTGATGTCATTTGTCAGTGGTAGTGGAATTAACACTTTACAACACAGGCCTTTCTGGATGACAGTGACTGGAATCAGATATCCATGCATTATGGCTTTCACAAGGTGCTTGAACTGTGAAAACTGCTAAAATCCAGGGCTGATCCTGTCAGGCATTAATCATGTCACAAACCAGACCTCTCATGTGGTCTCTAATGGAATGCGGAAATCACAAAGATTCTTTCATGATTTAAAGTAGGGTTCTTAACTTGGAATTTGTAGACTCCGAAGGCATCTGTGATTAGGACTGAGGGGTCCATATACCTGAAGGGAAAAAAATCCACATACTTACTTTCCACTAATCTCTGGCTGAAATGTAGTTTTTCCTTCCCTTATGAATGTAGGCCTCAAACCACAATAGAATCACCTATTGATGATACCCGTGATTCTGTCTCTAATAGAAATCACACCTATTTTCCTTTTATATCGCAGTTGCTACTGATGTCACAAAATGTCATTTATCCTCCTCTCAACTTTAAAGTCATGGTGATTATTAGACATGCTGTGACATCTTAAAATTTAATGCTCAAAATTTAATGCTTTAAAGAAGCACATATATTACCATATCGAATTCAAAAAATATGTTGATAACTTTTAAGGAGTGCATTTGTCGTTATGAGCCCTGGTTGATGTATGGAATTGTTGATTCACTACATTGTACACCTGAAACTAATATAACACTGTATGTTAACTACACTGGAATTAAAAACAACCCCAAATCCCCAAAATATGTTGATCACTGTATTTCAATGTAATTGGCTTGCAATCCTGTTAGTTTAATTTCATAGACTTAAAAACATTTTTCTGAAAGGGATCCACCAGACTGTCAAATGGGTGCATGGCCCAACATAGGTTAAGAACCCCTGAAAGGAGTCACCTGGGTGACATGGTCAGTTAAGTGTCTGACTTTTGATATCGGCTCAGGTCATGATCTCAGAGTTGTAAGGTCGAGCCCCGCATTGGGCTCCACACAGCACAGAATCTGCTTGAGTTTCTTTCTCCCTCTCCCTCTGTTCCTTTCTCTCAAATGCTCTCTCTCTTTCTCAAATAAATAAATAAATCTTAAAAAAAAAAAAAAGAACCCCTGAAAGGTTGGTATGAAGGTATGTGGAATGAGGGAATCTGGTCAAAGATAGCCTCTAAACCAAACTCTCTGTGTAGAGTCCAGAGAATCTTATGAAAGAAGAAGAGAACTTCATTTGCTTTTCTTGCTTTCAGCAAAGATGACTGATCCTCAGTATAACAGATCTGAGTCAGAAATCTTGAACATAAAGAAGACCAGCCAGCCTGTGCTGGAGATGTGAATAAGCTCTAGGGGTCAATAGCAAAGGGTGCTTCTACACACAGTATATCGGACATGAACCCAGGTGGACTGTGGTATTTCTATGGACCGTGCCAAGTAATTACCCATACAATTTCTGCACAAGTTTACCTATGTTGCTAAGTACTCCTGTACCCAGTTGGGTGGGGGTAAATAATGTGTAAAACACACTGATTCAATGTAAGCCTTCATTCTTTTTTTTTTTAATTTTTATTTATTTATTTATTTGACACAGAGAGAGAGACAGCTAGAGAGGGGACCCCTGTAAGCCTTCATTCTTTTTTTTTTTTTTTAAAGATTTTTATTTATTTATTTGACAGAGAGAGACACAGCGAGAGAGGGGAACACAAGCAGGGGGAGTAGGAGAGGGAGAAGCAGGCTTCCCGCTGAGCAGGGAGCCCGATGTGGGGCTCGATCCCAGGACACTGGGACCATGACCCGAGCTGAAGGCAGACGCCCAACGACTGAGCCACCCAGGCGCCCCGTAAGCCTTCATTCTTAAAGATGAGTTCAGGAGAATCTAGCTTTTATTCTTCAAAATGTAATATAGATCTAACAGTATATCCAGATGTTGACTCTGTAACTTGGGACAGCTATTATCTTGCGATAATCACTCCATTCTCTCTCTGATTGCTCATTGGTGCAAGCATTTATTTAAAAGAACATAACCTTAAAATAGAAATAATTTGGGAAAATTATGTGTATCAGTTAGGATTAAGATCTGCTGCATATAATTGGAAATCCCAAATCACAGTAGCTCAAACAAGATAGATATTTATCTTCTCTCATCTAAAAAAAAGTCCAGGTTAAAAAAGAGGTAAGAAGTCCAGGAGTAGCATATCCCTGTAAAGTCATTGACCCACGCTCCATTTTTTTTCTTTTGCTACTTCATCCTTAGCAAGTGACATCTAGTCTTCGATCCAATATGGCTGATTGAGTTCTCACTATCACATCTGCATTTAAGTAGCCAGAAGGATTTGAGGGGAAAGATGTTCAGCTTGGGACACCTGAATTTGAGGTGCCTGAAGACACTGAAGGGAAGGTGCCAGGGCAATGGTTGGAAATGCCAGCTCAGAGCTCAAGGGAACTGCCTGGGGGGAGGTATTGGACCAGGAGTCAGCTGTGCACAGAAGGGTGTGCATGAGATGGCCCAGATGAAGTAAATACCATTAGAAGATGGCCAAGGAGAGAATCTTGGAAACATTAACAAAATTAAGTGTTGTTTTGTTTTTTAAATACAGAAGGATAAAAGAGTTCTCCCAGCTGAGTTAGCTTCTTCTTAGCAGCCTTCTTGGTAAGTAAGCCATTTGACACTTCTGCTTAAATTTCATTGACCAGAACTTAGTCATATGGCCTCACCTAGGTTTAAGGGAGAATGGGAAATATAATCTCATAATTAGGTATATTGTTGCCTCCAACCAAACTGGGGTTTGTTTGTTTGTCTGTTTGTTTGTTTATTTATTTAGAGCATGGAGTGGGGAGGGGCAGAGGGAGAGGGAGAATCTTTTTTTTTTTAAATTAACATGTAATGTATTATTTGTTTCAGGGGTACAGGTCTGTGATTCATCAGTCTTTTACAATTCACAGCACTCAGGAGAGAGAGAATCTTAAGCAGGGTCCATGCTCAGGGAGGAGCCTGTCGTGGGCTCCATCTCACGACCCGGAGATCATGACCCGAGCCGAAATCAAGAGTCAGACACTTAACTGACTGAGCCACCCAGGCACCCCTGGGGTTCTCTTTCTGAAGAAGAAAAGGGAATGGATATTCAGTGCAGCTATGGTCCGTTCAATGGTATATACACAGGGACTTAAGGATGTACATACTTCAGAGAAGAGCTCAAGAAAGAACACTGGACTAGCAGACAGATGCCCTGGGTCCTAGTCCTGCCTCTACTTTTTACCCACAACACCTTAAGCAAATTTCTTAGCTTCCTTGAAGGTTTAGTTCTTTCATTTTTAATATGGATGTGACCATTTTTTTTTCTTTCTGCTTTCCAATTGTTGTTAACCTTCACTGAAGCAATATATGTGACTGCACGTTTACAACTATAAAAGCATTCCGTAAATGCAAGGTCTGTTGTGCCGTCAGGAGGCCTGGCAGTTGTAATCCGAGAAGGGTAGGTTTAGCAGATCTCCCAGTAAACCAGTCCCACCTAAAACCCTGAGCCAAGAAACAATCCCATCTCTATGTTGACTTCTCACCTCCTGATAATTGCATTTTCTAAGTTTAGGTGGAAATTAGACTATTGTATCATCAGATCATTAAATGATGCCAGCTACATGTACTGTAATTGTGATATGGGAAAAGAAGGTAATTTTCACTGATAGTATCGTGTCTGATGAGCAATGTCTTAAATGGCAGGCTCGGTTGCTGTTGAGCATAGAATCAAGTCCAGCTCGTAGAGGCAGAATGCAATGTATTGCAGGATTAAAGTGCCTTACAGAATCACTGGAGACAGGGAGCTGAAGAAATAGCTGAGCTTCCACAGACAACTCCAAAGTGCCCACAGAATTGTACGGCTTCTGCCGCCGTGACCGAGAAGCCATCTGTTAAATCAGGAGTCTTGCTTGAGGTCCTGGGTCCAGAGTCACACTGCTGCAGCCTCAATCAGATCCAGCCTGATCCGCACCAAAATGCTGATTCATGCTATTTCTCACCCCACTTAACTCCATTCCGAAAGCAGTTCCCACATGATGGCATTGGATTGGTGGATCCTCCATCAACCCAGAACCCTAGCTTCAAAAGAGTCTAAGAAATATAGCTTTGGCCTATACAACCTCTGCTAGAAGTGTATTGGAATATACGTTGTCTGTGTCACTTGTCAATCCACAGTATTTGTCAGAATGAATTTTATGTGTACCTATGAAATGGAAATTGCTATTTGAGGTCCCCAAAACACTGGCTACATGTCTTAGAAATGAAATGATTTCAATGCAATGTAATATAATTAGGGTAGAAGGAATTCATTTAACTCAAGTGTGTATTCAATGAAGAGGCAAAAGCATAGGAAACACTCATATACATATATCTGTAGCATGTTATTCTTGAGTTAAAACATTTGCACCAGCATTAAACCTAAGTTAGGCATGTGGAGGGTTCATTAAGAATATTCTTTGCTCATAAATATAAATTTCTGTTTACATCCATTGATTAGGATTGGAATAACTTACTCATTTTAATGTATTTACACATCATGATGAAACCACAATAATTAAAGTTCAAGATGTGCATAGAGATGATCTAATGAAATTTTATTGACTAAGAGAGTTCCCAATAATTATCTTTCTGCTTGAACAGCTTAGCTAATAAAACATAAGGTATTCAAAAATAAGAATAGACTAGAGTCATAGAAAAATGACCACAGTTTTTAATGGATCTAAAAATACTGTGAAAAAAAAAGTATCCATTAGAGTGAGAAGATAGTTTTGTTGTTGTAGGTCAGACCAGCTTCTGAGAAGGGCAGATTCTCAATTTGATAATGCAAAGCTTCTTCTGCAATAAAACCATGACCTGTCACTGAATGGTGAATCGGAGAAGTAGACAAAGATGGTCAGTGGATGGAAGAATTAGACTGACATTTCTTAAGACTGCTTAGGCAGGGCTTGAGGAGAAGGTAGGAGAGAAGAAAAGTCTGGAGGGCAATGGAGCAGTAAGAATATCCTTTTCTCTAAACCTGTTTTGTTTTTCCCTGAGAGAATAGTTTGCACACTTTTTGGTCTCAAAGTTCTTTTAAATTCTTAAAAATTGGGGTACCTGGGTGGTGGAGTTGGTTAAGTGTCCGACTCTTGGGTTTAGCTCAGGTCATGATCTCAGGGTCGTTGCTCAGTGTAGAATCTGTTTAGAGTTTCTCTCGCTCTCCCTCTGCTCCCCTCCACCCACAGGTGTGCGTGCTCTCTCTCTCTCTCAAATAAATAAATAAATCTTTAAAAAAATTCTTAGAAATTACTGAGGTCTCCAAAGAGCTTTTGTTTACATAGATGATATCTAATCAGTATTTACCGTACTCTGGGAGCCTGGGTGCCTCACTCGGTTAAGCATCTGCCTTCAGCTCAGGTCATGATCCCAGGGTCCTGGGATTGAGCCCTGCATCAGGCTCCCTGCTCAGTGGGGAGCCTGCTTCTCTCTCTCCCTCTGCTGCTCCCCCTGCTTGTGCTCTCTTGCTCTCTTTCTGCCAAATAAATAAATAAAATCTTAAAAAAATTTACCATATTCAAAATTAAAATTGAGAGATTTTAAACTATTTAAAATAGCAATAATAACTCTATTACATGTTAATATAACAGTTAGTTGCAATTTAAACCCCTATCAATGAACTTTTTGTACTCGGTTACATTAAAATCCATTGGTCTATCTTGTACTTTGAATGAATCTTTAACATGTTTTGATTTTATAACATCATTTGGAAAATATTAGTTCACTGAATAATGCAAATGTAATAAAGTCGACACAATATATCATATATATTAAAAAATTACATTTGTTAATGTCACCATTGACATCATCAGAAAAGTCGTTAAGCATTGGGAAGCTGTCAAACTGAATGTGATGGATATAAATTTTTCATAACTCTAATTTTCACTTTAACCTTGAATTCTATCATTGGCAGCAAATACCGCTAGGTATTTTCCTTGAAGTGACAGGTTCACTTCATTCATTTTTTTGAGAAAACGTCTGCTTAATACCCAGGTCTGCATAATCATAAATTTTCTGTCAGTTGCTCTTTTATTGTTATTATTATTAATTAAAAAAAATTTTTTTTAGTGAGCTCTATACCCAATGTGGGCCTTGAACTCACAACCCTGAGATCAAGTGTCGCATGCTCCACTGACTGAACGGCAAGGCGCCCTGTCAGTTGCTCTTTTAAATAAAAATGGTGGTCTATGAAAAAAAAGTGGCTTGTTCAGCCTTGAAGCTCAAACAATTGTACAAATGCTTTTTCTAGAGACACTCACTGTACTTTGGTGTACAAAAGCTCCTTATGTGTACTTCCCGACTTACCAACACAAACTGTACCCAGGAGTCAAGATGTAAGATACTTCTTACTGCTTCAGGAAGGACATTCTTCAGGGAAAGCAGTGTTAATTTTTTTATGTGAATGCATGGTGGTGAAGAATACCATGACTACCTGTACAATTACTGCCACTTTGTTGATTTTTGCTAAGGTGCCAGAAGTTTTGTTTAGTGTCACTGCAAATACCAATAGAGTGAAAAAGACAAATAATGCTTTAGTTTTGTCATGAAAATAAATTTGATTTCATGGATTCCCTGAAATACTTCTGCAGTGGTGTTTGAATTGATGGTTTCTAGGTAGGTCCCGTATTGGGATCTGGGGTAATTGTCATTGACAGGGCCGTTTGGGTTTGCATTGAGGAAGCTACGATCATGTGTTAGGCTAATGCATGAAATATTGAAAAAAATCTTAGATTTTCATCTGTATATTATTAATATTAATCATGAATTGCTACCCAAGGAGCAGTGCTCCAAACAAAACTCATTAGCCTGGAAAAATTTTGTTAGTGTTTCCAAGGTTCTTCCTTGGTCCTCTTCTAATGGTACATACTCTTTCTGGGCCATCTCATCTGCACCCCTGGCTTTCTTTCTTTCTTTTTTTTTTTTTTTTGAGATTTTATTTATTTATTTGAGAGAGACAGAAGGAGCAGGGGAAGCGGCAGAGGGAGAAGGAGAAGACTCCCTGATGAGCACGGAGCTTGATGCAACATGGGACTCTGGGATCATGACCTGAGCTGAAGGCAAACGCTTAAACCAACTGAGCCACCCAGGCGCCCCCCACCCATGGCTTTCATTCTGTACACAGCTAACTCTTAGTCCTGTACCTCCTACCACCCGGTTCCTCTGAGCTCTGAGTGACCATTTCCAACCATTTCTCTGGCACATTCCCTTGGGCATTTTCAGGTACCTCAAATCCAAAGTGTCCTGAAGTGAACATCTTTCTTCTCAAATCTATTGCCCCTTTTCTAGCTCCTCTCTTGGGTGCCTAAGCCAGAAACTTAGAAGTAAATCCTAGACTCTTCTTTTTCTCAGCTTCATAACTAAGTGGCCTTAGATCTTGTTGACTCTATTTTCTATCTTTTGAATTATCCTGCTAACCTACAGGTCCATTGTAAATCCCTGGATAATTGCTTCTGGTGTCCTAACTGATCTCTCTGCCCTACAACAATCCATTTCTTCCTACAGATACTAATATTTTTTTCCCCCTAAAGCCAAAAATGACTATGTAACTCTTCTGCTGAAAATCTTTCATTGGTACCTTCAGGACGAAAGGGAAACTCAGCACGGCATACAGGATCCTTTAGTATCTAATCTTGTCTCCTTCCGGCCTTATTTTCCATCATGCCCTCTGGGCTCCCAGTCACAACATTCTGCTTATGTACCTTCAAAATACTCTACTCTTGCCTACCTTGGTAATTTTACTTATGCAGTTCCTTTGCATAGAATTCTTTCCCTTTCATTTGTCTGGCTATATCACATTTATTCTTCAATATTCAGTGGAAGTACTCAGCAGACACGTCCTGACCCTTTAATCTATGCCCTCCAGTATATCCCACAACTCCTTGCCATAACTCTAGGATAGTGCTTGCTACACTATATAGTTATCATTGATCTTCTTCCCTGTCTTCTCCGGGACACATCTTTTAGTTCAGATTTGTCAAGTAATGTTCATCTCTTTCCCCAGCGCCTTTCATGGTGTTGGGCACACAGAAAGATTGAAAAAAAAAAAAAGTGAACTAATTAAATTGGGTAAAATAATTAAAAAAAAATTTTTCATGTCATATTTTCTTAGAGGGGAGTTATCTATATGATTCTATATCAGCATAATTAAAGAATCATGGCAGAATAATGCTGTATTTTTATACAGTATAATTTCACAGTTTTTTTCCCTAGCTTTGATTGTGTTTCAGTTGGTTTCATCTACCTACTTCCTTTGTGGAAGCAACACTGTGCAATGGATAATAAAGGGTCCTTGAGTTGGGATGGGGTCAGCAGGAAAATCACTTACTTTTGCACAAATTTTCCTTTTTTTTTATGGGGATGGGCCAAAGTTCTAGTGTGTAGTGATTTCCAGCTGCTTGAGGTAGGCTGGATATGATAGGGTTTGGGTTGGGCAAATCTTACCATTAAGCTGAATCCTAGAGTGGGGGGGGGGGGATCTAAAATTTGAAGAGAATCCTTTTCTTTTGCATATCTGGGAAAGCCTATTAAATGGCATTCTCCTGGAGATTGAGGCACTCATGATTGCCATGAATCCAGCTTTGGGTTGATTTTCATCCCAGATTTTCTCAATTATGGCTGAACCGTAGATGTGAAGAGGCAGAATTAGGAATTCCACCAGGGATTGATTGATATTGTGGTGTATCTGGGAAAGTTTCTTGGGGACTCATGAAGTAAAGTAGGTGTATGTCCGGGGCACATGGGTGGCTAAGTCTGTTAAATGTCTGCCTTCGGCTCAGGTCATGATCTCAGAGTCCTGGGATCAAGCCCCGAATCGGGCTCCCTGCTCACCGGGGATCCTGCTTCTCCCTCTCCCTCTGCTCCCCCTGCTTGTGCTCTCTCTCTCTTTCTGTCAAGTAAATAAATAAATAAATAAATAAATAAATAAATAAATAAATATCTTTAAAGTAGGTATATGTCCTGAAAGAGTATCTTTAGAAAACTCTCCTAATCTTATGTTTTCTCTTGTGAATTCTTAGAAACACATAGAAATTATTTCTTGAATGAGAAGAGTCTTCAATATTTCATGGCTTGATGGTTAGAATTTACTTTAGCAAGTTAGATTTATCTACTGCAGACTCCTTGAAATTAAAGGCTTCTTGTGTGAAGCAGAGGAGAATTTGGTCTCCCCATACAATGTTTCTGACTTATCACCCAGAGGGCCCTGGTTGTGTTGACTATGGAAATCTTTTGATATTTCAGAAAACTTCTTATCAAAATCTTTTCTTTGGCCTATTCTTCTTCCTTCCTCTCTCTTTAAAAAAAGTCTTGTTCAGGTTGGTCCTTCTTTTCTTTAAACTTAGGGTCAAAAGATGACTGAAATATGTTGTGTCCACACCTTTATTTAGTCGAATACACTATCTTACTCAAAGCTACATCTTTTCCATAGTAAATATTTAATTTTATTCCAGTATTTTTAAAACAATGTTTCTCTCATTTATTCCAGTATTTTTAAAAAAATATTTCTCTCATTTTCAAGGATTTTACTCTTTAACCTTACGGCTTTCTATGCAACACTGTATGTTCATTTCTGTTTAGGTCCGGATGCAGTTATATGTACATTCTTTTACTACTCTTTTTTAGAGAATCTCTAATGTATATTCATTTTATCAAATGTGTTTCCTATGGTATTTCTGTGGTTGGTATGATCACTAAATGCAGAATAATGCTTCATCTGCCAGTACCTCTGTTAAGTCATGTTTCAACATCATTTTTATAATTTCACCAAAATATTTTTTGCCTTGATCCCTAAATATAGATTTTGATTTCTTAATATGTTTTGTTTTCTATGCTTATGAATCTCAATTTGTGTAATTTCTGTATATTGTGTGGCTTATATAGCTATTTGAAATAGTGTGATCATAGAGTGATCAAACAATGTGTCAAACAATGTCACAAGAGGGAAATGGATAGAACTAGAGTCTCCCTGTATTTCATTGTGTTATTGATTTAACAGGAATCTCATTAACTGTACTACTTTCCATAGTGACCACAAATGTTACTTCATATTGCTAAGGAGAGAAACTGTCCTTTGGAAATTAGTACAGATAATTTTCAGAAAGGACACAGTCATTGTAAAGTATGTTTTAGCTAGAAGCTAAAGCAAATAAAAGCTACAAATGAACCAATGAAAAAGAAAAGCATTTGCAAAATAAGTCTTATGATGCACTTAGGGAAGAGCTGTCTGACATTTCCTTTTGCTGTTATAATGGTATACTATTTGGTTGACCAGCTGGCCAGCCAGCTCCTAACGACTTCATATCCTGTTTTCCAATTATAGGACTACAAATTAACACATCTCCAGTGTTGAGCAATGACATTTCGAATCATTTAACTAACTCCTTCGCACAGGTTACCTTCCTTTATCAGCACCATAAAAAGGAGAAGGACGACAGCGTTTCTAGTCACTGAGAAGAGTGGCCTAATAAGCTGATGAGTCATGAACTCAATTCTTTCCTGTTGCCCAGCATCTCAAGCAAAGCCGAAAGGTTGCAAAAAATAAACCATACATTTTGTAAACAGACAAAAAAATGTGGTGATAGGTTGATGCTGACAATATTAGAGCTAGGATGAGAAATCACTTGTTCACCACATTTTAAAATTAAAGAAACCACTGCACAACAATGATGGTCAAATTTATGTAATCAGGTAGATTTGTGATATACATTATGGCAAATATACTGAAAATCATCTGGAGCCACAAAAATTTGTGGAATTGTTTCCTCTTAGAAAATTGCCTCATCAGCAGTTTATTTTAAACCATTCTACAGTAGTATTTTAATAATTTAAGAAAGATGATGTTAGGTTATGAAGTTAAATTTTTTGTGTTGCTACTATTATAACATTTGACAACTGAATAATATGAATATGCCTCTGTGCTCTGCTGCTGATAGGACTGGGACAGTCAAGGCCTCCTTTTCTGTTGTCAGGACTTTGATTGTTGGGTTGGGCATTATGGGAGAAAAAAACTGCATTACTTACTAAATTCTTCTTGCTGTGATGATGCTTTCAAAGGAACTCAGACGTATGCTTCCTTTTTCCAAGATTTGAATGGTCAAAGAGGCAATCCAAAATCACATCTACCCTTTCCTTCCCTGTTCTAGAAGAAAGCACATTGTCAAACATTTTTCTCCCTAGGGGGTAAGGTCTTATCATGACTGATAGTAGTCATATTCACAAATGACATTAAATTTGGTTCCTTGATGTGTTATCTCCAAACGTGGTCACATGTAGAGTCTCAGTGACACAATGCATCCTACAACTTTAAATGTGCATCTTCTGACTGGATTACATCATCATGAATTAATATTTTCGAATAAATCCTGCCATTATCCTGCAAATATGACATTGTTTTGTGCGGGTTGGGGTGGGAAGAGTGTTAGAAGCATTACTTTGCCAAATGTTAACTTAATTTTTGTAACCCCATTCAGATATATCTTCCTTTTTAATGGCAAGAGGCAAAAAAAAAAAAAAAAAAAAGGCTCTTTCTTGATCTCTGAGAGGCTTTGAGAATAAAAACAAAGAAAAGATTGATGACCTAAATAATTTTCCCCTAGACATAAGTATGTTTTTTAGAGGAGTAAAGTAGGATTCAAGGGAAGAGTCTTACACAGCAGTTAAGGAGGAGAAGTTGGAACTAAAAACATATATAAAGGAAAGAAAAGAAAGAAGAGAAAGGACCAAAGATATCAAAATATAAACATTAGCTAGTCACGATTTCAAGAAGAATTGTTCACCTTTTGATCATCCCAGAGTTGACTAGGACACACCTATGTATTTCATTCTCCCTTGTTTAACTTGGGAAAGCCCCTCTTTCAGCAAAGCACAAAGGAATTTAGTGCTCGGACCCCAAATAGCGTTAGTATTCTCAAGCTTAACACCAGGGAAATTATTTTCCTTCCTGTAAAATGCTTTATCAAATATCCAAATTGTAAATTGTAAGTAGTGATAGTCATCCTCCAGGTGATCTCAATGCATGATAAAAAGCGAACATTTATATTTGAATAGGGGGCAATATCCTCACCCAAAGAAATGCATTTCTTTGTGGTAGTGGTATTCAGATTATCAAGGACAAAAGGAAGTTACTTCACTGTCCTCAATTAGAGCACAAAGTAACTCTACCTGTGCATAAAATGGATGTTGTTTTGGGTCCGAATGTTAAAATAAATAATTTAAAGCTGCAACAAATTGGATGGTAGGCAAGTAAGTACAATTAGGCTGGAAAGGCTTGGCTTCAGTTTGTCGAAATAGGGAAAAGATTGAAAGGAAATTTGCCACTTTTTTTGCAAACATAGACAAGCTTTGTTCTTTTTTTGCTCTTTTTGCATTTGACCTTGAATGATTACAAGAATGGCTACAAAGCCTCTAAGAATTAAAGCTCATTTTACTACAAAGGAATTTTTATGCAGTAGCTTTAATGTTGTACTTAAATTGAGCTAGATTCCAGGCTGCATACTGTTATTAACTTTCTTGGTGGTTTTATGTATGTGAATTAATTTTGTACCTCAATTTCTTTTCCAATTGTAGATATTTTCAATCTGTGGGTTATGTATGGTATGGGAATAGAGACCATTAATAAAAACTATTGCAAAATGTTTTAATAAAACTTCACTCTTTATAAGATATGATAATATCACTGTGAATATTATACTGACACAGCTGAAGCATGTTTTCTCTTGTTTTACACAGCGACCATTTGTTAACCGAAGTTAGATTATTTAGGTTATGTAGGCAACCCTGAGGGATTACACGAATTATGTACTGGTCAAACTATCACTGAGGTGGGGAGTTTAGGCACTACTTTCAGCCCTGGTTACATATCACCAGATATGTATCTGAAAAATGTGTAAACGCACAGTCTTGTCAATAGAACAAAATGTATAGGTAACAGCAGTGGCTGATGGCTCTTGGAAACCAATCCTCTCTCCCTTTTTTTGTGGGAACATGTGGCTGGTACGCCTAGGAGGCTTATGAATTGAACAACTGGATATTAAAATGAAAGCAAATTAAACCGAAAGGATTTTGTTCATCTTTACTTAAGAACGTGAGTGACATTTAGCTCTGGGAATATATGTTGGAGAGAAGAGAACAAATTGACCACTTAAGTGATCAAGTATATGAGGATGTATAAAGGTTTCACACAGAACCTGCAAAGTCCAATTTGATAGTTATTGGATTGAATTTCTACCTACTTCTGGAAGGGTCTTCAGAATTAAAGAGCAGTTTGACCAGTAGGAGAGTGAGAATACCAAGTGCCCCGGAAGCTGGCAAGGGAGTGACCATGGCTCTGTGATTACTTTTACTATCTCATGGAGCTCTAACCCAACGGCTTCCCATAAGGGTTCAAAGTTACCAACATGTGGGTGACTTAGAGCAGTCAAATCAGTCCAAGTTTATTTATGTCTGATCTATCCCATCTATCCCGTGACACAGTAATTCTTTTTTTTAATCTAGGATTTTCCTTCTAATTCTCTCAAAGCGTCATGCAAATATTTAGTGATCTTCCCAACAGCTAACAAATGGGATATCAAAAAAATGTATTTTATACATTTTTGCTGGGTGGCGCAGTTGGTTAAGTGCCCGGCTCTTGATTTCAGCTCAGGTCATGATCTCAGGGTGGTGAGATAGTGAGATCCAACCTGGAGTCGGCTTCCTCCTTCTCCCTCGCCCTCTGCCCCTCCCCCCATGCGCTCTTCCCCGCTCTCAAATAAATAAATAAATAAATCTTTAAAAAAATGTATTTTAGAAATTGCTAGTGGGTGGGTGGGTGTGCTGGAAAGGAGGTGCATGATTCCTTGCACAGCAAGTCCTTGGTTCCCGGTGCCTTAGGCTGCCGTCTATGTAATCACGGAGGCGGTGTGTGATAGCAGAAAGAGCCTGAGTTTCCAGTCCGAGAGGCCTGGCTCTGCATTCTAGACCAACCTCTTAACTAACGTTGTGGCATCAGACATGTTGCTTAACCACGGTTTGTTCATCTGTAAAATAGGCATGGTAATGCTCGCTTGTTGTACGCGTTACTAATGCTGTGTGCAGAATGTCTGGTGTTCAGCAAGCTCTCAACACTTCATACAAGTTATAATAGTTCTTTTATCTTCAATTTTATCTATTCTGTCACATGAAGAGAAAATGCCCACAAATTCTGGCCTGGGGCATTTGTTGTTTTTAGTAGAATTTCTCAGCTGTGTATAGATCATAGTACTAAGTTGACTTTTTTAAAAACCCCAATGACAAGGCATCACAATGAAAAAAATTCTCATTTTATCTGGGATGTATTTGTTCATCTGTGGTCAAGCTCGTAGCCAGATCTTTTTTTGCAAGATTTCTTTGAAAGTCCTGAAAGAAAGAATTCATTTAGTATTTTTCACTTGATCACTTACATTTTATGTATTTTAGGAGTAAGCAACATCTGGAATTAACATCTATTTATATAGTTTATTTATTTATTTTTTAAAGCCAACTGATGACTCCTGCTGGCACTCTTCTTTCTTTCTTTCTTTCTTTTTTCTTTCTTTCTTTCTCTTCTTCTTTCTTTTCCTTTCCTTCCTTTCCTTTCTTCCTTCCTTCCTTTCTTTTTCTTTCTTTCTTTCTTCCTTCCTTCCTTCCTTCCTTCCTTCCTTCCTTCCTTTCTTTCTTTTTTTCTTTCTTTCTTTCTTTCTTTCTTTCTTTCTTTCTTTCTTTCTTTCTTTCTTTCTTTCTTTCTTTCTTTCTTCCTCTCTCTGTTTCTTTCTTTCAGATTTTATTTATTTGACAGAGAGAGGGAGAGCACTAGCAGGGGAAGTGGCAGGCAGAGGGAGAAGTAGGCATCCCGCCGAGGGAGCCTGATGTGGGACTTCATCCCAGGACGCTGGGATCATGACCTGAGCTGAAGGCAGATGCTTAACCCACTGAGCCACCCAGGCGCCCCTGGCACTTTTCTCTGATGTGACTGCTGGGTGATAGCCCTGGGACCAGCCACTCCCTCTTGCGGCCTTCTCTGGGGGAGCTGGCCCAGCTGACCTCTGCTGGGCTCCCTGATGTCAGGCCACTGTCTGGCCCCCTCCTTCTCTCTCTGGGCTGTCCCTTCTGCCTGGCCCACTCCAGCTGCTTCCCATTCATTTCCTGGCTTCCTAGCTTGCAGAGGGCTTGGGAATTCTTCCAAGTGAAGCAGTGATCAGCATTCTTCACAGCTGACAGTTTTCCTGCCAAATGGGAGTCTTCCTCTTGCCGCATCCGCACCTGTCCGCAGCTGAATCGCTTCTGGATGTGTCCACGGCAGCCAGAGCTCAGAGCATGGGGCACAAGGGCAGGAGCCCTCAGCTGCAGGGGAGGCGACGGAGGCCACACTTCATTCAGGGAAATGGAAACCCCCCTGCCCTGCCTCCCGCCCCCACCCAGAGGGGGAGCACCAGCTGAGCAGATTTCCCTGGATCCTGTTCTGCCCTGCTCCCATTGCTCCAAATGAGAGCACTAAGGAAGGTTGGCAGAGCTTGGAATCAACTAACCAGGGTTAAATCATGGAAAACACTAGAGGTTCAGACAGGAAACAGGGGCCAAGAGGAGTTTCAGATAGCTGACAAAAACCAGGATCGGCTGAACCAGAATGCTCCGCTGCGGATAAATGGAGCCTGCCACCACCTGATGTGATTTGGGTGCCTCTCTAGGTATCCTCCGATGGCTTCACACAGGCCCAAAGTTCTAGTTCCTAGCCCAACTTCCTCTTTCCAGTAAAAGCGGGGTGTGGTGCTGCATTTCCCAAAGTGTTGTGGAACAATAATCCCCTGAGATGCTCCTTGAGGAAAGGTTTCCATGGCTGAATAACATTGTGCAATGCTGTGGGCGCTGTAGCTTGCTCGAGAAGATTCATGGGAGTGCATTTGTATGTTAGAGGCTCTCAGCAGTTCTGCTTTGCCACAGCCTCAGAAAGTTACTGGGCCACAACATGCTTCTTTCACGTAACACCTAATAACCAGTAAAATTAATGTTCAACGGACATACTGTTCCTTCAACCCGCCAGAACACACCCACCCCAGGATCTTTGTCCTTGCTGTTCCCTCTGGCTGGAATGCTGTTTCTGTGGATGTGCACATAACTCATTCCCCAGTCTCTTCACATCTCTGCTGAAGGGATGTCTTTCAGGACCATCCTATCTAAAAGTCTTCTTTCACCCCCATCCATCTTTCTGTTTATCCCTTTATCCTGCTTCATTATTTTTTTCTTAACACTTATAACTCTCTGACATTAAAAATCTTTTATGTTATTACATAAGAGTGAATTTATTTTCAATAAGTCTATTGTACCTGAAATGGAAGCTCCACATTGGCAGAGATGCTGCTTTGCTCTCCGACGTATTTTCAGCTCTGGAATGGCCAAGCTGGCGGTCCACAGAGAGCTGTTGGATGCACAAAACACTGGAAAAGAGCAAGGGATCTCAAGGCAGACCACCTGGCACCAATCCTTGACTCTACCCCTTTCTCTCTTGATGTGACCTTGAGCAGATCCCTTCATTGCTTAGCTCCTTGATTTTTTTTTTTTATATAAAACAAGGAGAAATACTCCCCATCCTGTCTCTGTTACAGGAACATGAGGAGCAACAAATGAGGGCTTGGCTAGGATGCTGCTTTGTCACCTGTCGGGGGCTGCTTAGTCCCTTCAGGCTGCTATCACAAAAATACTGCTGACTAGATGGACGACTTATATAAACAACAGAAATTTGTTAATTAATCTCTCATAGTTCCAGAGGCTGGGAAGTCCAAGGTCAGGGCGCTGACAGATCCTGGGTCTGATGAGAGCCTGCTTCCTGGTTCATAGACAGCTTTTTGCTGCATCCTCACTTGGCAGAAGTACAGAGGGCCGTCTCTGGGGTCCCTTCTCTAAGGGCACTGATCTTGTTCATGAGGGATCCACCCACCTGACCTAATCACCTCCCAAAGTCCCCACCTCCAAATATCATCACCTTGGGGGGGTAGGTTTCCGCATATGAATTTTGGAGGGACACACACATTCAGACCACAGCAGAGGCTGAGCAAATGCAGGGTGTTGTTATCAAAGGCATAATGCAGAAAAGTAAAGGGAAGTAGCCCCCATGGTGGAGATCAGATTCTCTGGGAGTGTGAGGATAGGTCATTTTGACAGGAGGGAGGGACTAAGTAGGAAAAACCCCGAAGAGGTAGTATGATGTAGGGAGGAAAGACCCCTGGATGTAGTCCACAATCTCAGGGAGCTGGAAGGCATTTTTAAGAAGGGGGAAGAAAAATGCACGGGTAGAGGCTGGTGAGCATTACCAGCCTTTGACACTTAGCTTTTTAAAAGTTTATTTAATCTGCATAAAAACTCTATGGGCTAAGCGTTGTCTAGGTTTTATTTGTGAGGACACAGAGGTGGGCGGAGTGTCAATGCTATAGGAAGTGAGAGTCCAGATCTCAGTGCTGATCTGAGGCTGTGGGACAATGCAGTCTCAGCTCCCACAGAGCCCAGTGGGGTCTGCTCCTCCCCCTGGTGGGATGTGGCTCTGTAAGAGCAAGGTCAGGGTTAACCAGGGAACACCTGTTAGTCTCTTCCTCCGCTCTGGGCAGGAAAAGAGTTTGAGCTGGGGAAGAGTTTATGCTGAGACGTAGGACCACCCACAGGGGTTGCTCTAGTAGGGGGGCAAGGGAAGGAAAGAAGATGGTGGAAAGTTGTTAGGATGTAGCCCCAGTTTTGCCATTGTTGTTGGCGGAAATGTGCATCTGTGCTGCAAAGGAAATTGTTGAGGCTGGGGAGCATGGAGACTACCACTAGCCTTGTTTACTTGTGTTATTTTCTGTTGCTAGGGCTGATTTCTTCTCAGATCTTGTTTCTTTTTATTTTTTTAAATAATGTGTTGATATTACTGTTTGCATAAACCAGTTATCTGTGTGTCTCCATCTGAGTCCAACTAAAAATCATAAATGACTTCAGTAACAAATCTGGGAATTGAATCAATGGAAAGATCTAATTTTCTTCTCTGTGTTACCAATGTTTGCCTAATGAGGATTTAAATCAACTTTGAAAAACTTTGATTTATTTGGGCATTAAATTCAATAAAGGCAGCCCACCAATCCAGCTGCTAAACCTAATGCTTGAGAATCCCTAGCGCTGAAGATACTGGGAACTTTGCCCTTAAAATAGGGGACCATGGTTAGAAATCAAATCTTGACAATTCTAGAATATCGGATAGTTGACAGCTCTGGGATAAAATGAGCATGATTAAAGTGATTTCTATTTCATAGAGCTCATTTTCCATATAAAAGTTGTCAGAGTGTGAGTCTGGAGGGAAGCTTTGGCTCTGTGTATAAAGTGGTAAATCTAAGCAATGATCAGGGTAATCCAGCCCTAAAACCCTTTTCGTAAAATAAATTGATCAATGATATTTAGAAACGAGAATGGGAATGGGGACATGTTTTTCCTCTCATGTTTTCTTTGAATCATGCTTTCAGTTTTCTCAGTTCAAGTGAAAGGACACTGTGTGTGTGTGTGTGTGTGTGTGTGTGTGTGTGTGTGTGTGTGTGTGTGTTAGAGAGAGAGAGAGAGCATTCCAAGCTTTTCGAAGTTTCCTTCCTAGCTTTCTCTACTCCTGTGCTCCCTGCTCTCTGTTGCAACATGATGATCATGGGCGCAATGTAGAGAATGACTTAGGGATGGAAATGCTGATAGCAGACTCGGCATTTGAATCTTGGCTTCACCACTTTCTTCTGGCCTTGGTACATTTTTTAACCCCTCTGTCTCTGTTTCCTCATCTGCAAACAAAGCTAATAACAGTCCTTGTATCTTATATCTTATTTGAAATAAATTTCTAGGCCCAAGGTGGAGCCACTTCTGCTCAAAGTGCCCCATCAGCAAACCCAAACTTAGAGCACTTTTGTGTCCCTGTAAATGGTTCTGCTTGACCCAAACCAGTATATTCAGTCAGCCAGCCCCAAACTCTAGGCCAAGCCAACCCCAAACAAGGTTGACTATGTGGCCCCAGACAATCAGATATTTTCTAATTTTCTCTTTCTAGTTCTTTATTCTTCATCTTATAAAAGTTTCTTGCCTTCCACCCCATTTTGCAGGCCTCAGAGAGGAGACTGTCCACTTCATGAAGTGTTAAATACTTTGTTTCACCTAAATCGTCCCCTTTAATCATTTAATTTAATTTTATTATTTTTTTAAAATCATTTTTCTAGACAGTTGTCATGCAGATTCCATGAGATAATGCATGTGGAGCATCTGGTACATGGTAAACATTCAGTAAATATTTGTCAGGGTTATTTTTACCACTAACATCCTCTCCATTCTCTGTGAGGATATGTCTTTCTTGAGGAAAGGAACGGTTTTACTCATGTTGTGATCCTCATGATACCTTGTAGACAGTAGGTGTTTAATAGCTGTCTACATAAGGGAACAGAATCCACGTGATAACAGTACTCAGCGTGTTGTGCCTGACCCGCAGGCTTCTCGAAAAGACACCTGTCAGGAGGCAGGTTGAGTGTTTGAATGCTCCACTGCCCTAAAAATAAATTCATGGTATATTTCTCAATATCCTCGACATCTAAATGTCACCTTATCTTTCTTAACATGCACTAGTTAGGTTGGATCCTACTGTTCTGTGGTGTTCCCTGGGTGCCTGATTTTCACGGAGCTGGTAGGGGCCCTGGGTGCATGAAGAGACTCATGGTTGTGGAAATCAGACGACTGAAGTTCTGAGCAGTGTGGCTGGAAAAACGGTCATTTCTGTTTTCTCTAGGTCGCATTCTTGCACTTGCTTTTCCATGAGTCAGTCAAACAGAGGCAGAGAGAATATTGACTAGGCGAGTCATCTCTATTATCATTAATAGCTTTGGAAGCCCTTTTGGGCATTTGCTAAAGAGAACTGCTTCCCTCCCCTGGGAAACTGAACCCAGTATGCATCAGCTGCTGCAATACCCCTGTTTGCAAGGGGCCCCCGGCCCAAGAAATAGGGCTCCCCGCCACCATCCTGCTCCCCCAGTTAGCCCTTCTCTTGGCTCCCCCTGAAGCTGAAGGAGATGCTCACCCCTCCTGCATTGTTCTTCAGGCCCCACGCTCTCTCTGCTCCCCGAGCTTCTCCTGGGTGTCCTTTTATTCTGGGTTGGGAGGGGAGTGTGTTCCCATTTTTTCCGTTCCTTCTCAAATGAAAGAGCTCAGTGTAAAACATTTTTGTAAGCTCTGAATAAATTCAGTCTGAATTAAAAAAAAAAAAAAAATCAATCGCTCCGTGTCCATGTGGGACAATCTGTGGTACCGACTGCAGAGATCATTTAGGTCCGGCAGATCAAACTACACGAGCAGCATGTCATGGCAGAGAGATGGCAAGAATGGACTCTTAATGAAGAAGCACTGTGAGGATAAAACGTGATTAAAGTGAGTCGGGGGGGGGGGTCGGTGCGCCTGGGTGGCTCGTGGTTAAGCATCTGCCTTCTGCTCGGGTCATGATTCCGGGGTCCTGGGATCGAGCCCTGCATCGGGCTCCCTGCTCAGCAGGAAGCCTGCTTCTCCCTCTCCCACTCCCCCTGCTTGTGTTCCCTCTCTTGCTGTGTCTCTGTCAAATAAATAAATAAAATCTTAAAAAAAAAAAAAAAAAGTGAGTCAGAAGAAATTACCAAGCAGGGGTCAAGAAAGGAGAAAGGGGGGCTTGATCATAGAAATACAAGCTCAGCTGAATTAATTCTATGAGCGTTTGTTTATCATAATTGAGCATAAACGTTTGAGTAATAATCACACCTCCAAATTATGTGAAAATTATGCTCCTTTCCATGGCATAAAACAGTTTATATGCCCATGATCAACTTAGCTAGGGCACATAGTAATGATGTGAAAGCGAAGATCGCCATGTAATGTTTCCTTAAAAAAAAAAATGGGTCAGTTTTTCCTTTATTTATATTTACTTGTCAATTTCAAAGGACTCAAACTTCCTTATAACATATAAATAAAGTAACCTAAAGGCATGAGCTCCTGCTGTTTCGGGAAGCGACCCTATATTTAGAATTTTTCTGTGGCTTTCTGATAAATGTATTTCCTTTAGAAAAGCCATTCTCACCACCTAACTTAAGTAGATAGAGGCTGTTTCTAATGAAACTCAGGAATTCCTGATGTCATCTTGTGTGTGGCAATCTCTCAATTAAGAGAGGAGGATCAGAATATGAAAAACCCTATGGTTACCGAGCAACTCGACAGAAATGTGCAAAAGCTCATTATGCGCGGTCATAGTTTGCAGCAAAATATGATCCTATAGAAAGTGAAAAGGTCCGCTCTTCTCTTTATGTAACTTGTCTTCGGAAGCCGGCGGTGACAAACCTCACAGATCAACAGCCTCCCCTTTGAGCAAATGTGGAAAACCACTTGTTAGTTCCTCCCCTCTAAGCACACCTCCCTGTGGCTCCACTTTGTTTTCGAACTATTTTCTTTTTGGTAAAAGTCAGGCTCAGCAAGCTCTGAAATACACGAACCCTCCTGAGGTCTATTCCAACACGGAGGGGGCCCAACATGAGAACTGGTGCGTCGTGTGCCATAAGGCAGAGGAACGTTATTTTAGTACCAGTTTGCACCAGAATTTCTCTCCGAAAGGGGGATGTATTTCCTTTGAAAAATACCCCTTTGAGAGCGGGGAGAGGACACGGGAGCGCCGGAGGGGCTAAGGGTGTGGGCGGAACGTTTCTGAGACAAAAGGAGCAATTGCGCAGGGACTTCCCCGGAGCGCACGGAGAGACAGGGGCGGGCGGCAGCCAATGGGAGGGCCGAAAGCGGCTTCCGTCCGTCCTGACGCCGCCGCTCCTCCCTCCCGCGCACAGCTTAGCGGAAGTTAAGGAACTGGTTTCGTCCTTGGTGGAGGTGTGTTTTTGTTTTTGTTTTTTTAAACTTGCGTCAGGGCTGGGCTTGTGTCCAGATCGACGGAGTAGGACAGTTACCTTGTGTGGACCCAAGCAGAGAAAAACCTCTGAGAATAAGTATTTAGGAATTTTTTAAAAAAATTGTGGGGAGGCCTCTAGACACAGATCTAGATGGGTTTACTGAAATCTTTGAAGGGTTAAGAGGGGTAAGAGAACCTTTTATGGCATGTTGGTCAAACCAGCTACTTTCTGGGAGACCACTACTTTGTGATACTGTCTTCACTGCTGGGAAGCTACTGTGTGTCTTCCGCTACTTCATGGACGGGTACTTGGAAACATGATATGTAAACACCCGGCATTATGGTTGATTTTGCAGTCTTTGAACTGGCTAGACTTCAAAATGATGTTAATTTAAGAGGCTGGCTGATGGAAAATAATGATTCTTGCATTGAATAACAAAGGACTTTAAGATCCTAGTCTTAGAATTCATAAACATCCAACACCACCGGTTTTTCCAACATCAATTCAGAATCCTTGAGAATGAGGGATGAATTCAGAACCAGATAAATTGGATACCTCATATTCCCAAGGGATTCTTCATTAGCCAAGGTTGCTAAGGGGCAGGTGAAGATGGGTCAAGATATTTGACCTTTTGCACATGATCATCCTATCTGTGCTAGGATCAAATCTAGAGTACCACTGCATAAACCAAAAAACAAAAATATATTCGACAATGTTTTACAGTGTGTCTTAGAATTTTAGGGGTATAAAAATTAGTGGTACATCACCTAAAGAAATAATTCAGTGTCATCAGATACTTCCTCCAACTGGAATGCTCTGATCCAGAGTTTCAGATTGCATCATCTGAGAGATGCCTTCCCTGACCACCCCTTAAAAAGTTTTCCCCTGCACATCACTCTATAGATTTTCTTCACAACCCTTATTACCACCGGAAACAATCTGTTCTTTTTTTTTAACCTGTTTTTGGTCTGTCTGCCAACCATTGCAATATGAAGACCATGAAAGCAAAGAATTGACGTTCCTTGTTCATTGCTTCTCAAGCTCTAGGATTGATGCCTGGCACCTAATCAGAGCTCAGTAAATATTTGTTGAATCATCTAATGAATTTCACCCAGCCTTTAATCTACAGATTATCAAAATCCTCATAGGCCCCTACAAGTATAGTGTGGTTATTATTATAAAGGAAATACATACTGAAGGATTCTTTAGCTGGTGTTTTGATCTAATTCCTTTTTATTATCATCCTAATCTTGGATCATGTAAATGAGGATCACATTATACCCATCAGGATACTTTGCAAGAAAGAAATTCAGAATTATAGGAGCAATTTGGCAGTAACTTCCCAGTGCAGTTGGGAAAGTGAATCTAAAGATTCAGTTAAATGATATAACAGTACAGTTCAGTTTTCATATGGAGGAATATTTTGATGTTCAATTTTAGCCTTAGGTTAATAGCATTATAAGATTATATTCTTGGGTCATTAGAAGGATGAGTTTACTTTTATTTTAATATAAGAAAAACGCAGTGGTGGAAGCTAAATAGCAATTCCTATTCACAATATTTAACATTACTTTTGATTTCAAATTTATTTGAAAATATAATTATGACTAGGGGATGTATAAATGTCTTTAAAATAAGAATAACAAGAATGTTCTTTAGCTCTATGTTATGGATAATTAAAAGAAGATATATTTCAGGATAGAAATGTGCTGTTTTGAGAGAGACTGTTTTTCTCCTTTATACCTTATTGCTTTGAGTTTTTTGAGGATCTTATTTGTGATGTGTTGTATAGGAACCTTGTTTTATAATGTAACTAGACTTGTTAAACATAAAAATATTAATTTTATTGTATGTATATTATTTTCTCCATTCTCATATGAGAACAATAACAGAAGCACTGCTGAATTAAGCTGAGTGCAGTCAAAGTTCCAGAAAATTTTTCAAACTTTCCATTACAGAATTGGTGTGTGCATATTTACTACTGGCGGAGTAAAGAAAGAACTATTTTCAGGTGTTTATATATGTACAAATTGTTTTGGTTTTGTTTCCAAAAAGGCATTTTAGTTATCTATTTTTCCATAACAAATTACCGGAAAATGTAGTGGCTTAAAACAATACTAAACATTTATCTCTCACAGATTCTGTGAGGAATTAGGGACCAGCTAATGTTCAGCTGGGCAGTCTTTCATGAAGTTTCAGTCAAGACGTTGACCAGGGTTGCGGTCATCTGAAGGCTTGACTGGGGCTTCCAAGATGGCACACTCACATGTCTGGGAACCATGTGCTGCTTGTTTACAGGGGACCTTGTTTCCTCATGATGTGTACTTCTCCATAAGGCTGCTTGAGTGTCTTTACAACATGATAGTTGACTTCTCCCAGAGCAAATGATTCAAGTAGGCAATGAGGAAGTTGCCATGTTTATTATGATCTTACCTCAGAAGTCAGACCATCACCTCCATCATGTTCCACTAGTCATACAAACCAACCTTCATACAATGTGGGAAGAGACTATGTGAGGGCATAAATACCAGGAGATACCAGGAGAATCATTGGGAATCATCCTGGATGCTAACTATCACAGTGAGAAATAGCCAGGTTATCTTAAAATCTACCACTGTTATGAATTTTGAATTGATTATCCATGTTCACTAAAACCTGCTTTGCAATTATGGAGTGGTGATGAAAAAATGGAAATAACATTTAACAAAAAGGCCTGATAAGTGTATAAATAACATTTTCCCCAAATATTATGAATAATGTATATCATCACATTGGATAAGGCAAGTAAGTAATTATTATTGAATCTGTTTCATTGAGCAGGGATAATCAATTCAAAATTCATAAGACTATAAACATTTTGGTGGGAAATGAGATCAGATCATTGAAAAGAAAAAAATGGAGGAAGGGAAAGATCAGAAAACAAAATAATAGGATCCAGAGAAAGAATCCAGAGAAAGTAGTAGCAAAAGAGAAGGGAAAGGAAAGGGGAAAACAGGGATGAGAAAAGACAAACAGAGATAAGAGCAGAATAACAAAGATACAGAAATAAGTGGCAAAAGAAGTAGAGGAAAAAGAGATGATTTGCACAAAAGTAGAAGAAGGAAAGGGAGAAAAGAGCAAGAGAATGGGAGCGAGAGTTTGTTATTTTATTTTAAAGATTTATTTATTTATTTTAGAGAGAGAGAGTGGGGGAGGGGCAGAAGGAGAAGGAGAGAGAGTCTCAAGCAGACACCCTGCTGAGCGTGGAGCCCAACACGGGGCTTGATCTCACAACCCTGAGATCATGACCTGAGCTGAAATCAAGAGTCCAGCGCTCAACCGACTGAGCCACCCAGGCGCCCCAAGGGGGGAAGAGTTTAAAAAGGGAAAAAAGAAGAAGAGATCAGCCTTCTCATTCCTTTCCTCTGCCGGTGTTTTGATCCTTCACCACCTCAGATCAGGGCCAGGGACTTGCAGCCTCTGCGTTGGTTTTCTTCCCCTGTTTCCCAGCTTCTCTGGAGTTTCCTTTAAGGCCTGGTCCTCAGAACCCTGGTTTTTAGCTTGTGCAGCCTGGGTTGGCCAAGCATTTTTGGAGAGAAGAATGGAATGACCATTTTATTTAATATCCAAGTTGTTCTTGTTAAGGACATACTATCTTGCTGGATAATATTTTTCTAAAAGTATTGAAAAATTGTCATTTATCTGAAAAAGAGAAACAAACCAGACATAAGCAAATAATTTTCTGAGAGATTTTGGTTCTGTAAAAAGTTATTACCATACTTGTGTTTGGTTCCCTTTGTGTTTCTGCAGATAGTTCATTTTTTTTTCTTTTTGGGTTTTTGATTCAGAGTTTACTTTAGTTCAGTTTCCTGATTCAATTCATGTTTCTGTGATTAAAGGAAAATTCTGGTTAAAAAAGTATTCAGATGGCTGGTTTCCTTAGCCAAGACTTTTTTTTTTTTTAGAAAAACAAGAACATTACATAATTTGTCTTCAATAATGTTTAACTTACAGATTTAAGGAAAATTTGGCTAAGCAATTTTCATATATTGGAATATCAAATGAGCAAACTGATATCTATTTTTTTCATATATTCTCCATGTACTTTTAAAAAAAAAGATTTATTTATTTATTTTAGAGATAGAGAGAGGCGGGGGTGGGGGGAGAGGCAAAGGGAGAGAGAATCTCAAGCAGTCTCCATGCCCAGCTGAGCCTGACACAGGTCTTGATCCCAGGATCCTGAGATCATGACCTGAGCCAAAATCAAGAGTCAGATGCTCAACCAACTGAACCACCCAGGCGCACCTTCTCAATGTACTTTCTGATGTACAAGTTAACTCACGAAGGTAAAGTCTTCTATGCTAATTCAAAGTATGGGGTCCTCTCCTCTTCCTTTTCCATTTCATTGATTTTTTTTGTTTGTTTGAATCTGTGTTTGTAGGTGAATATAAGTGAGCTGATGACAGTTAATTAACAAGCATTTATTGGATATCCATTACATACATAATGAATCAAAACAATATACATAACACTTAACAAAGCATCTGGGGTGAAATAAGAGAGAAAAAATATGGTCACATTTCCTGGGAAACTTAGAATGTAAATAGGTAGAAACAAAGTGAATGGGAACAAACACAAGATGATATATGAAGTGTGAAATAATTTAGAACATAGTAAATGTATCACTAATAGGATAATACAGAGTGAATGACCAAAGCAGAACTGGGTCAGTCTTAGAAAACTGTCTTCAGTTGGAGAATATTGAACCAAAATTTGAAATTGGATTTGGTCCAGTATTAATGGGGATGAGTGAGATTGATTTCCTTGGTGTGGTGGGAAGTATGGGGGCCAGGGGTAGCTTGGTGAGTACAAGGGGATTGCCAGTGAAGGTAAACACATATCTCTAGTGACTTGGGAAATGATTTAAAGAAGTGAATCTAGAAAGATAAATTTAAATGCACAATCTGTGACCCAAATTTTTTTAAACGAATCCCTTCAAAATGTTACAGAAGGCTTGTTGTTTGAGAAGAACTGTGTATTTGTTCTGTATGAAACAGTTTGAAATGATGATAATGGATAGCAGAGCTTAAATAAATGAAAAGTAGCAAAAAATATGTATTTATTATCGTATACCTAACAGATGAGTGTACAATATGAATGTCTTATTTCTCAAAGCGGACAAGTAATTGAAATAACATGGACACTTTTGGACTCTCTGTATCACTCAGATGTGCAGATGTACCCACAGAAGGCCACTGTGATGAGCTCTTGACTTGGAGTCTGTAGACTGGACTTCAAATCCCAGTCTATTTATTAAGACTGCTCTAACTTGGGAGAAGTTGCTTAACTACATTCAAACTCAATGTCACAGGGGTCTGTGAGGATCAAATAAGACAATGTATGTGAAATTACCTGGCATGTGGTAGGCACTTGATGTGGTTTTTATTTCTTTATTGTTTTCCCCAGGAAGCAGTGGGTCTTTATGGAGAATGTTGTCAGGCTGGGGTGGGAACACAGATGCTTTGATTCATATTTTAAGTAAAGGGTGAAACATCTCTTTTATATTCTTTTTGATGGAAGGATTCAGGAAGCTTCATACCTCTAAACATCACCCAGTTTTCTGGAAACGGGTCTGGGGGAAAATAGGCCTACTCATAGCCAATCATAAGGATTGGCCTTTTACTGCACAGAGCAAACATTTACAAAAATAGCTTTTTTCCTCCTCATAGAACTTAGTTTATTGTAGAAAGTTTGGAAAAATTCAGAATGTGAAGAGCATCGGCAATCTCACTAGCCGCAGAAAACCATTTTGATGTATTCTCTTCAATTTCTTTTATGCAGCATAAACCTACATTGGGATCAGCTGTACATATCTTTTGTAACCTGATGTTTTTCATCTTACATTGTATAGGAAGCACATTCTTATGCCACTACACGGAAGAATTTTTTGAAAACATACTTTTGAATGGTTATGTAGTATATCCCATTGTATGGCTCTACCAATAATTTATCTCATTATTTCCCTATTTTTAAGGCTGTTTAGAATATTTGCCATAATACATATCACTGCAATGATTATCAGTATACATGGCATCTCTGATGATTTATTTGAAATAGATTTCAAGAAATGAAATTATTATACCACCAAGTATAAACACCTGTAAGCCTCTTAACTCACATTGAGTATTATCCTATGGAAAGGTACCAATTTTATGCTCCTCGTACCAGTACATGACACTCAGCATTTCCCAGAACCTTGCAGCAAAACATTTCTATGAAGACTTCCTTCACAAGTGGTTGCCATGCCCATCTGGGCTGATTAATTTCTGGAAACCTTTGTCAATTGTTATTTATTAACAATCACTGCCATTGTACCTGAGGCTTTTCATTTCTTCTTTATCTTCGTTATAATTTACATGTTTCCCTTTAAAGTGTTTTCTGAAAAACAGCAGAGCAGTAAATGTGCTAATAAAACTAAAATTGAGATTTAATTTCTTAGATAAAATTGAGGTAGGCTGATGAACTCAGACTTGTGGGAAGCCTGGATGGATGGTTGCCTGGCAAATACTTCATGAGTCATTGTTTTTAAAACCTCCAGAGCCAGGAAGAAAGGGCTGATTAGCTGGAATGAGTTTTCATATTCCCATTTCATACATTTCTAGAAACAGTACAGTTTTGTGAATGTGTTAAGTGGTCTAAAATTAATAAATGATGATAAAAGCAGAAGATGAGCTGCTTTAGGCAAATTTGGCCCCATGGCCTAGTCATGAACCTCTCTCAAGTAGGGTGAACAGTCCTTCTGTAACAGTCCCTTATGCATTATATGTATATGTGTACATGTCTGCTCCCTCACTGGCTGGTAGAGTTCCTTGAGATGGAGAATGAGTGTTTTCATCTTTATTTTGCTGCTCAGACTAAGGAACAATACCTATAATAGAATCATGTAGATGAACAATTCCCTAATGGCTGGCTAGAAAAGGAATTTCTGAACATGATAGCAATAAAAGAAATCCCAAAGGAAATTATTGAAAGATTTGAATACATAAAAATTTAAAATGTCTCTATATATCCCCTCTTCCGTAAATGTCCAAGCTCATAAACAAACTTAAATGTCAGAACAATAGGGGAAAATATTTTCCATAAATTTGACAGCAAGAGATTTAATGCCTTTAATATATAAAGAACTCATAGAAATCAATAAGACAAAATATTAGGAGCACATAGTTAAATGGGTAAAGGATATAAATACATAACTCACCAAAAATAAAATAGACCAATAAATATTAAAAATGCCCAAATTTGCTTTTTTTTTTTCCAAAAATTTTTTACTGTGGGAAAGTACACGTAACAGAAAATTTACCATCTTAACCATTTTTAATGGTATGGTTCAGTAGCCAACTTCATTTTTAATTGAAGAAATGCAGAACAAAACAGTCAGATACCATTTTTGATCATTAGATGAAAAAAATTCTTTTACTACTTTAAAAAATGATAATAAATCTGGCAAAGGCAGAGTGAATGGAAATGTAATTTGGTACAACCTTTCTGGAAAGCAATTTGGGAATATGTATCAAAAACTTTAAAGATGTTCATACTCTTTGACATAAGAGTCCCACTTTAAGAAATTTATCCTAAGGAAACAATCTGAAATGTGAGTAAAGGTTTATAGCACACAATGCTATTTACCTTAAGAAAATAATAGAAAAACTTAAAAATTCTATAGTAAGAGTTAATCAAATAAATTTTGGTATAGCCAGGCAATAGATTATTAACACATCTTTTAAAATACCAATGGAAATTTTTTTTTTAAAGATCTTATTTATTTATTTGACAGAGAGAGACACAGCGAGAGAGGGAACACAAGCAGGGGGAGTGGGAGAAGAAGAAGCAGGCTTCCCGTGGAGCAGGGAGCCCGATGTGGGGCTCGATGTGGGGCTCGATCCCAGGACCCTGGGATCATGACCTGAGCCGAAGGCAGACGCTTAACGACTGAGCCACCCAGGCATCCCAAAATGCCAATCGAAATTTTTAAATAACATGGCAAAATACTTATAATTTGAAGTGAAAAGTATAAAATAGTCATTCACACATACATGTATATCTGCATAGAAAAATTACTAGAAAGAAATATACCAGCCTATTAGCAAGAACTATTTCTGGATAGTGGAATTACATCTAATTTCTCCTTCATACGTCTATGTATTTTTGGGCTTTTTACAACAATAATGTACTGCAAATATTACTTGAAGTTTGCAGTAGTTTTTATCTTTTTTTTTAAAGATTTTATTTATTTATTTGACAGAGAAAGACATAGCAAGAGAGGGAGCACAAGCAAGGGGAGTGGGAGAGGGAGAAGCAGGCTTCCCACGGAGCAGGGAGCCCGATGCCGGGCTCGATTCCAGGACCCTGGGATCATGACCTGAACCAAAGGCAGACACTTAATGACTGAGCCACCCAGGTGCCCTGGTAGTTTTTATCTTAAAAAAAGCTGGTTGTTAAAGAAAAGCAAGGAATAAGCAACACGTGGAAGGAGGTTCTTTTTAATATGGGAGACATTTGAAAGCTATATGCTGCGGAGAAGAGTGGAGAGGTTAAAGGTACAAGAAGAGGCTTTGTTGGGGCCGAGGTCCTGGGGCATAGGGTTGGGTGAGACCCAAGGAGGGACCTCCTCTACCAAGGCCTGAAGGAGGAGGACACAGACAAGTTTGTCACCGGCAATGAGGAAGTGGAGAGATTCTTGCCTGGTGACTGTTATTTTCCTTGAAGGAGAAGCAAGTGAGATTCTCTGCTGGGCATCTTTGGTGAAGCTTGAGAAAAGTGAGCTTTGAAATTGCCACTGAGCACAAAGGAAGGACCTCATGTGTTATTTGTTTTCAAAACCCGCTCCTTATTCTTATCCTCTGATCAGTGATCCAAGATAGGAATCTGGAAATCGTCCTTCCCATGCCTGTTGATCAATAAAGTTCTCATAGTCCAACCCCCTAAATATCTCTCGAACCAATCTTCTCTCCATTTCCTCTCCATCTTCTTGCCTGCATTGCTGCAATGGGTTCTAAACTGGTCTCTCTAGGCTCCTTTGTATTCCCACCTTTCAAAAACTCAAAAGGGATTTTGTCATACTTCCATTTAAAATACTTCATGGCCGGGGTACCTGAGTGGCTCAGTCGTTAAGCATCTGCCTTCAGCTCAGGTCATGATCCCAGGGTCCTGGGATCCAGCCCTGCATCAGGCTCCCTGCTCAGCGGGAAGCCTGCTTCTCCCTCTCCCACTCCCCCTGCTTGTGTTCCTGCTCTTGCTATCTCTCTCTCTGTTAAATAAAAGTCTTTAAAATAAAATAAAATAAAATAAAATAAAATAAAATAAAATAAAATACTTCATGGCCTTCGACTGCCTTTAGGATAAAAATCCAAATTCTATAACAGGATATACAAGGCACTTCTTGATCTAGCTCTTGTATCTTTTCAACTTTATTTTTTTCCCCATCTTTTGTACGTCCATCCATCCTTCTATCTGTCCATCTATTCCATTCCAGGCCATCCATCCTTCTATTCAAAAGTGCTAACAAGATGCTGGAAACTGTGTAGGCTAAGTGCTAGGAAATAATACAAAGAAGTCTAGACATGGTGTCTGTGGAAGAGCAACTTACAGCCTGGGGTGGGGGTGGGGGTAAATCGACATAAATGCGTGTGATACGTGCTATAGTTATCATGATGTGTTAAGGATGCAGTGAATGCACAAAGGAATGAGTGTTAGGTCCCTGAGGCTGGGGTTGGGCAGGGAGATGGAATCAGGAAAAGTTTCCTAGAGGATATGACACTTGAACTGAATCTTGAAAGGTAAGTAGATTTTTTGTTCTTCTTCTTCTTCTTTTGTGAAGAAGATGGAGAAAGGTGTTTCAGGTAGAGGCATTAATGTGAGTCAATGCATGGAGGGTGTGACACAACTGTGGTGTTTGTGGACCTGCATGTCCTTTGGTATACCTGTAGCACAGAGTGCAAGACTCTGTGTGTGTGTGTGTGTGTGTGTGTGCATGCGTGTGCGCACGTGCGCTGGGGCAGTGGAGGAGGATGTTTAATGAGAAAAGAGACTGGAAAAGGAGGCAGAGGTCAGATGGTGGAGTTCTAGGCTCTGACCTGAAGGCAAAGGAAAATAATTGACAGGGTTTTGATGGAAGAGTAACGTGATTAGATTAGGGATTTAAAAAGATCTGGTTGGCTATAACATGGAGAATGGATTGGCGGGATGTATGATACTGGAGGCAGTGCGGCCATTTTGAGGTTGTTGTCTAGAAGAGAGATGATGAAGCCTCAAGGCTGAACTAAGGAAAGAAAGTGGAGTGTTTTAGAAATGCTAAGGAGGTACTATGTTCTGTAATGATGCTTCTCCAGGTATGGTTCTGAACTGGTGACGGTCTGTGAACTGGTTGTTACTCATCTGCTATGAGATAAATATAGAAATCGACGGTAAGAATTTAGAAACTTTTGTAGCAAGTTAAAAGAGTAATCTTTTATCTGTTAAATCTAATAATGAAAAATTTGACTTGTATTTTGTAGATCTTTGCTTTTTTTTCATTTATCTAGTAATTAATTTTTATTGTATTTTATCCAAGTATTGGACCATATGGGCAAGCAATACAAAGTGGACCTCAGCACAGTTGGTTGAGAGGCACTCAGCTGTAGGACATGGTGATTGAGTGAATGTGGGAGTGGGAGGAAGGAGGGGTGTGAGATGACTCTCGGGTCTGACAACTGGGCGTGTTAGTTATAGAAGGTTAAAGAAGCAGCCATTTTTTTTTTTTGGCAAGAGGGTAAATTCCCACTTCCCTATTCTTCTGGGCTACAGTCATATATTTTTAAAAAGATTTTATTTATTTATTTAAGAGAGAGAGAGAGCACGAGCGGGGTGGGGAAAGGGAGAGGGACAAGCAGACTCCCCTCTGAGCAGTGAGCCTGACGTGGGGCTCGATCCCATGACCTTGAGATCATGACCTGAGCCCAAGGCAGATGCTTAACCAACTGAGCCACCCAGGCACCCCAGGCTACAGTCATATTTTTAAAAATGCATTTGGGGAAACATGTTATAATCTTTTATGCATCTAGGGTTTGCATGCACCATTTTCTCTATCAATAAATTCCTTACTCCCGTCTTCACTTGACTGATACTTAACATAAAGACAAATGTTGTGAAAGCATTTATGTATCATCAGCATCAGGCTAAATGACTTATATTCATTAATTTCATTCAATCCTCACAATAACCCTGTGAAGGAGGGATCTCATTTTGTAGATGAGAAAACTGAAGTTCAGAGAGGCTAAGTAACTTGCTTAAGGTCACCCAGCAGTAATCTGGGAGAGCTGGGCTTTGAACTCAAGGAATTCAAGAACTCATGTGCATGTTGTCTAGTCAAGCCTCAGTGCAACTGTTGCCTCTTCTAGGAAGCCTTCCCTGCTGTCTTTACTTATGGGTGCATCTTCTGCATTTCCACAAAGCACATGCGCACATCTGTCTCCATCACGGCACTTGTCATGCCTGATTAGAAGCATTCGTCCATTTGTTGTTTCCCTTTCTTTCCTAAACTGTGAACTACTTGAGGGAGGGAAGGATTCCTAACATCTGATTCCTCAATCCAGAGCACATTGCCCAGTATTAAGTAGGAGCTTGGTAAATGTCTGTTGAATAAATGGAGGTGTGAAAAAACATGGTATATTACTGGGGGGATGCTAGTGGGGGCCAGAGAATAGGGAATATAGACTAAGTCTAAATAGGTAAATTGGTGTCACATCATGAAGATTGGTATATTCTGGATTTAGGAATATGCAAATAGCCATCCCAGAATCCTTTATCCTCTTCACCTGCATAGATATTAGACTTTTCAGTGCTGTAACTCTGTTCTGGGGACACTAACCAGTGATATGCCCATATATGTTTAACAGCTACCTCCTCCTTCCTTGGCCCCATGAAAAGCCCCAATTTGTTGTGCTTTTGGATTTCCATGGTGTACATGCTCCCTTAATGGTCAATTTCAAGCTCCCAATGTGACATTACTGAACATGAAAGTGGGAAAAGTGGGAAGGGCCTCGCAGTATCGTGCCAATATGAATATTTCCACCACAGAGTTACAACAGACACAAAGAACTTCAAGACCACACCTAATAGTAAAATATAGTGAAGTCATTAGGAAGGGATGAGTTTTGAGGGTTTATTACCTTTGTTTTTAATATGTCTTTAATTACAATTTTATATAATTTTATTTTTAATCATGGCTGTGTTTAACATCTGGCTTACAAAATTCCTTAAATTTTAACAACTGGCTCCCATGAGCTGATGTGAGCTGACACCACTGTGACTAATCTTTTTATCTGGAGATTCATTCAAGCCCAGCTCCTGGGCCTAATTGTATTCCTAAGCAGGTCACCATAAGAAGGTCTGAGTGAGTAGCTTTTTGAGGTAGCGTTAGCTCCCTTGTAATCTGCTCTAATCTTTGTCATCCAGTTCCCGAGTACTTAAGTTTCGACCTTGTTTTGCAATAACCAACATGTCCTACAGATACCACCATCCTTGTAGAGACTCCTTTTTGTCCTGAATACTAGTTTCCCTCTGATGCCTTCTCCAGTCAGGAAACCCTGCACTGTACAGTCGTAAAAGTTCTGCACTGTACAACGTGGAGCCATTTACATGTGGACTGCTTGCTTGGACTGTCCCCTGATACATTTTGTTCTATTGCTTACCTGCCCCGCTACTGCTTAAATGCCTGCACTGGTGTTTGGACTTGCTTTGAATTCTAGTACATGGTTCTTCTAATCTGCTTATCCTCTTAGTTTTGGATCTACTTTTGGACTGAAGATTCTATATTCCTTTGGCTTCAATAACTGACACTTGGCCTTATTCCATGATCTGATTACAGGGCTGTCTGGCTTCCTGACTTTGGCCTAGCCAACCACAGCTCAAATTCAAATGCTGGTAAAATAGCAACATTAGAAAATGAGCTAATTTAAACAGGTATTACTATCTTATTGTTAGCAATATCTGTCAATGGTTGGAAAAACCAGGGTTGCCTGACTTGCAAACAATTCCTGGAGATCTTCTGGGAATTTTGAAGGGTGCTTAAGTTAAAATAATGGAGCAAATGAATTAAACAAATGGCAGCTCTTCACTAGCTATCAGCTCAAGGAAGCTTCAGAGGAGATTGAGTGAACATCTGGGTCTTTTATAGATTGAGTTTCTCTTTGCTATAGCCTGTAGGAAGGCCATATGGGATAAATCTAAGCTAAGCACTAGATGTTTCTGAAATAAAAGACACTATACTTATGCGTAGTCTTGTACTTCTTTGCTATTCGAACCTAATAAAATCAAGGCTCTTCATTAAGAAGGGGGCTTGGCATTTCTCTTAATGTTCAACAGATATTAACACTGGTAACCTAATATTGATATAGAACTAATGTTAATAGATTTCAGTCTTGAATACTGTTAAATGATCTAGAGATCAACTTGAGAAAAACCACAAGGGGAAAAGCATGTTAAAAACTTGAGTTGGTTCTCCCAATGGGAAAAAAACCTTTAGTTGGTAGTCTAGGATTCATGCTGTTGGTCAGGCTTCATTGACACTTTGCCCCTGTATAGAGGTAACTGGGGCAGTTCCCAGTCCAGGAAAAGGTCTGTGAGCTTATCACTGAATAGAATGAATCCTTATTAACTCCTAGATTGTGGGATTTTTCCACACTCCAAGAGAGTAGCTGTATATAATGACATAGTAAAAATCTGCCCTGGGACAGGAAGTTGGTTTTCTGAAGAATATTTTCATTCTCAGACTCTATCCATAAAGAGAATTACCTTAAATCTTTTCCTGGAAAGGTAGGGTTAGAAACAAGTATTCCAAGAAATAAATAAACAACTGAGTGAGTTTGGAGAGCTTGGCATCTTATCTTTCATCAAAGCAAGTGATGCCAAGCAGGGCAGGCTTCGTGGGCCCGTGAGCCATGCAGTTGCAGAGTCCTGTGCTGAGAAAGTTTCCACACTTGGCTTAACGCTGTTGCCATTTTGGATTTCTTACTTTGTGAACAAAGGGCCCCACATTTTCATTTTTCATCACTGGGCCCTGCAAATGATGAAGCTGGTCCTAACGACAAAAGAGGTGGGATTAGGCTTTCAAAGAGGATTCCTTTCTGCAAGAATGCCCCAGGATAACACTGAAAACATGCCTTGAAAAAAAAAGGTTACAATTTTTATTTATCCAGCCAGGCAAGAATAAACCAAGAGTGCCGCAAATGGTGTTATAAACATCCGACTGTGTACAACAGCTAACATTTGGATACCCCATATCGGCTTGGCACACATCACCTCATCCTTCATTCCCTATTTTGCAGTTGAGGATATGAGATGCAGAAAGGATGAGGAAATCATCAGAGGTCACACAGGTAAGTAAGTAAGTAGCAGAGCTTAGATTTAAACCAAGGCAGTATGGCTCCAGAATGTTTTTTTATGTGATGTTTTTCCTTTTTTACTAAATGGAGTAATGACATTGGTGCTAAAAGATGGTTTCCAGTACCTCCGGTTATGCTGGTCATTACTTTTAAACTCAGAGAAAACTAATGAGCTAGGGCCCTTTAAAGGCCTAAGCCAATGGGCATTTGGAAGCTAATAGTGAATTACACCATAGAACAAAACACTTTCTTTCCTTTGGAACATCAACTACTGACTATTTTATTAAGGGGAAAGTACTAAACACATCACAGTTTAGTGTCTCATAACTGGCATTCAGTTTTGACTCAAATATTTTTAATTACACTACTAAGCTTATGTGCCAGAGGCACCATTTTCATCCTTAGAAATTTATCCTATACTTTATGCCTTCCAGGGAATTGAGGATTTGGCTTATACTTGCTGGATACATTACATGATCCTATAAAGCCATTTTCAAAATAAAGAGTCTTACCTTGATTTTAGTTTTTAAAATCTTTGTAGGCATCAGACCATACTGGTTTGAGGATGGGCTCTAGCATCTCATGGCTAATTTTCTGGTCCTTAGATTTGCGTCTGTGATAAAGATAATAGAAACAGATAACTCACATATTTTCCACAAGACTAGGAAGCACCCAGCACTTGCTAGAACATAATTAACACTCTGTATATATGAATAATGGTTTCATTTATGAAAACTCGGGTGGAATAGTACCATAGGTGGATCTCAGGGATATAACATCTCTAAGCTTCAGTTTCTTCAGCATAAATCAAGTTAATAACACCCATCTCACAGGGTGTTATAAGGATTAAGTAGGATAATGTGTAAGAAGTGTTTAGCACAGGGCCTGGCATATACTAAGTTCTTACTGAATAGTATCTTCTATTATTCAATTTGAATTTTCTCTCTGTAATGTAAGTCTAGGTAATTTCCCAGTGAAATTTGGGACCTGGTATATAAAACTATTTTATTTTTAATAATATTTTTCTTCTCCATAGGTCATATTCTGTTAGGAGAATGAGATAAATGTTGGTTTTTACTGTACAGTAATACTTTTCTGTATTAATTATGCATCTTAAAAATAAACTTTGGAAAGATGTGTTGGTCTTTTTCCAACGATCCTTTTATAAAGGGCTATTAAAATAACACATAAAAGAAATAACGTTCATTCATTATTCATACGTTGTAGCAGTGATTACATCAGCTCAGTCTGGCCATCGATCGGCCCTCGGAGCCTCCAATTCAGCCGGAGCTCAAGGAGCAAACAGCAGAGGGAAGGCAAACAGCACATCTTCTCCTGTGTCTTCCAGAACTAGTTCTACCAGTGAGGCCCTCCTTCTCCTGTTCCTTCAGCTCTTCTCCTCCATGGGTCCCTTTCCCTCTGCCCATCAGTATGGTTGGGTCTTTTCAGACAAGAAACAAAATAATTTTTCTCTCAAACCTGTTCCTCCCTTCAAGTACTTTTTATCTTTCCCTTTTCTTTGACTGCCAAACTTCTGATAAAAATGGTCTTCACTTCCTTAACATCTCTCACTTTTCACTCCCTCCATTCACCTTGTCTTTCATCCCTAGGACTTTCTGGCAATGGTTATCTTGAAAGCATGAAGAACCTCCCAAGTCATCAAGGTGTTTGACCTTCTCTTAGTCTTCATTCTTCTTGACCTGTCTGAAACATGTGGTACTGTTGAAATTATGACAGTCTCTTAGAGTCTGCGACATTGTTCATGCTTTTCTTGACATTTGTGTCTTGTTTTTTTCACAGAAAATGGCAATGATGCCCACTTCGCAGAATGTTATGAGGATAAAATGAGATGTTATTGTTAACATGTATAGCAATCAGGAACATTCACTTGACAAGCTCATTTATCCATAAGACTCTAAGGCTTACACTACAAAATGACTCCTGTATCTGTATTTTTGTTTTGATCTTTCTCTAGATGTTCATTCTTCTTCTTTGACCTCTATTTTTCCCTGTAATAATAAAATCATGGGTAGTTAGAGCTAGAAGAGTTCTTAGAGAGACCACTCTCAATTTATAGTGGAAGAAATGATAGTGTGCAGAGTAAATTGGTTTGGGCCAAGGCTGCTGGGTCAGTAAGGATGGCTTCAAATAACAGAAATCCCAATGAAACTGGCTTAAATGTGTGATCTTCCATAACAAGAAGCACAAGAGTATGGCAAGCAAAGTTTGGTTAGTGTAGCAGTTCAATGACTGCATTATGGGGCCCAATTTCTCTCTCTCCTGGCTCTGCCATCCTTAGCATGTTGGTCTGTTCACAGGCCAGCTGCTGGTGGTTAGATGGCTACAAGTGGTTCCTAGTGTCCCATTCATACCTGACAATGTCCACTGAAAGGACAGACCATCTCTTCCTGTATAGCTCTTCTTAAGAGTGAGAGTTCACTATCCTAAAGCACACAGCTGACTTTCCTTCATGCTTCACTGGCCAGACTTGTGACATGCCCTGGGAATGGGAGATGTGATTGACTTAGACCAATCAGAATTTACCCCCTGAGGCTGAGTCCAGCCTCCTCTGAAGTACATGGACTACCAAGCTGGGTCAACACAGAAACTAAATCTGGTTTCTTTGAGACTAGAAAGGAAGAAGGTGCAGTGGAAAATGAAGGTTGGGCCAGGTCCCACGATGTCTGTCACTGTCTCCCAGCCACAACTAGAACTCAGGTTTCCTGATCCTTACCCAGCTCTCTTTCAATAATTCTTACTGCCTTTCAACATTGGAGTCAGACTCAAGATGTCCACCATCTAACTGATCACCTTTCCACTCAGACTTGCCCCTTATCATGTTTTCCTATGTATTGACTGTTTTCTTCTGCAAGTGGGCTACCATTTTCTCTACTAGTTAGCCAGCTTTGACTTCTTTCTTTCCCTTGTTCTCTGTATTAATCATGCATCTTAAAAATAAACTTTGGAAAGTTCATAGTTCATTTTGGAAATCTTATTTAACCTCTCTATAAAAAAATCTCTTACATTCACGGTTTTCTTTCCATTATTACTATTGGTTCTGGGTGACATCTTTATTATATATGACTTGGATTGTTACAATAGTCTGGTAACTGATCTTCCTGACTCACCTCTCTTTCTAATTCTCATATACTCTTCAAATCACTGCTATATTCATCTTCCTAAAATATTCTTCTTACTTTTGAGAGGGGTGTCCAATGAGACTAAGCTCTAATAGTTTTTAAAAATTAGAATAAATTGGTATTTGAAAGTTTCCTGTAGCTTCTATTTCTAGTGTTAGAATTTACAGATATCCTTGGGGCAGATATCCTTTTACCTGAGAACAATCTATAGAATGGTCTCTTTTAGATAGATGTAAGGCCAATAGATACCATTGTTTAGAGGAAAATGTGCAACAGAGCTTTTGTTTTACATTGACAAATAGTGCCTTTCTGGGAGGTTGTAAAAAAAAAAAAAGATGGGTATATTTGCATAAGGTGCAAGGAGCCTTCTGGGAAGTAGTGGATAAAACTACGACACTTTTTGAAATTTAATATTATTAGAAAAGTATCAGATGAATTAAAATAGACTCAACTGGGACGCCTGGGTGGCTCAGTCGGTTAAGCGGCTGCCTTCGGCCTGGGTCATGATCCCAGGGTCCTGGGGTCGAGTCCCACATCGGGCTCCTTGCTCAGCAGGGAGCCTGCTTCTCTCTCTCTCTCTCCCTCTTCTTGTGCTCTCTCTGTCAAATAAATAAAATCTTTAAAAAAAAATAAAATAGACTCAACTTAGGGCATTTGGCAAAGACATCAAATGCCTTTGAGGAGTAACTCATCATAATAAAAGGAGAATCCAGAATGATGACCAAAGCCATATGAGAAGTTTAGAATGGGTTTGGGGAGGCCTGGTTCTGGAATGGGCTATCTGAGCTTAGTGGCGGGGTGGGGGGGGGGGCTTTAAAAAAATGCTGCATGCATATGTAAGTGTAAATATATACATGCTGGAAGCCAAAGTCATGCAAGCGCAAATTTAAGAGTCTAGTACTGATGTGACTTGGGATTTCTACAGCTGGCCTAATACTGATGGAGAGCCATCTCCACTTGCACCGAGGAATTCTTATGAAGTGATAGCACCAGTGAGTTAGTACCTCGGGCTCTTTGGGGAGGACTGTAGGATTTTGGAATCACAGTTTTCTTGCAATAAGGCAAAAAAAAAAAAGATATAAAGCTATCTGGATTGGAAAGAAAGAAGTAAAACTCTCTTTATTCAGAGACATGATCATTTACATAGAAATTCCTATGTAATCTATGAAAGAGCTCCCAGAATTAATAAGTGACTTTAGCAAGACTGTAGGATATGAGCTCATATACAAAAATCCATTGGATTTCAATATATAGTACTAGCAATGACTAATCAGACATTGAAACAAGAATGAATTAAAATAACATAAAAATATGAAATATTTGGGGATTAATTTGAGAAAAGATGTGAAAGATTGGTACATGGAAAACTATAAAACATTGCTGAGAGAAATTACAGAAGACCAAAATAGAGAGACATATTGTGTTTAGAGACTGGAAGACTCAACATGGTGAAGAGAGCAGTTCTCTAAATTAATATATAGATTCAATGCAATCCCAATGAAAATCCCAGTGTGTATTTTTTTTTCTGGTAGAAATTAATAAGCTGATTCTAAAGTTTATATGGCAATGCAAGGGATCTAGAATAGCTTAAATAATTTGAAATAAGAGAACAAATTTGGAGGGACTTACCCTATCTGACTTCAAGGCTTTTTATAACACTTTAGTAATTAAGACAGTGTGGCAGTGTGGTATTGGCATCAAGGTAGGCAAATAGATCAATGGAACAGAGTAGAATCCAGAAATAGACCTAACATATATGGTCAATTGATTTTTGACAAGGGTATTTAGATAAAAAGGATAACTTTTTGAACAAATTATGTTAGAACAATTAGATATTTATCTGCAAAAAACCCCCAATTCCCCCCAAACCCTTCAATTCATACCATATGAATTTTGCAGCATATACAAAAAAATTAATTCACAATGGATCATAGACGAAAATGTAAAACTCTAAAACAGGAAGAGAACACAGAAGATCTTTGTGACTTTGAGTTAGGCAAAGATTTCTTAAATGCAATGTCAAAAGCACACTCCATAAAAAAAAAAAAAAATGAATACATTAGACCTCATCAAAATTAAGAACTTCTACTCTTTGAAGCCCTTTTCAAGACTGGGGAAAATATCTGTAAATCATGAATCTGATAAAGGGCTTATATTCAGAATGTATAAAGAACTCTGGAATCTCAATAATAATAATAATTTTTAAATGGGCAAAATATTTGAGCAGACACTTCATCAAAGAAGCTATAAAAGTGGCAAATAAAAACATGAAAAGTATTAGTCATTGGGGAAATGCAAATGACAAACATAATAAAGTATTACTATACACCTATTCGACTGTCCAAAATTAAAAAGCAGAGACCACGCCAAGCGTTTTGATGTGGAACAACTGATATTCTCCTATAATGCTGGTAGGAATGCAAAGTGATAAACCATTTTGGCAAATACCTTGACAGTTATTTAAAAAGCACAACAGAAACCTACTATGTGACTCAGTCACTTCACAGCTAGGTATTAACGCAAGAGAAATGAAGGCATATGTCCATATAAAGACTTGTATATGAATATTGAAAGTAGCTTTATTTGTAATAGCCCCAAACTAAAAACAATGTAAATGTCCATCAAAATGGTGAATGAGTAAACAAATTATGGCATATCCATACAATGGAATATCACTTACTAGTAAAAAGCAACAAACTATTGATACGCCCAACAATATGGATGAATCTCAAAAAATTGAGTGAAAGAAGCCAGACTGAAAAGTCCATACTGTGTAGTTCCATTTATACAAAATTCTTGAAAGTGCCAATTAATCTACAGTGGCAGAAAGCAGATCAGCAGTTGCCTGGGGATGGAGCAGGAGGGAGAGATTATGAAGGGGCACAAAGAAACCCGTGGGGGTGATCGATATGTTCATTATCTTGATCTTGGTGATGGTTTCATGGGTGTACACACATGTCAAAACTTACCGAATTATATGCTTTAAACATGCACAGTTAATTATATGTCAATTATACTTCAATAAAGCTGTCTACAAGAGAGATATTTTAAATAGGCAAAAATACGTAAAGTTTGAAATACTGGTTATACCTAGTGAGTCTATATTCTCCAACTGACTAACCTCCAAACCTTTGGGTCTGGCTTTTGCTCTCCATGATCTGATCTCAGGCTAACATTCCTGCTGTATTTCCCATTGACATTTTGAATTCCAAAGGGGACTGTTTCCTGAACAGGTATTACATTTTCTCATGCATTTCATTATCCTAGAATGGTTGGCCTACCATGTTCTGATCTCCTCACATAGAGATAATCCCTCCTTCTTCTGAACTCCCATAATGCTTTGCATCTTACTTTCTGGCTCTCATCACATTTGTCTTTATACTATAGCTTATAAACACATTTCTTACCTCCCCTATAAGACTGGAAGATTCTTGGTTAGTGACCTATGTATTCATTATTTGTCCCAGTCCCCTAATGGCATTTTAGAGAATGTCTTACAAGTAGTAAATGTGTATATATATATATATATATATATATATATATATACATATACATATATATATATATATATACACACAATAAATATGTTTAACGGAAGATTTTTAAAATACTGGCCCAAAGACTAAAAACATTTTATTGTGTTTAAAAAATATGAAACTTTTCCTAATTGTGATGTATGCAATCTTCATTCACATAAGATTGGGGAATATTTCCCTTCTATTTAGGTTGTTTCATCTCTCAATCTATTGTAAATACCTTGTCATCTTTAAGACATCTCTGATTACCTAAGTACCAGAAACTATTGTTTGTAGTAGATTTGTAATTGTTTATGGATCTCCCATATAATATGCAATGGTTGAGCAAAATGGCAGAAAGATGCAACGATTATATTATAGAGAAAATAACATAAGTCTGTTTCTGGAACATTGTTTTTCTATTTTTGACCCCATGTTGAAATAATGAAACCCAAATCCTGTCTAAGAAATGGGCCAATGATAAAACCCAAGAATAATTTTGTTGCGGAGTTAAAGTGAACAAGAAACCGGGCTAAGAGGAAAGCTTTATTTCAGTTTCGAATATCTGAAAATTTGGGAAATTGGATAAAAGGAGTTCAGGAAATTGCACTGGATGAAAATGATGTTTTGTATTTGTTCTAATGTAAAAGCATCTATTTCCCTCACACAGAGATGGAGACGTAATGGTCTCAAATCTAATGGAAGTGCTCATTGCCAGGGGTATTGTAGTTTTGAAATGGGTTTGTTTGAGGATTCTAGGTCTAATTTCATATCATTAAACTCTGAAATTACAGAAGGCTTTCCGAAGTAATCCTTGCGCCTCAAAATGGCCTCATGGTACACCACGAGCCTGTTTGTATACCAAGTCTGAAGGGCTTGTAATACAGTCCTCCTTTCTATAGAAACCAGCGCTGTGTCTCCATTCTTGCCGTTCCCACGGGCTGTGTTTCTTGCGATGGCAGTGTCAGAGCTCAGCTTGCGTACTACAGGTTTCTAGAGCTGATAATACGGCAGAGGTGACAATGTTCGGGTTTGGATGAGACCTGGGTTTGAATGCTAATTCCAGACACGTGAGCTCCGTGACCCAGATCCAGTCTGCTAGCCTCCCGAGCCAAAACTTCCCCGTCTGCCAAAAGGGCACCATGAATGTCAAGACTTCGCATGGTGCTTGGCACACAGAGAGCACACACTCAACACGTGTGCGGTTAGTATTATTAGCAACCAGAAATTATCTTAGTTTTACTTCAAGAAAATAGTCTTAGCCTTGTGCTAAGGATAATTTTTTCCCAAGATTTTCTTTTTAAGTAATCTCCACCCCCAACGTGGAGTTTGAACTCACAACCCCGAGATCAAGGGTTGCATGCTCCACCGGCTGAGCCAGCCAGGCGCCCCTGTGCTAAGGATCACTTTAAAAAATGATAGTGTGGGTGTGGGTGTTTTTCTTAGAAACATTTCTAGAGGAAATTTGGTGGCTGTGTATCTAGTGTTAAAAGGCCTATCCAAACTTGTCCAAGAGATACACAGTGTCCATGCCTTCAAATAGATACACAAATGGTGTTATGGAACCCCCAGATATTGTCCACTCAATTCACTGTGGGCAGGAAGAGGGTCTATTTTTAAGGGGAGGGAAGAAGACCATAAATGGTTAAAAATAGGATTCTCCTCTGTCTTCTGGCTGCCACTTTCACCCTTCATTTTTCTGTCCACCCCCGTGGTTCCTGAAGACCTCTTATCACCTCTGTTCACTTCCCCCCCTTTTTCTCTACTTTAGAAATGATACATATTATGAAAGAGAAAATTCTTGACACCGTCCCCAGAAAGTCAGCGGTGGGGGTAATGCATTTTTAATCCCAAACACCTGGCCTCCTTTTATTTGGCTGCCAGAATGAGGAGGTTTTTTGATTATTCAAAAAAGTCCTCTTGCTGGTGCTCACAAATGACTAAAAAGGTTAATAAATTTCAGAATCTGCCTTGTAATCCAGGGAGATAGAACTTTGCAAACACAGACTTTTCTTTTTAGATTGAATCTGACATTATGAAAAGCTAGCCCTCTCTTCCCACACTCAAAAGTATTTATCCAGGCTTTACACACTGAGTAGCAAGAGCGTGGCAAGGGAGCTAACATTAACTGTGGGTCCGCTCGGCAGAAGGACTCTCACACACATCATCTCACGTGGGCTTCATAACAGGCCCATGGGGAATGCATCACTGTTTCCATGTTTCATAGGTGAGGGCATGAGGGGTCTTCAACACGCCCATCGCGGAGGGACTCGCTCTGGTGCCGTTTCCCCAAGCACTGGTGACCCCGTGCAGGATTAGCCATTGTCTCCAGCTGACCCCTTCATCCCAGCTGTGTCAAACCTTGACACGAGGTCCTCTCTGCCCACATGCAGTGCCAGTTATGGCAAGATGTGGCTCCCAATTTCAGCCACCCTGTGTAGTCAGTCAGTTCTTGGGGTGTCAAGTGCAGAGGCCATCTTTCAAGGAAAGAGGGCTTTGAAATGACTATCCCCTCCCTCAGTGGTACAGGCACAGCATCCGTCTCCCTAAATCTCTTTCCTGGCTCTGCTTACATGGAGGCAGGTGTACAAGTCCCTTTCTGTTGGCTGGGGTGGTGAGGTAGTGTGTGGGGGACGACAGTGGGGGGGAACCCCAGTTACCCCTTAATGGTGCCTCTCAGTAGAGGCTGCAGAGCACGGCGGGAGTGTGCGGTGGTTTTGGGCTTCAGTTATGGTTCCAAGAAAACAAGAACGTCATTTACACATAGATTTAGTCCTTATGACGAGTCTGTGGGGAAGGCTCCGTTATGGCGCCAGGGTCATGGAGTGACTACGGGTATGGGCCTGGGTTTGAATCACTGCTCTCACACTGTCCGTGGTAAGTTCAAGCAACTTCGTACCGGTGTGACTCTCACCTTCCTGTGCCTCAGCCTCCTCTCCGTATGATTCGCCTACCCTGTTCTACTGTGAAAAGCGAACGAGATCACCTCCATGGTAGTAAGCGTGCTCTGCGTGTTCACTGTTGCCATCTCTGGTTTCCAGATGAGGAAACTAACACCCAGATGGGTTAGATAACTGCCCAAAGTCACCGAGCTACTAAGTGTTTTCAAAACCTATGCTCTTAGCTGTGCCTCCGCGGCCGTGCCTCTTAGCCTTTCCCACGTCCTGGCACACATGGAAAATACTCTTACTCATACGGCCTTGGGGGGAATGAATGGGACAACCCAAGGCTTCAGGCGATGGGTCTGGCGGGCTCTGCCCATCCCAAGCTCCTTCTGGTCAGCGGGTACTTTGCTATATTGGAACAGATGCCAAGGATGTCAGGTAAGTCTTCCTGGAGGAAAGGCTGTTTTCCGTGTAGCTTGAACAGTTAGTAAAGTTTAGTAGTGGGGGGGGGGCAGTGAGGTTGGGTATGAGGACTGCTTAATTTTCTCTTCCGGAAAATGGAGATCACAGTACTATCTATTTTACAGAATACTCCAAAACTGAATGAAGGAACATATATGGAAAGGCTTTACAAAATGTGATATCAATTCTAGCTGTTACTATTTCTAAGGAAAATGGACAAAATATTTGAAATTGTAAGAGTGGTTTAGGCATAGTGGTTACAGAGATGGAACATTTCTACCAAACATTCACTCGGGGAAAGGTACAGCTTTGATAGGACCTTCCCCCCACCCCCTTGCTCTCTCCCTCCCCACCTTCCTTCCTTTCTTTTTATCTTTAACCCAATAAAAATGGACATTAACTTCTTCCAAGGTTTGTTGTGAGGCTTAACCTATTTTCATCAAGTAACTAAAGCAAGTAGGAATAAGTTCAAGAGTCCTATAATCTCTGAAGGTCAGACTAATTTGGCTTTTCTGAGGAAATGGCATGCTGGGCCATCTCCATGACCTAGTCCCAGGGCTTCTTTGGGGAGGACTTGTTCTGACAGGCAAGGCAGCCAGGCACAAGCTGGACCCAGAAACAAAGCTTTAATCGTTAGACGGGAGAGATTTGGGGCTGTCAGTCAGCTTGTCTCTTGCCCCAGGGCCTGACGTCTGAGTCCTGTGGAAAGGGGGATGGGAAGGTTGTGAGTAAAGCTTGTAAGGGCCACCACAATGATAACGTTCTCCGTCTCTGGGGCCCAAGGATGTCTGCCTTGGTCCTGTCTCTCTGAGAGCGTAAGTCAAGGGAGGAAGAGAGACGTTCTTCCCAACTGTTTGGTGTAACACCAAATTCGCCTTGTCATCCTGACATCAGCTCCACGGCATCAGCTCTACCATCTCCTGAGGGCAATGCCGGCTGGACACGGTGAACAGTGAAAGGATGAAGGCAACGGGAAGAGAGTAGCAGGTGCCATGTGAATGGCTACTAGACTTGTCAGGATATGGGAAATGTTCATATGTTGTCATATGGAAGAATGATTAGAGGCAGAAAGTAGGAAAACACTGGTTACACATAAAACAAAAACAAGTCTTGGGGCATTTCCACAAGTCTTCATTGCTATTTCAATCCTACTGTTTTGTACCCTTGAGCTACTTATACTTTGAGATCCAGGATGAGATGTATAGACTAGCTTATCTCAAAATATTACCCATTTTAAGAACTATTTTTTAAAAGAGTTCATTTAAAATTTGTTCAACTTTGACATTTTCTTTCCTGAGTTTCCTATAAAATTCAAGTCAAGTAACCTGCCCAAATGCATCAATATTTTAAAAGCTACCAATCTTACACATAAAAAAGAAGGCTCACAATCTTCAATAATCTTTAATGTAACATGCATTCATTATATATGAGCCCTCAAAGGAGAAACTCACGTTGTTCAGAATCCTAAGTGCTACAGAATGGTGGCTTTGGGATAGTTAAATACCACATGTTTGCTTTGTAAAACCACCATCGAATGACTTTAGCATATTAACCCTGAAAGTCATCATGACTCTTTTTTCTCTAATCATGAGGACTAAGCAAAAGAAGAGTATTTTCTCTGATGTGACATTCTTGTGGTCATAGCTTTAACAAGATACCCTCTTGAAATTTGACTCCGATGATGTTCCTCAGGCCTCGGAGAAGCTGACTCATTCTTTGTGGCTGAACTCAAATGTCACCTCCACCGTGAACTAGTCCCTAACACCTCGAAAAGAATGAATTGCTCCCATGGAACTTGGTCCATGCCTCTGCTTTGGTACCATTATCACACAGTGTCCTAGGTATGCTTGTGTCTGTTTACCCAGTACACTCTGAGGCCCTGGGGCGTGGGGGTGGTTTTTGGCACACGAGGCACTTAATAGATAACTGGAATTAAAGAGAGTATCTGTCATCACTATGATACTATGTTTAAGATACAGATACATTTATGCACTTGTACAAACAGAAAAAAAATGTTCAAGGGGCTATTGCCCTCCAGACATAGAATTAAAAAAAAAAGAATGTTAGGAAGTTGTCATCTTAAAATCTCCTTAACTGGAGAGATTCAAGAAAGGTCGACAATATTCTGAGGTGAATGGCTGAGTTAATGAATGAAAGAATATTTTTTCTGTTATCTGATGTATGCTTGATTTACATCTATATTTAAAGCTAGAACCCAGGGGAAGGCAAGGGGTTGGGTCTGATATTTATTGAGTGACTTCTGTTTATAAGGTTCCACAATTGGAGGTTTCTGATACATGATTTCACTTTAGGTGCAACCATCCTATTGTTTGAGTCTTATCGGCTCCTTTTGTCAAATGGGGAAAACTGAGTTTTGGAGGTTCAGCAATGTGAACACAGTCATTCCATCTGCTAAGTGGCTGAATCAGAATTTGAACCCAAATCTGAAAAGAATTCTTAGTATATGTCTCTATGTGTTTAAAAAAGGGAAGATTTCAACAGTTATTAAGATAATTCAGGGCGGGTGCCTGGGTGGCTCAGTTGGTTAAGCAACTGCCTTCGGCTCAGGTCATGATCCTGGAGTCCTGGGATTGAGTTCCGCGTTGGGCTCCCTGCTCAGCGTGGGGTCTGCTTCTCCCTCTGATCCTCTTCCCTCTCGTGCTCTCTGTCTCTCATTCTCTCTCTCTCAAATAAATAAATAAAATCTTTAAAAAAAAAAAAAGATAATTCAGGGCAAGCCTTACCTTGTAGCCTACATTTTCCCCTCTTAAATAAATATCTAAGGAAAAGGTTTGGGGGAAGGGCTTGAAGTGGGTCATAGGTGTGGTGGGTAAGCAGGTGGACTCAGAGTCAGAAACCTGGGTAGAGAGCCTGCTCTGTCACGTTCTAGTGGTGTGATCTTGGGCCAATTATTTAACCTCCTTGAGCCTCAGTTTCTTTAACTGTAAAGTGTGGAAATGGGTAGAGGTGAATAATCATTGATTATATCCGATAGGATGTTTTAAGTATAAAATGGGAGAGCCCACTAAGCAGCTAGCCAAGCACCTGGCACTTGGCACTAATGTTCGATACATTCTTATCATAATTACCCAAATGCTCTATGCGTATTGCCCAAAGTCAACAGATAGTTGCTCATCTCTCTATTGAATGTTTAGCAGATGCAGTCTTAGAGTAAGTGGAAGAGAAGCCCCCTGAATGACCTTTCCACTGTGACCTGCAGCCAAAGTGTGGGGGTTGGAATCATGATGGGAGTTTGGTTCCTGGTTCTGCTTGGTGATCTGGGCAAGACACATCACTCAGTTTCTCTGAACGCAGTTTTCTTATCTGCAGAATGGCAATCAAACCTACATCTAATCTTACCAAACTCTTGCCAGGCTTACTTGGCAAGTGCTAAGATAAGAAGCACATGGAAGGGCACCTAACCTGGTCTAAGAAGAGCCAGGAGAGTCTTCTTCAAGGGAGTAAAGTCCAAGAGGACACCTAAAAAAGAAAAGAGCCTAGTAAACCATGATACACACCGCTGCCAATAATAATTACCATTTTAATAATATAAGTATATACAGATCTCCCTCGACTTATGACAGGCTTCCATCCCGATAAACCCATCATCAGCTGAAAATCTCTTAAGCCAAAAAGGATTTAATACATCTAACCTACGGCACATCACAGCTTAGCCTAGCCTGCTTTAAATGTGCTCAGAACACTTACATTAGCCTACGGTTGGGCAAAATCATCTCACACAAGGCCTATTTTATAAGAAAGTGTTGAATGTCTCATGTAATGTATGAAATACTGTCCCGAAACACAGAATGGTCGTGCGGGGACAGAAAGCTCGCAAGCGTACGAGTTGCTGCCCCTCACGACGGCACAGCCAGCCATCCTGAGACCGCGTTGCACCGCATACCGCTTGCCCAGGAAAATACCGAAATTTAAAATTTAAAATACAGTTCCTACTAAATGCATATTGCTTTCGCACCATTATAAAGTCAAAAGATCATAAGTTGAACAATGTCTGTATAAGTGATACTTAAATTTATTTCAGACAACATTTTCCATTCTACTGGTTTCACTTTCTGACATAACCTTTGAATTTCATTAAGTTTTTAGGGGGAAGAATGCTGTGATTTTTTATTTTTCATTATTTATTTATTTATTTTTAATGGATTGCAATTATCTCCAAAATTTGGTCTATCATTTTCCTAAAGGCATTTCTGGTAGAACTTCAGTATTCTGCAATGTCCTGAATCATTGGCTGAGTAATGTGAGAACTGAAAGAAATATAGACTGTGTAACTCTTGAACCAAAAGAAATATAGACTGTGTAATTCTTTCTGGCTTTCATAATGAATGGGGTAAGTCCATGAACTGTGTGTGTGTGTGTGTGTGTGTGTATAAAAACGTATATACATCTTGGATTTGATCCTGAGTTATTCCTTCGGTATAAATAGGACACTGAAAGGCACATTAACTTTTCCAGGTCACGGGGGTTTTCATTAGAATGCTGGACTATTAATAGTTACCTAGTGGTGGAGAGGAAATGATGTTCCATTCCTTCTCCTCCCCAGAGGGCTTAGCATACCAGAGATCAACAGTGATTTGCAAGTGTCTGGTTCATAGTGTGCTGGTATTGTTTGTAAGGTCAAATTTTGGATGAACCTTTTTCAACGAAAAAAAATCAACAAGGGTGTCTTCACAAACATTCTGTTTCTTAAGGAAAATTATTTTGCATGGAATTTACCTAGTGCACCACATAAGAATTCTTAGCACAGAATATCCAGCATGGCCTAAAAATTTATTTCCCTCAAGTTGCTTAAATGTCATAGTGTTTGGTACAAATAAGTAAATACCTCCTTGTGCAAATAATCTTGCCAAAGCTTCTCTGCTGTGGTCTCATATATAATGGTGCCATCTACATAGAAAAGGATAACTGAGTTATTACCTAGAGAACACAAACAACAGAGCCAGCCACAGAGATAACTCAGAAACCTTTATTTTATTTTGTTATTCCGTAAAACAAGATTATCTGCCCAAAAAATCTAGAAAATTACCTGTACTGTTTCCAACTGATTTTGTCTGAACTATTTCTGTGAGATACACTGAACAGGCCACGTTGGGATGAAGTGGATTTGTTAGAATAATAAGATCTGTCACATGGCTGATATTGTCAGGTTTTTACTAGACTATAAGCTGTTTGAGGGCCCAGCCTGTATATTTATCTTTGGCTCTCTCCTGTGTCTTGAAGGTGGGAGGCATCGTCTAACTAGTTATTGAATTGATTTAAATTCATTTTATTATGAAAATCATTTCTGAGCCTCCCAAGAATCAGACAGTATTTGAAAAATATATTCCTCAATGCTCTTTTTTTATTATGTCTGGTTTAGTTTCCCATTGGGATCTACATATGTATGGAAACATAAGTGTATATTTGTGGAAATTATGGATTGTGACAAGGAAAGCAGCCTCAAAAATTGGGTAACATTTGGCAAATATGGGTAAAATTACTGCAGACCTGTCTGGCCTAACAAAATTCATATAGATAAAGAGTTTTTGGGAAAAAAAATTGTTTTCATGGCTGTTGTACATTATAGTTTGTCTTGCTTTTCTATTTTGCCAGTTTTATTATTAGATAAGCCTGAAAATCAGGTGAGGAGATGCTCGTGCGTTTGTGTGTGTATGGAGGTAAACAAGAGATAAATGAAATTTCAGCCCAATAAGATGAGTCTGGCATAGAATGATGATAATAGCTATTAACTGAGAGTCCGATACATATCAAGTCACCTTTATTTATTTATTTATTTTAAGATTTTGTTTATTTATTTGAGAGAGACAGAGATAGCGAGAGAGAGCACAAGCAGGGAGGAGAGGGAGAAGCAGGCTCCCCACAGAGCAGGGAGCCCGATGCGGGGCTCGATCCCAGGACCCCGGGATCATGGCCTGAGCCGAAGGCAGACGCTTAACCGAATGAGACACCCAGGCACCTGGTCACCTTTAAATACAATAACATATTTAATGCATATAACAACCCTAGGAATTACCTGTTATTTCCATTTTTTAAGGTTACTAAGCTGATGTTCAGAGCCGTTGAATACCTTGCTCAAGCTCATACAGTAAGTAGCAGAGCTGCGATTCAAACCCGAAACTGACTAGGAAATCGGTCTTCTTCCCACATACTGTGCTTGAGACAGGAGGCAACTACACATGCGATTCTTAACAGTGTCAAAACATCTTTTTCTTTTGGAACAACCCTTGTCTGTAATTATTACCTGTAGAGTCTTTCTCTGAGGCTTACAGCGAGATTAAGGCTTTGTTGATGCAGAGCAATAAACTAGTCCAATCGCAGCTTCGAGTACTGGCAACATTTCCTGGGAAGGCAGTAACTGGACAAAAGTGAGTTACTTGAATAAAAGAAAAACAGTGAAGTGAGAGGGCGTTTAATGCTTTGTCTCTTTTTAATACAACAAATTAAACAATTTGAATTCTGAGTGGAAAGAAACAAGTGAGATGTTAGTTCACTTTTCAAACCGTGTTGAATTAATATCCTAGCATTTTTACCTTCAGGTGGTGATGAATGAGCCGCTTCGGAGAGCTGCAGATGGACGAGGTTGAGAAAGAGCCTGTGTTTTATCAGCTGGTAAGGGGGCCAAGGTGGTATTTTGACTGGGGAGGAGAAGGGTAATATTAGAGACGCATTAGCTGGTTTGTAGTCAATCTCCCTTCTTACGCACACAGGACAATGATAAAGTTGAAATGTTAAAACTGAAAACCAATTTATCTGACATTTTTATTCGAGTGCTGTGATGCTCAGCTACCAGGAAACTCAGGTCTGCCTAGACGGGCATCTAAACACCTAAATTTCCTTGTTGTGCTATGTGCAAGGTGTAGTGGTGAACCAAGGCAGCGTGGTTCCTGCCCTCACGGAGCTCATAGGCTAGACATAAGAAGACACAATAATTTCATATAACAGTATGTGAGGACTTTTTTTATTTTTTAAAGATTTGATTTATTTATTTGAAATAGAGAGAGAGAGAGCACAGAGGGAGAGTAAGAGGGAGAAGCAGACCCCCTGCTGAGCAGGGAGCCCGATGTAGGGCTCGATCCCAGGACCCTGAAATCATGACCTGAGCCGAAGGCAGACGCTTAACCAACTGAGTCACCCAGGTCCCCCATGTGAGGACTTTTAAAGACATCACAGTCAAAGAAAATTCAGCAACTCAAAGGGAGAAAAACTGCCTCCAAAAGGCCCCTGGAACTAGCCCAAGGCTGGGATTGTTCCGGGGGACTGTGGGAAGACAAGACATTGGAGAGACAAAACTAGGGCCCCAGTGCAGTTAGTTAAGGGTAATGACATGGGTCATTATCACTGCATTACACTACATTACACTACATTATCACACATTATCACATAGCACTCTTCTCCCTGGGGCTACTCGTGTTGTGAAACAGGAGAGAACGCCTGGGCATTAACACTCTGGAACGGGTACCATCGAGATTTAATGCAAACCACCTTTTGTTCACTGACTTGAGGCAACGGTCTATGAACTCTAGCAGCCAATCACATTCACTTTCTGTGAAGAGGCTTTCGTAATAATTAGAAAATATGTATTTCATTTATTTATGTTACTGAGGTGAAATTAACACGAAATTAGCCATTTCAAAGTGAACATTTCAGTGGCTGTATTCACCATGTTGTGCAACCATCACCTCTATTCAGTTCCATAACATTTTTATCACCCCAAAAGGGAACCCCATACCTATTAATTAATTTTCTCTCATTCTCCCTCCTCCCTGTCTCTGATAACTACCAATCTTTGCTCGGTCTCTACTGTGGATTTACCCGTTCTGGTTATTTATTAAAAATGAATCATATGATATATAATCTTTTGTGTCTGGCTTCTTTCACATAGCATAACATTTTCAATGTTGTAGTATATATCAGCACTTCATTTCTTTTTATGGCTGAGTAATATTCTATTATATGCATATACCACATTTTGTTTATCATTATTCATTAATAGACATTGGGCTATTTCAACATTTTAGCTCTTGTAAATAGGGCTTCTATGAATCTGTGTTGTCATAGTCCATTTGAACTGCTAAACAAAATACAGACTGGGTGGCTTATAAATACAGAAATTTATTGCTTTCAGTTGTGGAGGCTGGAAGTCTGGGATCAGGGTGTCAGCATGGTTGGGTGAAAGCCCTTTTTGGCTCAAAGACTTCTTGTATCCTCACATGGTGTAAGGGGCTAGGGAACTCTGTGGATCTTTATAACACAAATCCCATTCATGAGGGCCCCACCCTGATAACTTAACCACTTTCCAAAGGCCCCACCTTTTAACATCATAACGTTGGGCATTAGGATTCCAACATGTGATTTTGGGGAGACATAGTCAGACATTCAGACCACATCATGTGTGTACCTGTGCTTGTTTGAACACCTGTTTTCAATCCTTTTGAGTATATACCTAGGAGTAGAATTACTGGGTCATATGGTAATTCTATGTTTAATTTTTTAAGGAACTACCAAACTATTTTTTACACTGGCTAAACGATTTTACATACCCACCAGTAATGAAAACAGTTCCAATTTCTCCACATCTTTGCCAACATTTGTTATTTTCCCTTTTTTGTTTAAATTATAGCCATCCTAATGGATACAAAGTGGTACCTCATTGTGGTTTGATTTACATTTCCCTAATGATCAGCATCTTTTCATGTGCTTGTAGGCTATCTGCATATCTCCTTTGGAGAAATGAGAAATGTCGATTCAAGTCCTTTGCCCATGTTTTAAATGGGTTGTTTTGTTGTTGTTGTTGTTGTTGAGTTGGCACCCTAATTTTTGAGCCATGTAGTCCAGCTGTGTCACGATGCAAATCTAATCGCCACAGCAATCTCAAAGGTGGGGCGTGGGCAGGGGGAAGAGAAAGCAAAGAGCACAAGAGAGGTGGAACTTGGGGTATGGCAGAAAGGGTGTCCCACCCAGCTTTACCTTCCTCCATAACTTAGACATCACAGTTTATCTTCCCTGAAAACTCAGAAGAGGAAGTGACAGCTCTAGCATGGCACTTTGATGGGTACCATTTTCTGAATCTGTGACCTCAGCTTCATTCTCACTGTCCTTATGTAGCCCCGCAATAAAGAGCTACCATTTTTTGGTGTACGTCACGCACATTATCTTGCTTAGCCTTCCCAACCATGCCAGGCCGGAGCTATTATCCCAATTTTACAGATTAGAAGAATTGAATCTGGGTAGATGGAGTAACTGTTTCAAGATCACAATTAGAAGGCTGGGGCACCCGGTGGCTCAGTTGGTTAAGCCTCTGACTCTTGGTTGTGGCTCAGGTCATGTTCTCGGGGGTTGTGGGATTTAGCCCCTTGTTGGGCTCCGTGCTCAGCGGGGAGCCTGCTTGAGATTCTCTTTCTCCGTCTGCCCCTCCCCTCCACTTGGGCATGCGCTCTCTCTATAATAAATAAATGAATCTTAAAAAAACAAGAAAAGATCAGGACTAGCAGGAGACTGAGTAGGGACTCAATTCTCGCAGATTCACTCCCTTTTCCTATTACCCCACAAGTGGTCCCTCCCTTGCATGCATTATTGTCATAGTCTCCTTGCCTGTTTCCCTTTTTCAGTATTCGCTTCCTCAATCAGTCCTCCACACTGTGGACTTGGTGGTTTTTCTAAAACGTAAGGCTTTTCATGCCACGCATGTCCTTGCTGAAGGTCTTTTCATGGTTTGTCATCCTACAAGATCCTCTGTCTTCCCTTTCAAGTTATTGTCTTTGGCTGTCCTCAATTGCACCCCACCTTATAGCCATGCCAGACTCCTCTTAATTTCTGGAATGGGTCAACCTGTTTCATAACCTTGTGCTCAAAACACAGAGTTCCTGGTGCCTGGAATGCATTAAGGACTCCCCTCCACCACAGGATTACATTATGAACTTTTCCCTATGCCATAAAAATGCACAAAAAGTGGCAAATAGGTAGTCAGGAGAAAGAAAGAGAGGAAGCTGTCATTATTTACATACCTCATTTTGACAGCCTGGAATATCCAAGAGAATCAACTGAAAAACTAGTAAGACCACTTAGTAGTCAGATACAAGATTTAAAAAAAATCAGTTTATCTCCCAATCACCAACAGTAACCATTTAGAAAATGTAACAGAAAGAAGGCTCTCATTCACAGTAGCGTCAAAAACTATAAAACACTTTTGGTGGGAATGCAAACTGCTGCAGCTACTCTGGAAAACAGTAGGGAAGTTCTTCAAAAAGTTAAAAACAGAACTATCCTATGACCCAGCAATTGCACTACTAGGTATTTACCCAAAGGATACAAAAATGCTGATTTGAAGGGGCACATGCACCCCAATGTTTATAGCAGCATTATCAACAATAGCCAAATTATGGAGCGAGCACAAATGTCTACTGACTGATGAATGGATAAAGAAGATGTGGTACACACACACACACACACACAAACACACACACACACACACACACACAATGGAATATTACTCAACCATCAAAAAGAATGAAATCTTGCCATTTGCAACAGCATGGATGGAGCTAGAGTGTATTATGCTAAGGGAAATAAGTCATGATTTCACTCATGTGTGGAATTTAAGAAACAAAACAGATGAACATATGGGAGGGGGAAAAGAGAGAGAGGGAAACAAATCATGAGAGACTCTAAACGATAGAGAGCAAACTGAGAGTTGATGGAGGGAAGGGGGGATGGGCTAGATGGGTGATGGGTATTAAGGAGGGCACTTGTGATGAGCACTGGGTGTTGTATGTAAATGATGAACCACTGAACTCTACTCCTGAAACGAATATTGAACTGTATGTCAACTAACTAGAATTAAAAACAAACTATAAAACACCTAGAAACAAACAATAAAATATGTGAATTCATACTTTTAAAAAGGACCTTTCTGGACTATTACTGAAGGATAGAAGAATAACACCTGAATCTGCAGCACAGTCCATGTTTCTGCACAGTGTCTTGTGGTGAGGAGCCTGAGGTCTGACCACTCGAGTCCAGTTCTTTCCTGGGTCATCTCAGAACAGTTGCTTCACTCCTCTAAGGCGTGGACTTTCTTTCTTTTTCTTTTTCTTTCTTTCTTCCTTTCTCCCTTCCTCCCTTTCTTCCTTCCTTCCATCCTTCCTTCCTTCCTTCCTTCCTTCCTTCCTTCCTTCCTTTCTTTCTTTCTTTCAAGATTTATTTATTTATTTGAGAGAGAGCGAGAGCATGAGCGGGAGGGGCAAGGGGAGAGAGAATCTCAAGCAGAATCCCAGCTGAGTGCAGAGCCTGAGGTGGGGCTGATCCCGTGACCTGGAGATGACGAGCCAAGGCGAAACCAAGAGTCAGACGCCTCAACCGATCACATCACCCAAGTGCCCCCAAGGTGTGACTTTCTTCTTTGTAAAATGAGAGTAATAATATTCATTAACTCCTGTGTCAAGGATGAGAGTTGAATAAAATGAGCTGATTAAATAAAACGATCTGTTTAGACACTCAGCCCAGTGCCAGGCACATAGTAAGTACTTAATAAATTACCTATTATCCTAAAGATGCCAATTATCTTTAAGATAATCTATGCATTTAATGCAGTTCCAATTGTGGTTTGTAATTTTACTAAGAGCTTTACAGGGTATTGTTTTTTCACTTTCTGCTTTTGGAGTCAAGCGCCTTCTGAGCTGTGGATGTCTCCTAGCAGAAATGTTTTGCTTTTGGTTTTGCCTTTGCTTTTGCTGCATATGACCTCATATATTTGTCTCTCCTTCTCTCTCTCTCTTGTCCTCCCTCCCTTTTTTCCTTCCTTCTTTCTTTTGCTCTTTTCTTCCTTCTTTCCTTCCTCAAATTCACAAAGATACTCTTTTTGTGTTAAATCCTAGAGGTTTTACTGTTTATCTTTCACACTTAGATCTATAATCCATCTGGAAATAATGCCAATATTGTACTGTCTTAATGTTAAGTCTTGATACCTGGTAGAGTAAGTCTTCCCATTTTGTTCTTCTTCAACAGTGTTTTGGCTATTTCCGGCCTTTTTCTTTTCCATATAAATTTAGAATCAGCTTTTTAATTTCCACTTAAAAAAAAAGCCACTGGGATTTTGAACTGGAATTGTACAGAGTCTACAGATCATTTTGAGGAAAACTAATATCTTTTCAATATTGAGTTTTCCAGTCCTTGACCATGATACACTCCTCTGTTTATTTAGATCTTTTTTAGATTCTTTCAGTAACGTTGTCTAGTTTTCTGTGTGGAGATATTTATACTAATATCTAACCTTAGGGTTCCTACAAACCTACATGTGGTGCAGGCTTTTGAAGTTTCAACTTCACAAGGTGGTATTTTTCCTTCCCAGAGTGGTTCTGGGTTATGGCAGGCTTATTCATGACTCCTCTGGGTTGGTAGACAATGTGTTTCTGATCCTTTTTTTGATGGCCATGTGACAATCCCAGTTGCTTGCAGACGCTCAGTTCTTACTCACGCCCCACTGCATGACTGAGCTCTCATCCCCTCCTCCTGCCTGCATGGGAACCACAGGCCTTAGACACCTGGGCCTCTAACCAAGACTGACAGCCCCATTTTGGCTTTGCTTCCCCTCCATGTTTGTGGCACCCGTGGGTTTTCCTCTCCCTATTTTGAGCTGAGCTATGTATTTAAAACATTATTTTGATCATAGTTGGTTGAGAATTTCTATTGTTTAGAGTGGGAGATGGAGGCTTTGGTGCTGGCTTAGAATTCCATATTCCTGGAAGTCTTCTGCAATACTACTTGGAATCTTGAAAAAAAGGTCCGCTAACAGAAGAATAGTGAAATAAGAGAATGAGGTAGATCTAAATATAGAAAGTACGGAAAGATGGCTAAGTCATATTACTAAATGAAAAACTGCACAATAATATGCATAGTATAATTTAGTTTATGTAAGCACAATGCAAAGCAACCCTCTCTTTAAAATACTTACAGCAATAGATTTGGAAATCCACACACAAAACTGTTCATAGTGGCTACTCTTAACCACTATGAGTTGGGGCAGAGGGTAGATATAGTAAGAGGAAACTTTCAAGGAGTTTTTCGTATCATTTTGTATTATGTGATTTGTTTATTATGTGTTTACAAGCAATACAACCTACGTTACTTGTAAAATTTAACAGTCAACCATGTCCCATCTGCCAGCTCAGACCCCAAGCCCTTGGCTGCCTTCAGAGCCTTGCTCTCTCCCCACCTGCTTGGCATCTGTGCTCCAGCCACCTGGCTTTCTCTCGGTCCCTTGAGAATGCCATCCCCCTCTCCACCTGAAGGCCTTTGCATTTCCCCTTCTGTCTATAATGTTCTTGCTCCACCTCTTTGACTAGTTACCTAAAACTCATCCTTTTGGGGCTCTAAATTTTTACAACATGTCCCGAGCAGCAGCCTTCCCCGAACTTCAGACCGGGTAATGTTCCCTGTTATATGCTCTCCTAACATCTGATGCTTCTCTTTTGCAACACTTCCCACAATTTTAATTACATCATTTTGAAAGTACTTGTATACTCCTGGACAACTCCAGGAGAACATGAACTTTGTTCTATCAGGGACTAGGGCTGTCTCATTTTGCCGATTAATTCCCAGAACCTAGCAGAGCAACTTGGACATAATAAACAGTGAAGGAAACAACAAGTAAGTGAATGAGACTTTGTTTGAATCTTGTGTGTAGTTTCTGATTCCCCTAAGTCCCTTGATGGAAACTTAGGGATCTGAGGCTCCCATGTGGGGAAATATTAATTCCTTATCTGTTCCTGCTCAGGGCTGCACGGATTTGTGCAATGCAGGTCATGTGGCTCTGCAGTCTCTCACACTGTACCCAGGGTGCATGTTGAGAATACCATCCATAACATGTCTCCTCGAGCATTCCCACTGCCCGTGAGTCTGCTCGTGAACAAAGGAGGGACCTAATAGACCTCTAGGGACTTTGGTAAGAAAGGTAATTATTTCCTGTGCCGAGTGTTGCCTGGGAGACTCTCCCTCTATCCCCAGGAACCATTTCCTTTATGCTTGTTTCCAGGCGCTGGCCATCCAACATCTTCAACTTCAGATGCAAGCTGGTCTTTTGCTGTCTCACTGGAGTTTCACCATTGGACAATTTCCTGTCCATGGATCCTCAGGAGATGATGCTGAAATTTCATTCCCAGTGTCATCAGGAGTGAAGCTAAATAAATTGAACTCTAGAGAATGTGCTTTCACGCATAAGAACACAGCTAAGTAATTGCTATGTTGAACAGAAGAGGAAATCTGTCACTATAAAGCTCAGGCTGTAGGATAACTCATTTCCAAGCAAGATCATAATGGGACTCACCTAAACAGAATTAAACTTTTATGAATTTTTTTAAAGGACCCATTCAACCATCAGACTAAGAGAAACATTTCATTTCACTTAACTAAAAAGTTAGAACTTTTTGATGTCCCAGTTACATAGGTGGTATGTTATGCCCATGCTCATCAGAACATCATGGATGACTGCAGTTATATAAAAGTTCAGCCACGTTGAAACTCCTGCTGAAAGCCCTTTTTGCTACCCACTTTATAATCAGATGTTGCAGCTATCCAACTGATTCTTCTGAATGATTTCTAAAAAGGAGAGGCACTCGGTTCAGACGTGCCATTTACTGCCGGTCAAAGGGCGATTTGCAAATGCACGTTACCCTCTAGGAAGCAGAGTCCTTCCATTCTTAGAGAAAAGCGATGATAATTGGACTTTACATATGTTTCCCTTTTTGAGATACAGACCACAGAATTTGTTTATGACTATCTTTAGCACGAACAGGAAACTTGCAATGAAACACAAACGGAGGGGAATAGAGTTAAAATGTGATCAAACTCATGAGAAATATGTTCCAAATGATCCAGTGGCTTTAAAAAGCCCATTTTAAAACATAAGAATGATGCAGCGCAGTTGTGTTTTCAGTAGCAGGGAGGGTATTTGCTGTGCCAACCGTACTCTCTGGCCCTGTGACCAGCTGCTCGTTATTTGTCAGAATAGCTGGGTGGGACCACGGCTGCGGGCTCTGGCTGTGGAAAAAGTGTTCTCTGTGAGAAACTTGCAAGTTTGAATAAAGGTCAAACCAGGAATGCTGATCTTTAGCAGCACCCTAACCCTACCCTTAACCTCAGCACTAACTTTGGTTTTTAAGCAGGATAGTTTATATGAGTAATCCTGAGGAGACTGCATTCAAGGGTATTCACAGCACCCTGAAGAGGGTACCAAACACTCTTCACTACTCTTACTTCCTCCATGAGTCCCAGCTGCACCAGTGGGTATCCCCATCGGTCAGAATAGGCCAGGGTATGCTGTTGCAACAACAACAAAAAAGCCTAAAATCAACCAAAAGCATTGGTTTAGACATGGCTAGTGGATGGTGAGAAAATGTTTTCTGAGGCGGGAAGAATGTTTCTCTTTCCTTTGAACTGGGGACAGACAATGTTTGAGATGGCGGCTGCCCCATTTCACCTGGCTTCTGGAGTGAGATGATGAGAAGAATAGCCCCAACTGAATTGCAATGCAAATAAACTTTTGGGCTTCTAAACCACTAAGATTTAGCAGCAGAATCTGGCTTATCCTGACTAATACCTTATCTATTGCAGTTCTATAGATGAACAGACAACTGTTCATACAGTTAAACAGATGCCTCTAGTCAAGGGCCAGGGAAGCCATGCAGGAGCTCCATGAACACATCAGGCTGATTTTCATTTGTCTCTGGCGGAGCCATGGGAGACATCAATTTTTCCATCACCTACTGAGTCTTCAGTCTGATGAGGTCATTCTGATCCCTTGTGCGCCTGAGAATAAGCTTGGTCTTTTTCAAGGAGAGTAAAATTAACTTTTTTTTGGGGGGGGGGGTTTAGGATCACAGGTAGGGTAGCCAACCATCCCACTTTGCCCAGGACACGGGACAGTCAGTGGTAAAACCAGGAAAATCCCCTGCCAACTGGGATGAGTTGGTCATCCTAATTACTGAGCTGATTATCTCCCGGCAACATTCAATAATGACGTAGCATAAGCTCCCACTGCACCTTATAAATCTTTTCATCATAATATTTATTACATTATGTTGTAAATGATTCAGACTGTTCAGTGTCTATCTGCCCACAAAACCCTGAGCCTGAGACCAAGGACTGTTTCTTGTCCATTTTATAGTCCCGATACCTTGTATGGTGCTTGCCCCTTCAAAAGAGCACAGTAAATATTTGTTGCATGGATGAATGGATGCTACTTCTCTGTTGTTTTTCATTCCAAAAACTGATGTGGTATGATTGGCTCTTTCTCCTTTGAGGATCAATTCTGCCTGGAAACTAATTTAACTGTAAAGAAAGGTAGGAGTCTTCCTTGACTGCAGCTACAAGCTAGCATAAAGTTTTCAGTGTGACCCACAGTGTAAAATTACATAAACCTAGCACTGAGTTTCGGCATAAACCGATTCCTTATTAGACTGACTGAATAATTGAATCTCCTTGTTTGGCATTTGTTTAAAGACAGAAGGTCATGGGACAAATGGTGGGTATTTGAGGCTGTGGAAACATATGTTATAAATTTGGTTTAGCTGTTTCTGGTAACTGGGATTATTGTGACTGAAGACCCAGGCCTCCCAAGTCTGCCCTCCACCCTTGGGAATGCACAACAACATGCCCTCCAAAACCAGAGGCAGGAAGAAAACGTCCATGGGCACGTCTCACGGATGGACTGCACTCTTGCCCAGTTAAGGACAGCAAACAGTGGACTGAGAGACTTGCTCTGGAGAATTAGATCCAGGCCCCAGCCAGCAGGATGTTTTCATAACAGGCCTGTGAGGTGTGCTGAGAAAGCATTTGGTAGTTCTTTTTTTTTTTTTTTTAAAGATTTTATTTATTCATTTGAGACACAGAGATAGAGAGAGAGAGAGAAAGAGAGCCTGAGCAGGGAGAGAGGCAGAAGGAGAAGCAGGCTCCCCGCTGAGCCAGAAGCCCAATGTAGGGCTGGATCCCAGGACCCTGGGATCATGACCTGAGCCGAAGGCAGACGCTTAACCATCTGAGCCACCCAGGCACCCCCATTTGGTAGTTCTTGACTCCACTTACAGACTAAATCCTCAGATACCTTTGTTTTCATTAATCACCCATAGTGAGTCTCTCCTAAGTGACTAAGCTTTTCTGAGAGGTGATTTAAATTCTATAAAGAGGCCCTATGGAGTGGTGGGAGGATCACTGAACCTGTGTTAAAAAGACTTAAAAAAAATTCCATTCTCAGTTTCCTCATCTGTAAAATGGGTTTAATGATATCTACATATCTTACTTCATAAGATAGCTCATGAGGTCAAAGGAGATTAAGTCAGTGAAAATAGTTTGACTAAAATGCAGAATGAATATAAGATAATGTATATTTCCTACCTCTATTCATTTACCTGATTCTTCTCATCCTATAGCAAAACTTACCTAAGCTTGCCTTCTGCTTTAGGACTTCCTTTCATTTATCCTAATATTTTCCTCATCACAGGAAGGGAATAAGCATTTGCTGTGTGTTCTGTATGTGCATTCTCTTCATAATGGTACCTATGGCACAGGTACCGTTATCTGAATTGTACATACAAATTCTAGTTCATAGTAGTTCATGTCCAAGGTCATGCAGCTAGACCTTAAGTTTAAACTCAAGTGTCCCTATCTCATTGCCCACATGAAATTTCTATCACATCATACTATCTTCCAAGTTTTAAGGAGTTTCCCTCCTTTGTTTCTTTTGTATCTTTGATTTTGTATACAAGTTCACCTTGGGCTTCATTACAACATGATGATTTTATTTCAAGATTTATTTATCTTAGAGAGAGACAGAGAGAGTGAGAGCGTGGGGGGTGGGGAGGGGCAGAGGAAGAGGGAGAGAGAAACTCAAGCAGACTCCGCACTGAGTGTGGAGCCTGACACGGGTCGGGATCCCATGACCTTGAGATCAGACCTGAGCCGAAATCAAGAGTCAGATGCTCAACTGACTGTGCCACCCAGCACCCACAACATTATGATTTTTAAAATGTTGATCATATTTCCTCACCTTTTGTCACTCCAGACTGAGATGTCCACCTTATTCTGGCAGTCTTCTCCATTTCCTGGATCTTTGTACTTGCTTTTATTTGGACATTTCTGGAGCTCTAACAGCTAAAGTTGCAGGCAATATGGCAGGTGCAGGCCCTCCAGGGTTGGGGACCAGGGCAGGATAATGTTTCCAGATGTATTTCCAATACTGACCACTATACCCAGGTTATCATTAGCTGTTTGGGCCGAAGTGGGGCAATTCCGGTGGCACATCTCCCAGCTATAGCCAGAAACCGTGCGGCCAGCCGTCAGGGAACATGGTGTCCTGAGGTCTCTAAAACTTTTTTTCACTTATTTATTCAACAAGTATTGAAAAAGCACCAACCCTGTGCCAATTTCTGTTCTAGTTGCTGTGGGTAGGGTAGAGTATAAAACACCCCAAGTTCCTGTTTCCATGGAGTATATGGAGTAGTGTGGAGAAACATTTGACAGATACAAAAATGTATAATATGTCAGAGATTATTACAGTAGCTGTCTAACTGGCCTCCCTGTCTCCAACGAGGCAGTAAATGCTATGTAGAAAAATAAAGTTGGGTGAGAGAAATAGAGAAAGGTTGGGCAGAGGATTTGCTTCTCTGTGTAGGATGGTCAGGGACATCTGTGATAAGGTGAGATCTGAGCAGAAACTTGAAGTAAAGGTTATCTCAGAGAAGAACATTCCAGGCAGTAGAGAACAGTGAGCGCACCCATCATGGGGAAGCTACTTAGCACATGCGAGGTGTGCCAGTATAGTTGAAACTACGTGAGAGTAGAGGGGTCTAGGGAGATGAGGTAAGAGATAAGGTCAGAGCTACAAGGTTCAGGAAGGGCTGATCATGCATGGTCTTGTAAGTCACAGTGAAGGACTTTGGGTTTTCCTCTGCCAGGGAGGAAGGCATGGGAGTATTATGAACAAAGAACTGGCCTGATCAGGCTTAACATTTTAAGAAACTCACTCTGACTGGTCTGTGGAGAATACACTGTGGGAAAGGAATGGTGGAGGCAAGGAGGCCAGTTAGACAGCTCTTTTAATAATCCAGGTGAGAGATGATGGTGGCTTAGATGGTGGCTCAGGGCAAAGGTGGAGTTAAGGGCAAAATATCATTTGATCCTGGATATGGACTGGATATGAGAGAAAGAGAAGAGTCAATGGTGACTCCAAGGTTTTCGGCTTGAGCAATTGCAAGAATTGGATGAATGGAGTTGCCTTTTATTGAGCTGAGGAATAGTGCAGAAGGCATGTTGTGTGTGTGTGTGTGTGTGTGTGTGTGTGCATGTTTGCATGTGGTGGCAGAGAATTTGGAGTTCTATTTTGTGTATTTGAAGTCTGAGATACTTCCAAGCAAGGACTGCAAGTAGACAGCTAGATATGAGTGTGATGTGTTCACAGGAGAGGTTAGGGCTGGAGTTATAAGTTTGGGATCTTAAAAGCCCTGGGGCTAAATGAGCTCACCTAGGTAGATAGATAAATCGATAAGAAAGAGGGCAGAGCTCTGAACCCTGGAGCACTCTAACATACCATTTAGAGCTTGAGCGATAGTTGGAACCAGTAACTCAGTCACTTATAAGTTGCTTTGGTGGCTCTGAGGCAGCAGCTACTGTAAATACTGGGTTTGCCTATTAGAGATCTGCTCCCAAAGTGGGAGACCACCAGGGATATTTATGCCTGTGCGTGTGGCCACTACACAGGATCACTGAGGAAAAGCACACAAAAAAGGCTCCTGGCTTATCATTAAAAAACCTGCAGGAGACTCTCAGGATGGAAAATTAGGTTGAATTAGTTTAGATTTGGAAAATTTGAGGAGAAAGCAAAGAAATCATATAGTCCTGATAATATAAACAAATCTATAATATGACAGAAACAAGAAACTCTTGATACCATGGATATACAAATCATTAGCATGTGCATTTGTAAATTCACAAGATTAAACATATCAAACTGCATATTAACAAAATCATCTCTACAATACATATAAATAAAGTTTGGGTTTTGGAACTCTTTTTTTTTTTCCCCTTCTCTGATTGCAATTGGTGTTTAGGCTTTAGGTCACCCCATAGAAAACTTGTTTAACCCATGATGTATCTCAGGCATGGATCTAACTGTTCAATTTTCAATTTTCAACCATGTTGTTAAAAGTTTTCAGTTGCAATTCTGGATAGCAACAACTACCTTATCTGATCGACAACCAAAGCCATGTGTTCAAAACGGATGAGATATTAATCGATCTTCAAAAAACATATTCTCCTTTTATTTCTCCCTACACCTCCCCTGCCTCCAAACCTGCTACTTCCCAATTCCTAATTTGGCCAGCTAGAGGTAGGGGAAAGGGAAGTGGAGCCAGAGAACAAAGATATTAAATTCTTGGTTAAGTTTGGAAAGTCTTGATCTTTGTCTAAGATAGAGAGATTTAAAAGAATAGTAGTAGAGATAAGGGTTCTCTAGACTGGGTCATGGACTCAGAGCAGGAATTGGACAGGAAATGGGAGGCGGGGACAGTAATGGGGCTACTGAGAAGGGCCCCTACCTTGCACCTCTACCCCATTATTTCCAAAGCCATGAGTGGGGTAAAATATAGTCACTTCTCCAAACATCATATACTCAAGCCCCATCCTCTAAGTCTCAGAAGGATCTCATTGCTTCCTCTGGTTCAGTTTCAGGGGAGGGGCTCTGGGACAGGTCTGTCACCTGTGAGACCACCAGGAATGTCCAGTTGGGCCATGGTGGTAGGGAGTGGGGGCCTTGGTGGAAGAAACACAGTGGCTTTGATCCTTCTTCTCTGTGGGGCAGTGTCTTTAGGACAAATGCTCTTCTCTTCCCTTTCATGTGGCAGAGTAGCGGGGTGGGCTAAGGCTGCCCCTGTTTTGGAGGGGCACCTGCCCTTGGCTTGCCTAGTGGGATCAGTTTGGCCTCTTTTTGGATGTCTTCATCTTCATCCTTTCATACATTTTTCTTGAGGAGCCTTTTTTGTGCCCAAATGTAGATTTAAGATCTGCTTCTTTGTACTCCAATGCTACAATGCTTACAGCATTGGCCTTACTGCACTACCTACTTGTCTGTCTTCCCTACCAGATTGGGAGCCTTTAGGAAAACAAAGACCAAGTTACAACCATATTTATAATCCCTGAGACCCAGGATGGTGCCTGGGTCATGGTCAACAAGCAATCAGATTTATTACATTACAAAGGAAAACAAACACATTTACATGCCCATTTCTATGCCCTGAGTGTTTTGTTACATGGGGTGAGTAACTGAGTAGGCAGAGGAGAGTGACTTGGCCGAAGCAATAAGACACTTTCTGTCGGACAGATGTTCTGTAACAATGACTGTAATCACCGACAGCATGTTTTCTCATCTTCACTCTATTCCCTGCTCTTCAGAGAACAGATTGAGGCCGATTTTCTCTGGAAAGCCTCTGCTGATGATCCATCCTACAATCTGCCAGTCTCCTTCCTAAGATGTTTCCTGTTATCAATTTGTAGCCATAAATACACGTTTCTAGATTTTATAGTCAGTCTCGCTTCTCGCCACATCGTGTTCTTAGAAATCCCATCTTCCATAAAATGGAACATTTTCTCCTCTGGTGCCAATGTTGTAATTGAGGGCTGACCAAGGACTCAGTGTCACAGAAAATACAGTCATGATCGATAACCTGTCAAAAAGACAAAGCTACAGCTGCAATCCTCTAAAATAATTTAACATAGTAGAATCATGCCTGAGTCCCATAAAAGATCGTAAACACACATTGATTATGCAAGGATGCCTGGAATTATGTAAAATCATAAAATTCAACCCTACCCTATCATAAATTTTTTTCCTAAAATTAATATACACATTCAAATGACTATTTTCAACACATTCATGAACAACCATTTGATCCACTTTTACATTGTAAGTGGAATCGTGGAAGATTATTTTGGTAGTTAGACCTCTTGTCAACGTCAGTCCAAGCAAGTTGGAAGTTATGCACCTCTTGCCCTTCGTAGGGTGTTCTCTCCAAACAGGGCTTCCAAGTCATTCAATTGATTCTGTCATTGCACTCAAATTAGTAGGCTCAAGAAATGTTTCCTGTAGTTTATGACAATAGTGGTGTTTCTTTCCTCCTCTGAAAAGCTGACCCAATCTCTCTAACCTTACTCTTCTCCTTTCCTTGTTTTAATTTAAAGCTAAAGGCAGAGTTACTTGGTAGAGGACCAAAGCAGAGCTAGGGAGAGCCACGAAATGGCCTTAAGTCACTCAAGCTCCACTTCCTTCTGTGAATGATTCCTCCCTGATTTAATTTTTATGGTAAAAGCAATAAAACAACTGCTGATTGTGAGCAACCCCCCCCAAAAAAAGGAGGTTCAAAACATCTGTGACATGACTGCTAAGAGGTCTGGCTGTCCTTGCTTAAAATTCAATTAAACAATTCAGTTCACATTTATTGAAGGCCCACTATGTGCCAGACCTGATGTGTGCTCAGGAGATGCTGAGACAAAGGTGATAGATGGCCTTCTGGGAGCCTGGGGGAGGTGTGGGTGTTAGGAAAGCAGCATTTAAGGGGCACCAGGGTGGCTTAGCCGGTTAAGTGACCGACTCTTGGTTTTGGCTCAGGTCATGATGTCAGGGTTGTGAGATAGAGCCCCGTGTCAGCTGTGCACTCAGTGCAGAGTCTGCTTCAGTTTCTCTCTCCCTCTCCCTCTGCCCCTGCCCCCCTACCCCCTGCTCTCAAATAAATAAATCTTAAAAAAAAAAAAGAATAAAGAGAAAGAAAGCAGCCTTTAAGCCTAGTCCTGGGAACTTCCTATAGGGCAGTAGCAGACTTGGGTGACTCTCTCTGGGATATTTTGGCCATGTGATTTGTGGGTTGGTGATTGATACTGATCTATAATCATGCCTGGTAAGAGGAAGGACATTCAGAAACTGTTTAATAAGAAGCTTCTGTGTTTTCTAAGTTTTTTTTTTTTTTTTTAAGAGAGGAAGTGGGGAGGGGCAGAGGGAGAGAGATAATCTCAAGCAGGCTCCATGCCCACCATGGAGCCCCACTCGGGGCTTGGTCCCAGTCTTGAGATCATGACCTGAGTCGAAATCAAGAATCCAAAGCTTAACTGACTGAGCCACCCAGGTGCCCCACTTCCGTGTTTTCTAGTGAGATTTGAGTATTGAAGTTTGCTTCATGTTTAATTAAGAAAAATCTCATAATCCCATTGAAAACAAATAGCATTATCATAATGTTTGGTAAAGGCTGATATTATAGGCAATAGGGAACCCAGTTAAGGAAATACAAGGGTGAGACAGTGATGTTGAGGAAATAACCCCCTTAGCCTTGAAGCTGTGGAACATATCGAGTAATCGTTCAAAGAGGAACGATACTGGATGGCCTAGTCTGAATTTATATTGTTTAGCTATTATTTGTCTCAGAATTTTTATGAGTTTTTTCAGTAGACAGCAAGTTCCACACTTCCATGAAAATAATACATGTTCATGTGCATGGTAGTGTCTGGGAGAAACAAGTAGCATCAGGGATAAGATTATTTCCAAATGTTCTATCAAAAGCAAGACATGCAAGTAAAGACTTAGTGAGTGCAATTCAGAGGTTGACAATTAGGCCTAATTTTGTGTGTCTGGAAAGTTGTTGCTGCGTGGGACACTTACTCACCTTTTGACTTATAAATAATTCTCAAGTGGCCTCTGATAAGGATGAATGCCATCAGAAACAAGACCCCAGAGGTTTTCTTTTTCTCAGGGGTTACATAGTCCTGTATTTGGAAGCATTACTCTGAGCTTGTTTATATATTTTGCATAGAATGCATTTCTAAAAATAGATTATGACCTCAGTGGAAAATTAAGTGAAACCATGAGTTGTCTCTATAAGCATAATGCTCTAGAAGTAAAAATATGTGCAATAATACAGAGGGAGGCCTGAGAGCTACCACCCTCAAGTCTCCATAGTCAAGAGAGATGCCTTCAACAGGACCATTCAAGAGAAACACAGAAGTGCCATGGGGTTTGAGGGCAAAGGGATAGGCATTGGTCCTGCGCCTGAGCATACTGAAGGTAAGGGACTGGGGCTAGAGCCACCTGCCTGCTGGCAGAACAGAGAGAAACATTCTTCATGGGGGATACACTGCACTTTCATTCACGATGACTGGCAAGAGTGTGTAAAAGTGTCTCATTGACTGGACTGGGGACACACCGGAGCAAAATAGCCTGGAGCCTTTTCTGAATTCTGCCCAAGATGATAAGTGGAAGAGAGCAGTTACTCTAGTAGAGGTGCAACTCTGGGTGGCTGAAGGCAGAGAGAGGGAGATCAGAAGCTAGAAGAGAGGCGTGGCCTGTGTCAGTTGGGCTGCTCAGAAGGCTCCGGGGGGATATCTTGAGATCCAACCCCAGAGCCTCATCATAGGAAGTCAGCCCCAAAACTCTTCAAGGCCACAGAACACAGCTGCCGGATCACAAGAGGACTGGATAGCTAAGTTACCTCCTGTTTATCCCTCTCTTTCTCCCTCCATCCCCGGAGGAATGAGAGGCAGTATTGGGAAGGCGCAGAAGAGGAGGAACAGCACGAGGCAGAGAGACAGGCTCACCATGCCCCTTCCTCCCCACTACTGGTTCTCCAGCCAGGGAGCTGAGGAGCTTTAACTTTGAATGAGCTTCAGATTATTGAATTAAAATCAAGACTGTTTTTGTGACTAACAGAGACAGAGGGACTTTGCCCTAAGAGTGTTCAAAAGGGTTTATGGAATCTGCCCAAGATTTCATCTACTTTCCATGTAGGGAAGACACAGGCCTCGGGACAGAGTCAGAGAACTGGCTGAGAGAAATAACAGAATCCTTTCTCTAACCTCAGTTTGGAGACCTACGTGTTCAATGTACCAGTTATACTTGTTTATTGATTTGTTGCCCTCTTTATACTGAGAGCTTCTTGGGATAGAGACCATATGTTATATTCATCTTTACAAATCTTGATGAATCAGTATTGGACACACAGCAAATGTTTGTTGAATGAATAAATGAACAAATCAATTGATAAACGGGGGGTCATTTAGTGTAGTGATTCAGGGTCCAAACTTGGGCTTTGACATTGATTAGTTGTGAGTTTTTCAGCCAGTTACTTAATCTTATTAAAACTTAACCAGTTATATAACCTTTTACTTGCCTTTTAGTTTAATTTTATTTTTTAGGGGGAGAGGGGTAGAAGGAGAGAGAATCTTAAACAAGCTCCACACCTAGTGTGCAGAGCCTGACCTGGGGCTTGATCTCACCACCCTGAGATCATGACCTGAGTTGGAATGAAGGGTCAGACGCTTAACAGACTGAGCCACCCAGGTGCCCCTTAAAGTATTTTAAAGAACAAAATAGTATTTACCTCATAGGATTTATTTGAGGATCAGAGGTGATATCAAGCACGTATAATGCTTAGCCCAGTGGCTGGTATGTAGTCAATGTTCAGCAAATGGGAGCTACAATGACATCATTACTGTTGCTGCAGTTAGGGATGGAGTTGCGTGGTGAGTGTGCAAAGACCACTCCTCCACTCCCGCTGGGCCTGGTGTCCTTGATTTTTTTTAAAAGATGTATTTATTTTAGAGAGAGAGAGGGCAGGAGCGGGAGGGGCAGGGGGAGAGGGAGCGAGAATCTCAAGCTGACTCTGCGCTGAGTGCAGAGATCCACTCGGGGCTGGATTTCATGACCCTGAGATCAGACCTGAGCTGAAATCAAGAGTTCTATGCTCAATCGACTGCACCACTCAGGTGCCTCAAGTGTCCTTGATTTTGATAGTATGTCCTTGACTCCAGCTGGGCCTGATGACTTTCATGCCTGAGTCTCTCTGTTTTACCTCCTCAAGGAGGAGGCTTGGTTTTCTGCTAGGTCGGGGAGGGGCAGCTGTGCTGCTCCAGTGGGTGGAGGAGTCCTGGCTGGTGGACTTAGTGTTTTTTTTAAACAACTGAAGTATAGTTGACGCACAGCGTTGCATTAGTTTCAGGTGTGTAACGCAGTGATTCAACAACTCTGTCTGCTGGCCTCACCGCCAGTGTAGCCGCCACCTGTCCCCATGCCATGCTCTTACAGGACTACCGACTGTATGCCCGTGCTGTGCCTTTCACTCCCAGGAGAAAGTGCTTTTACATGGACACTCAGTCAAGACTCCAGTTTTCAGCCTCCCACCGGAACCGAACCTCCACTTTCAGAGGTATGTGCAACTTCTCCTTCCTAAGTCTTTCTGGGATTCCGTAGCCCAGACCAGCAAAGTTGTTCCAGTTCCTTGGCTTTGCGAAGTCAGTTACCACTGACTTTCCAGTTTCCCATGTTTTGTTGCTTTTTGCTTCTTCTTTGTCCTTGTGTATTTATGCCTTAAATAAAATCCTTTTACCATCACATGGGCAGAGACGGCAAGGGAGATTGGGAAAAATCTATAATAAATACGAGTGTTCAATAAGCCAGGTATTATTAGAATTAGGTGTCACTTTTATAATAAAAAATCACTGTGGCTGAAAAAAAGAATTGAGCGGCACCTGGGTGGCTTAGGTAAGCATCCGACTCCTGATTTTGGTTCAGGTCATGGTCTCATGGTCTTGAGCTCGAGCCCCACGTGGGGCTCCACACGCTGGGTGTGGAGCCTGCTTAAGATTCTCTCTCTCCCTCTCCCTTTGCCCCTCACCCCTCCCCAGCTTGTGTGTTCATGTGCGTGCGTGCGTGCATGTGCACACGCTCTCTCTCTCAAAAAAATTGAGTTGGAGATGTACAACGTATATGTTCATATTTTTCTACATATAGTTAATAATACAAAGCAATTCATGCTATTTTGCAAAATAAACTATGTAGACAATAAGCCATTAAACATTTTGATAAAGTAGCAATTACTAGGGGTGAGGTTATCAAAGAAGGCCACATAGCAGAGGTGGCAATTTTCCTGGACTCTGAATAATGGGTAGAACTTGGGTTTCTTAAGGGAGCAGGTCTCTATTTAGCTCGTTTCTTTATTAACAATTACGTGTAAATCAGGATATTATCTAGTGTAGTAGCCATTGCTTTGGCTTCTCAACATACTTTTTCCTTGTTATTCCTTCGTTTTGATAAGAGATGAATTCTCACCTGGAGAGAATGAAAGCAGCACAACAGAGGAAAGCAGAGCCTGGAGACCAAGAATGATGACAAGACTTGAGCTCGATCCAGCTCCATCTAAAGCCGGAACACCTGTGGACTTCCAGGTTGCAAGAGCTGATAAATTCTGTCCCCCCTCCCCCATTTTTTTCCTTAGGTTAGTTTTAATTGGGTTTTAGTCACTTTCATCAGAAAGAGTCCCAGCTAATACGACAGAGTAATGAGACAGTATTTAACTCTGAATTTTAGAAGAGCACCACCGTGGGTAGAGCTAGACCTCAATTTATAGTCTATTGAAATTACAACTCGAAGGTTGTTTCTCATTAAGCTTATTGGTGGTAGATAATTTTTATCCTTTGACTCAAGGCAGTGTGGGAACAGAAGGGTGTCTGCATTTTCCCTTTGGAGCTTGTTATTTTTCTCATAACAGATGAATTATTTGTAAGCAAAAATTAAAGATAAAAATCAGTTCCCATTATCTTTAAAAAAATGTGGTGAACATGTCCCTAGAGTTATGAGAGCTGCGGGGTAATTCATCCATGGAATGCTGCTGGAAGGCAGAACCCACCGAACCCCCAGAATTCACGGTTAAGGGAAATGATAGTTTTATGCTTATTGATTAGAAGTTTTTGCCACAGAAGCCAGGGCAGAGATAGCCAATCTCTGGGTGATCTGGCAAATTACTTCATAACCGTTAACTAATAACAGCTAATTAATACATAAGTACACACTATAGGTCTACTATTGTTATGTCTTACCACAAATAAGTACTGCTGTTGTCATTGTTTTCATTTTCCAGATAAGAAAAATGAAGGCACAAACATGTTTAAGCCAGGATAGGCAGCTAGGCATCTGATGCTAGTAGGACATTCCCTTACTCACTGCATTATACTGCTCTAGCTTATTAGTCACCCCACGGAAGCACCCTTTGCTGTAGCTGCGAGTCTCAGGTCTCAAAGCAAAGAGTTTGAGGCAAGAGACAAAATTACTTGGATAATCAGGAAAAGGGAAAAAAAATCAATTTCTGCATGAAATGCATTCCTCCGATTGCTTTAATTGTGGTGAATTTTTCTTGGGAGGCTTTAAATATTGTCTCATGAATGGTTATTAGAATTACTGATAAAGAATAAAGAGAAAGAAAGATAATGACTTAATAATGCCTTCTTATTTGGAAGGACATAATACTTAAAAACTGTGGCTCTCCCTCTGGGGGCAATTTTGCCACCCGCAGGACGTTTGGCAATGTCTGGAGACTTTTTGGTTGTCACAGCTGGGAGATGCTACTGGCATTGAGTAGGTGGAGACCAGGGATGCTGCTAATCATTCGACAATGCACAGGTCAGCTTCCACAACACAGAATTGTCTCCAAATGTCAGTCGTGCTCAGGTTGAGAAACTCTACCTAAAACAACGAGAATTCATCGAGGATACTTATTTATCTATCTATTTATCTATTTATTTATTTATTTATTTGACAGAGAGACAGCGAGAGAGGGAACACAAGCAGGGGGAGTGGGAGAGGGAGAAGCAGGCTTCCCGCGGAGCAGGGAGCCCGATGAGCGGGGCTCGATCCCAGGACCCCGGGATTATGACCTGAGCCGAAGGCAGACGCTTAACGACTGAGCCACCCAGGTGCCCCTCATCAAGGATACTTTTAATGAGCCATGTAGACATCACTTTTCCAAGTTCAGAAAAATTTGAAAACAGGAGACAGTTTATTATCTTGGCAAGTCCAGAACATAAAAATAAGTTTATGGAAATGACATAGCTTAAATTGGACATATGAATAGAACGATAATCCAAAGTTTCTCATTAGGAAGAAAACTTATCTGTTCTTTGTGGTTTAGAAAAATTCTTTGTGGGTTCGAGGGACCAGTTTTCAAAACTGCCAGCTTTTAGTTACTGAAAAAAATAAATTTTCTTATGACGAGACAACTCAAATTCATCAGCAAATGACCTTTGCTGACTTTCCATCATTCTTCAAATATTTCTCAATGGCTAGGGCTTTAGTAACTCCAGTCAGACATGACTTGATTAAAAAAAAAATTTTTTTATCTAAATGGAAAAAGAACATAATTTAGATTTATTAGTATAAAGACCAAAATGCAGTATTCTTCTACTTAATCAGGAGACAGTACTTTTTATGATGATCTTAGTCTCCTTAATTTGAATATTTCAAAACTAATTATATTATGAAAATTGAATGCCACACACCAATTCACTTAGATTGTATTGATCATGGTGAACTAATTACTTTAGATTTATGATCTGAATAATTTATATTGTGCAACCCACTCCACATTAGTGGTTTTTGCAAAGTGGTGCAGAAAAGCAATCTTTTGCCAGCTTCTGTTCGTGTTTGAAGAAGAATTTCCTATATGTATGTCAGAATCTGTCACCACAGAACCCAAAGATGTCAGGTTATATAATGCCTTGACAGAGACATAGAGAACATTTATAAAGGGAGATTACTTTTTTAATGGAAATGATTAAGGAAAGATGCACTGTTGCAGTTAAACAAAAGTCTTACCACTGTGACTCTGGTCTGATGCTGTTCCTGGAAGGCCCTCAAAGGTGTTATTCACATAATCAACCAGGGGCAGGGCATATACTTCTTCGGTCCTACCAGAGCCAAGTGGTCATTATGGTTGGAGGTGAGAGAGCTAGGTGTAGCATTGAAAGAAGAAGAATGGGGATGAAAAAAGGGAGAAGTTTTCATTCATTCATTCATTCATCTACTCAGTATGTATTTTTTCTTTCCAGCTTTAGGAAGTATAATTGACAAAAAGTATATATATATTTAAGGTGTATGAAGTGATGATTTGATATATGTATACATTGTGAAATATACACCGCAATTAAACTAATTAACATATCCATCATTTCCCACAGTTACCATTTCTTTTTCTTTTTTTATTTTGTGGTGCATTCAATATGTATTTATTGATCTTCTAATATGTGCCACGCCCTGTGTTTGTGTTGGCAGCAGAAAGTGAGGAAGGCAGAATAGAAAAAAAAGAGGACAGCTTGACAAGGGACCAACCGGGCTTTTTCCTGGTCTCGTAAAGTTTACAGGCTGCGGGGTGAGGGCAGGGGAAACTATCAAATAGATAATTTGTTACACTGGTCATAAATGAAACAACAAAAAATATAAGGTATTATGAGAAAGAATGACTAGAAGAACTAATTTAACCTTGGGGTCAGGAGAGGTAGCTGGTAGTTGTAGTCTTGCTTAATGCATAAAAAACAACAAACAAAACTAAAAAACAAAGGCATGGCTCATAGTTGATAAGCAGCACAATTCAGATATCAAATATTCCTAATTAAGTGTGAGGTTCTAGGCCTTTAAAAGACATGGAATCCTGCAGTAAGCTAGTAAAGCAAACCAGAATGAACAGGATACGAAAAAGTTCTGACTGGCCTTAGCTACTGAATGTCTTCTGTGAAAAAGATGGTTTTAAGGAAGGGTGAAGCTGGTGAGTGGGCAAAGAACAGGGAGAGAATGGCAGGTCTAGGAGACGAGTTCAGAAGGCGTCGGGAGCAAGCAAGAGGTAAACAAATGGTGGGACAGGCTAAGGAGCCTGTGAGGAAAACTGGCATCAAGTTCACAGGAAATGAAGCATGCTCTGAGGCAGCAGGAAGTGGAGCCCTGGGTGAACCTCCAGCAGAGGAATCTGACCTGGACAGGAAGTGAAGGGCATCTTCTGAGGAGCAGGAAGGGGAGGCTGTTTTTTTGTGTTGGTCGTAATGAGGAAAAGAAGTATCAGTTACGTAAACTTTTGCTAAAGTTTCTGTCCTGTTTGGGGTTTTAGGCAGTTTGGAGCTTCTCTAACAAAATAATCTGGCCTTCTGGGAGGTATTTGTGAGGGACAAGAACAGAGAGAAGAAAGATTGGAGTGTGGGGAATTGCTGTGGAGATGTCTTATGTCGGCTCTCTTCTGGGGAACACAAGATATCTATCTCGGATCCAAATCAGAAGGAAATAAGTCCCCCCGCCCCTCATCTCCCTTCTCATGATGACGTGATCCCCATGTGACTCTTGGTTGAGATAAATCTAATTTATGTTATAATAACATCAAAGTTTGAGGAGTGGGAAATAGTTAAGAAGTTGTTTGTTGGTGATTATATGGATAATTTATTCTGTTTCGACTGAAGAAGGAAAAGGATAAAAGAAGCCAAAACCCCCACCAAGTCCCCTAGTGTAAATGGGGGAGGGGAACACACTGAGAAATTACCACTGAGGACATATGTAAATATATATATATATACATATATATATATTTTTTACCAGTCGTAAACAATGTGGTATGAGGAAAGATGGAAGAAATAAAAATAATCAGCATTAAGTTAAAAGGGATAATTAGAGAAGCCAAAATAAGAGGTGAATGTTGCAGAGAATCTAACTTTAGAGACTAGAGGTTCCTTCGAACATTTCTTTTCAAGACACTGTGGGGTTTTACATATTTCAGGATTTAACAAAATCCTAAATGTAAAGGTCTTAAATACACACAAACATTTTTTGCTTCTTCCTCTGAAGGGAGGAGACACTAGGAGATGTGTTCTTGGCTGTCATTTGAAGAATAGCTTCTAGTACATTTTATTTTGCATTAAAAGCGCTGGAGAACAGTTGGCAAATAGAAATTGGTCCACAGAAATAACATAGCTTCCTGGAACTTAGGGGGAAGGAAATGGGTGGTTTCTTTAATTACTATAGTATTTGTGTGTGTGTGTGTGTGTGTGTGTGTGTGTGTGTATTATAGCTAAAGATAGCATTCTGGCTCATGTCCTCAGGAGGGAAGGTGAATCTGGAAATTAATGAATTCAAAAGTGTATACAGTTGTGTTGAATTTGCTAAGTAAGACAATAATGCTCTTTGTTTTTAATATCCTGGCTCGATCAGAAAGAGTGGATTGAAATTTGTTCTCTGATATTTAATCAGTTTAAATTAAAGGACATTATTATTTACATATGGAGAGTTAATGACTTTAATGTAGGCAAGAAAGCTTATTTACAACAAAGATGTGATTGGGGGTGGCAAGAGGAGTGTTGATAGGGCCTTAATTAATTGATTTGCTAATTATTCTTTTCTGCTGGGTGTTATATAGTACTTTTACTAATGAGCAGCAGTAATAAGAATGCTGCAGCAAGCAATTTGAACTCACTAGTAGTAACAATACCTTGGACATTTTAAGATATTTTGGGATCCTTTTTAAAATCCTCTTTTATGCTGAGAAATTGTGGACTTTATAAACTTGAAGAACTAAATATATTCTTTATGTAAACTTATTTATCAGCCCAGGTCTGGGCTTCACATTTAGTGAAGTTGGAAATAAATTAGATGACAGATTTGAATTTAAATAAAAATTTAAAATATCTCTCATAGCAATGCCAGGTATTTATTTTTTTCTTAAAGACTGACCGGTAATAGATACATCTATGCTCATTGGTATAGAAGTTCAACTTTTCTGTAGGCTTACACTTTTTTCTAGAAAGTCATGGTACTAAAGAAATTCAGAAAGCTCCAGGAGATTCTGTGCAAATGCAAACTCAATTTTTTTTCTTCCACATGTTCACTTCTAATAGCCCCTTGGCCTGACCCCTTCACTTCATCTAGTTTGTGAGTCCTGTACAGTTTCTTCCTTAGGCATGCTCACTCCTGACACCAAGTTCTTGCTTAGGCTGTGCCTCCTGCCTAGAGAGCGGTCTCTTCCCTTAAGGCACATCCTTTCTCCATCTCAGTTTTGTCTTGTATCTACACTGATTGGGACGAGGTGCTGAGTGATAGGGGCGGCTAACATTTACTAAGCAGGGCTCATGCTTTAGGCACTGTGTTGGCAATTTACATGCATTGTTTGATAATGCCCCCATTTTACAGATGGAGGAAACGAGGCTTAGAGAACACCAGTGGACTTGCCAGTAGTAAGTGGTATAAAGTCAGAATATGAATCTAGGTCTTTTTGTTACTGCTGTTGTTGTCATTTCTAGACTTAATCATAGCGTGCCTTGAATTGCTAAGGCCTGATTTCGCTAACCAGATGGTCAGCTGCTGGCAGGCAGGGACCTTATCTTTTACACTGCATAGAGTAGATACTCAATAGTTATAGCCTTCTGTGGAAATGAAAAATAAAATGTAAAATGTCAAAGAATTTTATAAATAGATTAAACATTGGAAGAAAGAAGTCCCAGAAAACTAGTTTCTCAAAATCACTACATGAAAGCCACAAGACACTGGTTCTGTGTGAGCCAGGCCCACCCCCATGGGTATGTAGAAATGTGGTGGGTTTTTCTTAGGGCATCAGGATACTGCACTTAGTGGGTGGACGACAGGGCTGTCCCACGCTCCGCAGAACAGGGGAGAGTTCCTTACCATGGCCAGCCCCACACACTGATAGTACTCCTGCTGAGCGGTAGCACCTGGCTTTGCAGCCCAGTGGTGGAAAATGTGGACCCGGAAGCTACATTGAGTTCTGACCGTCTCCACGTTTTTCTAGCTGTGTAACTCCCATCACGTTAACTATGTGCCCTCTACTCCTGACACACAGTGCCCAATAAAGTCAGTTATTACTTACTGCTTCCACAGAAGTGTCCCCGATGGCAAGAAATGATCTTTGGGAGTGACAGGCTTTATTAGACTAATAGTAACAGTGTACAAATCAAGATGTATTCTAAAATGGTGCTTCTCAGACCTTGATGTGCTTGCAAGTCTCCTGGAACTCTTGTTAAAATGCAGATTCTGATTCAGGAGGTCTGGGGTGCGAGTCTGCATTTCTGACAAGCTCATGATGCTGGTGCTCTTGTCTGTGGACCGTGGGTTGAGTGGTAAGATTCTAAAGTAACTTGGGGGAGCAGCTCACTTAATAAACAATCAAGCATTCATTGCATGTTTATTGATATCTTAAATTATAGAGATGGAGGTAATGGAGGTTGGATATAAAGAGTATAGAATTCGGTTTCTTCACAGAAGGAACTTCCATCTGTTTTGCTACTTGAGGGAGAGAGAGAGAGAGAGAAAGAACATTTTCCATGGATAACCAATGGAGAACTATATTTCTCAAGAGAAAAAGGCAGAGAAATACTTTCTACCTGTGTTTCCTCATTAAAAAAAAAGGGCATTTGGAATACCCAAATAATGAATAATTTTAGAGGAGATACTGTAACTAAATAAATGAAAGACTTGGCTGCTATTCTCAGCTGCAGGATGTAAGCCTTGCCTATCTCAGGACTAATGTGAGCCGTGTGTTTGAGTTTTTTCTGTGTGTGAACGTGAGCTGTCGTGTATGTGTGCGAGCTGGGAAGTGTCCGAGGTCTTTGCTGGCAATTGCTTTCTTCAATATGGATAGAGGAGGGGGAATCTAATAGCCCCCTCCCAACCCTTAAAGATTCAAACTCTGAGTTAGGGGGCAGAAGTTCCCAAGGCAGCCTTGACTAGGAACTTTGCATATTTTAGGCAGTGGAAGTGATTTGAATATAGTCATTGAGAGAAGAGACTACTCATTATCCACTTAAAATACTTCCCGGCTGCAGCCCGCTGTTGTACTGACGCCAAAGCAATGGGCTTTGCATTTGGCCAGCTGATTTAGCAAGAAATTCTGCAAATTATGCAGTCCTTACAGATGGTGCTGCTGGGTTTGTTAGAATGTTTTAAAACACTGACATACTTGACCATGAACTGAGTTTCCAGCCTCTTAGAGCTACTCCAGTCAATTCTAGACTCTTTCCACCGGCAGCTGGAGACCAGGAACAGACCTTTCCTGCAACCTTTTGATAAATGATTTCCTCTAATAAAATAATTCGGTGGTAAACTTGGCCAAGGGGAACTCCTGGAACTTTTCGGTATCTTTGCTTATCTCTGAGTTGCTTGAGTAACATTTTAAAATGGTTCTTAATTGACTTTCTGGTGCTCTGCCTGGAGGTTGAGGAGGAGTATTTCTAGGAGGGATGATGAGTGTGCTCTGCCAGTGTGAGGGGTAAATCCCTGAGAGATTGTGATGAGGGTCTGTGCCTGAAGGTGTGGAGAAAGAACAGCTGGAGGATCCGGAAAGAGGTTTCTAAATTTGCCTCTAGAAACTATTAGAAAGTTCAAGGTACTGTATCATCTTCAGAGGCCCATTTCTTGCTCAGATCTTTGCAACGGGGACTAGTCCTGATCTTTGCTGTTAACTGCTTGCTTGTTTTCTTGGTTTCTATTTGAATCACCTTTTATCAATCTCTGTCAATGCCCTTTTGGTTGCGCTTATTTTGGCTTTACGTAAGCAGCATCACTGGATGCATGAATGAGGCAGATAAAATTCCCCAGGGTTACTGAACTGCCCTTCATCTATTTTTAGCACTGCAATGAATTTACCATAGCCCACAGCATAATTCAATCACTAAGCCGGAGAGCAGATTCTGAGGTTTTTTTTTTTTAACCTTTCCCAGAGGCATTTGGTATAGGCTAAGCTTAAAAGCACATAATTCAATCATTGATTATTCAAGATAAGTCATACCTAGGCTTCTGTGATTACCAGATTTTCACTGTCAACTAGATGTTCAGCTCTCTTTCCTAATTTTGCGTTGGAAGCTGCACAAAGCCTATTGCGTCGTGTGTGTGTGTGTCTGGCAATGCAGAAATGGCAACAAAAAAGTATCTGGTACCCACTAGGAGACTGATGACAGCCAATTTGACGGCTCTCTCTCAGTCAGAAGCTCGCTCTTAAGAGAACTCTTGGCCTACAGCTGGAGCTGCTTGATCTTTGCCCTAGGAACCCTCCATTAAGGTGATGACAGTGTGTCTTATTTACCACCATAGTTTCATATAGGGCCTTAACCTTTTCTGAATAGAGGAGTTGGAAGGAGGCATTCATTTGTTGATTGACTCATTTATTTCTTCAACAAACTTTCATTGATGAACATCTGTATTTCAGCTGGAACCCTGGAATGGTGTTTCCCCAGCTTTTGATAGAAATATATTCTACCACCCACCATTTTGGCTGTAAGAGCTCCTTATGCCTCCTCTACTTCTTGAGAACATGCTCCTCTAAGGTGGTTAGCTCTATGCTCCTATTCAGGGTTACTCCTTTGCTTTGCCTCTGCAGGGTCAGCACTACTTCTCCTAGCAAAGGGGCCCCTCCCACTTATGAATGTTGCTAGTTTCTGTCATTAATTTCTTTCACTCAGGGTCAAACTGGAGGTTAAGGAGATAGTCGTCCTGTGATGTGACCTGTGATGGCTTTGGGATGTGTTCACTTGGCTAAGCTGAACTACATCCTCCAGAATTCCTTTTCTAATGTGTTTCTGGCTATGGTGAGCTACAAAGAAGATTCTTTTGTAAAAATTGTTGGCTGATAGCTAGGCAGCAGCTATTTTGTAACACACACACCCCCACTCCCAATTCAACCAAGCACCAATCTAGGTGCTGCTGTGAAGGGATTTTGCAGATGTAATTAAAGTCGCTACTCAGCTGAGTTTAAATTAACCAAAGGGATATTGTTCCAGGTGATTTAATCAGAGGAACCCCCCCCAAGTTTCAGTGAGATATAATTGACATACAACACTATAAGGTTTAAGGTACACAGCATGATGGTTTGATTTATATTGCAAAATGATTACCACGGTGAGTTTAGTTAACATCCACAATCTCATATAGATAGAGAAAATTAAAAAAAAAATTTTTTTTCTTGCGATGGGAACGCTTAGGATGTACTCTGTTAACAACTTTCAAATATCTCATATAGCAGTATTAACCAAAGTCACATGTTGTACATTGCATCCCCAGTACTTATTTATCTTATACCTTGAAGTTTGCACTTCTGACCACCTTCATCCAATTCCCCCTCACCTCCAAGCAAAGCTTTTAAAAAGAGGGTTTAAACCCTCCGTGATGTCAGAGAGTCCACCCACAGAGCAGAAGGAAAGCTGTAAAACCTTTTTCTACACTCTGGGACAAAACTTATGTTGGTGCTGCTGATCTGCTGATTTGCCTTGTTGGTGCAAAGTAGCAGCTGGGCCTGAGATTGCTTTCCATTCCAGCTGGATCCTCATTTGATTTCACCGACTCCTGGGCCAAGTGTGTGTATTCGACTCCAGGACCGAGAGCCCGGGTGCTGCAGGATGCTCTCATCATCAAATTCACTCTTGTGAGGTCCCAGCCTGCTTGTGATCTCTGCTTTCTGATGCCTGCCCTGTGGATGTCAGGCTTGCTTAGCCAGCTCCTACAACTGTGTAAGGCAATTCCTTGTAATAACTAAATGGGTAGATTAAAAAAACCCCGAAAAACCCTTATACTGGTTCTGCTTCTCTAGTTAAATTCTGACATGCTACATGAACTAAAGAAACAATTGTTTTCTTTAAATGTCATGAAGTTAGGCAGTCGGAAACCTAAATGGCCACCAGCATTCATTCATTCATTCGTAAGGAAACCTAAATGAACACCAACATTCATTCATTCATCCGTAAGGAAACCTAAATGGCCACGAACATTCATTCATTCATTCGTAACAGTTCTAGTGTTGGCAATAGAGCAATAAACAAGGTGGATTTGGACCCACCCTGGGAGAGCAGACCTTCTAGTAGGAAAGCAGATGTTGAGTAATATTTACAAGGATAATAAGGCTAGCACGGAGCTGTTAGAAGGTATAACTGGGAGATCTGACCTACTCTGACATGTCAGAGAAGGGAAGTAAGGCCTTGGAGAGAGAGCAAGAGAGCATGACAACAAATGAAAGGCATCCAAGCAGTTCTTTAGAGAGTTGTTCATGGTGGTAGAAGGGATGAGGCTGGAGAGGCAAGCCATAGAGGGCCCTGCAAGCCAAGATAATGATGTCTGACTTTACGTGGAGGGACAAACATTTCTATTTAAAAATCTTCATACTTTAAAAAAAAAATTTATTTATTTGAGAGAGAGAGCACGTGTGCACAAGTGGGGGAGGGGCAGAGGGAGAAGCAGGGGGCTCGATCACAGGACCCCGAGATCATGCCTGAGCTGAAGGCAGAGGCTTAACTGCCTGAGCCACCCAGGCACCCCTAAAAATCTTCATACTTTGGAAGCCTATATTTCTTTTTCATTTTATGATATCCTACTATGATTTCACTCTGAGCCTTTAAAGATCACACGGTGTTAGTGTGCTTGCTCCTGCCTCTGCTTTTATTTCTTTTAAGTTTTTTTCCTACAGTCCTTTGTATAACCCACGATGCTTTTTTAATTATGCTATTGTCACACTGGCTATTGTCATACTATTTTTAACCCATTCTCCTTCCTTATGCTTTGAATTTTCACAGTACACCTGTTAAAGGAAAAAGAAAACAAAATCAGAACTCTTAATACTAATTGACCTGACAGTTCCCTTGTCTCAGTGTTTATTTTCTGTTCTATCAAAACTTGCAGCCAGGGTTTCTGGAGGGTGGGCGATTCACCTGGCTTCATTATTCCTGGCCTTCTGTGCCTACCTGAGGTGCAGGGAGCTCAGCCCTTCCTTGGGCTTTAACCCTTCCTGCCTGCTAAGCACCCTGCTGCTAGGATTTTCTTAATTAAGTAAATGAGCCACATACCATCCTTGAAAAGTGGGGCAGTAAATACCATCAATTACATGGATTAGAGAGTTAAGAAAGATTGGAGAAACTAGAAACTTATGTGACAAAACCAATCACAAATCTGAGTAGGTTAAGCATGAGCTCAAATTTAATTTTTGTCTTCCTTTGCTCGTCTTCATTTTTCCAAAATGCCCTCTTCAGGTCTCCCCTATAGCTGCCTTTGGGGAAGCAACTAGGTATAGAGGGGTTAACCAAATTTTAAAATTTTAAAAGCAGACTGATTTGGGTTGAAAATCTGGTCCCACCATAGCCTATTCCTTTATCTGTAAAATGGGAAAAACATTATCTACCTGTCAAATGACATGTGCAAAGCAACTAGCTTAATCTAGGTACATAGATGGGGTTTAATAAATTTGCAGTATTAAGCACTATGATCTTGAATGAGGTGCGTGGCAGAAGGAGAGGATTTAACTACATAGCAGTTTACTCTTTTTTTTTACCCTTTGTACACATTTTTTACCCTTTGTACACATTTTTATACAAGGGGTAAGAAGCATCATTTGCTTTAAGAGCAGTATCTGATCTCTCAAGGTCCAAGTCAGGAGTCATGACAGATGGTCAGGTTCATAGATTGTGAGGACACTTGTAGAACTTCTCCAGACTTGTTTAAAAGTGAATTGGAGTTGGGGCACCTGGGTGGCACAGTTGGTTAAGCGTCCGACTCTTGGTTTCAGCTCAGGTCATGATCTCAGCGTCCTGGGATGGAGCCTAGTGTTGGGCTCTGTGCTCAGCAGGGAGTCTGCTTGACATTCTCTCTCTCCCTCTGCCCCTCCCCCTGCTTGTACACCACGCCCTTTAAAAATAAATAAATAAATCTTTTTTAAAAAGGTGAATTGGAGTTAACTTTATTGTGGTAATTATTTCTCAACATATACACTATCAAATCATTATGTTGTATACCTTTAATACATTATATGTCAATCATATTTCAATAAAACTGGAAAAAGAAACTATCCTCACTTTAAAAAAAAAGGTGAATTGGAGTGAAAAAGTTTTGGAAATAGTGGTGAGGGCTGTGCAACATTGCAAATATAATTAATACCACTGAACTGTACACTTAGAAATGGTTAAATGGTAAATTTTATGTTATGTATGTTTTACCACAATAAAAAAAAAATTAACCCCTCTCCCCCACCAAAAAAAAGAAGTGAATTGGAGAGAGGCCTGCTGGCTGTGTCTGAATAACTCCTCCTCCCACTCCCAAATGTAGGCTAGCTTAGTAATAATGTGACCCACTTAAGAATGAACAAACTGTACAGGGACTGTTGTTGCTAAATGCTTCTAGAATGTGAGTGAGGAGGGTCCATGCCTCAACTCCTCATCTTCCAGGTGAGGGATTGGAGACTGCACACACAGGTTGGGGACATCTTCCAGGTGAGGGGTTGGAGACTGCACACACAGGTTGGGGACATCTTCCAGGTGAGGGGTTGGAGACTGCACACACAGGTTGGGGACATCTTCCAAGTGAGGGGTTGCTAGCGACTGCACACACAGCGCCTCGGTCCCCTTCGAGCTGACCACAGCTGTTGTGCTAGATGCCATGCTACCTCACGGGAGCCTCTAGAGCTATCGAGGCCTCTGGGCACTCAAGTGGGGCCTTTTCCTTCCACCTTTTCCCAGGTGCCTGACCCTCGTCGCTAAGCATCCAGAGGCTCCAAGCTCTCAGACTGCCAAAGCCAGGACTAGGGCATTGGGTGTCAGTCCCAGCTTAGTCCTCCCACAGCTGAGCAGGTAGAGGCCATCAGTGATGTCTGATGACTCCACAGCTTCTGTCCTGCTGTCTGAACTTGAGCACCAGCCCTCCAACGGGCCACTCTCTTTCTCCTGTTGGGGCCTTTGCGTATGCAATTCCCTCTGCCATGAATATTCTTCTCCACTTTGATAATTTCTATTCATCCTTCAGGTTTTAGGTGAAACATCCCTTTATCCAGAAAGCTTTCCTGTCCTCCCAGTCTACGTTAGCTCAGACTGTTACGTGATTTTTGGGTAACCTACACTTTTTTGAACTCTTACCTCACTTGTAATTACTTATATTATGTCCAAATTCCATGCATGAGGGCAGCATCTTAGTCTTTCCTATCCACCATTGTTTCCTGAAAACTTAGCCTGGGATGGCACATTTGTGTTCATTAAAGAAATAAAAACCCTAAAAATAAATCAGACCTGTCTTCTCATGACAGGGAGAATGAAGTGAATGATATACCTTTACCTGCATTAATGGGTAAGAGTGGCCAATAGTAGTAGGGCAGACACTGCCTTTAATCTGTAGAGACTGATCTGGGCACTGGACCAATCTCAATATCCAGTTGCTATTCCAAGGCAGTGTACAAATGAGCAGGGTGGAGGGACTGAGTTTGATCCCTCACACCAGCATTGCATATATGTGGGAATAAACAGTAAATCAGCAGCAGAAGGGATATAGGTTTGACACAAAGGAATGCTTTCCAGTATGATATTAAGGGTTGTTAAAAATGGGTCGGATTATAGAGAAGGAAGACTTCCCTTGAGGCTTCAGAAAACAGGCCAGAGTTCCATTTCAGCTGGTTATTTTAGGCCTACTACCGGCAGCCGGGTAGACTAGACATCCTCTTAGGGTCCAATCATTCCATTGCTCTGACCCCTAAGAAAGCTATGCATGCAGTTGTTGCCAATAAACATGCAAGCAAGCACACAAATGGGAGATGCCTCTAGCTAGTCTTGTGCCTGTAAATGTTGCTAGTTCCTTTTCTACCGAACATTCTGAATTCACCTTTTGTTTAGAAAATTACTTCAGTCTGAAGCACAGCAAAGCTCGTTCTATAAAGCACTGTGTTCCGTATTTCAAAGGGAGACTTGCAATGCATACCAATTTAACCCTTGCACTGACACACACCTAAAATGGAGAACACAAGCTAGGCAAGAGGATTAAAAGAATAACCCACGACTCTGACTAATTCCAAGCATACAAAGAAAACGATATGGACATTGTTGCGTGTCCTATCCAGGGAGGAGGGACACATCTTCCCTTTCTCTGGTCTTAAAGTGAGGGAAGAGAATGGCCTTGAATATGCAAATGAATCTAATTTAATTAACTTTTATGACCACAGCTCCTTTGAGATAACCATGGGAGCCAATTAGATTCCATTAAAATTCAGTCATTTCCCTGAAGCTTCAATGAGACACCCTTGTCTTCTTGTAGAAAAAAACAAACAAACAAAGAGAAACGTGAAAAGATGGAACCAGAGACAACAGAAAAGAGAGCTGTCTGCCGCGGCTGTGCTGTTTGGTCTGACCAGAAGCTGCTTCCACAGTCACTGGCTCCAGGTCGTCACCCCGCGCATGCGTGGTGCAGCAGGCAGCAGTGTGAAATCACTCCAGGTCAGTCATGTAACTGCTGACCCACGGTTTATCGTTAAACTGAAGCTATGAAAGGTAAAGGTAATGATATTTCATACTTAGGGCCAAAAGGCAAGCCTCATGAAGGTGAGGGAAGAATTGCCTTGACCTCAGGCCACAGACAAAGAGGAACTTCTATGTTTTCCTTTGCTGCCCAGTTGTGTCACAGTCTGTCCTTTTTCTTCCCCCCAATTACAAATGTAATACATATTTAATGGAAAAATACAGAATGACTGAATGATGCTGCCCATATCTAACAAGAGTTTGGAAGGCTCTCTTCTGCAATGTTGTTCCCTTCCTTCCCCCTTACTAAGCAAATTTTAGAGGACTTTGTGTGTTTGGGGAGGGTCCGGAGGGGGTGGAGTGGGGAGGGTGTAATGAATGTTTGGAGTGGGGGTATCATGTTCCAGGTCCTTCCTTTTCTTTACAGTTTATATCCAATGCACTTACCTCTCTCGTCTCTAACACTATGCAGTTACAGAGCTGCCAGTGGTTTTTGGATCCTGGCCCCTAAACAATTCTCCATGGTTAGGAAAATGTATGGTGAGTCTATCAATTGTTTGAGCCTCCCTGAAAGTGCCTTGGGATCGGTACAGCAAAATGGGCAATTGGGTTTCTGGGAGCTGTGTTGCCAGCTAGTTCTAGAAACATTGAATATCATGTGACTACAATGGTGCAATTAATTTTACTACTTTAGATAGGAGATGTTTCTACTTCTTCACATAGGCAAGCTATAGCTAAAACAAATACATGCTAAGAGTAGATCACAGTGCCCAGCATTTTGTGATTATATAATTGTGTAGGCTATTAATTGGAAGTAGAGTTAAAGTTGCTGTAGGAGATTTTTTGATCAAGTAGATTTAAGAACTTACATTTTATGTTTCCTTTAGATTTTTAAAATAATAAAGTACTTAAATTCTAACAAGGTACACAATTATAAAATAATTAGAAATAAAAAAGATGATAATGTGGAAAACAGACACTTCTGTGGTTATAAGGGAAAGGAGAAATAAAAGTAAGAAAAATTAAAACCAAGTCTTTTTTTTTTTCCCCCATCAATAGTTTCATCTGGTTTGTTTTCAAGATCTTTAGCTTAACTAGGTCTCAAAATTATTCCCTATGCCATGTCCTAGTTCAGAGTTGAATCATTTTGTTCCTGGATGATTATTACTTCAAGAGCTACATCTATTGAGCACTTACTGCATGCCAGGCACTTCAGCTTATTTTAACCTTTATATTAATATTCTGAAGTAAATTGTACTAGATGGAGCAACTGAAGGCCTAATATCCATTCTCCCCTCTTCTTGTTTGCTAACAGAACCCAATTTTGCTTGAGGTGTCAGTGCATCCAACTAAATACTCACTTTCCCTGTCTCCATCACTGCTACGGTGGCTCTGTGATCCAATTCTAGCCAATGCGATGTAAGCAAAAATCTGCTGGGGGCTTCTGAGAAGCTTTGCTCTTTCTTGATAAAATGGGAGACACATAGTTAATGCTCTCAGCCTACCCTCTACTTCTTTCTGCTTTAGGTGTCAGTGTGATGGCTGGAGCTGCCTTTGGTATAAATGTGATGGAGCTGCAGTAGCCATCTTGGAAAGATAATGCAATGAGCCAATATGGTAAGAAAGGAAGAGTTGAAAGGTAGAAAGACCCTGGGATCCTGATGACATTGTTGAACAGCTAAATCACCCCCAGCAACTGCATACCATGGTACTTCCAGTTGTGTGAGAAAGAAACAATTGTTAAAGCTATTGTTAGGGGGACAGTTATTTGTAGTTGAAAGCGTTTCCAATCCCATTTCTCAGATAAGGAAACCAAAAGGCTAAGTGACTTGCTAAAAGTATATAATCTACTTATATAATGGGGATTTTAACTCACAAAATTCTGATTCTAGAATCTAGAGTTTACTCTCTTAGGCACGATTCAAGTCCCAGCAGAAGTGTCATTTTTTAAATCTGATGCTTTCCCCTGCTTCCTTCCTTTCTAGGCTTCTTGCTCTTCCATCAGGCTCCTGTAGCACTTTAGACCTCTTTAGTGCAGCATTTGTCACAGGAACCCACACGCAGGGGTCATGTATGACTCCTTTAGGATTTGCACATCTATCTCAGTGTCTGGCACAAAGCAGGTGTTGAAATTTGATTTTGAATCTCACTTCTGCTCTTTTTCTTTAATACCCTCTGCAGGAGATGATAATGAAGAGTGAAAATAAGAGGGAGGTAGTATAGGAACAGAAAAAAATCCACAGACTGGACAATTGGTTCTTGAATTACTGACCATTAACCTAAATAGTACTCACAGTAATTTCTAATTCCTCTCTTCCTCTTCACTTCCAAGTGAACAGAAGCTGTTTTTATTGAGAATGAGCTTCTATCTTCATAGTAAGAATGAGTACTATCACCCATATTGTAGAGCCTGAGAGTACTCAGGATATGCATGTGCTTTATAAAAGCTATCTCCCTCAATAGTTCATATTGAAGCAGTGAAAATCACTCCCGGGCCTACCCTGGACATGTAGGAGGATTTCTTCTTCACTAATACTTGTTTGTGTTGTCTAAACCTCCGGGGAAAAAGAGAAACTGATGGAGAGCAATGCTCTCTATAAACTCTAACGAATGAAATTAAACTACAAGATGTAAAGGGATAGTCCTGGGGCACTAAGTTGTGTTTTTGTTGGAGGCAGGTAGACTATGGTAGGACACCATTAAATCCAATAAATTGTTATTCATTTTAATCCTGAAGTCTGAGAAGGAGGGTAGATCAAATGATAGTCATGTGGTACCCTTTCTCTGGTAGGCTTTCATTTGGTCTCCGACCCAGAAAATCTGGATCCGGTTCTGGCTCTGGTCCTTCTGAGCAGTGTGATTTGAATTAAGTCATGACTTTTCTCTGAACCATCTTCCTATTTAAGATGGGGCTACTAATCATACTTATTTCACAAGGTTAAATGAAATAAGCTATGTGAAAGGATCTTGTAGACTGGGGTGAAGTCTACCAACGGCAGTTAGGACTATTATTAGGCTGATCTGCAGGCAGCGGTGATGGAGAGAGAGTGGGAGGGAGGAACAGAATGGAGAATCATACTTAAGCTGCTCTCAGGGCTGCTCTGACTGAAACCGGGGTTTATTCTACGACAGCAAAGTTAATAATAATGCCCAGTAAAGCATAAGCCCTTAAAAATTAGTCTGAGATAAGGTTGGGTTTGCCAGAGAGGGTTGGTCCGGACATCACATGCTTCAAACCTGTGGTTGGCAGTCCGTTTGTTGCTCTATTATCACCTGTTTTGGAAAGGGCGAATCTAAATTGGAACTCTTTTTTCTCTGTTTAACCTGTTTCTGCTGAGTTCCATAGCATTGATTATAGTTCTCACACCCTGCAACTGGCTGTTTCATTCTTGACTCACCTCCAGACTCATAAATATCCCTCAGAAAACACAGAGGTTTTAGAAGTTGCCTATCTTTTAACCTTAACTTTGTGAATTCATGTGTCCCATGAAATAGCCAGGCTGTAGTATCTTTCTTGCCTTATTGTCCCTAACCTAAACAGGAGCAAAACCCTTGACAGACTCCCATCAGATCTTTCAAAAGAGAGGCAGACAAGCGTAGGAGAGTTTCCCTGCAGTTGTGTGACCTTGAGCAGTTTCTTCAACTACAGAAAGAGGGATAATAATAACTAATGTGGAGCTGTTGTGAGCTCAAGCAATAATGTAAGGAAGAGCACCTGGTACATGGCAAGTAGCCAATAAACATAATTGCCGTTACTACTAATAATGATAATAATAATAACAGCAACAACAACATTAAAGGCATTCAGAACAAAACGACATTTAAAGTGAGTCCTGGAAAAGTTAATTTATACTTAATAATCAAGAGGCTACCCATCAATATTTTCCATGGGCTGATTTAGAAAAAAAAGTCCCTGCCCTAGAAGGAGAGACAAACATCAGCACATAAAAATCTAAATAACAATGCAATAGATGGAGGACATTTCACTACATTGGAAAACTGTTAAACAAGATAATCCAAGATGGACTGAGAGTACCTACAGCGATTTTTTTTTTTTAGTTGAGTAGTTGCCTGGGTATTACTCTATAATACGTCAAAAACAGCATTACTTGATATTATATCATGACCATAGAGTATGACAGTGAGACCCCCTCAGAAGCCACCAGCACCCCGTATGCCAGCTGGTTTTTAGACCAGGAGACTTCAAATGTAGAGTCAAGATCTCTTTAAGGCTGGCCAAATAGATACAACCCCCACACCAGCCACTCATCACTGCTAGACCTTATTCTTGGAGTTTCATTTTTTAGTTAAAGACCTTGATCCTTATTAAAATGGTGATATCCTGGCTGTCATCAATCACTGACACATTTGTATGAGTGAGCTTGGGTCCAGTTTGAGGATGAAATTTTACTGGAGGAGAAGGCTCTCAGGGAATCTCCCACTGTGGGGAAGGAGAGAGGGATGCTTGGAGGCCGGGGTCGGGGGTGGGGACGTCATCCTGACTGTCCTCTCTAGAGAAGCTGATTGGCCATCTTGTATCCTGCAGGCAGCTTTGCCCTCCGTATCCTTTCTCCTGGCACTGGTCATACTTAACAGAGATGGAACGCAGATTTCCCCCCTTATTCTTCTATTTGTTCTCAAAACCAGAGAGAACAGGTGTTAAACTTATTAGCAAGGAAAGAAGGCCTTACGAGTGGTGACAAACTGCACTTCTAGCTTATTTGTAAGACCTTGAATTTTGATGTTGTAAACTGTCCCCAGGGCTTTTAAAATATTGAATAAAACAAACTGAGGGTTCTAGAGGGGGGTGGGGTGGGGGGATGGGTTAGCCTGGTGATGGGTATTAAAGAGGGCACGTTCTGCATGGAGCACTGGGTGTTATACGCAAACAATGAATCATGGAACACTACATCAAAAACTAATGATGAACTGTATGGTGATTAACATAACATAATAAAAAATATTGTATAAAAATATTGAATAAAACAATAAAAAAGTAATAAAGGATTTTTAATAGCCCAAGGCGGACAATATAGTTCTTCTGGTGAAAAAATTATGATGTAATATTAAATCACTCTTCTTCATGAAGATTTTCTTTTTAAATGAAGCAGGAACTAACACTGAATTGAGAAAGAAAGCTGTTGTTGAATAATATATGATATTGAGGTTGGCTGTTACGAATGGTTCAAAGACCTATAGATAAAGTAATACAAAAACTGACAGATTTGCTATTAATTTTTATTAATCACAGTCTGAAATTATTTTGTGTATTTGTTTACTTGTTTACTACCAGTCTTCACACTAGAATGGAAACCCAGTGAGGGAGGACAAGCACCATTTCTATTTTTTTGCTATGTCTCCTACCACCCAGCACAGTGATTAGCATGTATTTGTGGAATGACAGATTTATAATCTAGCCTCATCCACTGGCTCAAAATTACGCTTTTCCTAAATTCACTTTATTATAAGTACTAAAATGAGGTAACTGAAGTTTGTTTAAAAAACAAAACAAGGGGTGCCTGGGTGGCTCAGTCAGTTAAGTGTCTGACTTCGGCTCAGGTCATGATCTCCCGGTCCTGGGATGGAGCCCTGTGTCAGGTTCCCCTCTCAGCGGGGTGTCTGCTTCTCCCTCTTCCTCTGGCCGTCCTCTCACTTGTGCTTTCTTTCTCTCTCTCAAATAAATAAATAAAATCTTTAAAACAAAACAAAACTCAATCCTGACCTGAAATCATATATGATAATCACAAAAATATTCTTCAATAGACACAGATTAGTATGGCTCTATATTTTTAACATCTGTCATTTTTAAATAAATTATTCAACATTATTACGTCACTTATAAATGACATCAATCAATTAGCACTGCAGGACTAAGTCTTGAAGAATTGTTTTTAGAAGCTAGATTGGTAAAGCGTTCATATTCCCCAGAAAGGATTAAAGTAATTTGGACCCTCACCAGGCTCCCTCTCTTCTTCCCCTATTGAAAATTTAATTAATGCGCACATTATTTGGGCTGCCTGTTCCAACACTGCTGGACATAGGCAGAGGTAGGAGTTTCAACAGAGCACCTGGGACTAAAGCATCCCCGCCCCTACCATTAGAAGAGTGAAATGTGGTGCGGCCTGTTGTTTAAAGGCAATGAATTAAAGACTACGGTGCTGATTGCTAAAGACTCACTGTTAACATAGAAGTCCCTGTCGGGCCTTTACGGATTGAAATGAATCATTGTCAGTTTTGCTTTTCATCTGCTAAATGTATTTTATCTGTTATTTAGAGTATTAAGAATCACTGTTTGATCTATTGTACAATTGTCACACCTTCATACTTTGGGTTTTCTGCACACCTGTAAAAAAATATGTTGTTTAAAGACATTAAAGGACAATTAGCATCCTGCATGGCCAAGGTATTTGGTTCTATAGACACCTCTTAAAATTTAGGAAGACAAAAGATTCACTTTTTAAAAAAATCTCCAGATTAGGGTGACCAGCTTGTCTTGGGCTTCCCTGGTTTTAAGATGGAATATCCTGCATTCCTAGGACTCTTTCAGTCCTGGGCAAATCGAGAAGGTTGATCACCCTATCCCTAGCTGTGTTGTTGAGAAAACCTTATCAGGACTTCTTGAAACCAGAACGTGCAATTGATTTGGAGTCTAGTATTGCATTTTATTTTTTGTAAAGATTTATTATTTTAGAGAGAGAGTGCGTGAGTGTGAGCGGGGGGAGGGGCAGAAGGAAAGAATCTCGAGCAGACTCCCTGCTGAGCCTGGAGCCCCGATGTAGGGCTCAGTCTCACCACCCTGAGATCATGACCTGAGCCGAAATCAGAAGTTGGACGCTTAACCAACTGAGCCACCCAGGTGCCCCCAGTATTGCACTTAAAGGATAATAAATCTCCACCATGGCAAAGAAACATAAATCAACAGGCAGTAAAAGTATACATGTTTTAAGGGATTGCCTTGGGCAAAGTTCTTTGAAATACTACTCTTTGGAAACACTTTGGGATTTAGACATTGGTGCCTCACTCCTTTTTGGTCCCAGGGACACAAGGTCAAGGTATCCAGAAGCATTTGAAGTAGTTTAGACAACTGTGAAGAATTTTACCAGGCTAAATCATGCTATCCATGAGTTCATGATTGATTCCATGGAAAACGATAGTATCCATATCAAAGGTAGCAGTGATGCCACTGAAAGAATGAATCATTGCAGCAGAACAAGCTTATATGAGAACCAGCTTTCCCTTCTGTGCAAATGGGATTGATATGTGCATTGGAAAATGCTCCTATCATTCATTCTGCTGTGCTGGAGACATAAATGCTGAGGGAGGAAAATGCTAGAAGCCATGATTGTCAGGGATTAAAGACATTGTGTATATGGTTTGAGAATCCCACTCCTCTACTGTATATGTTAATTCTTTGAACCTCTGAACTTGTCAATCTGCTTTCCCAACCCCTTTTTATGATTGACACCTAACTGATTTCTGGGGTGTAGAGGCAGCATTGCATAGCAGAAAGATGAAAGGTTTAGGGTCAGATACATTAGGTTTAAATCCTGGGTCAGCCCACTACTAACTATAAAATGTTAAAAAAAAATGTAGGCAAGTCTCCTGACTTCTCTTGAGTCTTAGTTTATCATCTACAACATAGGTTTAATGATTGTCATGAGGACTAAATGGGATGGTATGTGTGAAAGTGCTTAGTAGGTCCTGAAATCATAGTAAAAAGGACAAACAAACCCACATACTGTGATGTACAGCCTATGTTTGGGCAACCTCATGTCAAAGGTGGTCTGAAAAGTCTGTTGGTTTGGCAAATGTTAGGCAAAAGGTACAGAAAGCACTTTATTTTTTAAAAATTTTATTTAAATGCAATTAATTAACATATGGTGTATTATTAGTTTCAGAGGTAGAGTTCAGTGATTCATCAGTTGCATATAACACCCAGTGGTCATTAGAGAAAGCACTTTAAATTAGGAGTCACAGAATACAGGACCTAGTCTGGCTTCCACCCTTAACTGCTCTTGGGCTTTGGTTTCCACTGAGCTCAAGTGTGCAAGTTGTGTCCAATAATTCCTAGACTTCCTTACACTTCTGAAATTCCATGAATAGATGAAGTCTGCAATATGTGAATCTGAGGTGTGTTGTATTCTAGAGCAACTACTGTACCATGTATTGTATTCTGTTCTACAGAAGTCACCATCCCACATGTTTGAATTCTGCCTCAGGAAAAGTGGTCCTTTTCAACATGACCTTATGCATCTTTTCCCCACTCCACAGCCATAGCTGTTTGTACCGGGAGTGAAAATCTATTTCATGGTAGGCTGGTTGGATTCTCCTTGCTGGACATTTGGGACTAGAATATAGAAAATTGAGTTAATAGACAGTGATGCTGGACCTGGAAGGTCACCATGTAGGTACTTGGAGGCTGAGGGTACCATTTTGTGAAAGCCATCATGGATCATGTGAAAGCAAAGTGAAAGAAGGAAATCTGGGGCAGGTTTGATGGAGAGAGAAGGGGAGGGGGAGAGGGAAGGAAAAACGGAGAAAGTAACTTCTTTGGTCATTCTCTGTTCCAATTACCTGAAGGCCTTGTTCTTTTGATATTTGAGTTCTGTGAGATTTCCCTGTATTCTTTTTTACCTAAAGCAGATTTAAATGGATTTTTTGTTCTTTACGTCCAACCATGCCCTAAGACATATGGTAACACAGACTGGAAAGTGGTAACTAGACTGGGAATTCTCCAATGGCAGGGATTTTTGTCTTGTTTCCTTTTGAAATAAACTTTTGACTCAGCTCTCTGAACAAAGTAGGTACTCAATGAATTTATACTGAAATGACATAGAAATCATACTTTTGTTTATGAATAGTGTCATTGATGGTATTTATATAAAAAGGGTTAGTTATAATAGATAATTATGTTTCAGGAAGCATTTCCCCTGATCCTCCCAATTGGGCAAGAAACATTACTGAGCACCGTCTTCACAGTGTCCTCAGGACTCATTCAGGATCTAGCTTACTGTAGGCTTTATTTAAAAATGTCTGTTGAAGGGCGCCTGGGTGGCTCAGTGGATTAAGTGTCAGCTTAGGTCCTGATCTTGGGGTCCTGGGATCGAGCCCTGCATTGGGCTCCCTGCTCAGTAGGGAGTCTGCTTCTCCCTCTTCCTCTGCCCCTTCCCCCAGCTTGTGCGCACTCTCTCTCTCAAATAAATACATAAAATCTTTAAAAAAAATTAAAAAAATTAAAAATGTCTGTTGAGTTGAATGGCCTAGAATTGTGGCCACATACTGTGGAGATATACAAAGAGATATAATTTATAGTTGCTCTAAATAAGCAGCTTGTAGTATAGTTGGGGGATACAAGAAGAAAACCCTGAGTGATTTGCTATGGATTTCAAATAGCTGGGAGAATGGAAGGTCAGCAAGGTCTAATATATTTAGAGAAGGTTTGTGAAGAATAGGAGGTTGAGTTACTCCTTGAGAGCTGGGTGGGATTTGGCAAGGCAGAGATAGGTGGGGACGAGGAGGAGAAAAGGCTAAGCAAAGGCGTGGGGGCAATAATGAGAGTTGTAAGTACATGCACTGACAATTACATGATTTACATAGGGAAATGTGAGACAGAATGTCCAAGTATGGAGGCAACAGAGGGTTATGGCTAAGAGTGCTGACTCTGAAGTTGGACTTTCCAGATTTAAATCCCACCTCCACATGGTGCTCCCTCGATTAACTGGCTTTGTGATGTCGGGCAATTTACTTAACCTTTCAGTGCCTCGGTTTCCTCATCTGTAAAACTGGGAGTAATAATGGTATCCATCTCATGGAGGTGTTGTGAGAATTAAAGGAGAGGCAGTTTGTAAAATTGTCAGTAAGCACTTCATCAATGTCAGCTGTTACTATCTGTTGTTGCAATAGATACCTGGTGGTGAGATCTAATTAAAAGAACTATCCTATTAACATTGAACAGCCAAATCAAATAGCAAATCTCTTAGCCATTTGGGAAGCCCGTTACTATCTGAGTTGCTACTGAATTTGTGGAGCACTGGTAGGGATTGGTTTATGGTAGGAAAGAACATTGAAGATGCAATACCTAGTGGAAGGTCTTGAGTTCGGGGGTAGGAGTTTGGATTTGGTTGGATAGCTGCTAGGACACAGTTGTTTGTCCTGAGCAGGGAAATGATGTGATGAAAGTGAGAGAAGGAGAGACAGGAATAGGAGGTCCAGCAAACACCTGTGAGGGGCTGTTGCAGTAATTCAGGTGTTAGGCGACCTGCTTCTCACCTGCTCTACTGCTGCCACCCTGGTCCAGGCCACCATCATCTCTTGTGTGGATTATTGCAACCTCCTCCTAACCTCTCTCTGCTTCAGCCCAGCCTCCTGCGGTCTTATCTCAACATAGTCACTCCTTGGCACACACTGATCATCAGCTCCCACCTTACTCAGAGGACAGGCTGAACCCCTCACTAGGATCTACAAGGGTTGCACTGTTGGGCTCCTGCTACCTCTGGCTTCATCCGTTCTCTGGACACACACCCACCTGTTCTCTCTGCTCCACAAAGCCGTCACCCTTGTTGTTCCTCAAATACATCAGACCTGTTCTTGCCTGTGCCTATTCTTCCCCTAAATATCTGCAGAGCTAACTCCTTCACCTCCTTTAGGTCTCAGTCCAACGTCACCTTCTTAGTGATATCTTCCTTGACTACCTTTCTGCAAATAGCAACTCTTCTCCATCTTGGCACTCCCTACCCCCCTTATCTTGCTTAGCTTTTCCTTCCCTTATCACCACCTGACATGATTTCTTTGTTTCATTGTCTGATTTCTCCACTGGGATGTTAGTTCTTTTGAGGGCAGATATTTTTGACTGTCTTGTTCAGGACCTAGAATAGTGCCTGGCATGTAGTAGGTGCTCAATAAATCTGGGTTGGATGAGTGTATGAATTAAAAGCAATCAGATTTGTTGTGCCAGGCAAAGTGTTTGGTGCCCCCTCAGAAGCTGCTTCATTTGCTTTTCTCAATGACCCTGTCAGAACATATTGTTCTCATTGTCTCACAAATGAGGATATGGAGGCACAGAGATAGGAGGTAACCAAGGGCACAGAGCTGGTAAATGACACAGTCAGGAGTTGTGTCCATTCCTCTAACCTTGGCTCTTGCCATTGTTCTGTGTATTGTTAAGATGAGATGAGGGAGGAGAGGTAAGTCCAAGGCTTCTAGTTCTAAACAATGGAAGAGCAGCAGAACCACCAATGGAAATGAGAATGAGGATGTGTGTAGTGAGGAGTGAGGATATGTTGGATCAAGTAAATGTTCAGAGGGAAATCCTTAATCTTAAGTTGGGTGACTAAAAATATATTGATTAAATCATATATTGTCTGAGACCCTTCTGAGGGTGAAAGTAAGCACTATTAATAATTAAGTTGGAATGACCAAATTGGGACCGTTCCAGCAAAAGGTGACAAGTGGTTAGTTACCCTGGATTTAGGGGATTGGAGAGTTGGTGAGAGGTCATGGCTAGAGATTTGGGTGTCTCCGTTCAAAAGGGACAAGGGGACGCCATGAGGATATGTGATCTCACCGTCAGGTCAAGGGAAGAAGAGGATGTCAAGGCCAACTTCAAGTCCTTCCCACAAACAACAGTTGGAGGAGAAAGAGGAGTCTGTGAAAGACAGAAAAGAACCAGAAGGGAAGAGAGGCACAGAGGTCAGGAGGAGCTGTGGACAGGAAGGAGGGGAAGTGGGTGGAGGCCACATTTTGCAGGGCAACTTAAAAGTAGGTCAGCTGGAACTTGGCAACAAAAATGAGATTAGAGAATCGCTTGCTTTTCAATTTTGTAACAATATCTTCATCTGTCTCAACAAAGTGCTAAAAGGCATTTAATCAAAGTAGATTAAAATTAATTTTGATTCGAGGACTTTTTTCTGCTACTGCCCTCATTATATTTTGAGATGCTATGGGGTGCTTTCAAAGACTGGATCAGAAATGAGGGTTTGGTGCCCCAGCCTGGAGTTTTCTGCTGCCTCTGCATGACCTGAGTCACTAAAAGGTCCTATATTTAGAACGTTATTGACACAGATAAAACCTGGGCCCCAGTTGGAAGATACAAAAGCAAAAGGGGATACTTTTGTGATTTCTTTGGGGTCAGGAAGATTAAAAATTGAGTTTCTAGGCTCGCATAGGTAAATCTGTTATTCTTGGCCAAGTAGAAATTTTGATAAACTCATATCGGTTTAAGCAGATGTTTTCCTATCCCAGCTTGTTCCATCAGTGAAGGAAGGGTGTGTGTGGGTGTGTGTGTGTCTGGATGCACACACACACACACACACACAAGCAGGGGTTGAGGGTTGTGGAGGCCAGCAAAACAAACAAAACCCTAGTTTAAAACATACCGACATGACAGCATTGGCAAAAATGCTGGTGAAGAATATCTAACAATAAAGTTGTTTAGTAACTGGTGGTCTGTCACGTCATAGTTAAGGAGTGAGAGGTCACTAATTGCAATATTTTTGTCTCTCCAGACGTGTTGGTCCACTTGGCTCTGGCCAGAAGGGGTCTTTTCCAGGTAGGGAGTATGGCACAGGGTTTGGAGTTCTCAGTTTATTAGACAGTAAAGGCACATGACCAGGGCCCTGGGAACAGAGCCTAGCCTTTGCACTCTCCGAGGGCCAGCATTAGTAGTTGTTGGGTAGCAGCATTAGACAGAGGATACACAGCAGGCCTTCCTCATCATCACTTTTTATCACGGCAAAAGTGTTACTGGGCTGAAATCAGCATGGCACACAACTCCTGGAAACCAAAAGGAGTAACATCGCTCAGGAATTCAAAAGGAAGAAAGCCATTAACATGGAGCCAAAGCCCGCTGGTATGCCTTCCAGAAATCAAATAGATATGGAGGGCTCCCCTGAGAGGGGAAATGCAGGACTCCAGGCTCACCCTGCACAAGATGATGATATCAGTACCTCAGTACTGGTTTTCACAGAAGCAGTCTGTCTGTGGCGGGTTTTCATGCCAAATCGGATGCCTGTGTATAGACAAGGCAGACCTTGAGTGGAATGAGGGAGCAGGAGGTGCTCCCCTCTGCCATTCTCAACCCCTCCCTAACCACGGAGTCCCCTTACAGAGCTTCTCAGAAGATTTTACATGCAAACGATAATTTATTAGAGACATATGGTACGACATCAACCGTGTTCAATATTCCTCTCCTTTTCCCTTTTATCACCTTCTTCCCTCCTCCTCTCCTTGCTCCCATCTGTTCTATTTCAGGGGCTTTTCTTTCTCCTTCTCTTTTGCCATTCTTCTGTCCCCTTCCTGAGATATGAAACTGGAACAGAGAGAAGGACAGAGAGAGAGAAGACGGGGAAGGAGGGTCATCTGTCCTCTGTACATTGTAAATCTGAAACGTTTGTTGATCTAGGGGTTTCTTAGTATTGTTGCTGTTTGTTTCCATCTCATAGAGTTATTGGAAGGATTAAATGTGGAGTATTTGGCCCAGTGCCTGGCATGCAGTAAGGTCTCAATGAAGACTACTTGTTAGGGACGCCTGGGTGGCTCGGTCGGTTAAGCGTCTGCCTTCAGCTCAGGTCGTGACGCCAGGGTCCTGGGATCGAGTCCTGCATCGGGCTCCTTGCTCAGGGGGAGCCTGCTTCTCCCTCTGCCTGCCGCTCCCTCTGCCTGCCGCTCCCCCTGCTTGTGCTCAGTCTCTCGCTCTCTGACAAATAAATAAAATGTTAAAAAAAAACACTACTTGTTATTGGTATATAAAAATTTGCCCTTGAAATAAATATCTTTAGCCTTAGGGCATCCCATTTGGGTGGGGATTTCTTCCTTTCTCTCAAGATGTTCCTTTTCTGAAATTCTTTCAGGGTAATTATATGTATATGTGCGCAAGTGCACTTTCTCTCTCATTCTCTCACACACACCCACACCCACACCACCCACATCCACACCCGCACACACCCTTTTGAAGAAGGGGTACAATGCAGAGAAGGCTAATGCTTCATCTTGGTCTAGTAAAAGGCTTTCAAAAGTTTTTGACTGCTACAACTATTACCCACACATGTATCTATATACAACAAAAAACAAATTTTCAGTAAACAATACTTGTCATTACTTGCACTACTGTGTTCTGCTCTATTCCATTCTCTTTCATTAAAAAAGTGTGGATTTTCACTTACTAAATTAATTTCATGATCCATAGTGGATGCCACCTGCAGTTAGAGGAATCGAGGTCTGGTAGATACCTGGGACTTTGCTGGATCTCACCATCTCTGTCCTTGCCCTGGGCCTCCACCTCCGCCCTGACTCTCCAGACTTATCATATTCTCAGTTCTTCCAGTTCCCCCTTTCTATCTTCCCAGTTAAGAAATAGCAGAATTAGAAATGCCTTTTCTATCTTTTTCCTTCCTTCCTTTGTCATAGCTCCCTTTTTCCCCCCTCTCCCTCCATCATGTCTCCCACCCCCTAGCAAGAAATGGACATTCTTAACTGCTGCTTATTGAATAATAATGATGATGATGATGATGATGACAGTAATAATGACAATGTTAGCAACAGTCCGAAAGATTGATAGCTAACACTCAGTTCACACCTGCTTTGTGCCACACACCCATCTAAGTGCTTTACAATACTGCTCATAACTACCTTATATGGCAGACTACCCTATAATTACTCTGAGGAAAGCATTACCTGCTCTTTTCCTCCAACATCTACTCAGAATCAGACTTGCATATTACAGATTCTGGGCTAAACACTTTACTTAATTAAATAAAAATGATGATAATATTATAGAACAAACTATTTGTTTTCATAAATCCTGATCTGGAAACAATAGCTAAAGAGGGTGAGCACAAACCTAGAATCAGTAAACCTGAGGCTTGGCATGTTGCTGTGCTTGGGCTGAAATTATTCTTGATATATCGCAAATTTGAGACGGAAACCATTATAAAAATTTAGTCACAAGTAAACACCCAGAGAAAATTCCTGTGGCGTTTGTCATTTTAATGCTCTGTTCAGTAATTAATTTTTAAAAATTTAACAAGTAACAATTTTTCTCTGTTTACAGAAGTCCTATTGTGTTCTTGGTAAAATTCTGGAACATGCAGCCAAATATAAAAATGAAAATGAAAACGACCCTAAATCCCATCATCCAAAGACAGCATCTATTCATTTTGGTGTAGTGTGAGTGTGTTAGGCCTTCAGACAGACACATTCTGTTTGACATGCACATTGTTTTAAAATGTTTTTCATATAAAAACCTAGACTTCTAGCATTTCTTGAAAAACCGTCAAGATCTGATGACGCTGGGCCCACATGCTTGCAGGGCACCTGCTGAAGGAGCTGAGAAGCAGCTGCCCCTCCTAGTGGGGGAGGGATAACTATTTCATCTATCCCTGCCCCACGCTCCCATTTTTCTTACTTTGGTCAATTTCATTCATTTGTTATTCTTGTGCCCTGGAGGGCATCTGAGTTTTCTTTTACTTTAAAAAACAATTCTTACCTAACATTTCAGGGCCAAAGCTGTACTTCTTGTAGGTGGTAACAAAGAGCGAAGGTAGATAGGGGGTGGCCTCTTGCTGGAGAAGGTGGGAGAGCACTTTCTGGCTTCTGCTTTTTGTCTCCTGGTATGTCTGAAATCCAGACAAGTTCTACATCTACAGGATAAATTTCCTTTCATACCTCCCACCTCTATTCTGCATCTTATTTTTATACTTTGGGCCATATTCTTATGAACTGATAAAACTGACTTTATTATGTTAAGAAAGTACTTCTTCCCTCTTTGCTTTCACACATTGCTTAACAGCAAAGAAAGCCTGGTAGGGCCAAATCACTTCTCCTTAAGCCTTTGGGTTCCCTTTGGGCCTAGGTCTTTGCATTTGACCCAAACACAATGACACTGTAAACATTTTCTCACCTCATTAAAATTACTCAGGAAAATAAATTTCAGTGGCTGAACAATGTCCTATTATATGGATATATCACATTTTCCTGACCTTCTTTTCTCATGGATAAGGGCTCAGTGAGAGGCAGGTCCTGTGGGAAGACATGCCCCTTATGGAGAAGAGAGGAGACAGGAGGCAGTGAGGACAGGCTACCAATAAAGAGATTCTAGAATTGGTTACTTTAAGAAGCAGAAGTCTAGAAGAACCATGAGAGACGATGGACTCTGAAAAACAAACTGGGGGTTCTAGAGGGGAGGGGGTTGGGAGGATGGGTTAGCCTGGTGATGGGTACTGAGGAGGGCACGTTCTGCATGGAGCACTGGGTGTTATGCACAAACAATGAATCATGGAACACTATATCTAAAACTAATGATGTAATGTATGGGGATTAACATAACAATAAAAAAAATTAAAAAAAAAAAAAAAAAGAAGCAGAAGTCTACAATGAGCAGAGAGCCCCAAAACTAGAGTTCTCAAATCCACAGGTTAGGTGAGAGGTGGAGGCCAAGACACTCTGTCACAAATCTGCAAGGAGGTCAGGAAGCAGATGACCAAGGAGTGAGGAAGCTAGTGGATGGGAAAGTGAATCCATAGTAATCACTGAGTAGGGGGTGCAGTCATAATTTGCATTTTTTTGCTTTTGTTTTGTGTTTCTTTTTAAATGATTCTCATTCCTGCTAGCTCAACTTAAGAGAGCTGATGCAGGGTATACAATAACTTATCCATTTCCTGAAAGTTGAATATTTAGGTGTTTCTGATTTTCTACTTTTATAAATAATGTTGTGATGAAAATCTCAGTGCATAGAACTGTGCATTTTGACTTATCACTTCAAGATAGATTTGTAGAAATGGAGTATTTATTTTTTTTAAGAATATTGGGATGGGGTGCCTGGCTGGCTCAGTCAGTGGAGTGTGTGACTCTTGATCTTGGGGTTGTAGGTTCGAACCCCACAGTGGGTATAGAGATTACTTAAAATCTTAAAAAAAATAATATTGGGATGCATTGATAAAATGTTTCCATAAAGGTTGTTCACATTTATACTCCCATCAACAGTGTTTTTTATGTTCTGCTTTGGCTTCTTCAAATTAATTTGGTCTACTCACATACATCTTTGAATAAAGAGCTGCCACCGGCATCTGTACGCCGTATCTGGAATTTTTCTAGGCCACTGGCTTTTAGATTTTTTGACCATGACCCATAGTGAGAAGTAAATTTTACAAAGTGATTCAATACATAGAGTTATATACCTGAAACACATGTTGCATAGAACAATCATTTGCCCTTCCTCTATGTGATATACTCTGGTTAGGTCCATTCTCTTCTAATTTAATTTCTAAAATAATCTCATCATGACCCATTGGGACATAGGTCTTTACTCTCAGTTTGAAAAATATCATTCTAAGGGCGCCTGGATGGCTCAGTCGTTAAGTGTCTGCCTTCGGCTTGGGTCATGATCCCAGGGTCTTGGGTTCAAGCCCTGCATCGGGCTCCCTGCTCAGTGGGGAGTCTGCTTCTCCCTCTCCCTCTCCCTCTGCCGCTCCTCCTGCCTGTGCTCTCTCACTCTCTCTCTGTCAAATAAATAAATAAAAATATTTAAAAAGAAAAAAAAGAAAAATATAATTCTAGGACAATTTCTGTTTCACAACTTGACTTCCTAGAACTTCAGCCTCTCTCTTTTCCATACTCATTTAGGCCCCAGACGTCTATTCTTCAACAATCCCTTTAAATTAATGAGCTGTTGTGGATATGCTCACTTGGATTTAACCATTACCACCTTCTGAGGCATGACTTCCAGACTGCACCCTTTGTTTCGGGCCCCCAGCCCCTGTTGTATCCCATCTAGTTTCCTTGGGACCTGTCCTGGGCCGGCATGATCTCTTCATGGTCTCCTCTCAACAGGGATGAGATATTTGAGAGGGAATGAGAGTTCTTGTCACACTGTACACCATCACTAAAAAAAAAAAAAAGATCTTGCCTAGACCCCTCTAACCCCAGATATCTACATGTGGACACTCTCATTTCCTTCAATCTCTGTAAATGTCACCTCCCCAGAGATATCTTCCCTGACTATGGCATCTCAAATAGAATCCTGACCACTCTCTGTCCCCTCACCTTGCTCTAGCTTTTCTTTTTAGCTTTTATTGAGGGTCTAGCTATAGCTTGTTTGAAATCATAGAATATAAAAGCAAGGAGAGATTTAGAGGCCAAATCTGGTTTGACCCCCTAATTTTACAGGGAAGAAATGCAAGCTCAGAGAGGTAAGAAAATATTTCATGGCAACTTAGCTTATTTGTGGCAAAGCTGAACTAGAAACCAGATCCTTGGATACTTGTCGGTTCTTCACTGGTTTATGGTACTGTCCGTGCTGTGGTCTTTATGATGAGGTTATTGATGAGATAATTTTTGTCTTATAATAAGCTCTGATGCCTTGTGTTAGACTACGTTAAATTTAGTAGTAAATTGTAGTGTAAAAATGTTCCAGTGTTTCTCACTGGAAGCATAAATTACTTAGTCCAAAGGGTTTTATCCTCCTCAAATAGAATTTTCAGCATCAGCTTCCTTACTCCTTGGTCATCTGCTCCCCTGACCTTCTCTCAAATGGTTTTATTTTACACAAAAGAAAACTGAGGCATAGAGAGGTAAGTAACATAGATACCATCCCAATTGAACTAAACTACAATATCAAAGGGAAAGAGTTAAGTACAGAAATCTGGAAGACTGAGGTTGGTAGCCCAGAAATTCCATATAGGCAAAGACTTGTGTTTAAGGCTCCAATAAGATACAGGGTTTAATGACAAATGGAATCAGGAGAAGGGGATGAGGCTTGTGTCACAGGATTTGATGAAGGAGAGAGAGGGTCTCTCACAACAGCACAACTAGGATACAACTGTTAGTTCTGGGAAGAACCTTCCAGACCAGGGGGTAAGGTTGGCTGGATGTCCAGTCCTCTGATGGCAGTTTTGTGCTTCCAGCACCTAGGTCTTTTAGGGAGTTCTAGAAGCTTGTCCATGTAGTACTTCCCTGTACCAAACACTTCCTACTTTCCCCAAATGCAAAAATGCCAGTGAGTGGTAGAAATTTTTATTTTTTACCTCTTAATTTTGTCAGTCTGAATCTTTTCACTATCTTTTGGCAATGACATTAATATTTTTCTTTTGGGGAATGACTTCTCTCTCACTGGTAGCATTCTGGTGGGAACTGTTAACCAAGATACCCCTGATCACCCCTGGTCAAGGGGAATGTGTAAGACTTGAGTGAACCAAAATGAGTGTTCCTCAGGAAACCTGAGTTTTGATCAGTGTACAAAGAGATTGGAAACAGTTGGAGCTCACTTTTTTCAGTGGCAACACTTTGTCTAGACTATTGCAATATTCTTGCTTTAGAGACCCTGAGGTAGTCTTGCTTTTTGTCCTCTGCTGGGCCTGGTCTCCAGCCTTCCCTTTGATTTTGTGAACTCTCCCAAAACCATTGAGAGAAGGTCAGGGGAGCAGATGACCAAGGAGTAAGGAAGCTGACGCTGAAAATTCTATTTGAGGAGGATAAAGCCCTTTGGAATAAGTAATTTATGCTTCCAGTGAAGCATAAATTTTTTTTCTTTTTTCTTTTTCTTTTTTTTACTTAAGTTAGCTAGAGTAGATTTCTGACACTGATAATCAAGAACCTGGATTAGCACAGTGGGTAGGCTGATCAGGGAATTCCAACCACCTCTTATTTTTTATTTTTATTATTTTTTTAAGTTTTTATTTAAATTTCAGTTAGTTAACATACAGTGTAATATTAGTTTCAGGTGTACAATTTAGTGATTCAACACTTACATACAACACCTGGTGCTCATCATAAGTGTACTCCTTCATCCCCATCACCTATTTAACCCATCTCCCCCACCCACCTCCCCTCTGTTAACCATCAGTTTGTTCCCTATAGTTAAGAGTCTGTTTCTTTCTTTTTTTTTTTTTAAGATTTTTTTATTTATTTATTTGAGAGAGAGAGAATGAGAGAGAGCACATGAGAGAGGGGAAGGTCAGAGGGAGAAGCAGACTCCCTGCCGAGCAGGGAGCCCGATGCGGTACTCGATCCAGGGACTCCAGGATCATGACCTGAGCCGAAGGCAGTCGCTTAACCAACTGAGCCACCCAGGCGCCCAAGAGTCTGTTTCTTGACCTGCCTCCCTTTTTTCCCCCTATGATCATTTGTTTTGTTTCTTAAATTCCACATATAAGTGAAATGATATGCTATTTGACTTTCTCTGACTGACTTATTTTGCTTAGCAAAATGCTTTCAGGTCCAGCCATGTTGTTGCAAATGGCAAGATTTCATTCTTTTTTATGGCTAATATTTGCAAATCAATCAATGTGATACACCACATTAATAAAAGAAAGGATAAGAATCATATGATCCTTTCAATAGATGCAGAAAAAGCACTTGACAAAGTACAACATCCATTCATGATAAAAAGCCCCAACAAAGTAGGATTAGAGGGATGTACCTCAACATAATAAAGGCCATATATGAAAAACCTATAGCTAGTATCATCCTCAATGGGGAAAACTGAAAGCTTTTCCTCTATGGTCAGGAACAGACAGGGATGCCCACTCTCACCACTGTTATTTACCATAGTATTAGAAGTCCTAGCCTCGGCAATCAGACAACAAAAAGAAATAAAAGGCATCCAAATCAGCAAGGAAGAAGTCAAACTTTCACTATTTGCAGATGACATGATATTCTATATAGAAAACCTGAGAGACTCCACCAAAAAAATTGCTAGAACTGATACACAAATTCAATAAAGTTACAGGATACAAAATCAATGTACAGAAATATGTTGCATTTCTATACACCAATGAAGCAGCAGAAAGAGAAATCGAGGAATCAATCCCATTTACAATTACACTAAAAACCATAGAATACTTAGGAATAAATCTAACCACAGAGGTAAAAGATCTGTATTCTGAAAACTACAAACACTGATGAAAGAAATTGAAGATGACACAAAGAAATGGAAAAACATTCCATGCTCATGGATTGGAAGAACAAATATTGTTAAAATGTTTATATTTCCCAAAGCAATCTACACATTTAATGCAATCCCTATCAAAAGACCAATAGCATTTTTCACAGAGCTACAACAAACAATCCTAATTTTATATGGAACCATAAAAGACCCTGAATAGCCAAAGCAATCTTGAAACAGAAAAACCAACCACCTCTTTCACCAAAACTATACTACGGGACATATCAATAAACATTTGTTCATCCACAACATGCCAGGTGGTATGCAGGGGTTTTCATATATGTTATCTAATTGACCCTTATAATAATACCACAAGATAGAAATTGTTATTTAATTTTTTCCAATTTTAAAACTGCACTGAAATACACACAATATATAATTTACTGTTGTAAACATTTCTTAACTGTATAGTTTAGTGGTATTAAGTACATTCATATTTTGCAACCATTGCCACCATCTATCTCCAAAATTGTAAATTGTTTCATCTTGCAAAACTGGAACTCTATACTCTTTAAACAATAACTCCTCATTACCCTGTCCCCCAGCTCCTGGGAACCACCATTCTATTTTCTGTCTCTATGATATTAACTACTCTAAGTACTTCATATAAATGGAAATCATATGGTATTTGTCTTCTTGTGACTGGCTTATTTAGCATAATGTTCTCAAGGCTCATCCATGTTGTAAATATGTGTCAGAATTTCCCTCCTTTTTAAGGCTGAATAATATTCCATTGCATGAATATACCACATTTTGCTTATCCATTAATTCATCAATAGACATGTGGGCTGCTTCTGTGTATTAGTTATTATAAATAATGCTGTTATAAACATGTGTATGCATATACCTCTTAGAGATCTGTTTTTAGTTCTTTTTAGTATATACTCAGAAATTGAATTGTTGGGTCATATGATAATTTTATTTTGAAATTTTTGAGGAATTGCTATACTGTTTTCCACAGTGGTTGAACCATTTTACATTCCCACCAGCAGTGCGCAAGAGTTCCAGTTTTCAATGTCCTTACGAATGCTTATTTTCTGTTTTTGTAATAGTAGCCATCCTAATGGATATGAGGTGGTAGTTGTTATTTAATTTTTGATGCAAATACTGAGGGTATGTAAATTGCCCAAGGTCATATAGCTTGTAAGTAGCAGAGTTGGGATTTGAATCCATGTCCAGTGGTATTTCAATGCCTATCTGTCCCTTTTCCTTTTCCTCAACTATACTACTTTTGTTAGAAAACCAAAGGTATTCAATAGAGCTGAATTTGTCCTTTAAAAAAAATCTATCAGCTATTATGAAGATTTAGAAGCCAAAAAAATTATTCTCAGTCAATATCATAGAGAGCGTGTACCTGAACTATAATAGATTACCAAAAGATTTATGTCGTTATAGTGCTTCATGACCATAGAGATCAACTTTCTCATCTTATGGATAAGAAAACGGAGGCCAGCTTTCTGTGTTGTCAAGTATTACTGAAATTACTATTTACCAGTAGTGAGGTTTAGATTCAAATCAACCTAGTTTAGTCACAAGACAGATGGGATTGTGTAAATTTATATAGCTCAATTAAAATCATAGAGCTGAAAGGGACCTCCAGGTCTCTTATAATAATGTATCCATCTACCTCTATCATAGTGAGTTTAAACAATATCAGCAGGATGTCTTACATGGCCTACTAAGAAGGCAATTCAGTCATTTTCTTTGTGAAGCACTATAGCATCTTTTATACCTCTCAGTCTAGTAACATTTTTTACATGTAAAATGTGGAGCACTTTATATGTCTGTTCAAAAACCAATATATTCTATTTAAAGGTGTTGAAAATTGTTATTTGAAAATTTGAAGGAGTCTTAAAAGTAAACTGAAGTATTACTAGGCAACTGAGAGGGTTGTAATAAGTAACCTCGAGAATATTTTCACAATTAGAAATAACATCAGTCCTGGGTTTCAAAAGTAAATAGCTAGGGTGGAAGACGGTCATGTGAAGGGAATATTTTCCCCAGCCTGGGAAAAGAACAGTTATAGCAGGTCTGCACAATATAGTGCAAACTTGTTAGATTCATTTTAGTAGTTTCTACATCTCAATTCAATGGAGCAAATGTTTACTGAGAGCCTCTTATTTATGATCTACTGAGCAAAGAGCTTTGAGAATACAGAGACAACCAGGTATAATTCTTGCCTTAAAGGAGTTTGCAAACTAGATAGGGAGATAACATAGGTACACAAATACCTCTAAAAGGTATCAAGTAAAATGGGCTGTCAGGTCCACAGAAATGCACTGTAGGTAGGGCAAGGCTCCACATGGCTGGGGGAATCAGGGAAAGCTAGTGAGCTGTTTTGAAAGAGGAGTATGATTTTGACAGGCAGGGATAGGGGAAAGGTTATGTACCCTGAAGTATGGTGTGAACAGAGGCCTAAAGGAGAGTAATTTCCCTATTTAAACTTTCTGTTTCAAGTCCTACACGTACATTATGAACTGCACTCTCCTCTTTGGAATCCCCGCCCCCTTCATCTCTTGTATGAAAGACTTATATGAAAATATTTAAAATGATTGTGTTAAAAGGGTGAATTATTGGTAAATTTATTCTCTTTCTTACTTTTTAAAGATTTATTTTATTATTTAGATTATTTCTCTTTAGAGAGAGAGAAAAAAGAGAGAGAGCATGCACACAAGTGGGGGGAGGGGCAGAGGGATAAAATCTTCAAGAGGGACGTGCGGAGCGTGGAGCCTGAAGCGGAGCTCAATCTCACGACCCATGAGATCATGACCTGAGCCGAAACCAAGAGTCAGACGCTCAACTGACTGAACCACCCGGGCATCCCTCTCTTTCTTTTTTTTAAAGTTTTGTTTTCTTTGGAAATGCGATTATATAACAGAAAAATTCTTTTTTAAAAAAGATATTGTACAAATGTAACCAAAGCCAGTTCAAATCTTTGCTCCACACAACTATTCCTGACTAGTTAATAAATGTTAATATGAACTCCCAATTAAAGATATGTATGAACGTGTATGTATCATATAGGGATTCTGTCCACTGTAAAAACTTAAAAGCATTAAATCTCAGTAGCAATGAGCACACCTAGTACACAGATGTTGCACACATATCATTTCCCCCTAAATCGAGCCAAGGCTCTTTGGAGAAGATCTGGGGCAGAGGAACATAACTTAGCCCAGGTAAGCCTAGGACATCCCATAGGTTTCAGAATGAAAGGACATCCTTCAAGATTCCTATTGAAAAGTCAGCTTGAAGAAGCACCCACTGGCTAAATTTGAGCCAATGTGGGCATTAAAAGGAAAAAGTGAAGAGAGAAGAGAAGGAAAGAAAGGGAGAGAAAGAAAGAAGGAGAAAGGGGAGGAGGAGGAGGAGGACAATGACAAGGAGGGGAAGGAGGACAAGGAGGATGAGGAGAGGAAAAAGAAAAAAGGAGTAGCAGCTGCCTTACTCTTTTGGTGGTGACTCTTACTTTGACAGTTGATATATAAAGGAAAGGAACTAAACATTTACCTCATCTCTTCAGGAAGGACTGTAGTCTTTCCCTGGTTGAGGAGGGAAAGACTTGCTCCCCACAGAACACTGGATAATAAATGTTTTAGTTTGAACTTTATGAAATTGTTGATATTCAACTATTTTTCATCTGCAAAATTTCACCTGGTTCAACCAAATATGGAAAGAAAGAATTAGAAAAATCAACACTTTGCAACCTCCAGTGAAATAACTCATTCAGATCAGAATCATCAATGGATGCTAAAATGATTACATGAAAAGTTGTAGGGGTAGAAGAACATTCCCCTGGTGCCAAAGGGTCTGCCCTTGAATTACTTGCTTATTTAAAAGAAAAAACACTCTTTTACATCTCCGTGGTGAGATCTGGCTGTTAACACTTTAACCAAGTGGTGAAACATAGCTTTGCTAATGGTGAGATAACCTAACACATAGTTTCTCCTGATGTGACATGATCTGAAATTCACTGCATGACCTATGAAGCATTCTAGGCAAAAATGTTTAAGCTGTATGCTGGTTATTTTCCTTTTGCCCTTATAAGTCCATTTGATGCCTTTTTTCGTTCTGTTCTGTGTCCCTGGAGATGCCCCTCTGCACAATGTATCTCCTTCCCATTTGGGCTTCTAGATTTGGCCAATGGAGAGGCTCTGGGAGAAATCTGAAGGAGGACACAGAGAGAGATTTGGGGTATTTATTCCCTACCATCTCACTCCCTGCAAGGGTGCAGTTTGAGTGGCTCCTGTTGCGGGTCCGTCTTCCAAAGCTCCAGCTCCAGCAGTGCTTTAGGAGGAGCTCTGCTCCTCTGCAGCTGAGTCAGGCCCAGGGTGGTAGTCCCCACACACGTCAGCCCCCAGGGCTGTTCCCTGTCTGCCCACGCGGCTGTAAATAGTTCCTTCACTGAACTCCCTTCAGTTAAACCCTTTGAGTGTGCCATCTGCTTCTGGTCAGGACTTTGATTCCACCTAAATCTAAACAGGCCTTTATTTTAACAAGACAACAAGGCTAGAAAAACAAGTTGAACAACACCCTGAGATAACAATCAGACCTATCCAGAATTTGGCACTGTTTATGAGGCAGTTGGTCTGGCATCTTCAGAGGTCAATATCGATTTTTAAAAAAAAGAAGGAAAAAAATCTTCCAGATTAAAATAAGCTAAGGAGGCCTAACTACCAAATGTAACTTATGAACCTGGTTTGCAAAAATCAGCTATCATATTTTAGGGGGAACAATTAGGAAAATTTTAATATTGATTGGATTTTAGATGATATTAGAAAATTGTCAATATTTTTAAGATGTAATAAAGGTATTGTGGTTTTTAGCCACATCCTTTTTAAAGAGGAGCATGCTGAAGGAGTTAGGGTGAAGTGTTATAATGGCTGTGACTTCCTTTAAAATGTATAGCAAGGGGCGCCTGGGTGGCTCAGTTGTTAAGCGTCTGCCTTCAGCTCAGGTCATGATCCAACGGTCCTGGGATCCAGCCCCACATCGGGCTCCCTGCTCAGCGAGGAGCCTGCTTCTCCCTCTCCCACTCCCCCTGCTTGTGTTCCCTTTCTTGCTGTGTCTCTCTCTCTGTCAAATAAATAAATAAAACCTTTAAAAAAAATAAAATGTATAGCAAAATATTTAGATAGCTAGATAATATGGCAGAATATTAACTATTGTTATATCTAACTGATGGAGATATGGTGTTCATTGTACTACTCTTTCAACTTTTCATTGTTTGAAAATTACATAATCAAATAGTGGAAAACATTGATAAAGAAACAAAGTTTCTGACCACCTGTTCAGAATGATTTCTCCTTTTTCCAAATGTCTATAGCTTTTCTATAGTGCTCCTTTGCTTCTTGTATAAGCCTCTGTAACCAGATTGTCAGCTCGTTGAAGCTAAGGACTGAGCTCTGTGCTTCTTTTTATACTCTACAGAGGCTTGTGTAAAAGTTTCATATATGTAAGCCTAACTCTTTATGAAAAACATAGGCGTATGTGGTCAGAAGTTTTTGATTTCTATTTTCATTAATGTAGGGGAAAAGGCACAAGAAGTTGGATGGGATGCAGAGAAGGGCAATACAGACACTTTCTTAAAATTAACAGAGAGCAGGCTTGAGGTCCCTTCCTAGGGGCAATGAAAGCCTCAGTGAAGACAGACAGCATGGAGTCTGATACTTCGCAATGTCATTGATAGTTTTGCAAACTTAGACAAGCTTTTGGAAGGACCGAGTCAAAAAAAAAAAAAAAAAAAAAAGATTTGGGTGAGTTCAACTTATAGTCTACTCAAGCCAGGGAGAAAACCAGGATTAGGTTAAGCCTGAATTAAGAAAAGTTAATTTTGAGTGAACTGCTTAACAAGATTTAACTCAATTTAAATTGCATGTCAAAACATAAAAATTACTGTAATTCTCTTCCTGGCTAGCATTTAATCTTTTTGAATATGAATTTCTTTATAGAAAAAGCATTATTGAGTGGAAACAGGGCAATTTTTATTCTTTTGATAGTGCTTGAATGAAGTGAGGTTTTTGGAACCACTTGGGTAAACTGTAGGCCTAGAACCAATGGAAAATTGATTCTCAGTGATGGCTGTTGTTTTTTCCTCTTCTAGTGAGGTAGTTTTGCACACATCTCAGGCTGTCATATCCCACATGCCCTGTGAACCTGCTGGAACCTCCATGATAGGCCAAGGCAGAGAGAGAAGCTTTCAATCAGCTAGATGGATAGATGGATGGTGTGTGTGTATATGACAAATCCTGCTGACTGCCCTCCCAAAGGCCATCTCCCACCTTATTTTTCTAGCTAAGAAAATATTGATTTCTCTTAGGGTATCAGGTGCCCCACTATGCTTTACAGGAGTTATCATAATCCTATCCATTTGCCAATCTTTGGTTGAAACATGGGCATGTGACACAATTGGGTCAAGGAGGCAGGGGTGGGGGATCGTCTGTGAGGCTTCTAGAAGCTTCTTTATTCCTCAAAAAAGATGTATTTGAGAAATAGACCCATTATGTCTCTAGATATTACGGTTGTGATGCATGTTAACCTGATCTCCAAAAACAAAAAGCCCTGATCTGTAGTGTTTGCTTATTTCCATTTCTGTGGTGTAAACTCCCTCATAATGGCTGATTTTAGGCTACTAATAGCTCAAGAAGTGGCTGGCAAATTTAGCAACTGGCTCTCAGGAGCCAACTCCAGCCTACGGCTGATTGCTTAGAGCTGCTGTATCCATCTTATGAAAGGAGTAGGCAACACGGTAGGGATGGTAGAGCAGAAAGACAGGAGATTCTAGGTCCTTAATGACACCTTGAGCCACGGAATTAACCAAGGCTGGAATCTTCCCATCCCTTGACTTCTTGTTACGTAAGTTAATGTGCTTATTGTTTAAAGCAGGTTGAATTGGTATTTGTGTGTGGTGAAACTGGGCTTGACCTACCTGGTACAGATATCCATGGGGTCCCATCTAGTGGAAGGAAGGGAGCACAGCAGGGGCAAAACTGAGCAATGGATCATGGAAACACTAATTCAATTGATGGTCAGGAAGAGGGGGCCTTGGTGGGGGGGCATCTAGGTTGAAACAGTACTCTGGCCAGTTGCTGGGAGGAACAGGATGGTGGCTAAGGGCCAGCTGGGCTGTCAATGCCCTTGCCAAGGAGGCTGAAGTTCAGGGCAATGCTCCAGCAAGAGCAGGCACTGGAGTGCTAGTCAGGAAGCCAGGCAGAAGCCCAGGCCTGGAAAGGGCTGTCCTGTCAGGTGCTTCACAGCACAGTGCTTTGGGTTGGGGAAAAAGGGGAGATCTGGGAAGGAGGGGCAAGCAGAGAGAGAGGCAGTAGTACAATTCCAGAGTTTTGGCGACTTGCTCATCAGGGGGGTGGGGAAACATCCAGCAAGGCAGAGTCAGACTCTGACCAGCTGAGGCTGAAGGTTGGGGTTTTTCAGTAACTGCCATGAATCAGGCTGAGAAATGCAGAAGGAACCAGAATGTTCCCCAAAGCTGCCTCAGCACATTTTCTTGGTGACGTTAAAGAAATGCTGCTGACATTCCTTCCTAGACCTTGAAAAGGGGCATCCCCATTCCACATATTGTCACGATCTCTAGTGTCCTTGCAATTCCCCACTGTGACTGATGTTTGGACTTATCCATCTGTGGGGAAATTTGTTTGCCTGCCTGTGGCAGAAGCAATTTCATTCCTGTTGTGAAATGCCCCTCACTTAAGTGCGGTGTCTCTTGGTATTCATGTGCTCCTTTTCTTTATTTTGTTTTCCCATCCGTCTAATCTATCCATGGGTCTGTTCTCCTTCAGACCGATCCCATTCATCGAAGGACTTTTATAACTGACTTGTGTGGAGGAAGCAGGTTCAGAAGGAATGAAAGCTGATTTGTCAACAGCATTCTCTGGAGATTTTCAGAACATTACTTTCCTTTCTGATTTAGCTGGTAAGGCAATGGACAGGAAACTTGGCTTCCTTTGCACTTTGTTACTGCTGGAAGTCATGGTTAGTCATTTTAATTTTATTCAGTAGCGTGAGTTCTCTGACAATGTCATTATCAGGGAGTAATTAAAGATGGGATCCAGCAGGAGAGAAAATCTTCAAAAGTAAAGTTCTGCCAAGTTCACGTTCCCTTCCTACCTGCTTAGTAAAGTTTGGCTTTTTTAAGGAGCTCCTCCCAGGTAAGTGAGATGCTTCAGAGAGTGAATAAAAGGAATGCTTTTCTGCAATGTAAAACCCATCATGAGCAAAGCCAAAAGACAATTATAAAAACGGGAAACATTTGCAACTCATTTAATAGAGAGGAGCTGATTCTATATAAAAAGCTCTCACAAATCAGTAAAGACCAAGAGCCCAACAAAATGCATAAATAGAAAAGCCCAAGGATGCCTGGGTGGCTTAGTCAGTTAAGCATCTGCTCAGGTCATGATCCCAAGGGATCCTGGGATCGAGTCCCACATTGGGCTCCCTGTTCAGCGGGGAGCCTGCTTCTCTCTCTGCCTGCCGCTCCCCCTGCTTGTGCTCTCTCTCTCTGTGACAAATAAATAAATAAAATCTTAAAAAAAGAAAGTCCATAAAAAGGGAATACAAATGTTTCTTTAAGATATTAAAAGATAGCTAGCTTCATAATAAGAGAAACAAGTTAAATTTACATCAACACTCATTTTTCATGTAATAGATTGGCAATGATAAAAAAATGAACAACATGCCGTTTGGTAACAGTATGAGGAGACAGGTGCTCTCATAGGTGACTGGTGGGAAAATAAGTTGGTACAACCTTATGAAGGGTTATTTGTAAATATCCTTCAAAATTATGTATATATATATTCTTTGATGAGTCAAAGTCAATTCTAGGAATTTATCCTACAGATTTATCCTGTAGGATAAATAACAAGTTCATAAGGTTATACATTAAAGCATTGCTTTAATAGCAAACGATTGAAAACAATCCAGACATCTATCAATAAGGGATTATTTAAGTAAATTATAGCATATCCATATAACAGAATATGATACAGCCATAAAAAATAAAGTACTCTTTATGTACATTGAAAGATTTCTCAGATATTTTGTTAAGTGACAAAAATTAAGGTGCAGCAAATTGAGTAACAAAAGGGGAGAGAAAGAATACTTACACTAGATATGTATGTATTTGCTTGTGTGTGTGTCATATATACATGTCTAGGAGGATATGTAAGGAACTGATAATATGCAGTACCGTGGTGGAAAGAATTTGGGTGCCTGGGGGATTGGGTGGGAGAGAGAATTTTTCTTTTTTTACTCTGTACCTCTTTTGTTCTTTTTGGACATGTACTACCAATCCAGATTAGTCAATAAAAACATTTTTAATAAGAGGAGTGCTCTGACACAGATTAAATCTGAAATGATCTATATTCACCTAATCTGGACTATAACCTCAATCTCTCCTCTCAGCCTCTTACATTATTGAATTTAATGGCCATCCATCCTCCATTTAATGCATTTCCCCTGCTCCTCCAGGTGCCATACATCTTCTCTCTCTGTTCTGACCTCAGTTTGTCTCTTGATTTCTCCTGTGGCTGTCAGGTAACAACCTTTTCAGCTGGCTATCACTACATAGACCTCTTTTTCTGTGTGTCATATTTGGGGGAATCTCCTCAATCCTTGCTTCAACACCTCCCCCTCTCGAGAACAGAAAATAAAGTCATGGTTGGGAGTTACAGAGGAAGCTAGCTATCTTTGTGGGGAACCAGGCCACTAATAGATCAGGGGTTAGCAACCTATGCCATATATGTTGCAAATGGTGGGTGATGTTATTCTAAGAGATGAAATTGTAGAGAGGGATTACTATACACATGGACGAACAAGAAGAGTCCACCCTAAGGAGAATGCAATAGTAGGAACTGGAGGTTTGGGTTCAAATTCTGACTCTGCCACTTACTGGTTATGTGACTTTAGGCAAGTTTTCTCAGCCTCACTTTTGTCCTTTATAAAATGGGTCCTATAATGGTTAATGTGGCTAAGAGTGCTTGCAGTCCACCAAAATCCATTCTTGTTTTCTTTTGTGGTAATAGACATGTATTAGCTGAGCACATGGCTACTAACATAATTCTAAGTCTCCCTTGCTGTTAGATGTAGCCAAGGGATTAATTCCCTGTCAGTGGAATGTGAGAAGTGTTATGTGACACATTAGACTCTGGGACATAAGACTCTCCATGCTCTTTCCCTACAAGCTTGAACCCAGAGCACCCTAAGCTTGACCATGGAGATGAGGATGAGACCATAGGGGTGACAGAGCAATGACATGGAAAGAACCTGGGTCTCTAAATGAACATATGGAGCAGAGCTGCCTGACCACCTGGAACACCTGCCCACTGTTATAAGAGAGACAAATGAACTCTGATTTCTTTAAGCCACTCCATTATTGTTGGGTCTCTGTTATGACAGCCTAGCCTTCCCCGAACCAAAGTAGTTTACACTCTATGTTGCAAGTAGTAGAACATTCAACTCAAACTAGGTAAATAAATAAATGGTATATTTGACTCCCACATAGCAGAAAATTTAAGAAGTAGAGAAAACTTTAGGGTTGTTTGGTTCAGTATTCAATGACATCATCGAAGAATTGATTTCTTCCTATCCCTTTGCTCTGCCTTTTGTGGAGTCAGCTTCACCCTATGGCTATGGCAATTCCAGACTTCACATTAGCTCACCACACCTTCTAGGAGGAGGGAGAGAGAGAGAGAGAGAGAGAAAAGGAAGGAAGGAAAGAAGGAAGGAAGGAGGGAAGGAAGGTAGGAAGGAAGAAAGAAAAGGAAGGAAGAAATGAAGAAAGGAAGAAAGAAAGAAAGAACGAAAAGAAGGAAGGAAGAGTACACAAGTAAGACTCTTTTCAACATCCCCAGTAAACTTTTACTGACTCAATTTTAGTCACATGTCTTCTGTGAACTGTGACCAGAGAATGGGCTTATACAGGTCAACTTAAGCCCCATCCCTTTGTCCCACCTGTAGCAGCAGAGCAGGTCAGCTTCTCTAGAACATACAGACTATGTGGAGGAGGTGTGGGCACCTGAATAGAAATTGAATGGTTATCAAGATAAGAAGGACTAGTGGGGAGGTACCACCTTGTCCACTAAGGGATGCAGGGGTTGTTTTAAGGAATAAATTGAATGAGATAATATATATATATGGGGCCTTGTTAAATTGTGTAACACATTTGGCTCTGGGATATAAGACTCCTCCATGTTCTTGCCACTTCCTACAAGCTTGAACCGAGTACTTATGCCTGGCATTTAGAAGATGGTCAATGATTGTGAATTTACTCTTCCTTCCTAGATCTAGTTAAGCTGTGCTGCAAAGTGGCAAGAGGTTAGAGAATATTCCCTTTTCAGGTGTCTTAGGGCTGTGTATTTGCAGGACCAGTGAAACAGGATTGTGATGTGCTCAAAGAAACTGCCTCTCCATTTCAAGATATCTGTCACTGTAGCAACTATTGGTGGGAGTGACCCAAGAATGGCACCACCACTTCATACTCAGAACAAATACCAGAAAGCTTGACACCACCCTTTTTTTTAAGAGTTTTCTTTTTTTTATTATTTAAATTCAATCAGCCAACATATAGTACATCATTTGTTTCCGATGTAGTGTTCAATAATTTATCAGTTGCATATAACACCCAGTGCTCATCACATCATGTGCCCTCCTTAATGCCCATCACCCAGTTGCCCCATCCCCTCACCTCCCTCCCCTCCAGGAACCCTCAGTTTGTTTCCTATAGTTAAGAGCCTCTCATGGTTTTTCTCTCTCTCTAATGACTTCCCATTCACTTTTCCCTCCTTTCCCCTATGATCCTCTGCACTGTTTCTTATATTCCACATATGAATGAAACCGTATGATAATTGTCTTTCTCTGATTGACTTATTTTGCTCAAAAGAAAACCAAAGCTGGTGGCATCCCAATGCCAGACTTCAAGCTCTATTACAAAGCTGTCATCATCAAGACAGTAAGGTATTGGCACAAAAACAGACACATAGATCAGTGGAACAGAGTAGAGAACCCAGAAATGGATCCTCAACTCTATGGTCAACTAATCTTCGACAAAGCAGGAAAGAATATCCAATGGAAAAAAGACAGTCTCTTCAATAAATGTGCTGGGAAAACTGGACAGCCACACATAGAAGAAGGAAACTGGGCCATTTTCTTACACCATACACGAAGATAAACTCAAAATGGATGAAAGACCTAAACGTGAGACAGGAATTCATCAAAATCCTAGAGGAGAACACAGGCAGCAACCTCTTCGACCTCAGCCACAGCAACTCCTTGCTAGACATGTCTCCAAAGTCAAGGGAAACAAAAGTGAAAATGAACTATTGGGACTTCATCAAGATAAAAAGCTTCTGCACAGCAAAGGAAACAGTCAACAAGACACCACCCTTTCAAAGGCTCTACTGTTGGTCATGGATGCTCACTGATCCCTCAATTTATAAAGACATAGGTTTGAGATTCCAGAAGTGGCTGCCTGTTCAGTATCTTATGTTACTCATGCTGCTTGAGGCAGGCTATGGTTGAGAAATGTATTTGAGCCATTTTATTGGCTTTTCTGCCTCTATCCACTTGCTAGAGGCTGTATAATGAAAAGATTCTGGGCTTGAGTCTGAACCCTGCTTTATCATTACTGTGTGATCTTGTGAAAGTAATTCAATTCTTTATGCCTTTCAGTGTTGTTATAAGATTTAAAGGAATGATATATTTGAGAGCACTTTGTAAATAGAAAAGAAAATTTAAATAAAAGGAGTTAGCAAACATAATAATGAAGTACTTTGCTGGTGCATAAGTTGCTCCTTACTAAGGACCAAACCTACCTGGGGCTTGAGAAACAAAATTGCTTAAGAGAGAACCAAGTGGGATATTTTTCTTCATAATGACAGAGGATAGGGCTAGGTTTAATTAACAATTATGTATTAGCTGCCTAGGTGTGTCTGTTATGGTATTTTACATATTAGCTAATTTAATGCTTTTAATAACCCTATGAGGTAAATATTATTATACTAATTTTACAGATGGGGCAGCTGAGCCTGAGAGAGATGAAGTGACAGGACCAATGTCACACTTTAGGAAGTGGCAGGTCAGGATTTGAGAGTCAAGTCTATTTTACCACCAAGGCAAGTGAGGCTACCAGCTGATTCAGGGAGGAAAGAAGTGACCCCCCCAGGATGCTCTACCCAGGTGGGGCAGCTTCTAAGACAAGGACATGCTCACTGAGGACTCACGATAACTCTTTCATTTGCCTGTGCATCCAGTGAACCCAAACGCTTTCTGAGCACCTCTCATGTAACAGGCACTGTGCTAGATTTGGAATAAAATAGTGAAGAAACACAGTTCCTGAAAGGTTCAAGAAACATTGGTGCAGCAGAGTAGCTTGTCAGACTTCCCATTTATCCTCAGTTCAATCCTGTTAGGGAAATTGCTTCTATTGCTTGGCCAATATTAAAGTTTTAAACATTACTGTTCTGTAGAAATGATCCGCTTATGCTGCTCCTTGCCGGAGAATGCTGTAAGTCCATAATAACTGAAGATCATAGAACCCAATGATTTTGTTTCAGAGGCAACGGCACAATGGGTTTGAAATGGTAATAATCGCCTATTGCTCTCAGGATTATCCTATTGTCTGGCAATGGTTATGAAGACAGTGGGGTTTTAAGAGGCCATTCAATAAGAGTGACAGAGGCACTATTTTATTTTTCTCTGAATGACTCTCCAAGTGAGAATCTAATTCAGAGCTCATAAAGGTCCGAAAGAACTTCTGTGATAAACTCAAAGTCCTTAAGGCTGAAAGGAGACAGGGTTATAGAATGATGTAGAAAACTAAAGGTGTGGCTCCTCCATAAGTGGAGTGTTGTTTGCTTTCAGAGATCCTGAATAAAATGGATAAGCTGGGTGAGATCCACAATTGAAGTAGCCACTGAGATGATGTTTTATATCTTAAAGGAGCTACCACCCCATTCTTTGCAAGGTATTCTGCAAATAAGCATCCCAGTCTGAAAAGAGTTCTACAGTTTTACCTGTCCACAACAATGTCCTTTGATGAAAGTTTCTTTTGAGGGGGAGAAACATACTTCGCTAAGTACCTACTAAGGACCAGACATGTTACATATTTTGCTCATTTAACGCTCACCACAACCTTGTGAGTTAAGTTGTTTTTCACCACCTCACAAAGCTCTTTCCCTTGCTCACTCATTGATTCGTTCAACAAATATTTACTGAATGCCTACTATGTGCCAGGCACGTTTTAGCTGTTGGGGATGTAGCAGTAAACAAAACCTGCAAATGTCGTTGCCCCCATGGAGATTTTATCTTAGTGGGTAGAAATAGAACTAAACAAACAAACCAACAAATACATAATATGTGAGGCTTTGGAGATCAGTGCTAGGGAGAAAGTAATGGGGGTCAGGAGGTGGCAAGGATAGGAGGAGTTTGTAGATTTATAAAGGATGGTCATTGTATTACTTACATATTGCTGAAAAACAAATTACTCCAAATGTCGTAGCTTAAAACAACAAACATTTATTATCTTATAGTTTCTGTAGGTCAGGGGAATGGCTTAGCTAGTGTCTCTGCTTCAAGGACTCTTAGGAGGTTGCATTCAGTTTGTGGCTGGAACAGCTGTCAGATTCAGTTAGTTTCAGGCTATTGTACCGAGGAGCTCAGTTCCTTGCTGGTGACTGGCTGGAGGGCTCCCTCAAGTCTCTGCCATGTGGGCGTCTCTACATGCAGCTCACAGTATGGCAGTTGGCCTCCCTCAGAGTAAGTGTACAAGAGATCGAGAGACTGTGCTTAAGATGGAAGCCACAGTCTTTCTGTAACCTAATCTCAGCCCATCACCACTGTCTAATCCTATTCACTAGAAGCAGGTCACTAAATTCAAGTGTTGGGGATTATATAAGGGTATGAATACTGGCAGTTGGGGATCCCTGGGGACATCTTAGAAACTGCCTATTACAGTTAGGGAGCCCTCTCTAATGAGATGACATTTGAGCAGAAACCTAAGGAAGTGAGGTAGCAGGCATGTGGCTATCCAGGAGAAAAGCGTTTTAGGCAGGGAAACAGCTAGTGCACAGGCTGAAGGGAAGGGGGGAATGGCACAAACTAAGGCCAGAGAAAAAGCATTGGATGAAATAATGTAGTTTTATGTGGGTCATTGTGGGGAATTTGGACTCTGCTTTGAGATGGGAAGGCTTCTGAGCAGAGGAGTGAGAAGACTTGACTTGTGTTTTAAGAGGTTCACTCTGGTTTCTGTGTGGAGAACAAAGTAGGGGAGCAGGCATGAGTAAAAGCAATGAGACCAGCTAGAAGACTCTGGTACTAATCCAGTTGAGACATGATCATGGCTTAGACCAGGATGATAAGATTGGAAATGGCATGAAGTGATTGGACTTTGGATATATTTCCTAGTAGAGCTGACAGGATTTGCTGATGGTTTAGATGTGGATTGTGAATAAAGTGAGGAATCAGTGGTGACTCCAGGGTTTTTGGATTTAGCAACTGGAAGAATAGAGTTACCCTTTAAAGAGCTGAAAAATATTGATGGAGGAGCAAGTTCTAAGAGGAGAAGTATAAGGGGTTTTGTACATGTTAATGTATGCCAATTAGACATCTAAGTGGAGATGCTGAGTTGGCAACTGGATATCTAAGTCTGGAGCTCGGGAGAGTGGAGTGGACTACAAATGCAAATTTGGGAATTCCAAGCATTAATGGGGTATGTGAAAACAGGGGAGTGGATGAAAATACTGAGGAAATGAGTGTAGACTAAGAAGTGGAAAGTCCTGTGGATTGAAATCCTGGGGCACTCCAAGGTTTAGAAATTAGGAAAATAAGGTCAGCAAGTGAGATTGAGAAAGAGTACCCAGGAAGGGAGAAGGAGAACCAAGAGAAATTAGTGCCCTAGAGCCAGGTGAAGAGTGTTTCAAGGGGGAAAAGTGATCAACTGTGTTAAATCCTGTCAATAGGTGAAATAAGATGAGGACTGAATGAAGCATGGATTTGGGAACACGGAAGGCACTGGTGGGATGGGAGAATGCTGGGAGAGCAAGCGGAGAAGGTGGAAACTGAGACCCTTATGAGAAATTGATGTCTTTCGACAATTGGTTTAGGACCACTTGCAACAAGCCCATCTGTAGGGCTTATTATAGATTTGGGGTGCCCCACTCCAGAATCTCAGGGGTTGGTACCCTGTGATCTTCATTTTTGCAAGTCCCACAGGTGATTTTGAGGCACATTAAAATTTGAGAACCAGTGTCTTGCTCTATGTACTTTATCTTACATTTAGTACGGTCACTATTAAAGATATTTTAAGTATGTTCTGTTTTTGTAACCCAAATGAACATTTTGTGGATGGTCATTTGTCCTAGAGGCATTCCTGTATTTCCCTGAGCCTTTTTATTTCCTGAAGTTTTTAAGAAAATATGGACAAAGAAATTCTACAACCCCAAAGAATAGCAGTAGGTAAAAAAAAACCTCCCTTCCATAATGGCCCCAAGGAACCTCACACATTTTGAAATTCTCAAAATCAGCACGTTAGTATCGCAAGAGCTCTGGTAAAGGAAAGACAAAACTCTTGCAGATTCAGAAAGAATTCAGTATTTTGTGGATCACCAAAGTGCTTAATTTAGTGAGCTTCTCCGCCGAGAAAGATGGAGGAACTGTTCTAGTTAGGTCTATTTGGAGGACTAGGGGCCCCTGGGCTGCCTTTATCACTACAGCAAAGGCTGCAGTGTTCAGCAGCATCTGGGGATTGTTCTTCCTCACCCTGAGACTTTGGCCCTAGGACCTATCTGAAAGAACCATGCAGTATAGAAGGAACAGAGGGAGTAGCAGTTTAAACTCAAGTTTCCCTGCTGTTTGCTAAGTAGAAGAAAGCACTCAAAGGACTGAGGCCTTGGGAAGAGGGAGTTCTAAATTGTTGGTCCTTCTCTCAATTCCCTTTTCTTTTCTTACTGTCCCCTCCCAGGGCCTGCAGACTTGTGCCCATGTCCCCTCCCTCTGGAATCACCACCTTTCTCACAAGAGATGGATTTTCTCTTGGTTCTTTCTCATACCTTGTAAACCCCCAGAAACTTAACACCAAGGGAGGTTCTTGCTGCTTAAGCGTTTTGGCTCCAGAAGGGAATGGGATAAGGTAAAATCTAATCCTGTTAATGAAGGCTCCAATTCCAATCTTCCCTTTAGTGAGAGCTGCTACTGATTTCCTACCTAATTTACTTAAGGAGCAAGAGAACACTGACATTTTTTCTTATAGGTACACCAACATGGCTAACAGAGGTATATAGAGATTATATTCCAGTTACTTCTATGTGTATTTATATGGCCAAGGCAATTTAAAATATGGAAGAAACCAATGAAAAACATTCTGAAAACAGTGCTTGTAAATTGTGGGTATGTGTTTAAAGTTCCCCAAAATGACTGAAATGGATCAAACAATGGTGTAAACAGACAAAAACAAACACGTAAATATAACAGAAAGTTCCAGCAACAGCTGTTAACCCAGCAGCTCCTGGACAAACATTAATAGTTGCCCACCAACCTAAAATCACATCTGTGAAAGAAGTGGAGGGAGATGAAGGCTAGAGAGGGTTGCTAGTGAGCTTGCAAATGTTCTGTGAAGACAGAAGGACAAGCACCATCAAAATCCCAAGACTAGAAGATGGATAAAAATTGGACTTTCCCAAGGATGTCTTTGCAAGAAAAGACAACTGCTGCCTGAGCAGAACAACTAACTACAGCATCTTCTCTGTGTGAACTGGCAGCCCTAGCAGGCAGGCAATGAATGGTAACATCCGGAGTGGTAGTCACATGGGAATCCGTGTGCATCATTCATCTGAGCGAGTACATATTTAGACTGGAATTCTGCATCATCTGTAATTTGTGTCAACTTTCTCACTTCAATTTTGGGGCAATTCCCTTTTCCCATAACACTTGTGGTTCTCCCGTTGGGAGAATCTCCAGGAAGAGTTGTGGTCTTTGAGAATGATCTTATTAGTGTGTGATAGCACAACTGATGGCATTAGTGGAGAGTTTGCAATATTAACTGCCTTTTTTCCTTTGCATATTTGTACCCCTGTGCCTCTTTAAGTCAAAATGCAAATCTATGTAAAACAATTTGTGAGTTAGTATCACTTGGGTGCTTAAAAATAACAGACAAAGAGGACTAGAACAGTGGTTTGAAGTCTAGGCTGATCTCTTTGCCTGATAATCACTCTGTGTTTTTATTAAATGGGATCATTAGTTTCTTTTAAAAATATATGTGTTAAAAAAACATACAAAATTCTAACCTTTTCTTTCTTTGGGAGTAGGTTTGTCAGCTGTTTCCCAAATGTACCTCTTTCTCTTAAAAGATGCAGCAGTGACTCTAAACAGACAGTAATTGTTGCATAATTAATGCATAGCAGGTGGACCCAGCAATTTCAGTTTGGAATCTCTGCTCCTTAATCCTTAACTGCCTTGCCCTGTCAGACTCCCACCACATCTCCCATCATGCCCAAGAACCTCCCTCAATACTTGTAAATAGCGCAGTGGACACAATTTAATTTGCTTCGGAGGGCAGCTCTTAAATTAACTGCAAAGGGGGAAGACAGGCACTCTCTTAAATATATATATGTGCACGTGTGCAAACATACACACTTGCTTTCCTCAAACCTCATTCTGAAAGCCCTTTGTTACCTGTTCAGTTCAATACACCTTCTTGAACATTCTGCATCCTCATCTAACACCTGCTTGCTTGTTAATTCCATTCAATTTTCAGTTAGTCTTTAGCAAGTGAAGGCAACCCACTCAAATGGTATAAAAGGGCTTTTCTCTCTCTCTCTCTTTCTTTCTCTTTTTCTTTCTTTCTTTCTTTCTTTCTTTCTTTCTTTCTTTCTTTCTTTCTTTCTTCTTTCTTTCTTTCTTTTTCTTTCTTTCTTTCTTTCTTCTTTCTTTCTTTCTTTCTTTTCTTTTCTTTTCTTTCTTTCTTTCTGCCTCTGATCCTTTTACTAACACTAATCACATACCTACCATATGCTTTCCAAGATACTGGTTCCCTTCCTATTGTTAACTTCTCTTGTGTATCAACCAACGTCCAGTTTCCTTTGTTTGGTCCAGACAAAACCACAGTGTAGGGATGCAATAATGTGAAATGAGTATCTGAAAGCAATACTGTCTGCTTCCCGGGAAGTGTCCCTTCATGTGTGCGTGCTGACAGTGAGAGGGGGCCCTGCCAGGGTATTATCAGTCATCTTGCTCTTCTCAGGGTGGCAGGTCTTCTTTTCCCGCTAAGTTACATCCCTGATTGAAGGGCGACCTAAGGTTGTCTCAATTTTATTTCTTCTTAAGCTTTCTTCTTTTTTATCTCCTTCTAACAGCTATTTAAACTTTTAAGTTACAAATAAAAGATCCGGTTTTGGTCTCTTCCTAACTAGCTGTAAAACCTTGGGCAACTCATACAACTGCTCAAACCCTCAATTTTCTCATCTGTTAAAAGAGAACTAGATCCAAGCAATTCTAATGTTCCTCCCAGCACTGATGTTCTCTGAGTCAAGAGGTAAAATGGCTCAGGAGAAAGATCTGGGCTGCCTGCCTCAGAGCGTGCCTTCACTCAGCAGTACAATAAGAGCATTGCCTGCTCAAAACAACTACCACTTATTGAGCACCTACTGTATGCTTGCACTCTATTAGATATTCATATACACAGTGTTTCATTTACTTCCCAGAGCAACTCCAGGAGGATTATTATTATTATTACTACCAAACCTGTTTTATGATGAAGGTGCTAGGTCTCAGAAAGGTTAAGTAGCCCTTTCAAGATCATAGGGTAATTGTCATGGCTGGAGTTAATTGGCCATGAAGCACATTTGCAATCATTCTACTACCCTATTTCCCAATTCACTTGCTGTTTGATATTGCCTGCCAATGTTCAAAAGCCAGCTTATAGATTTCACCTTGGAATCAGAAGGTCTGAGATCCAGTCTTGGCTCTATTGTTTTTTGGGTCTTCAGCTAAATTGTGTAAATTCTTTGAGCCTCAGTTTGCTCCTCAGTAAATGAAGGAAGTAATAGCTATGTCAGCATCATGGTGAAAATGGAAAAATAATGATGCATGTCATCAGTTATCTGGCTCCCTATCTTGCTTCTCTGTAGAGTGGCCATCACTTAACCACTATCTCTAGGCTCAGCCCCGGCCCAGGCTTCAGGACCAATCCTTCTTCCATGGGAAGGATTTAAAGATCTTTAGTTCAATGTAGAAGAGGATTCAACATCAACCATGGTTCCTGCTGGTCCTTATGAAGTGGCTGTAATAAGTGGGCCTCTACTCTAATGCAGATGGTAGAATTGTTCAGATGGGTCCTGGGACCTACTGTCTGTGTTTTAATCTCAGCTCTGCCCTTACTAATGACCTTGGGCAAATGACTTCATCTTTCTGTGGCTCAGTTTTCTCATTTCTAAAATGAGAAGAGTAAAAAAAATAAAAAAATAAAATGAGAAGAGTAATAGCTATTTCAGAAGGTTGTAAAGATTTAGTAAATTTATAAATAAAAGTACATATAAGAGTACGTGGCAAATAGTGTTTGTTATTATTATTACAGAACCTAGCTGATTTATACTTTATAATATTATACATAAATGATCATTTATATACTTTTATTATTAATACCACTAATTAGGTCCCTGCTTGGTTGCCTTAGATCCTTCTTGGATAATTTCTCCAGTCTCTCTGGGGCTACAGCCCTCGTTACAATAATGCACTGGGGCAGGACTCCAGTGACTGGGCCCCTTACATGAGATGAGGGATTGCAACTTGCTCAAGATGTCCTTGATGTTGGCTGCCCTCCCACATCTATGGTGTTCCCCAAGATGGTGCCCTGGTGGTATGTATGGTTCCTTCGTGGTGCAGGCTACTTGCCTAGACCACCTGTTCCCTGGAGCCCACGTTCTGTTCTCTGCTGCACCTTTCCCCAGTGCTTGTGTCTTGGGCTTGCTGACTAGCTCCTGAGCGGGTACAGTGTGCGTGTTCAGAAGTTATCACCTTAGGTTGACATAACCTTACAAAATAACTTTGTAAAGCATCATACACATAAAATGGGTATGACTCTCAGAACAGAACTCAAGTGGGCAAGAGTTATCACATTTCTCTACTATTTTTGGTAGCAGCTTTGTTGAGATATAATTCATATACCATACACTTCACTCATTTAAAGTATAAAATTAAGCATTTTTTGGTGTATTCATAGAGTTGTGCAACTATCACCACAATCAATTTTAGAACATTTTAATTATCACCCTCCCCAAACCCTACTGTTTAGTAGTTACCCCTTCTTTCCCTTAGCAACCACTGATCTACTTTTCATCTGTAGATTGCCTATTCCGGACATTTCCTATACATGGAATCATACAATATGTAACCTTTTGTGACTAACTCTTTTCATTTAGCCTAATGTCTTTAAGGTTTGCCCATGTCATAGCATCTATCAATACTTCATTCTTTTTATTGCCAAATAATATTCATAATTCTTTATTTTTAACTCACTAGTTAACTTTGACTCTCTCCCCACTTCCAAAGGGTTGGTGAGCAATTAAACTTATTCTTAGAGCTTCCCACTGGAGGCTATGTCAAGGTTCCAAACACTCAAGCAGAGTTGAGACATCTCAGAGGCCCAGTAAGGCATCAGCCACCTGGCCACATAGGTTACTGTTGAGATGCCATTGTCTCTCCCTCTGTGGACCTTTTAAGGGCCTCTTCTCTGCTGATTTTGTGCCACCTTTGGAGTATGGGAACTATTTTTGTGGTTGGGGAGGTCTGGGCTAACGTTCCACCTCTTGGTGCTCTGATGGCCAATCTCTCTGAGGTCCTGCTGTGTCCCTTGGGCAGTGACAAGGAGTAAGTTAGGACACAGGGGACCCCAGACCTTGATTCCTCCCTAAGCAGGAGAGACTTTCATTTTAGACAGGGGATATTCCACCTCAGATTTAACTGAATTCTTCTTAATGCCTTCAGGCTTTTGAAAACAAAACTCAGGAATTCCAACCTCAAACTTTCACTGAGACAAGGGAGCACAGAGCCTGGTACTCACATGAAGGGGTTGCTCAGAGGGGCAAACAGAAGGAGAAACACAAGTTAATCTAAAGAAGTTATCTTGTGAGCTAGAGAAAGAACAAACAAAGCCCAAAACCAGTAGGAGGAAGGAAATAATAAAGATTAGAGCAGAAACAACTGAAATAGAGGCTAAAAAACCAATAGGACAGATCAGTATAACCAGAAGCTGGTTCTTTGAAAAGATTAACAAAATTGATAAATCTTTAGCCAAACTCAAGAAAAAAAAAAAAGGAGAGAGAAGACTTAAATAAAATCAGAAGTGGAGAAATAACAACACAGAAATACAAAGGATTATAAGAATATTATGAAAAATTATATGTCACAAATTGGACAACCTAGAAGAAATGGATAACTTCCTAGAAACATATAACCTCCCAAAACTGAATCAGAAAAAAAAAAAAAATAGAAAATTTGAACAGACCAATTGTTAGCAATGAAATTGAATTAGTAATCAAAAAAACTCCCAACAAACAAAAGTCCAGGACCAGACGGCTTCACAGGTGAATTTTACCAAACATCTAAGGAAGAATTAATATTTATTCTTCTCAAACTATTCCAAAAAATAGAAGACAAAGAAAAGCTTCCAAATTCATCATATGAGGCCAGCATATGAGGCCCTGATACTAAAACCAGATAAAGACACTACCAAAAAAGGAAACTACAGGCCAATATCTCTGATAAACATAGATGAAAAATCCTCAACAAAATATTAACAAACTGAATCCAACAATACATTAAAAAAAAATCATTCACCATGATCAAGTGGGATTTATTCCTGGGATGCAAGGATGATTCAATATTTGCAAGCCAATCAACATAATACATCACATCAACAAGAGAAAGGATAAAAACCATATGATCATTTCAGTAGACACAGACAAAACATTTGACAAAGTACAATATCTATTCATGATAAAAAAACTCTCAGCAAAGTAGGTTTAGAGGGAACATACCTCAACATAATAAAGGCCACATATGAAAAACTCATAGCTAACATCATACTCAATGGTGAAAAACTGAGAGTTTTTCCTGTAAAATCAGGAACAAGACAAGGATGTCCATTCTTACCACTTTTATTCAATATAGTACTGGAAATCCTAGCCATAGCAGTCTGATAAGAAAAATAAAAGGCAGCCAAATTGGTAAAAGAAGCAAAACTTTCACTATTTGCAGATGACATGATACCATATATAGAAAACCCTAGATTCCACCAAAAAAACCCCTACTCTAACTGATAAATGAATTCAGTAAAGTTGCAGGATACAAAATCAATATACAGAAATTTGTTGCATTTCTCTACATTAATAATAAAGTAGCAGAAAATCCCATTTATAATTGTACCAAAAATAATAAAATACCTAGAAATAACAGATACACGAGAAGATGCTTAACATCACTAATCATCAGGGAAATGCAAATGAAAACCACATGAGATATCACCTCACACCCATCAGAATGGCTAAAATAAAAAACACAAGAAACAAGTGTTTGCAAAAATGTGGAGAAAAAGGAACACTTGTGTACTGTTGGTGGGAATGCAAACTGGTGCAGCCACTGTGGAAAACAGTATGGAGGTTCCTCAAAAAATTAAAAATAGAATTACCACATGATCCAGTAATTCCACTACTGGATATTTACCCAAAGAAAACAAAAACACTAATTCAAAAAGATATATGTACTTGTATGTTTATTGCAACAGTATTTACAGTAGCCAAGATATGGAAACAACCCTTATGTCCATCAATAGATGAATGGATAAAGAAGAAGTGGTATATACATACAATAGAATATTATTCAGTCAGAAAAAAGAATGAAATCTTGCCATTTGTAATAACATAGATGGATCTAGAGGGTATAATGCTAAGTGAAATAAGTCAGAGAAAGAGAAATACCATATGATTTCACTCATATGTGGAATTTAAGAAACAAAATAAACAAAGGAAAAAAGAGACAAAACAGATACTTAACTATTTAGAACAAACTGGTGGTTACCAGAGGGGAGTTGGGTCAGGGGATGGGTGACATAGGTGAGGGGTATTAAGAGTACACTTATTGTAATGAGCACTGAGTAATGTATAGAATTGTTGAATCATTATATTGTACATCTGAAACTAATACAACACTCTATATTAGTTACACTGGAATTTAAAAAGTTATCTTGTGTCAGAGTTCAATTTTCATTGTTCACATCTCTGTACCTAGATAGACCCATAAAACATTGCAGTGTTTTATCCCATTATGCCTTATCTTGTTCTCCAGTCCAGTCACTGCTGGCTTTTTCCTGTGTCACAAGCCCACCTGCCACTTCTCTCTGACAGCTTTTTAACTCTTACAAGCCATTGGTTACTTTAAGGACATGCTAGGTAGTAACCCAGGCTCTACTACTTGACTTTTTACTTTAACTGTATAATGGAACTCTCTTTTGTGGTAGAATGAAATGATCTCATCTATGAGATCTATGCTTTACATTTTTGTTATATATTTTTATCATACATTTTTTTCTATTTCTCTTACGTAGCTCTATAATGTATTTCTAATATAGCTATCTATTGTACCAGGTTCTGGTCTTGGGATTCTTTTGCACTCTTAAAAATTACTGAGGATCTCAAAGAGCTTTTGTTTATTTGGGTTATATCTATGGATATTAACCACACTAGAAGTCAAAACTGAGACATTAAAAAAATATTAGTTCATTTGAAAACAACAATAAACACATTACATGTAACATAAATAACATCTTTTTAAAAATTTTTAAATTTTTTTTAAATTTTATTTTGTTATGTTAGTCTTTTTAAAAATTTTTTAAAATTTTAAAAGATTTTATTTATTTATTTATTTATTTATATAGAGAGCACATGCACGCACAAGTGCAGGGAGAGGGGCAGAGGGAGAGGAAGAGAGAGTCCCAAGCAGACACCGCACCAAGCTCAGAGCCTGATGTGGGTCTTGATCCCACAACCCTGAGATTATGACCTGAGCTGAAACCAAGAGTCAGATGCTCAACCAACTGAGCCACCCAGGTGCCCCATAAATAACATCTTTTTATTAAAAAAATATTTTTCTAAACAAAGAAAAGTAATGAGTATCATAGTAATGAGTATTCTAAACAAAGAAAAGTAATGAATCTCATTCTTTGATACTTTTTGCAAATCCTTTTAATGTCTGACTTAATAGAACACAGCTGGATTCTTATATTGCCCTTTGCATTCAATGTGATGTATGTCGTTTTTATTAAAGTACATGAAGAAAATCTAGCATCACAGAGATACATAGTTGCAAAAGGGAGGAGTATCTTAACATTTTTGGATAGTTGCAGATACTACCCCAAACCTCAACAAGAGATAGTTTCTTAAAGGTTATTTGGCAACAAATATTACCAGATATGTTCTTTGAAGTGACAGGCTCACTCTGTTCATTTTAAAGAAAATGCCTGCCAATACCTAAATCTGAACAAAGTGTTCTTTAAAGTAAAAATAGTGTTTCATGAAAAGAAAAAATAAAACGGTTAGTTCAGCTTGCAACTCAAACAATAACACAAGAATTTTTCTTGGGGACGATTGTGCTACTTCAGCAGAAGTGCTTTATGTGTACTTCCTAGTTTGTTACACAGAATCTTACAAAGACCTATACTGAAGTATTGAGAATTAATGAAACTAACAATTTATAATGCTTCACCAAGGACTTTCTTAAGTAAAACTGGCTTGCTTGCTCTCTTTTTCTTTCTTTCTTTCTCTTTCTTTCTTTCTTTCTTTCTTTCTTTCTTTTCTTTCTTTCTTTTTCTTTCTTTCCTTCTTTCTTTTTTTTTTAAAGATTTTTATTTATTTGAGAGAGAATGAGATAGAGCATGAGAGGGGGGAGGGTCAGAGGGAGAAGCAGACTCCCCGCTGAGCAGGGAGCCCGATGTGGGACTCGATCCCAGGACTCCAGGATTATGACCTGAGCCGAAGGCAGTTGCCCAACCAACTAGCCACCCAGGCGCCCTCTTTCCGTCTTTCTTTCTCTCTTTCCCTCTCTCTCTTTCTTCCTTTCTTCCTTTCTTTCTTTTTCCCTCTCTCTCTCTTTCTCTCTCTCTCTCCTCCCTCCCTTCCTTCCTTGTGAAGTGAAGAATATGGTGACCATTAGATACAGTTTGGTGCCACTGCTTTGGCTTGTACTAACATGTTGGCAGTTTGATCCACTGTTACTTTTGCACCACCAGTGTAAAAATCCACATAGTGAATAAGGCAAATCATTCTTTAACATTATTGTAAGAGTAGTTTTGATCTCGCAGATGCCCTGAAAGGGTCCCCAGGACTTTGTGGACCACACTTAGAGAAAGAGAAAAGCAGGGGAAATGAAAGGACCCAGGGAAGAGAGTGGCCCTTACTTTGGGAGTGCTCCTTGCTGCTGCCTAGGACCTTGTGTTGTCTATGTGCCCTGACCTACCGGTCTATGTGCCCTGACCTACCTCCCAGCACCTACCGGCTTTCCTCCCCCCATTCGGGACTGTCTGTAATACAACCTGTCTTTGCGAATTCCAGGCACTGAGACTTTTTACTTGCTCTGCCACTGGCTAGGAAGGGCAGTGGTATAAGACTCTTGCCCCTTTCCTTCCAATTCGAAGAATTTACAAATGAAAATACTGGCATAACCCCATAAAATCTCCAAATTGCTGAATAAACCATCTAGAAAGAGAACTGACCAGAAATGTATACCCTTCTCCTTATGGTTTTGAAAACACCTGACCCTGAAAGAGACTGTATTGATTACCTTGGACATTTTTCCTACACGTTTTATTTTCACTGGATTGTAACTGAAGAATTTAGAAAAAAAAATCCCTGACTTTCAATGCTGTCCATAGGAACACTCTGTAGGATAGCCTTTCCTTAATGCTACCATATGTAAATGGATCTGGAAGCTTTGAACTATGAATCTATTGGGCTCCCTTCCAAACTCCTGAGGGCTTGTTTTATTTAAAAACATGACACTTGGTAACTTATATCAAGGGTCTAATTCCTCATTATATTACTATACCTAGGTTAAAGAGTATGTGGTAAGCAAAAATATTTACCTGTGATAGACGATAATTAGCAGGATTAAGTATATCTGGCTATTTCTGAGTCATATACACTGCAGTTAGCTTTTACTTAAGTCTAAAATTATGTTTTGCTCTTGGAGATTTTAGACAAGAAAATTATTTGTTTTCAGAACCATAAACTTTGGCATATTTCAAAAGTCCAAACCTGTGTGTTATTGGTTTCTTTTTAAAATTCATCCATTTATTATAAACAAAATTTATCAAGAAGCTACCCTGTGCCAAACATTGTTCTAGACATGGGGATGGAGCAATGAATAAGACAGACATAGTCCCTGCATTCATGAAGCTTATAATCTAGAAGGGAAATTGAAAAATAATGAGTAAATAACTAAATAAGCAAGGTAATTTTAGAGAATGACAAACATATGAAGGAAATAACACAGGGTGTTGGGATAATAAATCACAGGGGAGATGAGGTGGTCAGAGAAGGCCTCCCTAGAGAGGTGACATTTTGAGCTGAGACCCGAATGAGGAGAAGGAGCCAGTCAGGGGAAGAGCCAGGTGGAAGAAAAATGGATGCAGAGGGAACAGCAAGTATAGAGGCCCTGAGGTAGGGATACATTTGGGAATGCATTAAGAAAACCCTGAGTTTTGGGACTGGGTGGCTCAGTGGATTAAGCATCTGACTCTTGATTTTGGCTCAGGTCATGATCTCAGGGTGGTGAGATCCAGCCCTGTGTTGGGCTCCATGCTTAGCAGAGAGCCTGCTTGAGATTCTCTTTCTTTCTCCCTCTGCCCCTCCCCCTGTTCTCTCTCTCTCTCAGATAAATAAATAAATCTTAAAAAAAGAGAAAACCCAGAGTTTTTTAATATGACTAAATTCTGCTCTTACTATTAGTAATTTGCTGTTAGAATTAGCATAATGCATTATAGAATCCTAAATTAACTTTGACATTTTGATTAGGACTACCAGGGAATTGTTTGTCAGATGATCCTGGTTTAGATTGGGGCTGAATAATAGTTGTTGACTTAATTACTACATATAATTTCACTTGGAAGTCTCAAAACTAAGTTCTTTATCTGACCTACCCCTCATTCCTTTGCCTGCATCATGTTTTTCTATATTCCTTTTGAAGTGGCACTGTTATTCTTTTAGCTCAAGCCAGAACTCTAGGTCATTCTGTACAGCTGTCTCCCTCACTCCACTCCATTGTAAAACTCACAGATTTTACCTCCTGAATATTTCTTGAATCTGTCCATTTCCTCCATCCTGGGTCACCATCACCTCACTCATGTTCTCCAGTAGTGCTCCCTTAAAATGCATCTCTGTACCTAGAGCGATTTTACTAATAAAAACCATATAGTTCATTCTTTAATTAAAACCTGGCAAGGGCACCTGGCTGGCTCAGTCGTTTAAGTGTCTGATTCTTGATCTCACTTCAGGTCTTGATCTCAGGGTCATGAGTTCAAGCCCCACATTGGGCTCCACATTGGGCATGGAGCCTACTTAAAACAACAACAACAACAACAACAACAACACCCAGCAAAACCTCTCCCAGCATTCCATAATGATGTCCTATAATAAAATCAATTTCAAAAAAATACTGGGCTTACATGAGATAAAGAGGTCCCTTTATTGCGGGACTTCTCAGAGCCTTCCATATGCTAATGTATGCATTGTGAATCACTCAAAGGGGTTAAAAGTGAGGACGTTTTCAGATGTAAGTCAGAGTGAAGCTATTATTTCGAGAAATGCCAAGGAACAGCTCATGGAATACCTTTATGAATAATAGTACTTTATATAACTTGGCTTAGGAAATTTGGTTTACAGAAATAGTCATGTTAACATGGTATATACAACTTCTGATGACCTGGTCCTCACCTTCTTCATGAGCCTCATTTTCACCACTCCCCACCTTGAGCTTCATGTCTAATAATAGCAAACCATATCCAGTTCCTGTATACAACATGCTTCCCATGATTTCGCTCAAGCTCTTCCCTCTGGAACATTTCTTCTGGCTAAACCTACTCATCTTTCAACCTCAGCTCAGAGATCTTTCTTGAATTCCAAGTTGTGATAAGTGCCTCTCTTATGAGTTCCACTTACCACAGTTGGAATAATCTGTTTATGTGTCTTTTCCTCCTAGCTTACTGGGGGATAAAGACTGAGGGACCATGCTATGATGATGATGATGATGATGATGATGATGATGATGGTGGTGGTGATGATAGCTAAGTTTACTGCATTCAGTAGGTGCCAGGCTCTGTATATGAAGTATTTAATATTCACAAAACTCCCACGAGGTAGCTATTATTAGTATCCTCATTTTGCAGATAAAAAAGCTAGGGGCTTAGAGGCTGATGAACTTGCCTGAGGTTATATAACTAGTGAATGATGAGAAGGGATGTGAATTTAGACAGCCGGACTTCCAAGGCTGCACCTTTTGCAACTCTATCTGTAACACCAGCATGGTGCCTGGTAGCCGACGCTTGATAAATGCTTGTTGATCTAACCTGTGTGTGTGTGTGTGTGTGTGTGTGTGTGTGTGTGCGCGCGCGCGTGCGCGCAGGTTCGGGCATGTCCCCCTTCCCCATAAAAATTACTAGAACCGAGGAAATTGGACATGCTATAAGAAAGTGTTAAATCCCATCTGTGGCAGAACTGGCAGTGGAAATGGAGATATTATGGAAGGGACAGCCAGCTCATGTTTCAAATTACTCTCAGCTTGCTTGTTGTCTTAGACATATGTTCTGGGGGTGGCCAACCCCTGTTTTACATCTGTGTTAGTCTTTGCAGAATAAAGAGCAAATTAGCGTTTAATGGGGACTATTAATATTGTCACCTAATTGAATAATATCTAATAAATCTTTTCATTTACAACCCAATGGGAATTTCTAGTTAGTGTGGAAGATATTTAATCTGAAAAATATTTTCATACACAAAGAATATATATGTATTTGTGAGAGATGTTGAATATCCAGTGAAATTTTGTGAGTATGAACTGAACACTTATCCTGGGCCTCAAACTGTTGGCAGTTGCTTTTGAGAGTTACAGAATAAGTTTATGATAGTCTCTGCACTTTAGAATTTTGCTACATGGTTTGGGAGTATCTGAAGTATCTTTCTTTTTTTTTAATTTTATTTTATTATGTTATGTTAGTCACCATACATCATTAGTTTTTGATGTAGTGATCCACAATTCATTGTTTTCGTATAACGTTAACCCAGTGCTCCATGCAGTAGTGCCCTCCTTAATACCTCCTCCCCTCTAAAACCCTCAGTTTGTTTCTCAGAGTCCATAGTCTCTCATGGTTCATCTCCCCCTCCGATTGCACCCCCTTCATTTTTCCCTTCCTTCTCCTAATGTCCTCCATGCTATTCCTTGTTTCACAAATAAGTGAAACCATATGATAATTGACTTTCTCTGCTTGACTTATTTCACTTAGCGTAATCTCCTCCAGTCCCATCCATGTTGATGTAAAAGTTGGGTATTCATCCTTTCTGATGGCTGAGTAATATTCCATTGTATACATGGACCACACTTCTTTATCCATTCATCTGTTGAAGGGCATCTCGGCTCTTTGCACGGTTTGGCTATTGCGAACATTGCTGCTATGAACAATTGGGGTGCATATGGCCCTTCTTTTCACTACATCTGTGTCTTTGGGGTAAATACCCAGTAGTGCAATTGCTGGGTCATAGGGTAGCTATATTTTTAATTTTCTGAGGCACCTCCACACTGTTTTCTAAAGTGGCTGTACCAACTTGCATTCCCACCAACAGTGTAAGAGGGTTCCCCTTTCTCCACAACCTCTCCAACATTTGTTGTTTCTTGCCTTGTCAATTTTTGCCATTCTAACTAGTGTAAGGTGGTATCTCAGTGTGGTTTTGATTTGAATTTCCCTGATGGCTAATGATGATGATATAGTAGGTCTTTAAATTGGTATTTTTTTAATAAGAAAAAGTTCAAATATATTATTTTGTTGTACTCTTTGAGGATCAAAAAACATCATGATATTATTATAATTTGAAATGTAAGTAAAAAGCATGTGGGGTCATGATCTTTATAAGCCTATTTTTTACTTCTTAATTAAATTTTGCAGATGATAGAAACACTGAAAACAGATGATTAGTTTATAAATGATAAAAAGACACTGGTAACTCCCATACATCTGTTTTATGATTCTGTTTAAGAAGTGTCTATTTCATGATAGATCAAATTAGGTGCTTAGAACAAAGGCCTGCATGACTTTCTCTCCCAAATTAAACTATAAATGGGAATGCTTGCAAATGCTTGGACTTTTTTTTTCTGTTTGATATGTGCCATATCACTTTGGAGAAATTATATAATTTGCTTATGTTAGAATTCTTTCATTATAAAGGAAAAGTTTTCCTATTTCCCATTCCATTTTCTCTGAGAATTAACCACTCAGTTATTCCCTTATACTTACTGCAACTTGTAACCTGGGATTTACAGGGATTCCCACTGTGGGCACATACTTTCTTCATACTCAGTGCTCTCCCTCAAGCACATGTGTTTTGTGAATGTTAATTTACCTGGGAAAGAGCAGCATCAGCGCCAATAAATCCAGTTGTCTCATTTTTCAATCTTAGCTATTGTTGGGGTCATGTACTAATGCTTGTATGAGTGAAGGCTCCAGAAAATACTTGCTGCAGTGCTGTTTCTAACTTGTTTGAGACCATACTGTGAGACAATAGACCTGGGGGGCTCTGTGCTTACAGGAAGGAAAGAAAGGAATTTTGATTTTTTTTCTTTAGCTAAGTGTTGTAAAACTTTAAAGCTTAAATTTAATAATTGTGGCAGGTGGGTTAAATAAAATCCATCAACTCAGCATTTTTCCTGTTTCTATTCACTAGTGAACAGAAGCCTTAAAAAAAAAAAAGGAATGTTCTATAAAGTAAGATACAAAATTTGGGTTAGGGTTATAAGTTAGCAGTTCCTTTATACTCTGCCCCAAACTATTTTTAGGCTCAGGGCCTCTGAACCCAAGGTAATCTCCTAGGCATCTTTAACATTTTATCACAAGTCAGTGATCTCCTCTCTTCTTTGTCCTCCTATCTTATTGGCAAGTTTCTGTGGTGACCCAATTCTGCTTCCTGTTTCAACTGTATAAACAATTCATTTAATTCAATCTCTAGCTTTTGATTCTATCTGTAGATATATAGCTGAAAATGATTCCATTCATTAGCTGATGCATTTTCCCTCTGCTAACCATATTTGGGTCATTTCATTGTTAACTTTGGCTGAGGGAAAAGAAAGAACTCTTTGAAACTCCTCCTACTTGTGATTTTATGGGTCTGATATGGAGGTTTATTAGGGCAGAAGCGTGGCTTGCCTGACCCAGTGCCCATTTCCAGATCTCTCTACTCATGCCTACCACTACAATGGAGAATGAAGAAGATAAATATTCACTGTTCTAACCTCCCCTGAAACAAGGCAAGCAAACATGCCTTCTGACAGAGTTCTGGCCAATGGAACATAAATGGAATTCTGCAGTGGAGGGTTCTGGGAAGGATCTTTTATTTCCTGATAAAAGAAGCCAGAAGCTGCTGGTACTACACCTTCCATTTCTTTTGGTCTTGACAATGGTTATGACGTTTGAATCTCCAACAGTCATCCAGTGACAACTTTGAGACAATAAACCAATGTACTAAAGATGGTAGAGTAGAATTATAGAAAAATCCTTGGTTTTTATTATATCATGGAGCCCCACATTATACAGAATTGCTTCCCTCTGTACACTGTATATGAAAAGCAAATCCCTATGTAATGGTTTTAAGACATGGCTACTTTCTTTGACACTTCTCCCATCAAAAGATGTGGCCTAATTCCCCTTCTCTTTAACAGAGGCCAGCCTTAGTGAGTTGCTTCCAATAAACAGAATGCAGTATGGGGGATAGTACATGACTCCCCAGGCTAGGTCATAAAAGGTGATACAGTTTCTGCCTTGTTATTCTTCTGTCTCATGTACGACTTGGAGCCGTGAGTTAACATATCAGATGTCAGTCTACACGAAAGCTGTTGTGCTGGAGAAACCATAAGAGACCACACAGAGACCAAGATGCCAGAGGAGCCCCAGCTCTACCAGGCTCCAGCTCTCTCACTCTTCCCATCAAGGACAAACAAACATGTGAGTGACCCAGTCTTCAGATGATTCCAGGCCCCAGTCTTCAAGGTGCCCTAGCTGAAGCCAAGGAGAAGAGACAAGCTGCCCTCTACCAAGTCCTTCCCAAATTCCAGATTCAGGAAGAAAATAAATATTATTTTAAGCCACTAAATTTGGGGATGATTTATTTATGCAGCAACAGAAACTGGAACACCCTATTTTTTATACTACTGTTATTTGGATGTTCTGTTACTTGCAGCCAAAAGGATCCCTGCCTGAAATACTTAGGGGTAGGAAGATTAAAAGAAATTGCTAAAATGACCCTTTTAAGTTACTATAAATGCTGATGATCCATTTTATTCCTCTCTTAGCCTGGCTATGGTAATCAAATTAACTATAGTATTGATGTCATGATTTTCCATGAGTCAGCTTAATTTAGTTACATAAAGACTTTGTTTTTCAATAGGACTGGGCTAGTAGAAGTGTAGACAAGGAGAAATTTCAATTCAGGACACCATACTGCTGTTTTCCTGCTCTTTTGGCATCTTGGTAATAATAAACAATATCAATAGCTGCCTCACTAGCAGGAAAAGCTTGTCTGAGTCCCCAACTTCATCAGGTCCCATCAGTGTTCGAGGCTGTTTTCTTAATGAAATGCTCTGAGCATTTGACAGCTTTGTTCCTTCATTGACATTTGCAGCTTTTTAAATAGATGAATATTTAATGTCATATTTAATAGGCCAGACTCCTTGAAGCAAAATCCTATTAGTTAGTGCCCACTTTTTAGAGAGTGGTTGGTCACTATTTACTGTTAGAATTTATTTATAAGTTTTAATATATGGTTTTAATCATAAACTCATTTATAAACCCAGCATATAGAAACCAGGAGGATTGTTCTAGATTAATAGTCATATTCTTACATGGAAGTTGCACTCTAAATTAAAAATCTTTTATTCCAAAGTAACATAATGCTATTTCTGGTGATGGAAATTCCTAATCGGCTTTGTAATATAGTTTGGGCTATTTTCTTATCCCACTGTGCTGAAATTTTAAGCCTAAAAGAACAAAATGTAACTCCTGAAAGCCGGTTACACAAGAGCCAATTTCATTTTTGTGTGTTTATTTACTCAATGTCCACATCCTTAAACTGTTGGCAAATTCACAGCTGGGTGGAGCAGCACATGTGTCATTGTGCTGATGCTACGGGGCGGGATGGGTGTGGAGGGTGGGTTGGGGCACAGAGGGGTCCTTGCAAAGAGAAGTTACATAAGTGATATCATACACAGAAGTAGCCTCCAGGGTTTAAAAATAACTGGACAGGGAGTGTCAGCCTTTCTTGGATCTGACTCCCTGATTTACTATCCTTAAGGGTCAGACCTATATTCCTGGGTGGGCTGGAGAGTCTGTTTAAATGCACTCATTTCCTAATAGCAACCCTACATAATAGCTTAAAGAGCCTGGGAATTTTTTTTTTTTTTTTTTTTTTTTTTGGTCTCAAGGCAGCAAGGTGCTGCATGCAAAAGCTGAACCAACATCTCAATGAGAAGCCAAAACAGGACAGATGTTTCATGCTGTGCCTCAAATGTGGTTGCTTCCAGCGTGGTTTCCTTAAACGGACAGGAAATACAGAAAAACAGAGAAGACAACTGCTCTTCCATAGTAGCTCCAAAGCAGATTAAAACAAGCACTAATTTCCCATCCTGTCCTTCTTCTCCTTACCCATCTTTTTTAGGGAACTGAATTATTGATGTATGAGACAATGCCTTGTATTCATGCTACCCAATATTTTTATTTTTGTGAAATTTAATTTGTGAAAAATAAGCTGTCAAAGCATATTACCCTGGTGTCAGAGATTCCTTGGGGGCCAACATCAGAATTTAATTGCCACTGAGTCCCCATCTAGCACCTGGGAAAATATATATACAGTGCACAGTCATGAAAGACCACAGAAGTGTTGTGGGAGTAGGGGTCAAATTTAACAAAGGTCAGAAAACAACAGGGGCGCCTGGGTGGCTCAGTCGTTAAGCGTCTGCCTTCGGCTCAGGTCATGATCCCAGGGTCCTGGGATCGAGCCCCGCATCGGGCTCCCTGCTACGCGGGAAGCCTGCTTCTCCCTCTCCCACTCCCCCTGCTTGTGTTCCCTCTCTCACTGTCTCTCTCTCTGTCAAATAAATAAATAAAATCTTTAAAAAAAAAAAAAAAAAAGAAAACAACACAAATACATATTAGATCTGCCACCTGCCTATGGTGACCATGAGCCTACAAATATCACTTGAGATCTTCATGTCATTAGGGAGAGGCAGGTATTTCTATTCTCTGGCCATCATGTGGCCATTGGTGGTATCCCCTGGATTAGAACCCTTAGCTTCAGGCCCCAGCTCCTTTGATGCCCTCTCCTAGGTAATGCCTTTCCTTGAGTTTTCCAGATGCCTGTGGCCTTCCCCCACCCTTGCTCATTTGTATTAGCAGATAGAGCCCACCAATTCCTCTCTAATGCCACTGCCTCTTCCCGAAGGCCTACACACCATCCGAAACCAGAAAGCAACCTCTTATCCACATAAATGATTACTTTCAGAAGCATGATCTATTCAAGCTGGCTCCTTCCAGAGTTCTTTCATTCACTGAAGCAGTGTTTCTCAAAGCATGTGAATCATCTGGGATGCTTGTTAAAATATAGATTCCCACTGAATCAGGTGCTTTCCGGGTGAGGCCGGGAGTCTGCATATGTAACAAGCTCTTTAAGCCTGCAGCTGATTCCATCTCAAGATAAAGGTACAAAGAACTAGTTCATTTCATCCCTATACACATCGTTTAGGATTTCTTAGGGATGAGAATACCTTTTCACCCTCACAGTTTGGAAACCCCAGGAAAACCTACCAATTTCAACAACTGGAATACAACTCGACCCTTCAACTTGCTGCAGTCTCAAAACAACTACAACTGGGCTCTGCGGGGAATCCTGAGGCTGAGAACTCCACCCCTTTCGTCCTTGGCCTTGGCCACCCTTCCCAATGCCCATTTGAGGAGCTCCCTCCCCATGTCACCTGTGTTCTCCTGTACTCTGGTCTTTTCATTGATCTGTGCTTCCTCTTCCTCACTACCCCTGCCCCTGTCATACCACACCATGAGCTGAGCCCATTCCCTCTGGACTTCCACTCCATGGCAAGTCCCCTTGCATCAGCCCCTGGAACACCCTGGCCTCCTCTGCGCTCTGGATCTCTCTGGGGATGCTCTTTCTTCCTTAGTCCTCCTAAATGTCACTTGCATTTCCCCCCACGCCCATTATGTGCTGGTGGCTGCAGGTGGAGGGCAGAGCTGGGAAGAGATCATCAAACTTTTTCTGTAAAGGACCAGATAGTAAATATCTTTGTGGAACATACAGTCTTTTGTAACTACTCAAGCCTGACAGCCACTGTAGTGCAAAAGCAACCACAGATAGTAAGTAAACAAATGAACGTGTTTCAATTAAACTTTTTTTTATGGACACTGACATGTGAATTTTATATAATTTTCACATGTCACAGATTTCTTTTGAAAAAATTTTCAACAATTTAAAAATGTCAAAACTATTTTTAGCTCATGGGCCATAGAAAAACAGGGGCTGGACTGGGTTTGGCCCATGGCTATTCCTTGTTGACCCCTGATCTAAACCAGTGCTTCTCAAACTTTAATGTACATCCACATCATGAAGTATTTTGTTAAAATGCAGACTTTGATTCAGTAGATCTGGGGTTTCTGAGATCCTGCATGTCTAACAAGTTCCCAGGTGATGCAAGTGCTCCTAGTCAGGGCACCACACTGTGAGTAGCAGGATACTACCGTCATGTGTTGAAATTTATTCTTTATATAATAAAGACATTAAAATAGTTTAATGATAGAGGAAAGTATTCCTACTGTAATTCATGTTTGGTAGAAAGACTGTGTGGAAGGCCTGGCGGCTGAGAGAGCAGGCTTTCAAAACTAACAGACTCCCACTTAGCAGTTATATGAATATGGATACACTTGTTAACTTCCCTCAGTTTCCATTTATTCAGCTGTAAACCTATGCAATAATAACCTCTACCTCAGACGGCTGTTTTGGATTTTAATATGATTATGCAGTTAGCAAGTGCTCAGTAAATCTGAGGCATTATTGTTTTTAAATTTATAAAGCAAGACACGAACCTGTACCTAACAAAATAGTAAGAACTTTGAGTGCCTCTGGGGACCTCCTTGCCTGCTTTCTTGGAAAACATTTGCGAGGATCATGCCCATTCATTTATGCAAGAAACATTTGCTGAGCTGCTACTTCTCCTGCCAGGCAACGTGCATTGTTGGATCTGCTAAGATGAGTGAAGTGTAAGCTCACGTTAGTGGGGGAGATGGGAACACCAAGCAATTTCAGCACGGAAAAGTGCTCTGTGGTCACGTGCTATCTGCAGTGTGCTGGGGGAAAGCAGCACTCCCGCTCTGCTGTGAGGAGGGGCCAGAGGATTTCACACAGGAGATGACCACCAGCTGGACTTCAAAGAATGATTATAGGCCTGATTGGTGGAGGAAAGAGGGAACAGGGTAGGTAAAGGAGGTGGAGAATTCAGGGGGAATCCAGGACAATTGGACTCTAGGGATGTATGGGACAGGCCAGGGACTGGTCCTGACCAATCAGGACAGACATAGGCCTTGATGTTATAGAGGTTTGGGCTGGCTGGGATCAGCCTGGGGTAGGTCATCATCCCTTTTGGGAAAACATCCTGACAATACCCATAATATATGCCAACAGGGACTCTGAGAAAAGACAGTGCCAGAAAATCCTTGACTACTTTTGATGGAGTCACAGAAAGACTAGGGAGCCCTTGTGCTGAGCCAAGGAATTCCAGCCTCTGTGGCTGTGTTCCTACGGAATATAACAGACTGGATGAGAATTTTCTCCAACTTGGGGCCTACCACATCAAGGCCAAAGGAAAATGGCCTTTATAAGTAGTCCCCTGGAAACCTACTTGGCTCAGTAATTACTTACCAAGCGTCTGTTACGGAGGGACTTTGTGCAGTGCTGCTGGGGCTGCTGAGATGAGGTCCGGCATCTGCCATGGATAGTTTCACCTCTAGTAGAGGAAATGGGCATACAAATCCCTACACCATGGGTGAAGAGACGCCAAGTCCTGGAGAACTTTATAGGAAGAAGAAAAAGGTTATAAGGAGTTTGGCTCTGGGGGTGGGAGCTCCAGGTGTGTTTCATGGAAGAAGTAGCATTTGAGTCAGCCTTTGAGATGGATGTTTCTATTTCTGGGCACTCCCTTCAGGATTTCCAGCTTGTTTAAGGGGTAAAGGGGCTGGGGTCTCTCTGTATAAATAACTAACTTCAATCACTGGTCTTGGAGTTGACAGTAGGTTCCTGAACTGACCTTCTAGTGCTGAGTAGGGACCAAAAACTATCATCTGAAAAAGCCCTGAACCTCTACAGGGCAAAGCTTGCAATCAAACACAATTTGGATTACAGCCCCAGAATTGAAATTTAGAAATAGTTCCTGGCAATATTTCTATGTCTTCCCTTCTCCCCTTCCCTGAGGCCTTCTGTCCTCCATAGCAGGGATTCTAAACTAGAGGTCATGTGTGAGAAGTACTGGGCCAAGCGGCAAGGGGGATAGTAAGGAGGGTAGGTTTGTCCCCTGGGCTGGGACATTTGCATCCTGATGCACAGTGTCCTAAGGGGCATACTACTGACTCTAGATTGCTCTCCCCTCTGTTAATTCCTCCTTTCTCAGTGGCACAGGAAGGATTTTTCTGCCCTAATACTCTCCTAAACCATGCTTAATCTATTTGAATTTGCTCCATCTCACCTGCATAAATTGAGAGTTAGCCATGTTTAGGTCCATCTGGTGAAGCCAGAGGGCCCCAGCTGAGTTGCTTGGCCTGAAGGGAGATTTGTGCTTTGGGCTTGTAGCTGAGAAGTGTGTGAGGGGGCCCTGGACTATTCCCCAGCCAGGCCTGTGGACTAGGTTTGGGTTCAGTGGAGAGGAGACTGAAAGCAGAAGCCAAAGGGGCCATTTTTTACGAGGAACTCTGACACAAAGGGCCACAAGCAATGTTGATCAGGGTCCAGGTGAGAAAATGCTACTCAGGGTGTACTCAAACATTGCTAATCACTTCCAGAGCTAGTGCTTACAGAATCTTGAACAATTAAAATGGACTCAGCTTGGGTCTTTCCCTTGGGTTAGATAAAAGAAATCTTTTTTTTCCTGTTGAAAAGAGTTTGCAGTTTGGGGATCTCTTAATTGCTTTCTGGGCATGGAAAGAAAATTCTTATGGAGGGCAGGGGTGAGATGCTACTCCAAATGATTGCCTGTAGAGCAAACATCACTGATGAGGCTGGGATGCAAGCACATAAGACACATAAGATGCCCTTGGATTGAGATGCCCATGAGATTGCCCTAAACACAAGCATGGGAGAACAGATTGCTGAGGTCCCTCCTGATATGGTAGGAGAACACATGAATAAGATGTGAATTGTTATTGTAACCTCATTTGTACCCACTGGCTGGGGAGGCTTGGAGAAATTTGTTATGTTTGTAAATGTACATGCATGCATAAGAGATTGATACTGAAAATACTGTTCTAGGAAAGAGCGTCATTCAACCCAGTTGCAAACACTGTAGCCATCTAGGTCTATGAACAGATGTCACATTTGATATGAATACGAATCAGCAAACCTGCAATTATTTCTCAGAGTTTCCTAAGTCATTCTTGTCAATAAGTGGCAGTAGGGCTCAAGGTACTTTCCCATCAAATGGGGTACATGGGTAAATTTTTATCTGTAGATGATCTGTCTTGCCCCCTAGAATATGTAACTGGAACTTTGTGATTTTGTTCATTTCTGTATCTCCACTGCCTAGAACAGTGCCTGGCACTCAGTAGGTGCTCAGTATTTGTGAATGAATGCATACATAACTTAATGAATGAATACTTGGATTTTTATGTACAAGCTGGACACCATCTGTCTCTTTTCTCAGATGCTGTTACTTCTGCCAAATATACCTTGAGTCCCTCGCCTATGGTAAATTCCACTATCTCAGGGTAGAGACTGTGGGTGGTTCCCAGGGTATTATGGGTCAGCATGTGGGTGTGGATTCTTATTCAAACACAGAGGCCCTGGGCTTAGCAGATAGTCCCAAAAGCTCAGAAGGACTTTCAGGCATAATACTATACAGTTCCTCTTCCTTAAAACATCTTTCTTTTTCCGATTATGAAAATAACACATGTTCATTAAGTAAAGATTGGAAACAGTAGAAAAATATGAAGGTCAAAAAAATTATCCATAATCCCTTTACTCAAACACAAATCCATCCTTCTCTTTCTCCTGGATTATTGAAACATCCTTTTAAAACTGACCCCTTTCCCTCCAGCCTAGCCACCCTCCAATCTAGTTGCATGGCCAGGGAGAGAGATTCCCAAAACACAGATCTTCAAACAACTCAAAGACTTCCCATTGCCCTCAGTGTCCAAACCACTCAACAGGGTTGGCTCTGCTTGTGTCTTCGGCTTCCTATTTCTCTGAGTCCCTATCATGTTATGCTTGTGCCAAATGGAATTTCCTTCAATTCTTTAAATGAGCTGCACCTTCTCCTGCTGTCTCTGGTCTTTTTCACAAGCTGTTAACTGCTTAAAACTCTCTCCACTTTTCTTAGTTCTATTCTTTATCTCTTTGTTTCCTTGCCTGTGTTTATCTTTTTTCTCTCTCTGATTCAGAATTTAGACACTACTTTCCCCCTAAAACACCATTCTTGACTCTCCTTCCCCAATGCCCTACCAAATCTGAGTTTGGAGGTCCTTCTTTTTTATTTCCTCCACCATCTAGCTCACTGTACAGTATTTTAGCTCTTGTCTGTAAGGGTCTCCCTTTATCCTCAGTGCATAGCACAGTGCCTACTTCCTGTCACATGGCTTAATAAATATTTGTGGAGGTGAATTTAAATTGAATCATTGTTTACATTTTATTATGTTATGTTAATCACCATACATTACATCATTAGTTTTTGATGTAGTGTTCCATGATTCATTGTTTGCGTATAACACCCAGTGCTCCATGCAGAACGTGCCCTCTTTAATACCCATCACCAGGCTAACCCATCCCCCACCCCCTCCCCTCTAGAACCCTTAGTTTGTTTCTCAGAGTCCATAGTCTTTACATTTTAGAAACATTGCCTCATAACCTTTCCTTTAATCATACTGTGTTTTCCATTCTACATAGATATAATTAATCATGTAAATTTTATGTTAGAGGCCGTATCATATAAATATTTTATTATGCTTTTTTCTTAACATTATATGAAGTATTTTCAATTTTACCCAGCCTTCACAAACTTCATTTTTAACGACTACATACTATTCCATCAAGTGGATATACTCTGGTTATCCTCTATTGTAGGAAATTTAAGATTATTTTGCCTGCCATAATTTGTTAATAATCAAAAAACATCTTTGGATATCTTTGGGCATAAAGCTTTTTCATATTTTGAATTATTTCCTTAAAACACCTAAAATAAAATTTTAAGGTCACTGGGTATTTGAAGTTTTTAATACATGTTGCCTAATTGCCTTTATAGTGTTATTTATCAATTTATATTGCCACCATCAATTTATGTGAGTGCTCATTTCATTCATCCTCAATAAAGTCACTTCTTTTCACCCATTAAAAACTTTCAAAGAACATATACCCCCCAAAGACAGCAGCACTAAGGACATAGGGCCAACATTTGTCCCTCTTGTCACTCCCTTCCGAGGGCAGTGTCTCAGTTCCATTTTCAGAGTGCAGACTTTCTCAACGCTCACCCCACTTGGCTGAGCAATCACTCCAAACATCTTTTCTTCTTCTTAGGGGAGTGAGGTAGCTTTAAGTTTGTTCCCTTTATTCTATGTCAAACCTTTAGATGAACCCAGGCCAACCTCTACTCCCATTTCACACCCTTACATCAATAGACACACACACACATACACACTCACGAATCAGTTAAAGTCCACTGGAGGGTAATATCCACTGAGACCACCTTCCCACTCAGCTTGTCTTTTTTCTGGCTCTCTGATTTCTTGGCTCTTCTCCGTAATTCCTACTCTTTATCTGCTTTCCTTCCTCCCTCCATTTTTCAACAAATCTATCAAGCACCTACTAGGCCAAGCACAAGTGCTGGGAGACATGGATAATAAGGCATCAAATCCACCCTCCTACCGCCATGGAGTTTACATTCTAGTGGGTGTTCACATTCTAGATTAAAAACAAAAACAAACCCATACATTAAAAAGTTACACATTGTGATGGCATTATAAAGAGAACAAAGGCTAAGAGAGAGAATATTGGAAAAGATTTTTAAATAGAATCATAATTCCCTCCTACCCCATCTTCCCCCTTAACCCCGAACCATGCTTTGTTTTCTCCATAGCACTTATCACATCTGATAGAGTATGTATAATATTTCTTGGTGTATTTGTTTATTGTCTGTGACCCCCAATTGAATGTAAGCTCCAGAAGGGCAGGGGCTTTGCAGTTCACTGCTGCACCTGACCCACTGCCGGTTCTCAGTATCTGCTGGATGACCTCATTAGTGGGAGGCTTTCTTGGAGGTATGCATGAAACTGGGGTCTGAGGATGAGAAAGAGCTGTTTGTGAACAGAGGTGGTGTCAGACTCCAGGCGGAGGAAACAGCAGGTGCAGAGGCTCTGAGGCAGGGAAAAGGACTGGAGAGCAGCCCAGAATGGCTAAGTCAGAGTGAGCAAGGCAGGCAGCAAGACCAAATGATAAGGTATGCCAGACAGGCAGGGCCCCTATCATGCCAGGCCTTGTAGGCCCTGTTGTTTGGATTTCATTCCAAGGACAATGGAAAACCATTAAAAGCTTTGACGTGACACCGGAATATGCCTCCCTGCATTGGTAAAGTGTAACTATAATACTTGTGTGTGGGGGTGGGGTGGGGTGGGATAGGGTAATTCACATGGTACTCTTGTGTATGGATTTGTCCTCTGTGACCCATATTCTTCCTACTGGGTGTGGAGTATCAAATTCCTTTCAAGCCTATTGTTTTAGGATTCTATAATTATAAGGCAACAAATGTAACTATACTCCCCTTGTTATCATGTTCCCTTATGTTTTGGTATCTAGCCTCTTGTGTTTGACCCAGATGAGAAACTTCACTCCTGAAGCAGGGTCCAGAGCTGCCATTTTTAGGATGATAGATCTGACACAGATTTGGTGACCTGGGGGACCATCTTTTGTTTTTTATGATTTCATTTTATTTTTTAAAGATTTTATTTACTTATTTGAGAGAGAGAGTGAGAGCGAGTGAGAGAGAGAGCACAAGCAGGGGGAGGGCAGAGGGAGAAGCAGGCACCTGGCTGAGCAGGGACCCCGATGGGGTACTTGATCCCAGGACTTCGGGATCATGACCTGAGCCGAAGGCAGACACTTAACCCACTGAGCCACCCAGGTGCCCCTGTTTTTTATGATTTTAATGTGAAAAGTGGACTCATGGCTTTCCCTTGAACTTGTCCAGCCTGGTTCCTTTTTCTCAGACCTGTTTGGGATATAGACAAGAGTCTTGCTGCGAGGATTCAGGCCCTGTAAGAGCAGGAGAGGCCCCCTCAACAAGGGAGAGCTCCAGAAAGCTGGGCCGATGGAAAGGCCCACTGCTTCCCAGTCCTGTCATCTGGTGGCTGTCTTTTGGGGATACCTTTCTCCTGGCTTCTGACTCCTGCAGCTTTGGTACTTATACTTCAGTAATCCCTACAACTGAACACAGCTTTTGGCTCATTCCAGCCGGCACCTCTTCCTGTCACTCTCTTCCTGCAAACAACCTCCTTCTTGCCCATGTACTTGTCGCTTGGGTCTCTCTGCCTTGTCCTTTCCATTAAGAAATGCCAGCCATTCTGATCCAGCCTGTCAGCACCCCTCAGGGAAGCCACTCGGTAAGCTGTCCTTGAGGGACCTATTTCCCTTTGCCCAAACCTAGGAATCCATGGGATAGATGGAGCTGGAAGGTGTGTAAGTGGCACAGAGTAAAACAGAAAGTGCAACTGGACATTGGACAGCTGGCAGACTCAGGAGACTGTAACATGGGGCACATTACGGATGCCGGCTCCCCTCTTCCTGAAGGGGAGATGGAGATGGACAGGTCCTTTTTGTTTTGTTTTTGATTGTGAGCAAATGGCCCTGTGTAAGTCCAGTTATTGTAATTGAGTTAAATTTACAACAGACTTAGTCTGGCACATATTTAACAGAACACCTAACTGTTACTGGGGGTTGCACGGCACTTAGGCACACCCTGTAAGCAATTTACTGATTATTTCTTTTATTCAGCTAAACCACACTTTGTTTTTCTCATCTCACTTGACTTCTCTAGTGTCTATAATTGGCATAGATGGTATTCCACAGTGGTACTAAATTAATATCACATAAGCACATCATACTTTATGGCAATTATTATCCCGTAGAGGAAATTAGAGTCCACACATGTGATTAACAAGTGAAAGGGACCAAATACTATATTCTGATCCTGGTGTTCTGACTTCAGCCCACCATTCTTTCAACAATATCACTTTGCATAATCACTTGTACCCAGCACACCTGAAAGTCTTAGGCTCTCATTTGCCAGCAGTAGGGGCAGTGGCCATTCTTGCAGCAAAGTGCCCACAGTCTTAGGGTGGAAGGGTGGGGGTGTGCGGAATAAGGTTTAAAGGAGGTGGGGCTGAAAGCACACCCTAAGTGCTCTATAGTTCCCTACCTCCACTTCACCCTTGCACCTAAAAAGTGCAGAACCAGTCTATACCGGGGGCATTCTTATTGTGATATCAGGAAGAAGAAATTCCTTGGCTGAAGGATGACCCCTCTCATTTGTATATTGCTCAGAGATGCAGCAGTTCATTTTAAAACTAAAGAGGCATAAAGGTGGGAAAAGAGTATAAAGGATCTAGCCTCTGAGTATCTGGTTGTGGGGAACTGGGGAGAATGCTGAAGGAGGGTGGGGAGAGGTGGAGCAGTTAATGGGAGGTACATGTGGGGAAAGGGGGTAGAAGGGGAGATTGAGGAGAAAGTGAACCCCATTTGCCAATGATGCCACTTGCAGGACCACATTACAAAAGGTTAATCTTCTCGCTAGTCTTTTCTATTTTAGAGTGCCATGTCTATTCCTTTGGGAATAGGAGTTTCCTCCACTTATTTCCTACCATGGAACTTCCATTAATTGGCTTGCCAAGGACAGGGGTCACACTATCTCTGATAGCAATCAGAATTGCTTAGTGGCTGATGGAGTAAGCGGCTTACTTCAGACAGATAGAACAGCAGTGGGAATTTGTACTCTATTTCATGGCAGTCATGCGAATGCTTTATTTTTCTTGGTCATTGAGCCTGCGTACGACTGCAGAGAAGGTGACAAGAAAGTATGAAAAGATGCTAAAGCCACTTGAGCAATCTGTTCTTTGCAGGCTTGGGAGCCCCGAATAAAAAGCTACTTCGGAATAGGTCACATGGAAGACAGGCCAGTCATGGTTGCTATGGTAACCAACAAACATGTTTGTCTTTCAGAGGTCCTGCCCCTGAGGAGGGTGATGGCTTTTGTTATGAAATTTGTGAACTTCATCTGTTTCACCACTATTTATTTTCAAAGTTGTTAATGGCCATGAATTACTCATTACCTACACACAGGCCATCTCTGGTCAGGTTTGGTGCTAACCCGGGCCCCCACCTCCCTTTCTCCTGTGGTCAGGGTCTGGTGTGCAGTTCTGACCGCTCTCATAGCCTGCAGAGGCTTATGGGAACCATGGAAAAGTACACAGAAGTGTGGCAACGATGTGACCAGAGCCCTGCTATGTGACTTTCACCACTGTAGCCCTCATTGCCATTAAAAGGGGGATAAATATCTTCCCTACCCACCTTATGGGGTTTTGCAAAGTTATGCTTTAGATATAAAACTGATTTGAAAATGTTTAGTGCATTGTACTCAAGAGAGAGCATAATAATTTAACTTCTCAATCTTCAGATAGAATGCCTATTACAGATGACAAATATGTTTCCTCTTTAAGTATCCTGAGTGATAGTTGCCGCCTCTGTGTTGAGAAGGATTCTGAGGCTGCCTCTAAGCTCAGTGGGCAATGGTAGCAATCATTTAGTGATGTCTGCCATGCACAGGGGCGGGAGGGGAAGTGGCATCACAAGTGCTGTGTATTTGCTACCTTAGTTCAAGTTCAGGATGTTCCTCCATTGCTCCTTGTGCTGCATTTGGAGATTGAGTATTCACTACTGCTCTGTAGCTTGTTCGGTCCTGGTCTGCCAGAACTGATTCATGGGAGATAAACTCCTAACATTCAAACCTGTAATGATTTGTTTTTTCAAAAAAGCATTTTGATTTCCTGCTAGTAAAAGTGAAACATGTTTATTGTTGGAAATATGACATATAACAGAGAAACAGACAAAAAATAAAAAACAGCTCATAATCTCATCATTCCTGGCTAACTTTAACATTTTGGTATGGATTTCATGCCTTTCAATATGATTTATGTATTTTTAAAAAATGATCACTGGTTGCTGTGTGGAGAATGGATTGTAGGCACATAGTGTGGATGCAGAGAGACCCATTGAGAGGCTGTTAATAGAAGTCTAGGGGAAAGATGTTGGTGTCCTGGGCTGAAGAGTGAGTGGCAGAGATGGTGAAAGGTTGTTGGATTTGGCATATATTTTGAACACAGAAATGGTGGGACTTGCCGATGGGTTGGATGTAAGGAAGGCAGGCATGAAAAGGATGATGTCCAATTCTATTTCCAGTGAAACGATGATCCATTTACAGAGGTGGAGAATAATGAGAGAGAAGCAGATGTGTGTGTGTGTGTGTGTGTGTGTGTGTGTGTGTAGGGGAGAGGCAGTGGTGGAAATCAAGAGTTCAGTTTTGGATATGTGAAGCTTGAGTGAAAATTTCACATCCTAGTGAAGATTTCAAGTAGGCAGTTGGATATATGGTGGGAGCTCTGGGGAGAGGATGGGACTGGGGATTCTAATCTGAGGATCATCTGCATTGAGAGGATGGAAAAGAGATGGGACCTGTCTAGGGAGTTAAATAAAGATGGACAGGACGTCTGAAGACTGAGACTTGAGGCCCTCCAATATGTGCGCATTGGAAAGAGGAGGAGGAGGACACACATAGGAGACTGAAAGAGTAGCCAGTGACTGGGAAGAAAATTAGGAGAGTGCAGCGCTCTGTAGCCAAGAATAGAAGGTAGTTCAAGAGAAAGGAGTGCTCCCTCTCTCATGCATATTTTTACATGGAATATGTACATTTTTACATAGAATATGTACATTTTAACATAAATATAGGGGCTTTTTCATTTATCATGAACACTTTCTCGTGCCCTTGAAAAACCTTCTACCTTCTAAAATATTAAAGTAACCCATGCCTATGGATGTAACCTGCCAAGGAACATTCTTGTATGTACATCTTGTGTTTCCTTAGATTAAATTTCTAAAATGGAGTTACTGGTAGATATGAACATCTTTTAAGGCTTTTGATACATGTTGTCAAATTACCTTTCAGAAAGGTGGTACTGAGGCTGTGCATCCTAGCAGCAGTCAAATGAAACCAAGTATTGGGCAACCACTGCTACCATTAAAAAAAATCTCTCCTTCTCTCTGCCTCTCCTCCTTTCTCTCCATATATACACATAATGCTATCTTGTTTTTTTTTTTTTCCCATTTGGATGACTTGATTAATGGAGGTTGAGCATGTTTCAGCATTAGGCTTCTTATGTGCTATCTGAGTGGTAACCGAGTCGATCCCTGCACCCAAACCTCCTTAAGTACAAAAACATGAGTATAAATATCACCCAAGTTAGCCTTTCAGGGCAAGAGGGCTGGGGGATGGGGGAGAGGAATAAAGCTGGTTCTGAGCCTGTTTCTTGAGTGAGGGGTGGAATAGATCTTGTCAGCAGTATTTGGAGTTTGTGTGGTTCCCACAACTTGCAACGCCTCCTCCCCTCCCAGCCTGACTTCCTGTGGGCCCAGCCTGGGAAAAGGCGTGGTCACTGACAGGCAGAAGTAACTCTCAGAAGCGCAGCAGTGAAAACCCGGATGGGATAGGTAGCAGAGTCTCTGTTGCCCGTGAACAGCCTTAATTGCTCAACTCAACAACAAACACGAGTCAGAGGGATGCAGGCAGACTGCTGCACATACAGTGTCCCTTGCTGACTTTGTGGAGCCCCTGCAGTTCTCACAGGCCTGGTGTCTGTGTGGAGACCTTAAGAATCCTCTGCCTAGTCTTTCTGGGCATCTGTCCAGCTGAGGCGGAAAGACCCTGTGTGTTGTGAAACTGTGGCCGGGCATGGCTTCTTTCGGTTGGTCTTCAGCGTTGCAAAGGACTATTGCACCATGCTGTTATACTACATGTGGAAATTGTAGATACTGAGCTGATAAAAATCTCAAGAAGATGTGGGACATAAAGATAGGCAGAAAATGTGGATTGCGGCATTCTTGTATATAATATTTCTCATTTCATAACCATGCCAATTGGAACAAGATATCTTAAAACAAAACTCAACCCAAAGGGGAAAAAAGGGCATCATAATCCTCTGCTTTCTGGATGGCACCGACACTTGTAATATTTTCTATAGTAGCCGAGAAAGAATTCCTGAGAGAATTACAATCATGCAAATTATCATAGGCCCCAAATCCAAAGGAAATCATTCTGTGAGAAGTAAAAAATGAAAATGGAAAGCTTTCAATAGAAGTAAGACTGATATCCAGTCTTTTCAGATATTTTTCTTTTTTAATTATAAAATAATAAATTTTTGTTATAAATCATTTAACTAATGGAGAAGGGTACAAAGTAAAGCTAGTCTTCTCTTGCTCCCTCAAACCTCGTTCCCATTCTCCAATAGTTTGGTATGTATTTCTCTGGAGCTTTGTTCATGCAATTGCAAAAATTTACATAAGAGTATATCACATGGCCTATGTATAGTATGTTTATCAAACTGCTAGCATATAGTTAGTGCTCAATAATATATACCCAAACATATCAACAATAAAAGTAAGATTGTACTATACAAATTCTACAACTTGTTTTAAATTTTATTTAAATGCAATTTCTCTTTGCTTCTTGGCAGGTAGTTTGATCTGTGCTTTATTTAAAAAAAAAACTTCTTTGAGCCAAAGACTACCAAATTCATTCCTTCAACTATTATTTGTTGCCTGCCAACTAAGTATCAGGCACTGTTCAAGGTGCTGGGAGTAAATGAAATGATAAAAATCCTTGCCCTTGTGGAACGGGCATTTTAGTGGAGGGAGGTAGACGATAAGCAAGTATAACACGTGGTATGTCAGATGTTGCTAGCAGGGCATGGAAGGGCTTTGCAAAAATAGGACAGACCTCAATGAAAAAATGACATTTGTGTGGAGATCTGGAGGGGAGTGGGGGAATGCCATGTGGATGTCTCAGGGAAGGGTATCCCAGGGAGAAGGAAGAGAATGTACAAGAGCCCTGAGGAAGAAGGGGCCTGGCTTGCTCAGAAACAGTAGAACAAGTGTGGCTAAGGAATGGTGAGGGCAGGGAGAACAGAGGAGGTGGCTGGAAAGGATTGCGTGGGCCTTGGAAGCCAAGTGGAGGCCTTGGGCTTTGACTCTGGGGGGGACAGGATGTCATTGGGAGTTTTAAGCAGAGCACTCTCACTATGTGATGTAGGCTGTAACATGATCCCTCCAGCTGCTGTTGAGAGTAGACTCTGGGGGTAAGGGCCAAAATGCAGAACCAGTTAGGAGGCTAACCTGACAATGCAGGAGAGTGAAGATGAGCTTTGGGCCAGGGTGTTGGCAGTAGAGGTGGTGACACTGTGGACTCTGGATACATTTCCAAGGTAGAGAAAACAAGATTTGCTGATGGATCAGATGTGGGGTTAAGACAAACAGCAAAGTCAAGGATGACTTATCAGGACAAAGTAATGCACAAAATGTCCTAATAAGAGATTTTTTAATGAGTTAATACAAGAAATAAGAACAACATGAGAGTATGGATGACAAGGGAGACCAGAACATGGAGACTTGGACCTCCTTTCCTTTCCCTTTGCTTCCACATATCATGTGCTATGCCCTGTACACTAGCACTGCTCAAACTCTACCCTGAGAAACCCCAAATGGCAGAGGACAGTAACCTATTATTACCAGTTGTCTGGGCCAGTGCCCAAAGCTCGTGGTGTCTCCTACTATATAAGCTAGGCGTTGCATTAGTGCCTCATATTTAAAAAAAAAATTAATGTCAATGTTGGATTCTACTCCAAAATATCTGTTTGTTTTAATATATTCAGTACTTATAACCAAGTAATATTGCTGGTCTTGTATGGTGGGTCCCTGACATACACACCAAGAATCTCTAAGGAAACATATAAGGTTTTTTTTTGTTGTTGTTGTTGTTCTTTAAGATTTATTTATTTATTTTAGAGAGAGAGAGTGAGAGAACAAGAGCAGGAGGGGCAGAGGGAGAGGGAGAGAGAATCCCAAGCAGACTCTACTGAGTGCAGAGCCCGACATAGGGCTTAATCTCATGACCCTAAGAGATCATGACCCGAGCCAAAACCAAGAGTCAGTCGCTAAACCAACTGTATGACCCGGGCACCCCAACATAAAAAGTTTTAAGACGCTCCAGGCCCATGCCATTCCCAGTGTATTCCCAAGGGTACAGCCTCCCAAGAAGAGCGCACTTATTTATAAACTGGCTGATGCCTGAGGCACCTACATGCTCTCACAACCATGTTGTACACCTGTGTTGAAGAGTAGGTGACAGCTTGGGCTTTTCCATCTCTACACCACAGTACAGACCTTTCTTACAAATGGAAATACAGTTCCTCTTACCTTACAACATTCCACCTATCTTCGGCTTTTTAACCTGTTGAAAGCTTTCCTCAGATTTCACACCCTGTTAATGGTATCTAATGCTATCACTTCAAGTGTTCAGACATTCCAATCAATTCCTAGGGCATTTATTTTCTATGGGGAAGTATAATACACGTGGGAAAGAACAAAGCTTTAGAGTCAGCAAAGCAGAGCCTTGGAATCAAATTTACTGAAGTTTTAATGCAAATGCTACCATTACCTATCTGTGTGATTTTAGGCAACTTTCTTCATCTCTAGGTCTATGAAATGCAGTTAAAAGCAGGGCTGGCAGGATGATTGAGTGAAAAGCACATACGAAGCACCAGCACAGTGTATAGGCATTTGATAAATGTTAGTTCTCGTTCCCCCTTCACCTCTTAATTTGTCACTTTTAATATTCTACCCTTTATAATTCTACTTTTTGAATTGTTATATGTTCTATCTCTTGCACTAGACTATAAATTCTTATAGGTTAGAAACCACATTTTGTATTTCTTGACATCCCCCTAAGCATCTATCATGGTGCCTTGAACACGGAAGATGATTAATAAATGTTTGCTGATAGACTGATTGATGGATTTCTTGACAAGGTTAAAACTGAAGGACATACTGCTCTCTGGAATCAAGCACAGACCAATGAGCTTCAAAAAGGAAAATGAGCCTCAGCATTCATGGAGGAAGGTCATTGCTTAGTGCCTCTGGGAGACATGCTGCTGATGGATGAGGAGGACGCTGGACGGCTCTGCTATGTGGGTTGCAGACCCTGCTGGCCAGCTACAGAATGGTTACCCAGAAGACAGTGAGATCCTGTTAACCCTGCCACAACCAAATTCATTTAGTAAAGCACTTCAACAGGCTGTCACTGGGGCACAAGGATTGATAGATTGCACAGCTGTTACTGTGTGCTTACAAGGGAAATTAGGAGTAATTAATGGGCTGGGGATCAATAGCAGTACTATATCGCAGTGAACGATTTAATTTTCTGAGTTAAGAGGGATACACAGAGAAAATTAAAATAGATGGATCAGAATTATAAACTACTACATTTCTTGGTTTATGTAGAAGTTTAAAATTTTAGGGGCACCTGGGTGGCTCAGTCGGTTAAGCATTGAACTCTTGGTTTCAGCTCAGGTTGTTATCTCATGGGCCATGGGATTGAGCCCCATACCAGGCTGCGCACTCGGTGGGGAGTCTGCTTAAAGATTCTCTCCTTCTGCCCTCTCTAAAATACATAAATCTTTTTTTACAAAGTTTTAATTTTTAGCTTCTCTTTACTTTTTGAAAAGATAATGCACACGCATGGTAACTCAGTACAAAATGGTATAAAACAGTTGCTCTCCAGAAGCAATCAGTATTGTCTTGGGTGTTCTTCTAGAGGTGATGTCTCGTGTGTGTGTGTGTGTGTGTGTGTGTGTTTGTGTGTGTGTTTGTGTGTGTGTGCATGTGTGTGTGTGGGGGGGTACTTAGCTAGAAGTAGTTTTTTTTTTTTTTTTTAAAGATTTTATTTATTCATTTGAGACACAGAGATACAGAGAGAGAAAGAGAGAGAGCATGAGCAGGGGTAGCGGCAGGCAGAGGGAAAGGGAGAAGCAGGCTCCCTGCCGAGCCAGGAGCCTGACGTGGGGCTTGATCCCAGGACCCTGGGATCATGACCTGAGCTAAAGGCAGACGCTTAACTGACTGAGCCACCCAGGTGCCCCTTGTTTTTGTTTTTAACTAAAAGTAGTTTTAAGAATCCAAAAACTTGGGTGCCTGAGTGGCTCAGTTGGTTAAGCGACTGCCTTCAGCTCAGGTCATGATCCTGGAGTCCCTGGATCGAGTCCCGCATCGGGCTCCCTGCTCGGCGGGGAGTCTGCTTCGTCCTCTGACCCTATCCCCTCTCATGTGTTCTCTCTCTCTCATTCTCTCTCTCTCAAATAAATAAATAAAATCTTTAAAAAAAAAAAAAAAAAAAAAGAATCCAAAAACTTCCTGCTGGTCTGGTATGTCTATTTGGTTCAACCCTAAATCTCTGGTGGCTGGAACAATGGCCAGCCCATTCAGCCCAAGATTCATACTCAATAATTATTTGTTGATTGATTAGATCTATGTTAGTAGTTTTTAATATGATCTGCATTAGCCTTGTAAATCTTTCTTGTGAATTAACAAAAGACATACAATTTGACATGTCTAGAAAATAGAGCATCTTAATTAATTCAAATGTATTGGTATAATAATTTAACACCACCGATGCAGAAACTGCTGCTTAAATATTCTCCACTGACTGGAGGAGCTCTTTGGAAATATGTACCACCTGAGTTTAAATAAGGATTGGCTAATGAGCAAAAAAGAAGATTTAAAAAATATTTCAGACCACATATACAAATCAGTGTGGTTATTAAAAGCTGCTACTTTGGGAAGCTGTATACTTTTTAAATTGCCTCTTTGAGTTCATAAGCCACATTTTACTGTGGTTCCCACCATTTCTATTATGGCTAATGCCACTCCTGCCAATATGACTATTTATTTAGTAAAAAGTATGTACCAGTGGAAATATTTTATATGCATTATCTCATTTAATCGCATGTTAACATTGTCAGGTAGGTAATATTATCCTCTGCATTTTACAGATGAGGAAACTGAGGCACAGAATGATTTCATAACTTGCTTATATTCACAAATCTAATGAAATACTGGAATGGGTATTGGGGCCCAGCTTGAAACCAGAGCATACACTTCCAATCAATACTTCAAAGTCATCTTATTTTTGACCAAAAATAGAACATTCTTATTGATCATCCTTCCTTTTTTTGCCAGATTTAGCCCCAAATGACTTCTGGTTCTATCAACAAGTGAAATCCATCTTCAGAAAGAATGATGTTTTGTTAGTACTGTGGCTTTTCAAAAGATATGTGTCAGTTGCTAAAATCAATTCAAAAAGAGGAACTCCCCAAATGGTATGTATCATTAAAATGAGTGATCAGCTTCCTAAGGTTCCCTCTTTGAAAGGGATAGTACCATTTATGTGAATATACATGGGAATTTGCTGTAAAAAATCTGTCCTTACATTTACTGTCATATCTCATATAGTTAATTTACTTAAATAACAGGGAATTGGGGCAGTTTCCTGTTAGAGTTATATAATCAGAAAATACCAAACTGCCTATATTTCTTCATATTTCATCACTAGGGCTTTATGATCCAGATAGTCCTAGGCAAATCTGCAAATTATGCAAAGTGTGTCTTGCCACATCCCTTTCTTTCAGCACTTCCCTTTAATTATTTCTCCACTCTCCTCTCCTCATTCAAAAATGCCAAGAGTTCAGTGAGCCTCAGTAGCCACATGTAGAGTCCTCAAGTTCAAGGTCCCACCCTGTCCCCTCCTCTCTGAGTGCTCTATTCATGTGCTCCGAAATGGTCCCTCTCTTTAGCCATCTGAACAACAGCCTCTTCTTACAGAATATCCAATAGCGTGTAACTTTTAGGAGAAAAGACAGCAAGGTGTAAATGACTGATAGCTCTAGCTAAATATAGAGATCCTGGCAGTAGCACTGCTATTTAGTAAGAGAAGTTTATTAGGTTAAAAGCAATATATTCACTTTGGGCTGAATACCATTCTTGTCTTTCCTCAACAATAACAGATCCCACATTTGGACCTTTCTTGTCTTCCTTCATCTAATGCTAATCTGACATTATGGTTGGACATTGTTCAGTGATGACTCCAGAGACCTATTTTTACCTTTGGAGTATTGTGGGGGCACCTATTTATTTTGGTTGGCCAAGGATGGGGTTGTGGGTTACAGACCCTGATGGGGATTGGGAGTGGGGGAGAAGTGGGAGGAAGTTAGGGGAAAGGGGAATCTTCCAAGGAGACTTTTGGATGTGTCCATGAGAAATACATTGAATTTATTATTCTGGAGAGTAGTGTTGTGGAGGTGGTGATTGTTCTTATTTGTTTTTACCAGGGAGAAACTCAAAACCTTAAATGGTCTTCATCTTGTTGCCTCTAATGCTTTGGACTTAGAGGGTGTCTGGTTCAACTTTTCTGCCAGTTTCAAAGTGAAATAGTATTTGGGGCATGCCACCTAGTGGCAAGAGCTTTTGGTTTATTGCTCGTTTACCCTAGTAAACCAAAGACTCCTAGGCTTGAAAGCCACATTAGAGGCCATCTGGGACATCCTTTAGGTTTTCTGTAGGCAGGAAAGGATATCATCCTTTCTATGGGCCCGAGAGAGAAAAGATAGGCAGTTCGAAACCACCAGGGCTCAGAAGTCCACTGACTCCCTGTTCTCTGGTGGAACTGGAATGTGGTGGCTTGCCTGGCTGGGACACAGCCCTGTATCCCCACAGGCTTTTTGGCGGTCCCAGAAACAAATGCTTGGAAGAAGACAAGGCTCTTTCTGAGTCTTAGCCCTGACTTTGACCCATGTCCTCTCTCTGACCTCTTTTCCTCCCTCTCCCTTCCCCCCCCCCCCCCCACCAGCTCTTGGCTGCTTCTTCCTCTCTCCACATTCCCTGCTGCTTTTACAGCTTTTCTTCCATGGTCATGCTTTATGTACCTAAGAATATAATACTTTTTTTTTAAAAGTTGCCATAGTTTCCTTTTTAAATTTTAGTTTTACTTTTTCTTCCTAAAAGGAAAAGGGTTCATGCTTAATTTGGGACACTTGGAAAACAGGGAAACCACACCCATACCGTTTTAGAGATAATCATTGTCAACATTTTGGTAAAAATCCTTACAGCCCCTTTTTCCTTGGGTGTGTGTGGCTTTTTAAAAACAAAAACCAAAAATGATACAAATACTTCTTTTCACTTAGTGATATATCATAAGCATTGTCTCATGTCAATAAATGTTCTTTTACTACATGATTTTAGCAACTGTATTATAGTTGTTAATATGTTAAATTTGAAGAAAGTGAGAAGGTAGGGAATATTTTAAATTCATAGTCACATTCAGTTCACACTTTATTGAGCATCTATTGTGTGCTATGCTCCTGCACAAGGCAATTTTCATATTCATCATCACATTTAACCTTCACAAGATCCCTCTGACCCCCTATGAAGTATTGATGACATTTTGCAGAAGAGGAAAATGAAGGCCTGAGAAGTTCAGTAGCTTGCCCAAGATCACACAATTTGTAAGAGGGCACACAGGAAGAAAACTTTGGTCTCTGGATCTACAGTCTCTCAGCTACTTCCTGAGGTCCTCATAGGTACTGAGTGTGGACGTAGTTTTTCTGAGCATTCTTTTCTTGGTCCTCATGATATTAATAGAGAGAACCATCTAAAAGGAGGTAAGTGTCAAAAGACTTTAGAGCCAAGGTAGGAAAGGTGAAATAGGATATGAGTAAGTGGAAAGAGAGCCACCTAGGGAGAAACCCCTGGGTTTTCAAAGCCCCAGCAATAATAATTGTTAAGTGCTCCATATACATTATTCAATTTTATTCTCACAACTCTGTGAAGTACCTACTATTATCTTATTTTAAGGTTAGGAACGTGCTTGGCCCAAGGTCACCCTGCTGGTAGGTGGCAGAGGCACAATCACAACCCAGTGTGTGCAGCTCCAAAGCCTTCTCCACAGCTACACAAACTTCCTCTCCATGTTACTTAGTTCTACTAAGAATTTTAGAGTGATATGGTCACAGGTCTCACCCCTGGTTTTAAAAGTGTGTTGAAGGGGATTATGGCTCAGATAAATGGAGAGAGAGAAACAGAAGACCAAAGCAAAACAAAGCCCAGGAAAAAAAATATAAAAAGGCTGAAAGAGTGCCAGTTGCAGTAAGGGGAAGATAGACTAGCAATCTTTGATGCAAAAAAGTTTGGAAAGCAATGCTGAGCTGTTGAAATGGTTGAAATTTCTGCTTTTTCTTGTTTTGTAAGCAAAGAAGAAACATATGAATAGTTGTTAGAAATGGTTTTTCCTCCATACAATGCTAGTACATTTTCCAAAAATAATTAGCTCAAAATACATTACTTATCATGAAACTAATGAAAGTCTTTCACATAGAATATTTCTAAGTTTATTCTGTGTGGTGAAAGATCAGCAGCAATACTACTTTTCAGGACTGTGTCTATTTGAACTGCTCCTGTTTTGGTTTCTTAATGTCTGAAATGAAATGGCTAATACTCTCTATGTCACAGGTGTTGTAAAAATTAGTGAATAAATACTAAGAGCTTGGGGAGTGATTTAAAAGGAATATGTTAGTATATGCTATTATTAGTTATTATATCCTCATTCCTATTCTGAAGTCATAATGCTCTGATGGTGACACCATTAGTCATCACCATGGAAACCAATGACATATGCCATCTTTTTCTCTGTGGCCTCTCTCCATCCTCCAGGCAGTTGTAGAGGCTGCCACAAAAATAAGATTAACTCCCTCCTCTTACCATTTTTAAGTTCCTTCGCTGGTTTGCAAATGTCTTCTGTACTAAACTTCCCCTTGAATGCATCCCTATACCTCTACCTCCACCTTTCTTCTCTTGTATTACCCCCCACTCATTCTCATGGGTGTGATTCTGGGCAGGATATTTTTCTATTCCTTTGTTCTCTTCTGCCTTGCTCTTCCCTTCCTCCTTCTAGGTGGGGACAATCTTTGTTGATTCAACAAGTTGTTCCTTATCTCAATGTCTGCATGGAGAGGAGAAGCCAAACCCAACTTAAAGTTACCAGGTTTGTTACTGCTGCCAATCACTGGTTTCAATGTCTCTGTGTCTTTTGCTTCAACTATTAAGAAGTCACCATTATTGGATAGCCCCAACTGTAATTCTTAAAGAGGAGTGAAGTCGAGTAACACCAGTTACCCATCCATGGGGTATCAGATGGATAGTATACCAGGTTGTCTGTACTGGTTAACGTTTTATAAACGAGTTCAGTTAGATTTTTGAAAATCTGATATTCTTTGTTCTTTTGAGCGAGATCTGGCCCATGAAGACAAGCTATCCTTATCACAACACTCAGTCTGGAGCAATGAAGCACATGCATTCCCTAGTGAGTATTTTAAATACGTTTTTCCATGTTACCAAGTCGCTTTTAGTTGTCAGACTAATAGGGTGAGACCTGACCCTACAGCAGCAGAAAACGGTATCTCACTTTGAAGAGAACATTCAGAACCGATCCCCTTGCAACTTTCTGCCAGCAGTCATTGTTTCAGTGATGAAGTGTCCCCCTTTTTTCCTCCCCTCCTTTTGAGTCACTTAAGATGAAAAACAGGAAAAGAAAGTAAGCTGGTTTAATAGTTTTCCCATCCTCCAAATAACCCCCTTTAAACCACTCTCTTTCACTTCAAGTTTCTCTTTCCCAGCAGGAGGCTAAGCTTCTAAGCTCTGACATCCTGCTCCGAGTAGCTGTGAGTAGTCCAAGTGCTACAAAGGTGTAGGAGTGGCTGGAAGTGCCTCTGTGACAGGAGGGAGAAAGAGCAGGAAGCTTGGCTGTGAAGTGGGTACCCTTGAGGATATGTATCTCTGTCTTTAAAATCTCCATACCTAGTCTGGTTCTAACTCCAGTGAGAGTGGGCCTGGCTATCTCACAAAGTTCTCAGTGGCCCCCAGTTCCGAGGGTCAGTGGGGGCTGGCAGGCAGGACCTGAGGCACCACCCTTCACTTGGCTTGCCATTCCAGGGCTGGAAGTGAGAGCCCTCAGTTGACTTTTGTCTCGAGCCTACCTCCCCATGCTCCTATGTACCTCCTCTCTCCCCCTGCTAACAGATCTTCTCACTGCTGGTTCTCCTCCCAGATACCAAGCTGAAGGCGGAACAAGTTGTTGCTTTGCTCTGCCATACCCTAGCATTTGCAAGGGGCAGATGACCAGATGCCAAGTAGGCTGAAGCCTCATTTAGCTCTTGTCCTTTTGCAGGCACAAAGGAACTAGAATGGATTGAATTTAAAGTTAAACTAAGCCAGAGCACAGTAAGCCATTTGCTTGGTGGCCTCTAAAGGAATCTGCCCTTTTAGAGCAAGGGACAGGGGAGGGACAGTGGCCCTCGATCCTTTAGCATTTCTTACATTTCCTTTCCATCTTCCTCATTGGAATGAACCCTGCAATAATCTGTGCCGGGCACTATAATTAAGGTGGTATACGGTATTATATTACAAGGTTTCTTAATTCCCATCCATTCCTTCATTGCCTACGGACAATAACACTATTATTGTGTTGTTACTATTACCTTTTTACAGATTATGAAAGGGAACTTTCACAAACATTTCATAGCTCTGCTGCTGAACTCAGGGCTTATTACATATTGAGACCTCAATAATGTTTGTTATTAAACTGGAATTTGACCAGTTCTAAGGGGTTAGTCTCCTCGTGATAAGAACCCTGGACTGATATCAAGGCAAGTATTTTACTTAAAAGTATGGAGAGACTGAGTCATCATCTAGTCTCTAGGAGTTCTTTGGGGGCAACTTTTCTGTCTTTGATCCTAAACAGGGTTGTAGAGGAGGAAAAAGTTTTCCTTAACTTTCTCAGAGTCCCTGGCTGAGTCTGAGAATTAAACCGACAAAGACAGATTAACAGGAAAGAGGCACACAAATGTATTGAATATAGGTTTTAGGTGATATGGAAGCCTTCATAAGGAAAGGAAGACCTAAAGAAACAGATCTGTGTAGCTTTCTAGTGGGTTTGATGAAGAGTGAGCAGTTGTGGAGAAACATGATAGGTTCAAGAGTACGAGGTAAATGCACTAAACCAGGGGAAACTAGCAGGGCCTGCTCGTTAGGATTCTTCTGGGCATCCTTTTGTCTTTGGAGATAAGGTTGCTCCTTTCCTCTGGGTAGAGGGAGGGCACTCCCGTATAAGGGTTTTATGACCTTTTTCAGGGGAAAAGAGTGACTGACCTTCCTGCTGTTGCCCTTTACTCAAACTCCTCCAGGTTAAAATATTCAATATGCCAAGGTACCATATTTTGGGGTAGCATGCTCTGAATCCCATCAGGGTCAGTCTTCCTTCTCTTTGTTGCTGCTTGATTATAAAGGAGCTGCAAAACTCTCTTCCAGTTACCCTGTAATACTCAGATTTGTCAGGCTCACTCAGCACACCCCAACATGTTGATAGGTGTTAACTTTGTAAAGAAGGCTGTGTGGTCCAATATGCTGGCTTAAATCAGGGAAGATGGTTTCTTTCCTGCAGGGCTTCCTTCCACCTTTAATATACTAATAAGCACTGGGGATGTCCTAAAGGAGTACATAAATATTTAATCAATTCTAAGCAGTACCTTGCTGCCACATTTTCTCATGTCTGAAGCTAGGATACTTCTGGGACAGCAGCATCTTACAGTGGCTGTTGGCAGGCAGCTGTTGAGACCTGCTCAACTGAGGTCACTGCTGGGCAGTGTGAACTTGGTCACAGCTGTTCCTGCTGTCATCACATTAATTGAGTTAGGTACCTTCTTAGGATGTATGTGATGTTTAATTGCTCTTTAGAACGTCTTCAAAAGGTCACACCATGATCTGGCACTGAAATGAAACGTTACGGTATATAAAAGGTATGGAAACAGAGCAGTGGGGTCTATGTATTGATGTTAGGATGGCAAAACTTCAGTATTGCAGGCTTAACAATTCCATATTTTCTTGCAAAGCAATAACCAAGTGCTGAGTAGAACTTAAGAAAGGAAGATATCCCGTAGTTGAGGGTGTATTTTGTTACTGAGATAGGTGCAAAAGGGTTACCTAGCATGTGCCAAGGAAGCAATAAAACCGAAGTCAGAACTGCCAAATCCCCAGGAGAGCCTTGTGTCCTGCTTTTTCTTTCTTAGTGGTACTTAACTGATAGCTTTATAGACTTCATGAAATATGTTAGTGTGAAGTATTTCCAATCTTATTTGACCACAGACTCTTGTTTCCCCAGGAACATCTCTTGAAACTAGTATTCTGTGGAATATAATCAAGATAATGTGTAGCACTTATCATTAGCTAGTCACTATTTAAATATTTCACCTGTATTAGCCAAATGACTTCTCATCACCATCTCATGATGGAGGTACTATTATTATCTCCAGGCCACTATTAGCTCTATAGTAGAGCAAGGATTCAAACCCAGGTGGCTGCAGAGCATGCATTCTTGATCACTAGGGCACCAAGTCTGGGAAACTCCATTCTAGCTACAGACCAGGGGGTGGATGGGGTGTTGCAAATCTGACCCATGGTTAAAAAATTAATAAATATCACAATCCCCACTGATTCTAAAAATATTTATTTTTAAAATTTTTTTAATTTTTTAAAAGATTTTATTTATTTGACAGAGAGACAGCGAGAGAGGGAAAACAAGCAGGGGGAGTGGGAGAGGGAGAAGCAGGCTTCCCGCTGAGCAGGGAGCCCAAAGTGGGGCTCGATCCCAGGACCCTGGGATCATGACCTGAGCCGAAGGCAGACGCCTAATGACTGAGCCATCCAGGCACCCCTGATTCTAAAAATATTTAGCAGGAATCCACAAGGAAGAAAACTTTTCCTACTTATTGTTTATATTATGAATGCATTATTACCTTTTGTATATGCCTAAACGATCTGCACTCCTTCCAGGTTATGAAGATTAGGGAAAAAAGTCACTTTCAGTGGAAGACCGAAACACTGCAAGTTTAACCGGAATAAAATATCAGAAACCAGTGGAATAAATATCAGCCCCACTGTAGGTCATCTCTGAATGCTCTGAAAGGATACATTACTTTACAGGTTGCTGCTCCAGTGAAAGAAAAACTGGTGCTTTTTTCCCACAAAGTTGTGTGTGTGTGAGGGGGGGAGGGGACTTATAAAAATTAGGCCACTTTGTGCACTTTCTCATCTTTTGACCAGCTACTATATGTGAGATGAATTTCAGTGAACCAGATGCATTTGCCGATAGATGTAACAATCCCTTATTACCTCAGCCCCTAGGGAGGAGGCAGGTGACAGAATGATTTCGGCAATAAAATGAACCTGAGCACAAAAGGTGGCGTTATTGCTTGGAGCTGAGTGCTGTTCAGGTCCCATCAGCTCAAATTTCCCAGACAGGTGATCGCGAGGACGATTCTGCCTACTCCATCTCCTTAAGAGGATTTCAACTCTGTAATAGGTTTTTTCCATGTGTGGGTTACTTCCTGAGATTAGTTAGGCCTTCCTGAAATGTGTCTGGCCTCATAAAAGCTGCAAGTGAATACAACAGCTATTACCTTATGTTAATTTAAGGAAATTATACTCTTCAGGAGACAAAATGCTGCTCAGTTGCTATTTATCTGTGCCAGTTGGGTAAGAAAGGGAGATGATTCATAGCCCAGTCCAGTGGGACCAGTGAGAAGCTTGATTACACCTTGGTTCCAGGCTGTCTCGTGGAGCAAGTACCTTGGCATTTGTGGGTTCCAGAAAGACTGTACTAAGTACTCGTAGTTCGAGATTTAACTTGGGTACTGGCTCTTATGAGAACACACAGGTGTTAGATCAGTTGTGGACAGGATCTTTTCTGTTCATTACCCTGGGGGGATAAAAGATATGGATTCCACTTTAATATGTGAATTGTAGCTCCAAAGAAATCAGATGGAGATGGCTATCTTATGGCAGCTGGTTAAATGGCAGCTATCTAAATACAAATAAAGGGGACATTACAATTCCCAGGGCTACCAGAAAGTTAACAAAGGGAGAGTTCTAGTGCATTAAAATAAGTCATCCTTTTTGTTTGGTTTTGTTTCTTTGTTTTTTAAAGATTTATTTATTTATTTGAAAGAGGGAGAGACCACGAACACGGGGAGGGACAGAGGGAGAAAGAGACTCCCTGCTGAGTGGGGAGCCAGACAAGGGGCTCCATCTCACAACCCTGAGATCAAAAATAAGTCATCCTTATACAATAGCTGCTCCACACATATATTATGGTACAAACCAATTGGTAATAAAATTTTGACTGGGTTCATTATGCTAAGTTTATAAATCAAGCTTCTGGGCTTAAGCAACAGAGACACTCTTTGTTCTGGGAGGCTGCAAACTGGAAGGTACTTGATAAGAAAGTGCTAGAAAGAGTCCAGCTGTTAGCTATTATCATGCTTCTTTTGAACCTATTATTTAAGACATGTATAGTTACAAAGAGAGTATATGAGGAGATTAAAAACCATGGTTACGTTAACTTACACCTATCTCAGGGGAACTGCACTCACTTCTCTTTCCGTGTATGCTTCCTGCAGCTTCTCGGCTTCATCTGGCAGGCAGCCTGCCTTTGGAATCCGTACTGCCTCAAGTCACTTTCAGCAGTGTAGGAGGATAGGAGTCATTAAGACAGAATAGATGCTAGGGGCAAGACAGCTAATAATCCACTTGAATGCCAGTCAAGAATATGTGCGGCAGGTGAAACATCCTTACACATAAATATTTTGCTGGAGGTATATAGTTAACTACTGTTTCAGAAGGATGTTAATTATCTTTAATAAAATTAAATCTGAAGTCTTCCACCCATATGGAAATCATCTGAGCTTAGAAAAACACATTTGAATAACAACGAGGTGGTACAGAGTATTATATTACAAGGTTTCTTAATTCCCATTTCATTTTTCTAACCACTACTGTAAGCAAAGATAACTATTTCAAGAACTTTTAAGCCAGGTTTGCAAAACTCTGTGTGGCAACCAGGGCAGATCCTCTGAAGGGCCAGCCTCTCATTGGGCAGAGTTTTCTGAGGTAACAAGCCACACTTCTCCCTCCTTCTCTAACAAAAAGCCAAGAGGTACAAATTCCTACTTACGCAACAGGAAAATGACTGATTTGTTCAACTCTTCACCTCACCACATTTAGTCTTGTGCTGCAGTCAAGCCACAGTCTTTCCTTCACCCATGGGCGGTGCTGAGTGTTGGTGGGACAGCTCAGCTTTTGGGGACTCGCTTTCCATATTAGAGTGCAGCCTGCTGGGCCAGCCGTGGAGGGATGGCTCCAGCCTCCTCACGCTCTCTTCTAAAGAGTGAACACCTAGAGTTCAGGTAGGTGCCTACGAGCTGCTATTTGTGGGGAATACTTGACTGATTTTCAGTCACAAGTTAGTTCATACAGCACTTCCTTATTTGTGCATATCCAAAAGTGTTCCTTGTGACTGGTAAAGAAGAAAAGCACGTGACTTTCAGAGCATACCATGTAGTATGTGTCTCCTTCTAGGGCAGAGCAGTAGCCAATTTACATGGATGCTTATTTCATGAGGGACTGATGGTTGTAGTTGGGTGGCTTTATTTATACATGGGAAGGGGGGGGACATGGGGGTGGGACCGGATGTTTTTTCCAGTCTCTTCTGTGATTCATTTAGAATTAGAGAAATAAAGAGATGACAAATTTATCTTAAAAAAAAAATGTGATCCCTATTTATTCTTTCCCCTTCACCACCCAGAAATACAGTTACATTGTATCACTGAAGTGAGGGCGAGTCTTAGGATTTCTTTTCTTTGGGTCTTCAATGGAGTTTTTACAGTATAGTCTTCCTAGATTATATTTTGCATTCTTTCACATATTTGCATGTGTGAAGATTACGCTGGGTCAGTAATCAATCATGGTCAACTTACTTAACTCTCTGTGCCTCAGTTTCCTCAGCTGTAAAATAGAGATAATATCTCTAATTTATAGAATTATTGTGAAGATGAAATGAATTAATATATGTAAAAACTCCTTAGATGAGTACTTGGTATACAGCATAGTGTATATTATTATTATTATCATCATCATTATCATTATTTTTATTTTTATATTATCATCAAGGCTTCCTGGGTCTTTACCACTTACTTACAGCTTTCCTAGGCATGGGGTAGGGAAGGGGTGAAGCAGGAACACTGAAGTTTAGGAAACATTGTAACCTTTTAAAATCTTATCATCTAATACATACAAAAATTACATATTTTCCACTTCATGGAACAATATGCTACAATATGTAAATGGGATCAAATGCTGATTTTAGGTGCTGGAGTAATCGAATGAATGAGACTTCATTTCATGCACCTCAGGGAGAAGGCTGAAATGGAGCTGGGCTGAAGAACAGGTAGGACTGAGATAGCTGGAGAAAAGTGAGGGGGGCATTCCAGATGAGAACAATGTGCACGAAAGTAGAGGGGCCAGAAAGAGCATGAGATGGTCTTGGAGCAGTGGAGAGACAGAGCTGGCAAGGCAGGTGAGTGGAAGGAAATAAGACTGCATAGAATGGAGCTGTATTATGGAAGTTCTAGAAAGTTCTATCTACTTAGAGGATTCTTCACCTGTTAGGAATGGAAACAGCAGAACTCAAAGTTTCTGAGATAATATTTCCATGGTTTGGGGTTGGAGGCTGAGTCCACAGAGACTAATGAGGAGTTTGCTGCCCTGGCTGCGTTAGTGTGAGCAGATGGGGACTAAGCTGGGGCGTAGCAGAGGGATGAAGAAAAAAGAAAAAGATGGAAGTCACATTTCAAGAAAAAATTAGTAGGAGAGTTAGCAAGACCTATTTTGTCAACTGACTGGATTAAAAAAATTGAAGTAATGGGTAAATGAAAGATTATCACAAATGTTACATCTGTGGGTCTGAGAACTAGAGATAGCACAGAAAAATTTGAGAACCAATTAGAGAGGGAGAGAAGCAAAGGAAGAATTTGGGGTTGTATACATTGAGTTTGCAGTGATAGTGTGACCTCCAATAATGATAGCTAACATTTATTATTTACTATGTGCCAGGGGCTATATGTTTTATACATAAAACTCATGTAATCCTCATGGAAACTGAGTTAGGTACTATTATTATTCCCATTTCATAAAGGATGAGGGGCTAAATATAACCCCAAATGTATATAGTTAAACTTAAACCTGAACCATCTGATTTCAGCACTTATGCCAGATCACCACTTTGCTTAGATACTCTTAGGAAGTCAAACTCTGATAAGAAGCAAAGACTGAAATGAACAGGTGGGAGTCATCCATGCAGGGGTGTTCATTGCAGTTATAGGAATGATGAGCTTCCTGAGGGAGAAAGCATGCAGATAGGAGAGCAGATGACCAAAAATGAATCCTGGGGGACGCCCCCATGAGAAGTCAACCACAGGGAATGGTGCAGAGCCCCAGGGAGGGTGCATAGATCAGAGAATAGGCTGTAGGCTTGGCCCTGAAAGAATTGGGTTAGGGATAGGGCTGGAGAGGGAAATCAGGGTTAAGAAGAGAAAACTTCATCAGAGACCTGAGGGGGAAGCGACCAAGTTTTGTCAGGGAAATGAGGAAGAAAGAACAGGATGGTCAAATGAAGGGTTTGTATTTCTTTGCTCCTTTTCCCAAAGTAAGAGAGACCTATTCCTCAGGAAGCTAGAGGATAGAGGGAGAATGTGGTGTGGAAAATGCAAGGAATAGGGGCACCTGGGTGGCTCAGTGGGTTAAGCGGCTGCCTTCGGCTCAGGTCATGATCCCAGGGTCCTGGGATCGAGCCCCATATCAGGCTCTCTGCTCAGCGGGGAGCCTGCTTCTCCCTCTCCCACTCCCCCTGCTTGTGTTCCCTCTCTCACTGTCTCTCTGTCAAATAAATAAAATCTTTAAAAAAAATGCAAGGAATACATGTGGGGAAGGAAAGATCCTGTAGGCGTCATAGAAGGGGAGAATCAATAGCTTTTACTTCAGCGGTGAGGAGAGGACTATTGGATTGTCAGGTCTCAGGGTTGGAAATGGGCTTTAAAATCTGGTCACTTATCTGGCCCTTGAGATAGATGCATTGCACTGAGGAGGACAAACTTGAATATGCATTTTCCCCCTGAATTTATTTGTTTAGGAAAGAGATACATATGACATCTCCACTCGTATGTCTTGTAGGCATCTCTTAAGTCCAAAATAACCTCTCATTTCTCACCCTTGCATCTGGTCCTTACATCACACCCTGCATCTAACAGTGTCCCCTTCCATCCTTCTAATTGTTGTGGCTAAAAACCTTGGCTTCATCCTTAACTTCTCTGTTTCTCTCACATATGACATCTAATTCAGCAGCAAGTCTTGTGTGATCTGTCTTTGAGATTTATCAATAATCTGCTAATTTCTCACTATCTCCACTCATGCTACCCTACTCTAAGCCACTCATAAGTTTGCCTGGACTAGTGTGGTGCCCCTGCCCCCAACCTCACCTCCTTACAGTCTACCTTCTCATTGAAGCAAGGGTAGTTCTTTAACAACAGCAATTTTATCATGACACTCTGATGTCTAGAAACTTGCAATGGATTTTCATCTGTCTCAGAATAAAATCCAAAGTCCTTGCCGTGGCCTACAAGGTCATCACCTACTATGTCTCCCCAAGCTACCATTGCTCCAGCTTCGCTGGCATTCTTGAACAAGCCAAGGATGTTTTTGTATCATGGCCTTTGCATATGCTTTTCCCTATGCTTCGATTCATTCATTCAACAAGTGTTTCATAGGAGTGCCTCCTATGAGCCAGGCACTATTCTAGACAGGTGGGATACATTAGTAAACATGGTGGACAGAGAATCCTGCTTTTGCTATGCTTCTATTTCCAGCATGTCTGCATCTCTCGCTCCCTCTGCTCAACTGTCACATGATCAGAGAGGCCTTCCCTGACCACCTGGCCTAAAATAGCAATCCCTTCCTACCATCTCATTATTCCATATTCCTTTATCCTGGTTTATTTTCCTTAATGACACCTGTCACCATCTGACATATGTCATTATTTCTTTGTCTATTACCTGTCTCTCCCAGTAGGATGCAAGCTCCTTGGCAGGGACTCACATCCTTGGCTTTAGTCTTTGCTGTAGTTTTAGAATAGGGCCTAGCACAAAAACAGTGTTTTCAGATATTTGCTGAATAATTAATGCATATGATTGGTGAGAACTTTTATTTTAGAAACTCATCTTTTCAATTCTGGGAAGATTTCTTGAAAAAAATTTTTTTTAATTTCTTACTCTACATTTTTCCCCATTTTCCCTTTTACAAACTCCTACTATAATGTCAGATTTTGGACCTCCTCAACGACTGCTTTTATTTTATTTTATTTCTTTTTATGGATTTTTTCTTTTTGATCTAACTTCCAAGAGGTGGCTTCAACTTTATTTTCTAATGCCTATATGGCATTTTTAAGATGCTGCTATAATATTTTTAGTTGCTAAGAGTTCTTTCGTGTTGTCCCATTGTTCCTATTATATAGGTATAATCATTTTTACTTACAAGCTGGACTGAATAGGGTCATGCAGAAATCAACTTCATTCTTTCCCGTCTAGATCCCATTCCTGGATGCAATCTTGGTACCCAAACTTTTTCAGTTACTCGTAGATAGGGAAAAAAATTTCCTTGGTTACTTTTAGTCACAAGAACAGCCTCCAGTTGGTAGTTTTTAAAGTCCTCATGTAGTATAAAACTCAGATCCAGTTTCTTTTTCCTTTCCTTCTGCCCCCACTGCCCTGCAACTGTGCCCAGTTGGAGACAGACACATACTTGACTTCTCTACTTGCTTGTTTTACCTTGTCCATCTACTTTTCCCTGTTTTGTAGGTGCTGCTTCTGATCGTTCCAGGGCCAGGCTCAGAAGGAGAGGGGATTAATGAAAAAGACTTTTTGTGGCTTGTGTAGCCTGTAATCTGATGACTTCCTCTGAGGTGGCAGGTGCGCAATTGCTGGCTTTTCCCCTTGAGGGATGTTTTGGAGGTGTGCCCACGGAGGACCTCTGACAGCAGCTCCCCTGGTGTGGGTGGGGCTGTACATCAATAGCCACCATGATCCTACCCTCAGCACCTGGACTTCTGACAATCCACCTGCGGGTCACATTTCCCCTCCAGGCAATACTCTGAGGTAGGAGCGAACATGACCGCAGGTTGACTCCCTCTCATCTGTCCAACTTTGCCACAAGGAAACTCAGATGTTTTTGCCCTACTGTGGGCAGAAATGTAGTTTATTCCTAATGCACCCACCTCTTGTCATTCTGCTATTAAACCAGCAATTCTAGCTGTAATCTCTCACCATTGTGTGTCCCCAGGCAGGAATTAGATAATAGCCTTTCTGTTTCACAGAGTCCAAGGAACATTTGTCAAGATCTCCAAATGTTCCCTGGAAGCTCTTTTCACTCGGCTTGAGTAATGGAAAGTATATCCTTTCCTCTCTCCCAAAAGGCGGGTTCAAGGTATCGTGGTGTAGGTCACAGCATGTAGAAAGGATGGGAGAATTAAGGGGTATAGGCATTAATTTTTTTCCAGCCAGAGGAAGAAATGAGACTTCCTGATAATGTAGCTCTGTAAGCTGCTGAACCCATGCTACCTTGGGCAGCAGAAATGTCTCAGCTCGGCCCCAAAGACGACTTGCATCCCTGACACATCACTTTAGTCCTGAGATCTGTATCTCTTAACCACAGTGTTCTAGAATAGTGGAAACATATGCCTCTGGCTCTCACAGGGACAGGAAATAATATTAAATATTATGACGGATAATCAGTATTTATAGATTTTGAAGGGCCATTAAATAAGAGTTGTTATGATCATAGGTCTCAGACAGACCTGGGTTTTGAGTTTTAGCTCTGCCATCTATTAGCATGTGACCTCAGGCAAGTCATTAAACATTTTAGCATTTTAACTGCCAAAAAGTGTTAATAGTAACACTTGTTTCTATTGTCTGTGTGCTGCATTGCCTGATGGTAACTTGGCACCACCAGTATTATTCCTATCTAAGGCTGGAAACTACCAGAATATCTGGAACTTCCCAGAATCTCCTTTCCTACATGGTTCCGGGTTGGAGTTTGTGAGTGACTTTTAGTTTGTGACTTGTGCAAGACTTGGAAGGCAAAAGTGAAGGGCGACCATTGTTTCTGGGATAATAGTTGCTTAGGCTCATTAGGGCTTCACCGGCCACAGAGGCTCACAGCATTCTGTAGCTACTGCAGGATTCTGGGACATGCCCCATGAGCTGAGTCTCTCCATTCACACTCTAGGACTTCAGACTGAACACATCAGTGACTCTCCACTCCTCTGGCCGCCACCTTCTAGACCTTTACTCCACCAACTCCTCTCATATCTATGTAAGCCATCATTTCTATATGAAGCCCTTTATTCCTATACTATTTACAGTGGCCCTGTTTCCCTAATGAAACCATTCTGATCTGGGATATACAGTCCTAAGACATGTAATGAGTACTCAATAAATATTAGATGAAAATAATAATAATCAGAAAAGGTATTGTTCACAATAAATTGGAGACTAATTAGTAATGTTAAACTGCATGAGTTCCACTGTTTAGGAAGACCAAAGATGAGGAGTGGTACAAAATGGTACAAAAGGAGACCATTCTTAACACCTAATACCAGGAACTGTTCACATTTCTATAATGTTTGCCAATTCACAAAGTATTTGCACACATTTCACTGCATTTGGCTGAGGTGAAGCATGTACTGGAAATGGACCCTTGCTTTCTTAACAATAAAAGCCCATGATCAAGAGAACATCACAATTCAAAGAAGAAAGTGGCTTATATTGTAAAGAGAACATTTATTTGAAACATGATTTGTTCCACAGAGTGTTCTTTCATCAGGAGAGAATGGAGTTGCCTCTGGCTCGTGTGTCCTCCAGGGTTATGGGGTGAGCCTTGGATCACAAGGAAGAAGTAACAAACCCTAACGGCTGTCCATATAGTGGAAAGTTTAGCTTTCCAATCAATTTACTGAACAAACCCTTTATGACATGGACGCTTGTTATTGTGCTCTATGGTATTCACGTATAAATGGTAGCAGCCAGTTTATAAATGATTGTAATTGGAATTAATTTTAGGGAGTCAATATTTTTTTTTCTCTTCTTGGTTCACTAGTACTGACAATTTTTTTTTAATGTGAGTTTGATTTACCTATAGATAAAAAGGCAAGTCCTAGGCCAGTTCCTCAGGTCCAGTGTCTTTTTCTTTTGCTCCTCTCTAAGATAGGGGTTCCTGTGCTCCTCTCTAGCTCCAATTCCCACACTTTGCCTGTGAAATTCATAAGCAGAATGTCCTGCTGGCCCCTGCATCTGGCTTTCCTGTCTGCCTGGCACCAACACAGGCAGAATCTCCGGAAGCACAAGGCTGTGGGTGGCCTGATGCAGGAGCAAAGCGAACCACGACATGGTAAGGTAGAGCAGACAGTCTAGGGAAGGGACAGGGCACCATGAGATCCAGGTCCGGTGTTTTGTCTCTAGGCATTCTGAACCAGAACTAAGGGCACCAGGGCTGACAGGTACCCTCCTTCACTCTTGAAGGTTTGGGGACTCACGCTCTAATAGCTATATTGAGACTGGCTCCCCATGGGAACAGAGATATTTTCGCCTATGGCTTCACATGCATGTTTTTGTTTGTTTGTTTTGTTTACTTAGTAGGAACATGCTTACAGTGATGCATTTGTCCGTGTCCCACTTCAGGGAAGGATCGTTGCGGCTGTTACTGTCTGTGCCCTGTGCTGTTACCTCTGCTGCAGGGAACCACCTTCCCCAAGGCTGTGCCCTTCCTAAGGCCCAGCAGAGGATAGGGCTGACAGGCCCTTTCAGTTGTGGACTCCGCATGGGGTTAGCTGAAGTTGTTGTCAGGCCTGCCTTGAAGCCTGACTTCTTCTACCCCATCCTGCTGCTGTGCGCTCCCTTTCACAAGTGTTGGTCCTAAGAGGCCTCACTAATAAACATTCAGCACATTCAACTTCAGCTTGGGGTCTGTTTCCCACAGAGCCTAGCCTGCAACAGACTCTGTTCTCCCTATCACCAGTATTTGTTGACATCTCTATTTTGCAGTTGTCTCCTCTGCCATTCTCTCTGACCTCACCAATTTATATCAGTTTTATTCATTTACTGTCATTTTATAGCATTTTTAGAGGGAATGGAGATACATGCATATGTATAACCCACCAGAGTTAAACTGCAGAGAACATAATTTATTCAGCCATTTAAAGCAGAGAGGGTATTTCCAGGGTATTCAGTGTTGAGACAGATTTATTGTAATAACAGCCCCACATTTTCTTTCCTCCTTTACAATTTGTCTTTGTAACTCCTCCCATCAAGGGATTGAGTCTATTTCCCTACCTCCTGAATCCAGGCTGGCCTTTTGGCTTGTTTTGGCCAATGGAATGCAGCAGAAGTGATGGTGTGCTGTTTCTAAACCTAATCCTCAAAAGACCTTGCACACTTTGCTCTCCCGCTTGGTACCTTCCTCTCCCATGAGAATAATCCAGGCTGGCCTGTTGGAAGGTGAAGGAGCAGTGAGAGTTGTCCTAGCGGAGGTCATCTGAGACCAGCCAGCTTCTAAAGTCCCCATCAGTGGACCACAAATACTTGAGCAAGCTCAGTGAGGTCAGCCAAGCTCAACTTAGACTCCTAGCACTGGCTAGCTGACCCACAGATTCATGAGCAATATAAATGGTTATTGTTTCAAGCCACCGCATTTGGGGGGGGGGTGTTTGTTATACAGCATTATTGTGGTAATAGATGACTGGCACAAAGTGGCTTACAGAATCCTTGGGAAGGCAGAAGAAGTAAATTCTAGGGCCACATCACAGAATAGACTCACTAATGCCAGGAGTTGTTGAACCAGGAAATTCCTGGCTAAGTTAATAAGCCACTGCTGTAAACCCTGGCTCCGGAACTCTGTCACTGCTGCAGTGATCAGGCAGCTGCTGCTGGAGCTGCCCGATGAGAACCACGCTCCTGCCGCTCCGGCCATGACTTACACCATCACAACAGGTTCCTGTGCTTTGCCTTTCTCCCATCTAATTCAGTTTATGCAAGTGCTTCTCATCAGCAAAGTGTAAGTTACACCTGACATTCAGCTGCAAAGGGGCCTAGTGTCAAAGGGACTTTCAACTTTCTAATTTCCATAGTACATGAGAAGGTTGGAGTGGATTTGCAGTGTCAGCCTCAGTATCTGCCACAGCTATGATGAACTTTAACGAGCATGATTCCTAAACCTTATTCTGTAAGTTGTGCTCAGTGATATTGAAACAATTTCTTTAAACTCATATGTGCAGTATTTTACAATTGGGTATATCATTCTCTGTAGGGTCGAACATTATTAATTCAATTACCAGAAGTTGAGAGACTGAAGGATGAACAACATAGTACTAAGATTTTATGAACTCATTGTTCCAGCAAAACCCAAATGAATAAGTTTTAAAGGGAACCAACAATTATAAGTCACTAAGGAGAGGAAAACTGATTTATGTTTTGAAAAATTCTTACTCCCTTTTTGATATCTGATATAACATTACTAATAGAACAGTGATTTCAGAAGGAATAATAACAGGCATTTGGTCTTGACCTGAAGTTCTTAAGGTGCCTATACACTATGTGATAAAAGAATATTTCAAAATTTATTTTGGTGTAGGGTATGGATTTAGAAGGTTCTTAGGAAGACAGTGTCCTCTCACCTGACCTTAAGACATGACGTCTGATTTTAAGTGGTCAGAGAATTAATGCTTCCCAATCTACAGAGTTAGAAATTCTAGAAAAACCTGTGTCCCTGTGGATACTTTGATACAGATGGTGATTTAAGACAATAATCACTGAAGAAAAGGGAAGGCAATTTTTAGATCACAGAATCATCAACAGTGAAGGCATTAAAGTGAAAAGAATTTTGTGCCTTCGTATTTTGTTCTCTGTGTCTTGTTCAGCAGAGGCACAACATATTATTATGGTATGTGAGGCTTGCAGTGGCTTAAGCCTTACTAAGAATCACTTTCTTTATTCAGTCATGGCCTTGTAAGGTTAGGTGTCCCTCGAGCTCACCAAAAAAAAAAAAAAAAAGTACATGTTGTCAAGAGAACCTGGAGTCCCTCCCAAAGGTGCCCCATTGATTCAAAAGCCAGACACTTCTTTGTCAACAAAGGCATCCCATGGCGAAAAGTCTGGAGGATAAATTGCTCCTGGCTCATTGGTGAGTCTTAATCACACACCCTGTTTATTTGATTCTTAGTGACACTAATGTGAAGTATAAGCAATTTTGCTTCTGAGACAGAATCCATTGATTTAATTTTGTCATTTTTCTTTTCAGTTGTGCAATCAGAAATTCATTCATGTGAGGAAAAAGCAGTTAAAACTGATGGAAAAATGCCAAAGAAAGCGGCTGTCAGACTGATTGCTTTTTGGCAGAGACTGAGATCAAGATTTACCAAGGAAAGCCCATGTAAATATGACCCAAGAGGAAGTGACAGAGCTCAAGAGCATTACTAAGCCTCGAAACTGGAATTTCAGTTACCTTGCAAGGTATCTGAGAAAAAAAATTACATATATGCAAACACAATGTGGATGAATCACTGCGCTGATGGAATGGTGGTTACTAAAACAGCATTACTCTGATTTCTGAAGCAACAAGAGAAAAAAAGACGACAGAGAGCAAGTAACTTACCTTTTTGGGACCCAATCTTGAGCAAATGTTAGTTCTGCCCTGGATTCAGCTACCTAGGGCAGAACAAAAGGGAAAGTGAAAGGTCCTCTAGATCAGGTGTTTCCCAGGATGTAACTTAAAAGCAGCTGTCTTATCCTGTCTGTTCTTTAGTCTCCAGTCTTGGCTCAAACTTTCTGGCACTGGATTTAAAAGCATCTTCAGAATACCTGAGTGCTCACTTTTAGCCCCTTCCTGGAATCATTCTTTCTATCCTTTCCTGAGCTCTTTGTGTATGCGTCTGTTCCCTCATTTGACTGTAATCAGATTGGAAGGCAGGCGCTGTGTCTTACTCATCTTTGTATTTTCTTTCCTCAACCCTTTTGTATACCAGTGTTCTGCTTATATGTAATACATTTTCGTTTGTAAAATAAAAATATGGTTAGAGGCACATACAGATTCAACACAAACATAAATTCGAATACAAGTACAAATTCTCCAATGTTTCAATTGCTGCCAAGAAAATGATGAGAGATTGTTAGATTTGTGAAGTGATTGACTTCCTGTTTTTAATAGAATAGGTAGCATATTTATATTTTAAGTGCAAATAAAAGTTGTTTTTAAAGGATTTTGATATGCCTTTGTCTCTAAAAGAAGCAACAGACTTATTGCAATATATGTAAATCAAAGTGAATCTAGAAAGGGTTAATGGAGTTATTTTATGTAAAGAGAATAGCCATAGTAACTACCAATACCTTAAAGTTTCCATGTATTTATAAGTAAGTTGAATGAAATGTTCTTCATCTTCATAGCTGCTGCTAATAGAGTTAGACTCATGAGTGAGGGAACAAGTGCCTGTGAATGATGCTATTATATAACATCATTTTTTCTTTCTTTGTCTTTCTTTTATCCCAACTGATGGTATACTATACACATGTCTATAGTTTGCTTTTTTTTTTTTTTTTTTAACTCCTTCCATGTTAGCTCATTAAAAAATGCTTCTTTCTTTTTAAGGGTTGGATGGGTGGAAGTTAACAAGTTACAGTCTCTCACTTCCAATTTTACCTTTTGGGCTCTGCAGACCCTTTGGACCCTGCTAACTAACTAACACTAGAGACGGGAATGCTCGCTTTTGCTCACATAGCTCTCAGCAGCATCTTAATGATGACCTTTTCTTCCATGGCAGCAGCTGGTTGCCAACTTTTCCTTTTCTTCCTTCCTTCCTTCTTTTCTTCCTTCCTTCCTTTCTCTTTTCTTTCTTCCTTTTTCTTTCTTTCTCTCCTTCCTTCCTTCCTTCCTTCCTTCCTTCCTTTCTCCCTGTCATTCCCAGAGGCAGCCTCACTTTGTTCCCTAAGAGGCACCAGTACCAGCTGGGCAGTGACCCTTCTCAGAGGTCTGGCCAACTCCCTGAAGCTTCTAGGGTAAACCCCTGTGTTCCAGTAACATCAACATTTTCCTCTGCTCTTCTAACCTCAGGGGTATGAGCTGCTTTCTGGAATTACTATCCTCAGTTTCTCCTTTCAGTTTTTCTAAGTTCTCCAATAACTCATTAACCAACAGTTTATAGTAAGCTTTCTTTCTTGAAATGCCTCTAGTAGTTTCTGTTTTCCCAGCCAGACCCTGATGGATGTAATATTTGACACCTGAAGCGGGTCTGACCCAGCTGGATCTGCTGGGTTGGAAGTCCCAAGGAGCAGAGCAGCCTGCACTGTCACGTGGACCTGCTGCATAGCCTGTTCTTGCTCTGGGCCCTGGAGCAACCATAATATATTTAACTAGGATGGACATTTAAATTGTTTCCAATTTTTGTTACTCTAAACAATGCAGTAAACAACCTTAAATATTTTTCACATATGGGCAAGTATATTTGTAAGATAAAGTTATAAAAGTAGAATCGCTGGGTCAAAAGGATTGCCAAATTGTCCTTCATAGAGGTGGTACTAATTTAATCTCTCACAGGTAATAAAGAGAAATCTAATTGCATGAGAAATAGAGAAATCAACAAAGGGAAGAGGGAGGCAGGTATGACACCCTTGTCCTAGTAAGAGAGCCTTGGTCGGTGGAAGAGAGAAGCACGTCTAGAATAGAAGGTCATAGATTGACACAGAATGAAACATATCACTTGAGGATTACTTTCTGGCTCAGACTCCATGGAATTCCCTTTGGAGAGAAGGAAGGCTAAAATACAAATGGAAAAGCCCTCTAAGACACTTTGATACTCACTTAATAGAGGGTAACACAAAAATGGGAGAGAGGTGCCTTGTCACAGATCACCAGCAGGGTGGGGCGGTCTGAGGAGGCTTCATGCTGTGCCCAGTGGAGACTCAGTACTCAGCAAATGTGGCTGTGGTGGCCAGCAGCAAGAGTGACACATACAGACGTGTGGCTATTGGAATTTGAGGCAGTGTTGCCCAGCATACCATATGTGCTAGCTGTAAGCACATGTGAAACACCTCCTAGGGACTCCCCAGAACTCTTGGGTGGAACACTGCAGGTACTGGGTCTGTTTCCTGTGGTAGTAGAGAGCGTAAAGGCTGGTAAAACACAGGCTACAAACTCTCATTTACTAAGGTTGTCCCTTTTTTTTCATTTCCACGTCTTTGCCTCATTAGCTTGAGTGGGCTTTCATTTACAAATAACAAAATAAAGTACTCTTCTTTGAATCCTTATAACCCATCTCAGCAAACCCAGGTTATGACTCAGTTATTTTTACCCTCTGCTGTTCTTGTCATTTATTCCCTGCTCAGTAGAGCTCTACTGCAGTTATCATGGCCCTTGTTTAGCAGACAGGCTACGTTCTACATGCTTGCTTTTGCTGATTTCACCTCAGCATTATGTGGTAACAAAATTGTGTATACAACCAGAGTTGTGTTTTTCCTACTCTGTAAGATCTGGGCTGTTTTCCTGCAGAGGACCTTTGTTTTATGTTCCACCGTGTCTTGTTTGTGCCATTCTTAATTTACACGACAGAGATGCTGTCATCACCAATTAACATTTATCAAGGGCCCCCTGGATGCATGGCCACATAGGGGCTAATTTAATATTCTCTTTGTTTCAGATATCAGGTGCCTCCTTCAAATGAATTTTTAAGTATCTCCGTGATGGTGAAGAAGAACAGAGACATCAATTAGGATTCAGGAACACAAGGCTTTGCAGAAAATGCTTAGAGCATCAAGGACTGCTATTAATATTTGAAAGTTTAAAAGAGGGCATACTTTTCTTCAGTCAACAAATGACAAAAGTAAAGGCACTGTTTTCATTGTTCCTGAAAGAAGCCTGGCAGCATTCCATTCAGACATCTGCCTTTTGATGGTCCCGTTTTCCTCTTTACTTATTTCAGTCCTTGTAATCTTCAAGGCTGAGTCTGAATATTTCTTCCTGAGGCTTCTTCTAATCATCTCTGCCCTTAAGGACAACTCCCTCCTCCAACTCCTATAGCCCTTATTATTATACCTATCATTTGAAAATTTAGTACATGAAACATTATACTATTATTGAATAAATAGATGTTCATTCTCTGCAAGTATATTAGACAACTGTCTGGACAATTTATTTCTTTCCCATTCTCAGAGTCAGCACAGTGTTCTGTCAATGGTAGAATCTGGAGAAATATTTATTGATGATGATGGCAACAGTCTATTAAAATCAGATGGAATTTTATTTTTTAAAATGAGTGAGAGGAGAGACAACGCTGAAGCTTTGGAAGTTGACACAAGCATCATTCATGTTTTCTAACATAAGAGCTCTATGTGCATGTTTTTCGGTGGGGGCGGGGTAGTGGGAGAACTGGACGCAAGAACATCACTGGACGTAAGCAGTTTCTCTTTCAAGAGTTACTAAAAAAATTTTTTTGGCCTGCCTAAGCAATATTTATTTTTTGCCGACCCCTTGCCGATGTGACAGTAAGTAGTGTAACATGGCTGTCAGAAGAACGGGTATTCAGGAGAATAGACCTGAACATTTTCATATCAGAAAAAGAAACATTTCGGTTTCGTCACAGATCTGGAATTAAGAACACACCTTCATGTTTTATGACATCACGAACTCGGCCCAGCGAGGCCCGCGACACACGAATCCCACCAGCCGGTAGACCCATTGTCACACAAAACCCGCAATACCCGGAGCGGCGGAGCTCCCCCCCAGGACGAAGCTCCCTCTGGTGGGCCCCACCCACCCCGGTTCCGGGAGCCTTATTGGCCAGTCTTCCGCCCGCCATTTCTGTTAGTCCCCGGGATTTGTCACGGGAGGCGGGCGTCTCTCTTTCTGGCACTGATTGGTCGAATCTTAACGACCGCAAGAAGTTCTCCGAGTCTCTATTGGTTCTTAGGCCTCAGAGTGGGCGGGGAAAGGCAGAGCGACAGGGCTCAAGGAGGAAAGCCCGGAGTGCGCCGGCGCGTAGTCGGGGACGCCAGGCCGAGGATTTTGCTAGGGAACCGACTGTTGTCGCCCCGCCCCCTCGGGGCTTTTTGTCCCGTTAACTGTCGGAGTGGCGGGGGCTCCAGCACCGGGCGACATGCCGGTGCGCTTCAAGGTGAGGCCGTGGTCTCCGGATCTGAAGGCTGCTGGGGGAAGTCGTGGCGGGGCGGGTGCGGGGCGCGGGGGCCTCGCTGGCTTTCTGCGCGGCGCTCCTGGGCCCCGCAGAGCCTGCCAGCTCCCGAGCTTGCCAGTCACGATCCTGGAGGATGCTTGGCTCCTCCACCTAGCTCCCTCTCCGCTCACACACACTTCCAAGTTGCAGTGTGGGAGAGTTAGATGGTGTTGAAAGAGACTGATTTTGGAGGACACGGGAGTGGAGATGGAAGGAGGGCACTTTGTAATGAGATCTCAAGTGGCTTCAGATTGGGACACCTGTGGCCCCATCTCACAGCTTATCCTTTAACCCCCGCCCCCTGCCTACCCTTTAAAACTTTAAAGTGCCTGTGTCTTTTAAAGGATTGAGAAATGGGACCTTGACAATGTAAAGATAGGGTGTAAGAAATACACATTGTTCATAGTTGTGCATAAGTTTCAGGTAGGTGGTAGCTGTCAGGCACCCATCAGTGTAACAGTTGGCCACAGCATTTCACAAACCCTGTTTTATTCTTTTAACTTAAGGGCTTGTATCCAGAATGGGAGGGGAATTTTTCTTTGGTTGACTTTCCAAAATTTCGAAAGGTACAAGGTGTCATACTCAATTGAGAACTTAATTAGGATAATTATATGATGAGGATTTGGATTGTCACCTGTTATCAGACAAGAGCCCAGGCTTTGGACTCAGACACCCAGCAAAAAGGTGACTGCTCAGAGCCTCAGATTCCTGCTAGCATCTGCCTCAGGTGGTTGTGAGGATTAAAGGATAGAATACGTGTGAACTGCTTAGCATGGGGCTGGATAAACGGTAGCTGTTATCAAGGAGTTCTTCTGTGTTTATCAATCTCAAGACTTTCAACTCTGTAGTGGTTCAGAAATTATTTTTACTGATGTCTTCTTTAAAGCAACGTTCATTAATTGCATTGTACTCAAATTGTCTTTTGTATTACAGGGGCTGAGTGAATACCAGAGAAACTTTCTGTGGAAAAAGTCCTATTTGTCAGAGTCCTATAATCCCTCAGTGGGGAGAAGGTACCCATGGGCTGGACTTAGATCAGATCAATTAGGTAAGTTGAACAAACTAATAGTCATTATAGGTTAAATAAACCTTGGGGTTAAGTTTGCAAAATGCTTAAAAATTGTGAAGCTTTGTTCAGTTGGCCAGGTTGCCTTACCCATTTGTTTAACAAATATTTATTGAGGGCTTCCTATAGGCCACGACTATTCCCAGCTTCTAGGGAGATAGCCTTGAATCAGACAAAGACTCTAACTGTAGGGAAAAGCAGTAAACAAGTAACTCAGTAAATTAACCAGGCGATTTCAGGTTGTTATAGGGTAGCCTATAGATAACTTGGGGGAGGGCTGCATTGGAGGGAATACACTTTAGCTTCAGTGGTCAAAAAAGGCCTTTCTGAGGAGGTGATATTTGAGCTGACACGTGAAAGCTGAGAGCAGACAAACCTGGGGAGGTGTACTCCCAAGGTCTTGAGAAAGGGAAACTTAGATGAAGTAGCTTGCTGAAACTTCATAGTAAGTGGCAAAACCATGATTTGAAATCAAGTCTTTTTTAGTGGAAAGCCTATGAGTTTGGAGGCTGTATTTTTGTCATCACACGTGTTTCCTCCTGGTATCCCAGGGAAGTCAGAGTCCTGGGCAAAGGTTTCCCAGAGCATGGTAAAGGGGAAAATAAGCAGACTGACTTTATTCTACCTGCCTGTTTCATTCTCCCTTGCTAGAATATAAGATCTCTAAGCAAGGGCTCTGTCTATCTTCCTGCCTAGTAGATGACACACAGCCTTGACACACTCTAGTCCTTATTAAAACTAGTGTTTGAATAAATGAAGAAAAGTGACTTTGAATGCACATTAGCTGCATGACCTTGGGCAAATTTGGCCTGTTTTACCAAGTGGGGTTTAGGAAGCCCATTGCACAAGATTGCTGGGAGGGATTAAATGAGATATTGCCTGTTAAGGGCCAGATGCATATATACAGATGAGTGCTTAGGGCCCCACATCTGAGAGTGCTTGAAGTGTGATATATATATGTCCCCCAAATATTAGATATTTGAAACCAGGAGAAAAAAAGACATAATGGGAAATAAGCATCATTTTCCTAAGCCTAGGAAATTAGTAAAATGAGAAGAGTGTTTCCAGGATTAGATTTGGAGAACAAAAAGAAGAGTGGGCTAGAGTGGGTGGCTCTGGGTTCCTCTGAAGCATCAGGATCCTTTACCCAGAGCCTGACTTCAAACACTGGATGTCCCTGCTTCTTGGACAAGGTGGTGCTCAGAATCCTCCAAATGACTCAAAATTCTACAAATTTGAGGCTCCATTAGATTAATCCAAAGTAAATCTTAAAGTGTAGATATCCCACTTATGGCCTATTATGACACTGGGGAATTGGTTAACCAGATTGTTGCCCCCATAACATTTTAGCTTAGATCAGCAACATTTGGAGTATGGTACATTATGAAGGCAGGAACGGTCTAGGGGAGGTATATTAATGGGGAATATTAAGTAAAGGGGAAGGGCAGAGTGAGAACTCCAGGATGTTCAGAAAGGGAGGTGGGAGACCAGCAAGGAATAACAACAGTTTTACCTAGGATCGGCTGGACGTTCTGTTAATGTAGTGTATTTTTTCCCCTTAGTGTATTTTTGCTGATGCTGCAAGAGAAGGGCAGACCATTTGAGAATCTTCCCCTTTCATTTTGCTATTCTACCAGAAGCCTCTCTCTGTGTTAAAGCAGAGGGAAGTCTAGGGCAATGGTCTTCAAACTTTTTTGCTTTCATATCCCTTAAGAGAGTTTAGAAAGTCTTTATATCCTTTCATATTTTTAAGTAGATATTTAATGTTTTTAATCATAAGTGTAACAAATAGTTTCAAAGGATATGATTTCTGGCATATTGAATATTGTGCATATGTTTCACATATGTTTTGTTAAAACTTTGGAGCTGCCAGTGTAGCTCATTCAATTTTTGGTAAATGTTCATCATATAATTGGTAAAGTCAGTCCTCATTGGCAAACTAATCAGGCAAATTAGAATTCTTTTCTTTGAGGGGCGCTTGAGTGGCTCAGTTGGTTAAGCGACTGCCTTCAGCTAAGGTCATGATCCTGGAGTCCCGGGATCGAGCCCCGCCTCGGGCTCCCTGCTCAGTGGGGAGTCTGCTTCTCCCTCTGACCCTCTCCCCTCTCATGCTCTCTCTCACTCTCTCTCCCAAATAAATAAATAAAATCTTTAAAAAAAAAGAATTATTTTCTTTGAGAAAAAAGTCTAACTTTGTTTTTCAATTCCTATAAATGTGTTAACATATGTTAATATCTATTCGTTTCACGTGACAACCCTCTTACTCCTGAATTTTAATTCTAAGATAGGTAGGTGGGAAAGGTGTGGACCTGGATGAAATAAGGCACTGTTTCTTTGTTATTTGTAGTCTCTGCCTTCTTTGCTTTGCTGTCAGATATTCTCAGTAGTACACTTTCTTGAATTGTCTCTTTGTTTATCCTCCACACCTAGGAGAATTTTTTGTTCCTTGGGGCTGGCTGAGAGGTGTGTCTTTTGCGAAGTGGGAAAGGGGGGGATGGGAATGAAGACTGAAGATGGCAGGTGCAGCTCTCAGGCAGACCAATGTTGGGAAACAGTGCATATAGAGTTAGGATCTGCAAAATGATTCCTTAAGTGGCCCATTTCTGCTTATCCCCCAGAATGTCTCCGTGTGCCTCCAGACACATGCATGCACCCAGTTTGAAGGCCACTAGACTAGGGAAGTGTTGTAAGAGTGGGGACCCTGGGTTCAATGGCCAAAACATCTGTCACAGAGGCTAAAGAACTGTGGGTTTTATGTCATGCCAGATTTTTGATTCACCTTCCCTCTCCTTCCCTCTAGTCTTATTCTTTCTTCCCCACCCTGCACAGCCTTCTATTTAAAGAATGGCCCCAAACTAGGACAGTATCTCGGTGGCTGTCATTCCAAAGAGCTCCTCTTACTTGGGTAGAAGGTTAAGTTTTTTGGATATTTGCTTGCCAGACAGAAATATAGAGAACTAGTATCTTAGCTCCTGTTAAAAGGGTTCATTCTCTTTAATTCTCAGGAAATCAAGGCAAATGTAGAACCAAGATCCAGCATAATGACATCTCATCCCTTCTCTTCTTGGTCTACTGTGCATAAGAGAAGCTTTGTGAAAAGTTCCAAATTTTGACAATACTAGGGCCCATTGTTCTGTTAAGTAGCACAGGAAGGTAATTGAAACGGAGGCAACATGTCCTGCATCGCTTGGCAGGCCTGTCACGTTGCGATTCTGGTGACTTATGTTAGGATAACTCGAACACTGTGATCCCAATTTTTAATTTTTTCCATGTCAAACTTTCAGTACTTTTTTTTAAAAGCAAAGTTAAAGATTTTATGTTGACAAACTATACCTATTTTTTTTGTATCCTGCAACTTGAAGGACATTGTGTCTCACCTGAATTTTCAATTCCATTTCTTCTCTCATAAATGTTATGAAAAATTGTCTTTGTAACCTTATACTTCAGTAGCTGCAATTTTTTTACACTATATTTTGTAGGAATCACAAGAGAGCCAAGTTTTATTTCAAAAAGAAGAGTCCCTTATCATGATGCACAGATTTCAAAATCTCTTGAGTGGAATGGAGCGATCTCAGAGAACGATGTGGTTGTATCCCCAAAACCTGAAGCCCCAGAAATAACAGAACCACAGGAGGCAGAACAAAAAGATGATGTTAACCAAGAAAGCGTTCTTGCACTAGAAGCCTCCAGGGTTCCCAAAAGAACCAGATCTCATTCTACAGACTCCAGAGCTGAAGGGGCTTCAGATATTGTGGAAAATGATGCAGATATAATAGCAAACCATATACCAGTTAATGAAAATGAGGACCTGCAGCATTCTACCAAGCTGCATTCAGAAAATGTAGATAACGGGGTAGGTATATTCACTGTATTTCTTTTGGAAAGCATAGCATTCTTTGTAAATTTCATCATCATTTCAGTAATACTACATTTTGTGCCTAAAAATTTTCCATTGTTGTTTTCTTATCTAATGTCTTATAGAGTAGTTAGGAGACTGTTGACTTTAGTTATTGGGAATTCTATTCTTAAGAGTTGCCATTTTGTACTGGTTATACTAAGATATCTCTTCATTGGATGGACAGCCTGCCTCTGGATTTTATTCATCTTGTATCAGCACCACAGTCCTAAGGGAGAGATCAAATTGAGACAGAGAGGGAGAGTAGTAGGCCATTACCTCTGGCAGGGCTGGTGAGCTGACTTCTACCTAGGCCCTTTTCAATTTCTTATTGTGTCAACAAACAGAATCACAATTGACAAAATGCAAAAGGCAAGGCAGTTCTGGCTGGATCTCAAAGATCTTGGAGTTCTGCTCTCTTATGTCACACCTGGCCAGTGGAAGGTCCCTGCAAGCACATAAGTTTAGGCTGCAGGGACCTGTGCAGACATCTCTCTGCCTCGCATGTTTTTCTTCAGTCCACTGCTTCTGCATTTCTTGTCCACCAGAACCACGGAGAGGCATTCAGAAGTGAAGAATCCGTGGCTTGTTGCGAAAACCAGGGGGGCACAGTAGAATCAAGGAAGGTGATATGTAAGTGGTGGGCAGGGGAAGGGTGTCCCAGAAGCAATGTGTGGATAAGGTGAGGTGCTGCTGTTTCTTGGTAATAGATCTAATTATGAGTAATTGGTAGGAAGGGACTGAAAGATGCTATCTTTTTCTGGAATACACAGAAATGAAGAAATAAAATTCCTTGACAGTATTAAGAAAGGAATTTTAAATGGTTGGACAGTTTAAAAGGGAGATTATCACCAATTGAAAAAAGTTTGCTGTACTACAATGTGCCTGTAGATAACAATACTGTATACTTAAAAATTTGTTAAGAGGGTGGATTTCATGTTATATGTATTTTTGTTGTTGTTGTTTTTGTTGTTTTTTTACCAAAGTACAGGAAGTTTGAATAGAAACTTTTAATGACTCTGGGTGGGATTTTTCTTTCCCTAACAGTTGGATAGAGTTCTTCGGAAGAGAGCAGGATTGACCGTTGTTCCTTCACGTGATATCTTGAGGAATTCTGAATATCAAAGGCAGTTTGTTTGGAAGACCCCTAAAGAAACTGCTCCAGTTTTTGCAGCCAATCAGGTAGTTTAATGGATGTAATACATTTTTAAGTACTATCGTCTGATCTAGTGATGCAGATTTACACAGAACTAAGAGCTAAAAGAAATTAGGTACTTAAGTAGGCCTGGAGGTAGGTTCTAGAAAAGTGAAAATGAGATTTTTGCTAAAATCATTCTATTACTTCTGATTTATAGTAGTAATGTGGTACTGTCCTAGGCTACTGATGATCATTGTTGCCAGATCCATCACATACACTAAATATGAGACAGGGTAATGAAACTTGATGCCTGGTAAGTTTCTGCATGCTGAGTTTTTTTTATTTAATAAAAAAATTATTAAATTGGTTTTAATCTATAACATTGTGTTCATTGACTAATACGTTGCATGTTTTCTGTCTTGCAAGAAAGGCATAACTGCTTTGAATATTTTAATAAATACAAAATACGTTAAAAGTAGCACAAGATACATAATCTTGTTTTTATATCAAATGAGCAGTAATAGGAATTGTCAGTTTAACTATATTTATAAAATTCAGAAGCTATGATAACTAAATGTGATACTAGATTTGAGTGTACCCGTACACAGTTTTTGGTACCAGACAACCATTACTAATAAATACTCTGTTGTTTTACTACCATCATCATCTAGACAGTTCTTAGGCTCTTAACTCTCATTTATGTTCTTAACCATACTTCTAGGCCCAGGTAAGGAAATACCTCATTTAGAATATCTGCAGAGGCCCATGATAGCTTAGACTTTTCTTTCTCATGATCTTGGCATTTTTCTTTATAAACAAACATTCCCCTTCATACACCCTCACATTCATTTTCTCTTCTATGTCAACATTCACTTGTAACCTATATACCCCTGAGGACTGAGAGGGTAGATTCAACAAGACAATAATATTAGTCATCTTACACTAAGATAATAATACCCGTGATCCTATAAATTGTGGCGGCTTTGGGCTTGCTTACTTGTTACTCAGTTTTGTAAAAGACTGAAATTTGTATAACATTTTAGGAACATATAAAATAGCATAAGGTGATGTTTGTACCCTTTGTGAATCTAGTCAATAGGAACAGTACTTCTTTTGCTGGCTCACAAGTGTCCTTGAATAGTAAGTGTACCTACAAAATTACTTACTGCCTGAAAATTATAATTGTTCAGTTTTTGTAGAGCATTTCACCTTTCAACCTTTAAAGCTGATTCAAATCAAAGCCCCACTGACAGCTTTTACGTATTTCAGTGGAAACATTGTGTAGAAATGCTCTTTTTATAGGCCCCAAAATATAGTATAAAATAAATTGCTGGTGATACCTTCACTAGTAGTTTTATTGCTTTCATCAGTGAAGGTTTCAAATAATTTTGGGGGGAAGCAAATGCTCTTTGTTAATTCAAAGCATATCAATTTCAGGGTCTGTGGATTGAAGAGCCATGTGATGGAAACTTTCAATGCTTGTTGATAGGGAACCTCTAAAGCTATTCAGTTCTATTTTATCAAACACCTGTTTTCTGAAAGGATGTCTTGTATTAATATGTAAAGGAGTCTGAACAATTTTTGGCAGAAAAGTCCTTGCGGTTATACTCAGGAAAAAGATACTCTGTTTGGATTTGATCGGTATGAAGATGCACTAGTCAGCATTGTAAAGCAGTAATATAGCTAATTTGCGCTCCGTATCTTTTCCTTTTTCTTTCTTTTTAGACAGTGGTAATATACCATAAAATAGAAACCATATTATAAAATACTAAAGATAAGAAGAAACATTTAAAAATAAAAACATAGGGATGCCTGGGTGGCTTAGTCAGTTGGGTGTCTGCCTTTAGCTCAGGTCGTGATCCCAGAGTCCTGGGGTTGAGTCCTGCATCGGGCTCCTTGCTCAGAGAAGCCTGCTTCTCCCTCTGCCTGCCACTCTCCTTGCTTGTGCTCCCTCACTCACTCTCTCTCTCTGTCTCTCTGACAAGTAAATAAATACAATCTTAAAAAAATAAAAAATAAATAAAAATAAAAACATAATAATTACCTGATTTTTTCCCCTTGCATTAAGCTAAAGATAGGCAAGCAAAGGAGAAAAACAGAACAAATGAACACATCAGACATTCAAAATGTTAAGAATCTTCTCTTTTTGGAGGAAGAAAAGAATTCATTTCAAGGAAGGAAAAAAACCTTTAGAGCTGACAACAGAATTGCCTTATAAAGTGAATGTCTATGTTCATATCATTAAAATATGCCTATTTTACATATCCCATTACCATACTGATGGGAGGGAGAGGTAGGAAACTTTGGGGAGAAAAGATATGGGTCATTTTTTTGGGGAGGCTTAAGCATTATTTTTATTATAGTAACTATTATTCAAAACATAGTAATGAGTGTAGAAAGTTGATCTTTGAATTTTTTCCCCAGCTTTATTGAGGTATAATTGATAACTAAAAATGATATATTTACAGTATACATGTAATGTTTTGATATGCATATACATTGTAAAATACCACAATCATGCTAATTAACACATTTATCACATAGTTACCTTTTTGAATGTGTGTGTGTATGTGTCTTAAGATCCACCCTCTTAGCAAATTTCCAGTCTATAATATAGTAGTAGTAACTGTAGTCACTGTGTTGTACCTTGGATCTCCAGAGCTTACTTTTTCTGCAAACTGGAGCTTTGTACCCTTTGACAAGCATCTCCCCATTTCTCCCACCCCCTAGATCCTGGTAACCACTACGCTGCTTTCTGTGTCTGAGTTCTACTTAACTTAGATTCCAATATAAGTGAGTTCTGCTGTATTTGTCTTTCTGTGCCTGGCTTATTTTACTTAGCGTATGTTCTCCAGGTTCATCCATTTTGTTGCAAATGACAGTGTTTCCTTCTTTTTTAAGGCCAAATGATATTCCTCTAATTGTATGTATCATTTTCTTTCTCCATTCATCTATTGGTGGACACTTAAGTTGATTCCACATCTTGACTATTGTGAATAATGCTGCAATGAACATGGGAATGCAGATATCTCTTTTGAGATACTGATTTCATTTCCTTTGGAAATGTACCCAGAAGTGGAATTGTTGGATTGTATGGTAGTTCTATTTTTAATTTTTTGAGGAACTTCCATATTGTTTTTCATAATGACTGTACTAATTTACATTCCTACCAACAGTGTACAAGGGTTCCCTTTTGTCCACATCCTTGCCAACGCTCATTATCTTTTGTATTTTTGATAATAGCTCTTCGAACAGGTGTGAGGTGATATCTTGTTGTGGTTTTGATTTACATTTCCCTGATGATTAGTGATGTTGAGTACCTTTTCATACACCTTTTGGTCATCTATATGTCTTCTTTGGAAAAATGTCTGTTCAATTCCTCTATTTTTTAATCAGCTTGTTTGCTTTTCTACTAGTTGTAGGAGTTCTTTATTATTTTGGATATTAACCCCTTACCAGATATATGATTTGCAAATATTTTCTCCCATTCCACATTGCCTTTTCGCTTTGTTGGTGCTTTCTTTTGCTGTACAAAAGCTTTTAAGTTTGATGTAGTCCCATTTGTTTATTTTTGCTTTTGTTGCCTTTGCTTTTGGTGTCAAATCCAAAAAATCATTGCCAACACCAGTGTCAGGGAGCTTACTGCCTAGGTTTTCTTCTAGGGGTTTTATAGTTTCAGTCCTTATGTTCACATCTTTGATCTATTTTGGGTTGACAGGGTCCAGTTTCATTCTTTTTCATGTGACTCTCCAGTTTTCCCAGCACCATTTATTGAAGTGATTATACTTTCCCAATTGTGTATTTTTGGCTCCTTTGTTGTAAATTAATTGATTATATATTCATAAGATTATTTTGGGGTTTTTCTATTCTGTTCCATTGATGTATATGTCTGTTTTTATGTCCCTTTGCCCATTTTTATTTTTATTTATTTTTTAAAAATTTTTTAAGATTTTATTCATTTCAGAGAGAGAGAGCAAACAAGGTGGGGGGAAGGACAGAGGGAGAGGGAGAGAGAGAATCCTTGAGCAGACTCCCTGTTGAATTGGAGCCCCATGCGGGGCTCAATCTCAGGACCCTGAGATCATGACCTGAGCTGAAACCAAGAGTCAGATGCTTAACCCGACTGAGCTACCCAGGGGCCCCTCCCTTGTGCATTTTTAAAATCAGGTGGTTTTCTTGCTATCGAATTGCTTGAGTTCCTTATATATTTTGAATATTAACCTATCAGATGTAGTGTTTGCAGATATTTTCTCCCATTCCATAGGTTGCCTCTTTGTTGATTGTTTTTTTGCTGTATGGAAGCTTTTTAGTTTGATGCAGTCCATTTTGTCTTTGCTTTTGTTGTCCTTTGGATGTTAATTAGATATATGAAATAAAATTATAAACAGTCATAATTTCACTTTTTTGTTATCCTATAATTCAACTTTATATGTGAAATTCTTAAAGCATTTGAAAAACTAATTTTTGTATATTTAACCAACAAAAATACTAAACTAAAGTAATTTTTGTTTTAAGGTTTTCCACAATAAAAGCAAATTTGTTCCACAATTCAAAGGTAACTCAATCATCCATGAAACTGAATACAGAAGAAATTTCAAGGGTTTATCTCCAGTGAAAGAACCAAAATTAAGAAATGATTTGAAAGAGAACGGAAATTTTGAAGCAATATCTCCTGAAAAGAAGGTATTCATCAACTTTTAACTTTAAACAAAATAAAAAACTTAGGATTTTAGACTCTACACATTTTCTTTTACCAAACACTACCTGAGATTTTTGGTTTTAGCTAGTTTATTAATTCCTTTGTTTGTTCATTAAGTGTCACATATTCATTAAGCACTTAGTGGGAGCCAGGCACTAGGTAGGTACTGAGAATACAATGATAACCACACTAAGCCCCACACAGCTCTTGGGCAAGTGGGGAGACAGAGATGTAACTAAATAAATATAATACTGTGGTAAGTGCTTGGCAATACAGCAGTTAAATCTGTGATATCTAATAGCAAATGATTGGCCTTACAGTAATGTGAGTTATAGGGCTAACAGTAAAGATAGAAATACATACTTTAAATTAAATAATGGAAGTCAAACGCAAACACGCATACATTCATATATGTATGTATGTTTGTTTGTTTGTTTGTTTGTTTATTTATAAGTAGGCTTCACGCCCAAGGTGGAGCCCAACTTAGGGCTTGAACTCAGGACCCTGAGATCAAGACCTGAGCCAAGATTGAGTCTGATGCTTAACCGACTGAGCCACCCAGGCACCCCTTTTTTATGTTATGTTATTTCTTTATTTATTTAAAGTATATATACATGCATTTTATTTTATTTTATTTTATTTATTTATTTTTAAAGATTTTATTTATTTATTTGACAGAGAGAGACACAGCGAGAGAGGGAACACAAGCAGGGGGAGTGGGAGAGGGAGAAGCAGGCTTCCCGCCGAGCAGGGAGCCCGATACGGGGCTCGATCCCAGCACCCTGGGATCATGACCTGAGCCGAAGGCAGACGCTTAACGACTGAGCCACCCAGGCGCCCCAAAGTATATATACATGCATTTTAAAACCAAAGTTTCAGCATGCCAAATTATAGCTAGTCTAAATTATGTGATTTACCTCAGCACGTACAGGTACCTGCCTCTGAAACTACACCTTATTTAAGTTACAGTGTCAGGTTAAAATTATTGTCAATTATAGGTAAATGGAGTAAAAGTCCTATTTTCAAATTTTCTGGAATGTTATTGCTAATACTTTATGGGTTCTAAAAATAGAAATTATATGACTAAAAGCAAATTGGCATCTATATATTTATTTCTGTACACACATATATACGTATTTTTGGATCTGTGAAATTAGGCAGAAAAAAAGGGTTAAGTTATTCAGTAAAGCAATGTGGTTGGTAACATACTCAGTGGAACCTTATATGTATTACTGTAACACCAGGGGCACCTGGGTGGCTCAGTTGGTTAAGCGTCTGACTCTTGATCTCAGCTCAGGTTTGATCTCAGGGTCATGAGTTCAAGACCCATTGGGTTCCACACTGGGCGTGGAACCTACTTAATTACTGTAACACAATTAAATGTAAATTTAGAATATCAAAGGCAAATGTAAAAACACTGTTCAGTAGGTAGTAATGTCAAGTTTATTTATTTACATGTTTATTTGTTAATTAAAAGGTTTTTTTCCTAGCTAAGGATATAAAATTTCTTTGTTGGGCGCCTGGGTGGCTCAGTTGTTTAAGCGACTGCCTTCGGCTCAGGTCATGATCCTGGAGTCCCAGGATCGAGTCCCGCATCGGGCTACCTGCTCAGCAGGGAGTCTGCTTCTCCCTCTCCCGCTCCCCCCTCTTGTGCTCTTTCTCTCATTTTCTCTCTCAAATAAATAAATAAAATCTTAAAAAAAAAAAAAAAAAATTTCTTTGTTATAAAGTGAACCCAATCCTGAGTTATACTTCAAAAAAGCAACCAGGTATACTAGTTTCAAAACTTGCTTGTTGATTGCTTGTGAATTCTAGGTTATCTTTAGTAGTTAAAACTTACTTCCATAAACAGAATTGTAATATGATATCCAATTATAGTTTGTAACATTTATGTTTTCACTTTAATGTATGACATATTTTAAGCATAAAATGTTTAAATTATTTCCATTTTAGTATAATAAAACAGATGACCCTTTAAAATTAGAAGCAGAGATGGAATCAAAAGAGTCAAACCAGCCTAAAAAGAAGCTTACTACTTGGAGACATCAAAGGCTTGGGTACGTATTTTAGAGGAAAAATATCATGGTATTTAGATGTTCAACATGGTGAAATATTTACTCTCATTTCATTTCTGTTAGGAAGGTGAATTCTGAATATAGGGCAAAATTTCTGAGCCCAGCCCAGTATTTATATAAAGCCGGGGCTTGGACCCATGTGAAGGAAAACATACCGGATCAGGTGAGTATACATAAGCTCAGTAAGCCCACATTTTCTTTGAGCCTGTATCTCAGTTTAATTTCACAGTGAGTTTCATTTAGTAATAGAGAGTACAGTTTAAAGATGTGTGATACAATAGTAGCACTGAAAGTATCAGGAACTTAAAGTTATATGTTAGGATATAATTTATCAGTATGTTTACTTTTTTTATATCAAATAACTCCTTTTTCAACTAGAGATTTTTATTATTAAAGTATTTTAAGTTAAAAAGGCTTTTTACAATCCAATATTTCATTGTGTTAATACAACTCAGCTTATAGAATTAAAGCATTGTAGTTTTCTTAATAATATCCAGACCTCCAGTCTCTCAACTGAAGATTAATTTTCAAGATTAGTTTGTGTGACAGTGGCATCTGCCGGCGGTGTGTACTATGACTGTGTGTAAGCATAAGGGAGGAGTGGCCTGTGCTGATAGAGGTGTGAGTTCTAGTGTTGGGATACCCCGACATACGGGAGAAATTCTGAGGATCCTAAAGGAAGATTTGAGGGAAAGGGTAATCTAGAATTGGGAAGCTTCTGACGGTCAAAAACAGTGGAGTTTCTGGTTGTTGTGCAGTTACCATCTTTTATACCCCATCTTGATGGTTTCCTGCCTTTTCTGTGCGAATAAGCAAAAGTAAACAATTTAGACTTTAGTCAACACCCCCCCCCCCCCATCATTGTGAAGAGAGAGATAATTTGGATGGGGAATGAATCTTTTATATAGCTCTGTACTTGAAGCCATGGCTAACAGTTGCATGCCATGAGCCTCTGGAGGAAGGCTTTGGCACTCTGAGCGGCTGGCTCTTGGCACTGGCAGCCGCCGGGCCAATGTCCTGGGGAGAGTCCTCTGTTCTGCAGGTTGTTTCAGGACGTTACTTGGTTCCTTCCACTGTGGCTGCCCCTCGTGCTCTCTCCTGCCCTACGTGAGCGTGGCTCAGCAGCAGTATAGGCACAGTAAAAGGCAAATCTTGAAGCTGTCCTAAATATTGTTGGAGGCAAAATTCATGTATTCACCCTGCTGAAATAAAGTTAAAAATAAGAGCATCGGGAGCAAGCCTGATGAAGCAAAGGAATTGCGTCAGTGAAACTCCTGAGCAGTTTATGGCCATGCCAGACCTTGGCGAGGAGCTCTGAGCAGTCTCAAGGGGAATGAGGAAAGGCCGGGGGCGGAGGCAGGGTCCAGAGCGTGGCAATAGACGGCTAGTGTGGCCAGTTAATAGGTGTTAGCCGCTGGCCTGTTATATTTAGGGGCTTCACTAGGTTGAACTCATGAGAGGCTCCTTGTTATGGAAAGATTATCTCTTAGTCTCTGAGACATCTTTAAGATGAGCTGGTATTTAGGCGTCAGATCTAAAAATTTAATGGACTAGAGGATTGTTTTGTCTGGAGTCATGATAAGGTGATAGTCCTTATCCTGCCCTGATGGAAGAAAACATTTCTGTTGATGTTAATTTAAGACCTGTCTTTTCAAGGTTTCCTATTATAACATCTTGGTAACATGACTTTTTTAGGCTTTTCAAAAAAACTCATTGCTAATGGTGGTTGTTAGTGTTTAAATTAGTGCGATTGTTTGCCTTAATCTCTGTGGGCAAAATAATTCAAAAAGTGAGTTGGAACTAGAAAAGAATAAGAAGTTTTAGCTAAATTTTATCACTGATGGTGATAGCTGTTTCAGTTGACCAGGTCATAGATATTTAATATGGGCCATATTTTACTTAAATCTTAGATTTTATTTTTAACTTGAAGACATTTATTTATGTGGCTGCTTATGAGGTATCTAAATATAAGGTACTCCCTCATTTTCCCTCTCCTAACGTTTCATGAAGGAATATTATTCACATTCTTCAAATGCACTTGGACATCAGTGACTTTATTATCATTAGAATATTAGCTTTTTGAGTCCTGTTATAATTTCTGGTCCATATGTCATACTCATTTCCTCCTATGTTGTTTGAAATATTAAACTTTTTGAATCTATTTATAGTCTAGTGCCTGGGTATTTTATCATAAGACCCAACTATCAGTTCATATAACATTACAGTGGTTGGTTTTATTTGCCCAGTGGCTGTATATGTGTTATGTCCATTATATAACCACTGGCACTGCTGCTTTTTAAGATGCTCACTTAAAGGGTTGTTTTTAATAATAACCAGCAGTTGTGATTGTCTGGTTTCATCCTTAGAATAACTCCTGAACCTGTGTTAAATTTCTTTTTTCTTGATTGTTAGGTAATCTTCTAATCATCCAAACTACATTAGTTGAGATACTTTTTCCTAACGTGTCTTCCACAAATAGGACCTTATTTCAAGATAAAGTTCCACATTTGAGAGACATGCTGTAATTTGACAGACATTGTAAGGATGGCTAGGCATAAGATGACTCATTTTGATGGGGATGACTTTTGGGGGGAAAAATTTTATTTTTTAATTTTTCAGTTTTTTAAATTTGAATTTCCTGTATATAAATTTTTAAATAACTTAGTTGAATTCTTATTTTGGGAAAAGAAATTCAGCAATGAAAACATTTTACTTCTTGCATTTATATCCTGTAATCTGATGGTGTTACTTGACTTGGAAAGGGATGTGTGTATTGTTTTAATTGAGTTTAATTGAGTTCATATCCTTTTTAGTGGCTCTGCTTGTTGGTTGTAGGGATTGTTCTTGATATTGAGTTCATACCATTAGGTTTTTTTCTTTTTCTAGTAGAACAACTTGCTTTAGGAAATACCAACTTTCTATTTTTTCATCCTAGTTTAGGATCATAGAAATCTAAAACTAGGTATTTGTAAGCCACTGTTACATTAGCACTAAGATTATTAATAAAGATTGCTGATAAATTTAAAACATTGAGATTTGAATGTCATTAACAAATAGAACTGAATAAAGTTTTACAGAATTTCCCTAGGATCTCCTTTTTGAAAAAAAATATTGTTGACAAATAAAACCAGATCACTGGCACATGGAGGGATATTTACCCATCTTCTCATTCATCAGACAGTAGGTCCTCCCACCTGGATGGAATACAGCCTTCTCTGCTGCTCTTCCCTGCCCCCCCCAATACAGTGCAGGGCTGATGGACCCCCTTTTGAACCATTCCTTCAATTTATATCTCCTTTGTTTATTGCAGCGTAGACCATCCAGTATTATGATAATTTGTCATAGAGGAGGAGGCCTGCCTCCTCTATCGGACTATGAGCACACTGAGTGCTGTGGGGACTTTCTTGCTTATCTTTGGCTCCCAGACATCCAGCTCAGGCCTAGCACTTAGTCCACACTCAGGACACTGAGGATGTGCTGCATTTTCCCTCACATTGTGGAGTTTACAGGTTAATGGCAGAGAATGATGAGAGCCATTAATTCCAGTAGAATGAAATAAGTACTAACGGGGATATGCATGAAGAGAGATGAGAACGGAGGAGGAAGCTGTGCTAGAGCTTGAAGATTTGACCATGTAGGTGATGGAGTAGCTGTGAGACATTTGAAACACGAGGGGATTTAATAGAAATAAACTCTGGATTATATCAAGGCACTTTATAACAAGGCCTCTGTGCCTTCACAATGCCCTGGTGAGGGCGCGCCTGGCTGGCTCTGCTGCTAGAGCATGCGACTCTTGATCTTGGAGTCCTGAGTTCAAGTCCCACACTGCATATGGAGCCTACTTAAAACAAAAACAGCGAAACACCCTGGTTGGTATTTCAACAGATTCAAACTCTATGTCTCAGTTCCACCTGTTAAATGCAAAAACCACTACTAGGAATTTAAAGTTTAGGAATGAACAGAAATGTTAGATGAACATGGCTCAATTTTTCTTGGCAGTGAAGAAAATATCTTGAATTATCCTTCAGGAATGTTTCAGGTTTGGTTCATTAGAACAGTAGGACCCTGCTAGGATTATATGGTTTCTTATGCCACCATGACAGATGTTGTCCTTTGCTTTGGCTAATTCCCTACAGATGTAAGACTTTCGTCCCTTTGCATTCAGGAGTGTCTCCTTAAGGAACTGAGGATGTGTTTCTCTAGTTGCTTTTGCAATGCCAAGTTTCATTATTTGCTTTTTTGCCTGTAAGTGAAAGACAATTTTAACAGACAGTATCTGCATATCCTTTTAATGTTATTATCCCATCTTTATGATAGGAAAAATTGAGTTTTTGAAGAATAAATAAAGATGATTTTAAACAATTTTAAGCCTCAACTTAATTTTTTTACAAGGTGGAATTGAATTTAGGGAAGCCAGCAGGTGGCAGTATGGTGTATAAAATGAAAGGGTTTCAAAGAGTATAAAAGGCTCCTTTCCATATGAAAAGATGTTATTTGCATATTAGGGGATTCAGATTACCTTATAATTCATCAGAATATTATTTTGTATTGTCACTTTGCTGAATATATCACAATTTTTATTTAATACATTTTTTAAAAGTTGAGGTTTTGCTGATGCCAAGGGAACCTTGAGGAAGTTGGAGAAGGAAGCCTCATGATTCTCTCACTGGGGGCTTGTACGGTAGTAGAGCTGTTGTGGAAGCCAGGAAATAAAGCCAGGATAGGGTTTCTGGCATGTCCTGCTCTCACTACTCTTCCAGGGGTGGGCAAGTAGGAAAAATAATTAGGTTACCTGTTGCTGATAGCACTCCTGCCATGCAAGAATGTGGTTGGTGTTCAAGGTAATATTAAGATATCTTCCTCTGTGAATTAAATATTACTAAAAATAATTTAAAAATATTGATTGACAACTTTGTTATATATTTAGAAGGAAGGATAATAAGGTATTTCATTGATTCCCATTAATATTCAACTATGGCATTAACCTGTCATTAAGTGTGTTTCTGTATTCCTCTCCTAGGCTTCTCTAAATGCCATGTGGTATGCGGAGGTTGGTTGCTTTTGAGTTTTTAAAAACTGTAATAATGCATAGAGTACTTGTATAATTTCATTTGAAATATGAAGTAGGTGTCAATATTTTTCTTAGCTGCTACAAATTCTTCTTCCTGCCTGCTGGCCTGAAATAAAATAACTGCATTGCGCTTTAGCTTGACTGTTTCAGTTTCTGCTTAAAAATGCACATAGTCTGACGAATGTCTGTGGCTCTTTTTGCCTTCCTTTCTCCTTGTTCTCTGGCTGTATTTGTGCATCATCTTTGATAAGCTATGTCGTGATATTTGCAAAGGAGCACTTAAAATAATACACAATGTCTCAACTCTCCCGCGTAGGTTAAAGAACTCCGAGAGAAGGCTGAGTTTTATAGGAAACGAGTTCAAGGAACACATTTTTCTCGGGACCATCTGAATCAGATTCTTTCTGACAACAACTGCTGTTGGGATGTCTCCTCCACCACAAGCTCAGAAGGAACCATTAGTAGTAACATTAGAGCTCTAGATCTTGCTGGGTGAGCTATGTTCTTTGTGGATGGCACAAAAGTATGTTGTTGCTTAGGTAGATCATGGAATCTTATAGGAAATTGACATGACCATTCAAAATTTGTCTTCTGGTCAAATGGAGATACGCCAGCCATTTATTACATTTCATTATTTTTAGTGTATTCTCTGTGAAAAGTAAAGCTGTGTGTAAATAATCCATAGTGTAAATCTGGAAGACTGGACTTTATACTATATATATATGTAATTTTTATAATATCTCTTAAGGGTAGACTAGGAATGATTATGCAATAGATGGAAAGAACGTTAAAAAGTAAGAAGAAGAAAAGGTAGCAACAACAATGACACCTTAGAGAATATAAGCTAGTGTACATCCTGTTACCATTCCTTAACAGATTTCCGTGGCTAATAAGACACCTAGGCCCTGATTCTGTGGGACAGTTCTCTGCTCTTTTGGGTTTTAAAGTGAACATTATTAAGAGAAATAGCACATTGATTTGTAGCAAATAAAATAGTCTTTAGTTGTTATGGTATATTAATAAAGTCATATAAGCCGAACTGAACTATAAGTTCTAATTATGACATCTGATTTTAAAAGTTCATCACAAAATCCATTCTTTAGGGATGTCTGGAAAAGATTAATCTATCTAAAGTGTAAAATTTGAATCAATTTGCTTGATCCACAAGTATACTTGAGTTTGTGCATAAACCCTAATTGAGTAAGTGAACAAGTTAGACCATGTGGAGTCCCCGTTTATGTGTGTAAATGCCAGTCGAGGACACACTCACGAGTGTTGTCAGCAATCGTACAGGCATGCATGTGTGAAGGTAGGAGTGAGAGGAGATACATATATTTTATTTTGGAGTATTTTAATAGAAAATCCAAATTGTAGCTTTAGTTTATTATACTGTGAAATGAACTCTTAATTAGATTTCTTTCTTTAGTATCTGGGCAAGGTAATATCTGTGGGAAACCTAGTTGTGAACACTGGAAGGGAATGACAGACTCTTTAAATTTAGTATAAACTAGAAATCTCAAACTCAAGTTTGAAACTGTTTTTGTTATGCAGAGATCCTACAAGCCATAAGACTTTGCAGAAATGTCCTTCTACAACACTGGAAGAGAAAAGGCCTGTCTTGGAAGAGCAGCCACAGAAAAATACCACAGAGAAATTGGGCATGTCAAATGCTCCCACCGTACCTGTTAGAAGGCGCCTGGCGTGGGATGAAGAGAACCCCAATGAAGGCACGCAGAAACAGCCGAGAGAGGAGAGGGAGGAGGAGGAGGAGAAAACAGAAAAGGACAAGCAGGTTCATATGGGAGAGCTGGAGAAGTTGGAAGTACATGAAAAATCTAAGGCAGACAAGATAAAAGAAGGGTGAGAGTTTTAAATAGTTGGTATATGGAAGCATTATGCACACAGTTAATATTTTTTGTTTTGTCACTAAGTACAGTGGCTTACACTCTTGGTTTTATGACTAATAGAGAACAGATGTTACTTTAATGTCACAAAGCAGGCATTTTTTTATATGATTTATAATTTGTTTGACTCAGGTATTTGAGTCACCAGTAATTAGTAGTTGAACGGTTGAATACTGAGCCAATGGGGGAGGAAGTAGTTAGGGTTATTTTCATTTATGTCCCGCTAGTTATGATTTGCCAGATTTGTAAATGTGTCTGGGAGAATGGCTTTCTTTATGACTTGAGGAAAATAGCTGATATTCTTTAATATCACATGTTTTACCAAGAAAGAAAGATAATATTCTGTAATATTAAAATAAGTGGTTTCTGCAAATAGCTAATTCTTGTTGGTTTATATGTTAATTGCTTTGGGGAGTGGTTCTTTACCACTGATAATGGTGCTTTTTGTTCATAATCCAAATCCCTTCTCATTCCGTCATGAGTTTTGTGCCTAATAGGAAACTTAGGCCCTGATTTAATGGAAGAATTCTCCACTTCATTGTTGCTGACTTGCAGTGATCTTCCCTCTTTTCCAATATTCAGTCACTCTTAACTGCATGTGGATTTGTTATTTTTTCAGAAACAAAATGGTCTTATCTTATAAATTGTATATTTTATTATTGCACAGTAATGACAAAATATTTTTAATCCTATTTTCTGGAGGAAATGCTTCATAGTAGCTTGTTTGGACTTGTAGGTCAGATTCTTCTTCTGTATCTTCTGGAAAAGGAGGCCGGCTTCCTACTCCAAAGCTAAGAGAACTTGGTGGAATCCAAAGGACTCATCATGATCTCACCACTCCAGCTGTTGGTAATGGGCAGACACTGTAGTTCTTATTTTACCTGCTTTTTCTACATGAGAATTTAGTTTGAGACCTGTTGTCTTCTGCATTTTTCCAGGTGGTGCTGTTTTAGTGTCTCCATCTAAAGTGAGGCTCCCAGTCCCAGAGCAGAGGAAAAGAATGTCTTCTCAGGATGGCTTAGAAACTGCAAAGAATGATTTTAGGAAGGTAAATATTTATATTTTGGGAGAAAAAACATCTTTAGGAAGTGATTATTTTAGTCACATGTAACAAATGAATAATAGGTTCAGATCTTAGAAAATTCTGTATGTCGTATGTGAAGATGATGCTATTAACCTGCTTTGAGTAAGGCAAAGGCATTGAATTGTTTTTTCTGACAGTGACATTCTATTTCTGCTGATATACTTTTTTTTAAAGATTTTATTTATTTATTTGAAAGAGAGAGAGAGAGCATGAGCAGGGGGGCAGAGGGAGAGGGACAAGCAGACTCCCCACTGAGCAGGGAGCCCAATGTGGGGCTCAATCCTAGGACCTGGAGCTCATGACCTGAGCCGAAGGCAGACGCTTAACCGACTGAGCCACCACTTTTAAATCTTGTCAATAGTGACTCAACAGGAAGCGAGAGAAGAAAAATAATACTTTTTATTGAGTATGTACTGGGTGGCAGTGGTATTCCAGCTATGTTCCAGGCACTGTTTTAGCATTGGAGATACAGCAGTGAAAGAAGCAGGCAAAAATTCTGGCCCTTATTGAACTTTTATTCTAGTGGAGAAGAGAGACGATAAATAGGATAACCAGGTGCAATACATAGTGTTTTAGACAGTGGTAAGTACTACGGAGAAAAATAAAGCAGGGGAGGCCAATAGGAAGTAGCCAGGGAAGTTCTCACTGAGAGGGTGGCGTTTGAGCAGAATCTGAAGTGGGTGAGAGATTGACCCATGTGCATATGTAGGAAGGCATTCTGGGTAAAAAGAACAGCAAGTGCAAAGTCCCTGAGGTGATCAGGTACCCGATTCCTTGGGGACCAGCCAGAAAGCAAGAGAGGGAGAGTGTGGGCAGTGAGTTCGGAAGCATAGTGGGGAACTAAACTGTATAGGGCCTGATAGGTCATAGCAAAGACTTTGAATTTTATTCTGAATGAAATGGGAAGCCTTTGGAGGGGCAGAGGAGTGATACGATTTGACTTAGGTTTTCCCGTGGTTACTCTGGCTGCTGTGTTGGGAACAGACAGTAGGGATGTGAGAGCAGGGGCATGAAACTAGATAGGAGTCAATTACACTATCCAGGCAAGAGGTGATGGTCGTTTGGTTCATACTGGTAGCAGTGGAGGTCGTGTGATGAAGTCCGATTCTGGATATGCATTGAAGGTGTAGCCGACCAGATTTGCTGATGGTTAAGATATAGCATGGGAGAAAGACAAGAATCAAGGATGACTCAAGATTTTTGGCCTGTGCGTAAGGATGGAGTTGCCACTTAACTGAGATGGGGAAGACCGTGTAAGGAAACGGTTTGTCAGGGAAGACTAAGAGTTCTATTTTGGACACATTACATTTGAGAAACTTACTAGACGTACAAGTAGCCATAGGCAGTTGCCTTTCCAAGTTTGGAGGGTGGGAGGGGAGGTTGGGCTGCAGCTGCAGATTTGAGTGTGTACTGTATCAGCGGCACGGGTATGTGAGGTCTTGAGACTGGGGGAGATCACCCGGGGGCTTGGTACAGATGGAGAAGTGTACGTGCAGACAGGTGTCAGTCCCAGGTTTTTCATACTGGGAAGTTGAGGTGTACCCAGCAAAGAGGCTGATGAGGAATAGCTTGAGAGGCGGTGGGAAATCGGAGACTGTGGTACCTTGGAGGTGTCAAGGAGGAGGGAGTGTCGTGCACCTGCGTGGCTCAGTTGGTTGGGTGTCTGCCTTCGGCTCAGGTCATGATCCTGGGGTCCTGGGATCGAGCCCCGCATCGGGCTCCCTGCTCGGGGGGGAGCCTGCTTCTCCTTCTCCTCCCTGCTCGTGCTCGCTCTCACTATCTCTGTCTCTCTCTCTCAAATAAATAAATAAAATCTTAAAAAAAAAAAAAAAAAGGAGGGAGTGTCAGTGCTACTGATGGATCAGTAAGGTCTAAGAACTGGTGATTGGATTTAACAACATGGGTATTATCGGTGGCCTTGACAAACCGCAGTTTTGGTGGTGGGGAGGGATGAAAGCCTAAATGCAAGTGAGTTCAAGAGAAATGAGAGGAGATCAGAGGCAGTCATCACAGACAATTCTTTTAAGAGTCTTTTCCATGAAGGGAAGCAGGATCACTGGTGGTAGTTGGGAGTGAGGTCAAGATGAAGGAGGTAACAGCACATTTATATGTTGACAAGAACAGTTTTTTTTTTTTTTAAGATTATTTATTTGAGAGAGTGACAGAGAGTGCGAGCTGTGGGGAGGGGCAGAGAGAGAGAGGGAGAAGCAGACTCGGGGGCTCGATCCCAGGACCCTTAGATCATGACCTGAGCCAAAGGCAAATGCTTAACTGAGTGAACCACCGAGGCGCCCCAACAAGAACACTTTTTTTTTAAATTTTATTTTATTATGTTAATCACCATACATTACATCATTAGTTTTTGATGTAGTGTTCCATGATTCATTGTTTGCATATAACCCCCAGTGCTCCATGCAGTACGTGCCCTCCTTAATACCCATCACCAGGCTAACGCATCCCCCCTCCCCCCTCCCCTCTAGAACCCTCAGTTTCTCAGAGTCCATAGTCTCTCGTGGTTCGTCTCCCCCTCTGATTTCCCCCCCCTTCATTCTTCCCTTCCTACTGTCTTCTTCTTTTTTTTAACATATAATGTATTATTTGTTTCAGAGGTACAGATCTTTGATTCAACAGTCTTACACAATTCACAGTGCTCACCATAGCACATACCCTCCCCAATGTCCATTACCCAGCCACCCCATCCCTCCCACCCCCCCCACTCCAGCAACCGTCAGTTTGTTTCCTGAGATTAAGAATTCCTCATATCAGTGAGATCGTATGATACGTGTCTTTCTCTGATTGACTTATTTCGCTCAGCATCATACCCTCCAGTTCCATCCACGTCATTGCAAATGGCAAGATTTCATTTTTTTTGATGGCTGCATAATCCAACAAGAACACTTTTAAAGAGAGAAAAAGCTGATGCAGCCCCAGCCAGCCCCTTTGCACCTGTGCACTGAGTGCCCTGCACCACTCGAGATGTTGCATAGGATCTGGGGAGGAGCGAGTGGAAGGGTTGATTGTAGGCACTCTGACAGTTCCTTCATTGTTACAGAGGAGGCAGAATACGTGAGCACTAGGGAGATGTGGTGGGGGCTTTGGGAAAGTCTCTTTGGATTGTTTCTTGGTGGCACATGAAGAAAGATCCTTGCTGAGAATGAGGCTGGGGAAGAAAAGGTTGGAGGTTTGAGTAAAGAAAAGAAGACATGAAATAGTCTTTTCGGAGAGTGGGAGAGGGATTGGGCCAGGGAAATGTGAGATAATGCAGGGTAACATAAAGGGCCCATTTTTGGCTAGTGGTCACAAATTTGATGTTGATGAGTTGTGTGTTTTTCTCCAGCATGTTTGGCTGCAGAGGTGCAGGATAAGTAGAGAGTTGGATTTAACTGGGGTTCATGTTTTGTCAAGGAGGAAGAGGAAATGAGAGGGGGGGACAGGGAGTTAAGGTATATGCTGGGAAGTGACTATGATGATTGGCCTTGGAGACTGAGTTGGTTAGGGCAGAAAAATAGGACTTGGGAAGGTAAGGCACAGTGCAGAGGTCACAGGATCAGTGGAACGTCTTGGCAGACTTGTTGAAATTAGGGTACCCATGGGGATTAGCTTTTTTTTTTTTTAAAGATTTTATTTATTTATTTGACAGAGAGAGACATAGTGAGAGAGGGAACACAAGCAGGGGGAGTGGGCGAGAGGGAGAAGCAGGCTTCCCGCGGAGCAGGGAGCCCAATGTGGGGCTCGATCCCAGGACCCTGGGACCATGACCTGAGCTGAAGGCAGACGCTTAACAACTGAGCCACCCAGGCGCCCCTGGGGATTAGTTTTAAAGGTAGGAGGTGGTGGTCAGAAATTGGAAGTCTGGAAGCTTCTTGGAAGTCAAGGATGCTTCTTAGAAGAAATCCTAATTGGGTTGCGATACTGAGGAAGAGGAAAAGTTGATGAGGTAAAAAGGGTGGAGAGGAGAAGCAGAGCATGTGTCAGTATTCTGTGGTGAGAAAGAATATAGGGTTCTTTTTTTTTAAATTTATTTCAGAGAGAGACAGAGAGAGAGTGTGCAAGCGATTGTGGGGAGGGGCAGAGGGGAGGGAGAGAGAGAGTCTTAAGTAGACTCCTCACTGAGTGGTGGAACCTGATGCAGGGCTTGATCTCATGACCCTGAGATCATGACCTGAGCCAAAACCGAGTCGTATGCTTAACAAACTGTACCATGCAGGGGCCCCCATAGAGTTCTAAGAAACAAAGGCAAGTATAGTGTGTGGCAGGGAGTAGGTCAAGATAAGTCTAGAAAAGATAGCAATATGGAAAATTTTTATCATTATCTTGAGAGCAATGGAAGCCATTGAAATATTTTAAAGACCTTTCTGGTTACAATGGAAGGCAAGAGTAGACTGTGGTTACCCTTAGAAGGTCATGGGGGTAGTTGAAGTAGGACATGTTGTTAGCTTGGACTAAGGAGGGTGGGCATGGACAGAAGTGGATGAAACTGAAGAATTGGGTAAGGGAAACAACATCAAGCCTTGGTGCTGGGTTGCATCATGGGGGGGCGGTGCAGTGAGAGACCATGAATGACTTCTAGGTTTCTACGTTGCCCAACAGGATTGATGGGGAATGCCATGTACCGAGTAAGAGAGCTCTGGACAGAAACCACCTTTGGAGGGGGACATCAGGAATTTCACTTTCATTCACTCAATTCGATATGTAATGTGCTCTTACTATGTGTCAGGCACCGTTCTAGTATCTTGGGGATTCATTGGTAATCACGACAAAATCCCTGCCCTCGTGGAGCTTACCTTTTCATTTTGAGAAATAGATAATTTTTTAAAAAGATAATTTCAGCACAAATAAAATCACAAAGGACCTCTGAGATGTGGGTGAGGTTGCTTTACATTGGGCCGTCAGGACAGGCACCTCTGAGGAGGTGACATTTTAGCTAAGACCTGACTCATGAGGATGTGTCCAGGCAGAGATTAGCGGAAACTGTTCTCCAGTTTGAAAGAGCAGTAAGTACAAGTGTGCAGCAGTGAGAGTTTTAAAGAGTGAGAAGACCAGTGTGACTGGGGCGAGGAGAGGGTAGGAAATGAGCTTTAGAAGGGAGGGTGGGTAAGGAGTGGGGATGTTATTCTGAGGCACTTGGAAGCCCTGGGAGGGTTTAAAGCTACACAGCAAACATCTGATTTACGTGATAAAATCATTCAGTGGAGAATGGGCTGTATGGGGAGTGGGATGGTGAGGCCAATGAGAAAGCTTTAGGCTCAAAAACAGATCACCAAGGCCATTAAATTAAACTTGGGAACCCCGTATGTTACAAATATTCTAGAGATTTCATTCAGTCCTTTTTAGCAATAGTGAAAGCAATATGACAGATCTCAAATTCTATGTATATATGTAGAAAAAGAAAAAATAAATCAAAAGAACAGTTTTCCTAAGTGATACCTGTAATTATAAAAAGGGAAGCAAGAGGAAGATTTGTGGTTTTATTTTAGATCTTGATTTAAAAAGAAATGTTTGTTGGATAAGACCCCAGGCCTTCTCTACTTTTAAGCAGTAAGTTCTTTCATTGCAGAAAACGATATCTCTGGGTCAGAAAGCAGTGTTTTTAATATTCTGTTGATACACCCAAAGTCAATGAGTAAAGGCCATATTTACAAGGAATAACTAGGAAAGTTTGGAACTGTGTTTGATTTTACTGGTTTGAATTCTCCTAATAAGTAAAATTGTGCAAGGACTTTTAGGATAGTGATACATTATCATTGTGGAAAATAGAAGATACTGACCAACTAAACAAAATAAATGCTTTCCTCCCTACTGTTCAGGACAGCCACTATTGAATGTTTGAGTTCTTTAGGTATATAGTGTATTTAGCTATTGTGCTGGAGATAAGGTTTCATAATCTGTTTTTTCTCACTTGGCAATGAATTGTGAGCATATTTACATATCATTATATATCACTTAAAATTAAGTTTTAAAGGTGACATGATATGCAACCTATAGTTATACCGGTTGTTTATTGTTGAAAGCAATTTTTTTAAAGCTAGATGCCTATTGTTATTTCTTAAGTTTTTGTTTTGAAAAAATGCTATAAAGAAATTGTCCTTTAGCTGCTTTTTTGTTCATATTATCTCTTTTTGTGTAAATACTCTCCAAGTGTAACTGTGTGATAAAAGAACACAAAGTTTTAAGGCTTTTGCTGTTTCTCCAGCTCCCTGGAGAGATTGTGCTCCCAACAATACTCTAGGAGAGTGCCAGTTTTTCCACATCCTTGTCAGCACTGGGTATTATAGTATGGCTTTTAAAAAAATTTTTAATCTTTTAATTTAGTAAGTGAAAAATTAGTATCTTGATGCTTTTATTTTGAAATTATTTGATTACTAGTGAGGTAAGATATTTCTGCTATTTGTAATTTATGTCTGTACAAATTGCTTATATATATCCTTTTTCCATTTTTAATTTATCTTTTTTTTTTAATTTTTAAAATTTTATTATGGTATGTTAGTCACCTACAATACATCATTAGTTTTTGATGTGGTGATCCACGATCCATTGTTTTCGTATAACACCCAGTGCTCCATGCAGTACGTGCCCTCCTTAATACCCATCACTGGGCTAACCAATCCCCCTCCCCTCTCCCCTCTAAAACCCTGTTTGTTTCTCAGAGTTGTTTGGTTCTCAGAGTTTATCTTTTACTACTTTAAAAGAAATATTTATGGAGCAATGATAATTCATTGTCAATATATAAGTTATATATTTTCCTCAAATTTGTGATTTAAAATTTTTTTAACGTTTGTATATTTTTATATAACTAAATATGTTTACCAATATTGGTTGTTGGGCTTATAAAATCTTCCCCACACAGAGGTTACATAGATTTTACCCATAATTTCTCCTACTGCTTTTATGGTTATATTTTTTGTGTGTTTAAAGTTTTGATTTTTTATATATATTACAGACACATATCTGTATTTTTTTTTTTTTTTTGTCACTTAGAAAGAAAGTCACGCTATATCCCTCCTGACTTCTCCAGCTGCTGGTATAAAAACAGTTGATCCTCTGCCTTTGAGGGAAGATTCTGAAACCAATATCCCCAAATTTGCTGAGGTAACTCTTCCAGTTTCAAAAATTCCAGAATATCCAACAAACACACCTGGGCAGTCTCCTTCTCCACCCTGTGCTCCATCCTACTGGCATCCGTCCCGTCGAATTCAGGGCTCTCTGAGAGATCCAGAATTTCAGCATAATGGTAATTATTTTGGTTTTAATTTTTTGTCTTTTGAAATGAAAGTGTATACTGATGGGTACAAAGGCTAAAGTAAGTACTCTATGTTAATAAATTATGTTACCTAGTATTTTAGTTAATGTAACAGGGGATTTCTTTAAATGGGAAAAGTCTCACTCATCTCTCTGGAACACTCAGCTGCGCTATAACCCCAGTTCACTTCTGTATAAGTGTGAGCTTCCTTCCTTCCTTCCTTCCTTCCTTCCTTCCTTCCTTCCTTCCTTCCAGATTTTATTTATTTGAGAGAGAGAGAATGAACAGTGGGGAGAAGGAGAGGGAGAAGCAGGCTCCCCGCTGAGCAGGGAGCCCAGTGCGGGGCTCCATCCCAGGACCCCGGGATCATGACCCGAGCCGAAGGCAGATGCTTAACGACTGAGCCACCCAGGCACCCCAAGTGTGAGGTTTCTTTCAAGTTCTTTCCTATACACATAGAGGCAACCCACTAGATGCCAGCAGCGCCCCTTTCCCAGGTGTGACATCTAAAAATGTCTTCAGATATTGCTAAACGCTGCCTAGATGGAGAATTCAAGGTCATAAGTTATTTTCCTTTCGTTTTATTAGGCATTGTTTGCTCTTTTCTAGCTTCCACTTTTGCTGTTGAGAAGTCTTGTGCTCTTCTCATTTTTGATCATTGTGTGTGGCTTCTTTTCCCCTGGCATCTTTGGGGACCTTCTCTTCACATTCAGTGCTCTGAACTTTTACCACGGGTCTCCGTTTTGCTAGTACTCAGTGGACTTTTTCAGCCGGGGAAATTGGTTCCTCACTTTCTCAAATTAGTAATTCCTTCCCCTCCATTTTTTGTTTCCTCCTCTTCTGGCAGTCCTTGTTATTCCAAGGTTGGACATGATCTTACTTATCTTACCGTTCCTATTTTCCATCTCTGTCTTTTTATTTTAATTTGAAAGGGTTACTCATTTTTATTTTCTACCCCTTCTTCTGAGTTTAAAAATTTTTTTTGCTATATTTTTAATTTCTAAGAATTTTTTAACCCTGTATACTCCCTTATTCAGCATCCTGTTCTTATTTTATGGATGTCATTCTATCCTTTTGAAGAGATAAGTGGTATATAGAATTCCCCTGTTTTGAATATGGTACCCTTGCCCTCAGTTGAACCTGTGTCCTTCAGTCAGAGTTGCTCTGATAAATCTTGCGAGATGAAACCTCCATTCCTCTTTTGGGAGGAAGGCCAGTTAGCCAACTGTGCAAATTTAAAGAAGGATTTGGCAGCCTGTTCTGTAAACCAGTTTCCTGGTTCAGTCTTACCTTCACTCCAACTTTCAAGGGTACTTAGTACTCCTAAACCTGAGCCAGGAGAGGAGAACAAATTGGTTGCTTCTTGGTTTCCTTCCTCTGCTGGCTTAGGATTCAGCTTAGATATGACGATAACACACGCACTGCTTTTCTGTTTGCTTTCCATTTTCCAAAATTTTGTTGCTGTTTCATTGTCTTTCATTTTCTTTGTCCTGTGGGTTTATGTCATTCTTGATAAATGTGTGTAGTCCATCTACCATCTTTAAACAGAAGCCTACAGCATTCTTGAGACACCTGGGTGGTGTAGTCAGTTAAATGTCCAACTCTTGGTCTCAGCTCAGGTCATGATCTCAGGGTCATGGGATCGAGCCCCACGTCAGGCTCTGTGCTCAGCACGGAGTCTGCTTAAGACTCTCTCTCCCTCTCCCTCTGCCTCTCGACCCCCCCAAAAAATAAATAAATCTTCAAAAACAGAAGCCAGGGGCGCCTGGGTGGCTCAGTCGGTTAAGCGGCTGCCTTTGGCTCAGGTCATGATCCCAGAGTCCTAGGATCGAGTCCCGCATCGGGCTCCTTGCTCAGCAGAGAGCCTGCTTCTCCCTCTGCCTGCCTGCCACTCCCCCTGCTTATGCTCTCTCTCTCTCACTCTCTCTGTGTCAAATAAATAAATAAAATCTTTAAAAAAAGATAAAAATAAAAACAGAAGCCTACTGCATTTCTTTAAAGTTAGTATAGATCAATATTGTCACTGCAAAGAATTCTAGAAATTTTCTATTGTTTGTTTACATATTTGCTAAGCACATTATAAATTAGTGAATGGTCTGTTAATAATAATTTCTATTAAAGTATAAAATTAATAAAATTTTTGACAGTCTACTTTCACTAAGGTTTTCCTGTAAATAAGATATACTGTTAGGTGGCTTCGAAGGATAATTTTTTTGCCTTTTTTTTTTTAAGTGGGAAAAGCAAAGATGAACAATTTCCAGTTGCCTCAGCATGAAGTCTTTAATGATGAAGGTATTTCAGTAGTAAAATAACATATGATCAAAGTATGAGGTTTTATTATATGGTAGTTTATAGTAGTATTATGATCTTAACATTGGATTAGCATTTTAGAGTTTACAGAGCACTTCCACAGATATTATTTCATTAGATCTGTGAAATCCTGTGGGGGGGGGGTAAAATTATCCCCATTTACAAATGAGTAAACTGGGACCTAAAATCTTGAAGAATTTTTTTAGGGCAAACAGACGATAAGAGAGATTATGCCTAGCATCACACCTGAGATCGGTACTCTTTCTGTTTTTCCATCCTGGCTAGCTGGGGGCTTAGGAATTTGGTCTAGCATATCTGTTATTTTTTTCAAATATCTGTATATTGTCAATTTTCAGTTCTCAAAAAAATATGATTAGGGAAGATGGACTTTTTTCTTGTGTAGCATTCTGACAAATTCATTTGCTTCTAATAGTGGCAGGAGGAATTTTGAATTCCTGATGTGAACAATCAAAATTATTATTTAATTCATCCTAAAATGTATGAAATTACTGAATTTATAAATTTTGGATATGAAAGTAACTTTGAATTAATACTTTATGTATTATAAGTTCATATACATTGAAGATTTTCTCTTCTCTTAGCAAACTTGGGACTTTTTCAGAATTCAGTGAGCTAGAAATAAAGTTATTATGTTTTAAAATGCAAACATCTGGACACTTTGAATCCAGTTATGTTTTTTTAATGGAAGAACAGTGTTTACAAATAACCTTATAATAGATTTGCTTACTGAGAATGAGGAATTTCTGTAATAATGAAGGGTAGCATGTTAAAGTCAAACATTATTTCTACATTAAGTGATATTATTTTGGAAACGTGATGTAAGCACTATGTTAAGGTATAGCATTTTGTTTTTAAAATGCTTATAAAAGCTTTTTGCTGAGAACAGCTGTGCTTTTTAAAGTAGGACAAGACAGTATGATGATGAATTGTTTCCAAGTAATACTAAAATCACAGGCCATGTGTTTTAGGTAATGACATTGTGGGATTTCAGGCAGGAAACAGAATGCTCATTTAACATTAAAGTGTTTGATTTCTAAGTATGGTAAACTTGGGAAATTATAGTGAACTATGCTGAAAATGTTAATATCTTATATTTTAATAATTTTTTCTGACAGAGTCAATATTGACATTACAAAGCTTGATGCTTTTAATTTTGTTAATGTTATAAAACATAGTATTTTTATTAGAGGTATTTTCTACACTGATTATAATTTTTTCATTGCAGATGAGGACAGATTATCTGAGATCTCTGCTCGCTCTGCAGCTTCTAGTCTCCGGGCTTTTCAAACTCTGGCACGAGCTCAGAAAAGGAAGGAGAATTTCTGGGGCAAAACATAATTAAATATATATCTAGTTGAGTTGCTTAACAATCTAGGGCACCATTGGCATAATTTTTCTTTATTGCTTTACTGTGTTGAGACTTTTCAAGTGTTTGGATTTTTTTCCCCAACATTTCCTACTTAAAAAGAATTGGTTGACTTTTCAATAGCCATTTCAGTTTACTTGGAAAATTTTAACACAGGTTCATACAAATTCAACTTAAAGAATTCTTTTGACACCTATCCCAAAGTACAAAGACGTAGATTTCTTCACCTGTTGTAAGTTTTGTATCAAGGATAGCTGGTAGAATTGTGAATTTTACCTATCCACACAATATTCTAAAAAATGAACAAAGTGAAGTAAAAATTAAGATCCAAGTGTGACGTATATATTCCTTGAAGATTGGTTATATGTATCTTTATGATTTGTAGATGTCATAAGATGAATTTGTTGTTCCTGTAACTTTTGCTGTAGCATTTCTTTTTATTTTAGTACCTTCTGTATGTGGTTGCAGTGTTAAAACAATTGTACTTTAAATTGAAAATACGAGCTGTATATATTTTTCTTATTTATGTAACAAAGTTTGCTGAGAGAATATGTATATTTTTGATCTTTGTGTGTATTTGTATAAGGACTTTGGCTTACATTTGAATAATGTCTCAATTTTGAAAAATTATTTGTATAATGGAGAGTTAAAACTTTGTAGACATTTTGAAATAAAAATTGATCAAGTATTTCAATTCTGTTTGTTTGAAGTGTTTTAAGTTTTTGGCTTCTCCAGAGAGTTACTACATGGAATAAATAATTATCTTTTAGAAACATTTTACTCATAACAGGTTAACGAAATGTTCTTTTGCAGCTGTCCAGATGCAACAAAACTTGAGTCCACAATAATTTTGTATGAATATAGGAAAAATACAGCATTTCCAAGGCAGACTTATTTTCAAAAGTTTAACACATACTTTTTGACTATTCTTTACTCATAGGACACGTTCTGTTTTCTTACTCTTTACTTCATCTTGCAAATCATAAATCTAATTTTCTGAAAAATGTGAATTTCATAAATATTACATGTGATGTTTACAAGAATACACAGAAGGTACTGAAGATAAAATATACAAAATATTCATGCCTGTTGGTTAGAAAACAAATGAAAAGTCTGTTTTAAAGTGCTTAATTTGGTCAAAAGTGCTTTTGCAAATCATTGATTCATAATTTATTAAAGATCTTATGAGGTTATAAATAATGGCATACAGGGGCGCCTGGGTGGCTCAGATGGTTAAGCGTCTGCCTTCGGCTCTGGTCATGATCCCAGGGTCCTGGGATCGAGCCCCACATCGGGCTCCCTGCTCAGCGGGAAGCCTGCTTCTCCCTCTCCCACTCCCCCTGCTTGTGTTCCCTCTCTCGCTGTGTCTCTCTCTGTCAAATAAATAAATAAAAAATCTTAAAAATAAAAAAAATAAAAAATAATGGCATACAAATATTTGCTTACATCTCACTGACTTTAAAATAGTTTGTTGATAGAAGTTATTAAGGCCCTAAAGGTGGGAATAAAAGTTAGAAATTAGTGTGTAATTGCAGTTTAGAACACAAAATTATTTGGCTTTCATGCACATTTGTACTGAGGCATATTATCTGTAAAATAAGTTTGCAACTTATTTTCTTCGGTGTCTCTAGAAGCTTAGAGGTATTGTCTTCTTCCTCAAAAGTTGGTTAGTTTAGTTGGTTATGATAGTTTTCATGACCACCGATCTACAGTAAAGAAAGGAATTATAGCTAGCTTGCAGGGAATTGTGTAAACACAGTCTATGTTACCTAAGCTACAAACTGTAAAATATGGGTACAACTGTTGGAATAAGTCTCACCACATGAACTTGCTCTGTTGGATGTTCGTTGGATTAGGGTATGGTTCTTACGAGGCTGAGATTATCCCCAGTCTCTGGGTGACAATTTAGCTTTGTAGTATACTGCTGACTACCTCGTAAAAGCCCTACTCAGTGGCCCTGGGGAGAGAAGAGTGTTGAGAGATTAGTACTCTGTACTGAAAGCAGCTCAAAGGACATGCATTTGAGTTGGTGGGTAAATAGTTACATGAGAAATACGCCATGATACTTGCTGGAGTTTAGGAGCTGGCATTGTTAATTTTTAAATTGATTTTATTAAGGCATACTTTTATGTACAACAAACTGCAATCGGGGGCGCCTGGGTGGCTCAGTCGTTAAGCGTCTGCCTTCGGCTCAGGTCATGGTCCCAGGGTCCTGGGATGGAGCCCCGCATCGGGCTCTCTGCTCAGCAGGAAGCCTGCTTCTCCCTCTCCCACTCCCTCTGCTTGTGTTCCCTCTCGCTGTGTCTCTCTCTGTCAAATAAATAAAATCTTAAAAACAAAAAACAAACTGCAATCATTAAAAAAAATTACAGCTCAATGAGTTGGGAAAGAATGTATACATCTATGAAACCACCCTACAACCAAGATAAGTTATTATAGTTCCATCATCCTAAAGTTTCATTTCCCTCTGCAGTTCAGTCCTTCCCTCCACCCCTGATCCCAAGGCCATCACTAATCTGCTGTCAGTATAGTATGCAAGAATTTTATATAAATGGAACCATCTTTTACATTGCTTTCATGCAGTGTGTTTTTGGAAGTCCTCTATGTTTTGCCATTTATGTTCCCTTTTAGTCCATTCACCCACTGGTGGACTTTTGGATTGTTTGCAGCTTGGGACTGTAATGAATAAAGTTGCTATTTGCAAGTTTTTGTGTGGATATACACTTTCATTTCTCTGGAAAATAGGTAATTCAGTATTTATTCATCTTTAATATAATTTCTACTTTGAATATACATGAAAATCAATATTTTAAGCTGGTGGCTTGGTCTTTTTGTCAAAATTGGTATCTCACAAGCTAGACTGGGGAACAAACATCAGAATCACAGTGGAAAGTTTTTCCAAAATGCACACACCTGTGCCTCTGTTCTTTCGCCCATCTTCATCCCGGATGCTGAGATTCTCATGTGTCCCTGGTTGAGAACCCAGATAAAAATGCACATATACGCATGTATGGTAGGCTTTGCATGTTCATTTCTGATATCACGTCTGGATCTCTTAGGGAATCTGAACTCCATATTAAGAACTCTTGAATGCTGATTTTGAGGGTTAAGGATAAAGAACATGATAAATATGCTTAGTACATGGTAGGAAATGTTACCATGAGATTTAAGTATAAAGATCTTCATTTTATAGATGGGAAAATGCTGTTAGATTAAATGACTGGACCAAGATCTCATAGCTGGTGAATTAAATCTAGGCCTTCTAGAAATCTACCTGTGCTGCCTATTCTAGAGAGTTTATGCTAAAGTTTTGAGTCCTACTGTGATCACTTCTCTCTCTGGTTGATTTATTTGGGAGTTACTCTTAATTTTTGAAGTGTCTTTCTAGTTGGGAAAAGGATATATGGGCATTGAATTATTGTACAAATGGATTCAACCAGAATGAAAGTGAGTCAATATTCAAAACAAGTTTGCACTTATATAGAGCATGGGTGTGGTTGGCTACCCAGGATGCTCAAGGATGGATTATTTACCTTTGTTGTAGTTGTCGACACCCCAAGAAATAGTTATCCTGACTTCTGGAAGTTTACCAAAGGAACAAATAATCTAAAATGGAAACTGATCCTAGAATCGTTTACATTTGGTTTTGGAATATGTTTTTGGTACTTTTATGTGAGGTGGTATTAGTCATGTTAGCATGCTCAGGGCCCAGTTTTGTCAAATTGCCATCACCACTCACTTTCCCAAGATGAGTCAGCTGTGCAAAGGCTACTCCAGGCAGAGGAACAGTCTCTGTCACTGGACTAGTTAGGGTGGTGTTCCGCCAGGCCTGGTCACATGAGAAGCCAGCCTGCCCCTCTAGCTTAACTCGTGGATGAAAAGCAGGCTGGGGTTATCTTGCTAATGTTGAACTGGCATTCTGGTCTTTCTCCCAGGGTGAGTAGAAGCATAGAAAGATCAGCCACTTTTATTCCTCTCAGGTTGAGAGCCAAACTTCCTATAACCCTATTTCATATTTCATTTCCTCCCTGATCCTGCGAGGCCCACGAAGGACAGCAGCCTCTCTCAAGCAGAGGGCAGCTCTCCCATAGTCCTACCCCTGCTATATGGCAGGCAAGAGGGAAAGAGTAGTCATCCCAAAGATGGCCTTCACTTCTCTTCCACGAAATGCTCCATCCACTAGTCCCATCCATGGCTTCATTATGCTCCAGACCCAGCATGTCCTTGGAAATTGAGTGAGAGATGAGAACTGGGGGCACTGAGGTGCTTTTGGAAGTCAGAGCATGAGGCCAACAGATAGAGTGATATTTGGGAGGTTTATAACCAATTTGAATCACATAATGGACAATCTAGATAATGTTGGGAAATTGTTCAGTTTTCCCCCATTATTCTACACCCGCTCGTATGTTGGAGCTGGCTTCTGGGCCTATTATTAAATATTCAGAAATGTTGCGAGCAGGTTGTTAAACCTTCAGTAGTTTGAAATTGGCCATGGTGGGAGGCTTTATACCATAGAAATCAGCTAGTGCTATAAACCAGGGCTTCCGCCCCACTTATCCACCAGAGGCAGTTTCAAGCCCAGCGATGTGACCACTACACCAGTCCCTGATTTTATTTTTATATCATTTGCCTGATAGAAAACAGTCAACTTCAGAAAGGAGAAGAGGAAGCCCAAGAGAAAGTGCTATAAACCATTCGCATCTTCCTTAGTTTATAAAGACAAATAGAACATGATTTCACTCATATGTGGAATTCAAGAAACAAAACAAATGAACAAACAGAAAAAAAGAGATAAACAAACAAACAAAAAAACCCCAGACTCTTAAATATAGAGAACAAACTGGTAGTTGCCTGAGGGGAGGTGGCGGGGTGTCAGGTGAAAGAGATAAAGGGAACTAAGAGCACACTTACCAGGATGAGCACTGAAACATGTATAGAATTGTTAAATCATTATATTTTACACCTGAAACTAATATGACACTGTATGTTAATTATACTTGAATAAAAAAAATAAAAATACTTTGGTTTAGTTTCCTTTCTTGGCTGAAGTCCACCTAGAAAATAAAAATAAGCTACAAATAGCAGATAATAGATTGTAGAGGGAGACTATCCATGATCCATCCATGGTACTACCCAGAGGTAGGGCCCAGGAGTCTGTGTGTATAATCTTCCAAGTGATTCTGATATTCAGGTAGTTTAGGAGCTACTGGCTTTGGGGTTATAGTAACCTATGGTCAAATTCCAACTCTACCTTGAGCAAGTTGGTTAAACTTCTTTGACTCTGTGTTCCTCATCTGCAAGAGTTAAGATTCCACGGCTTAAGGTCTCTAAAGGTATTTCATATCCCCTATTCAGATACTCAAAATGTTCTATTGTGTTGAAGGCAAATTTTCATTAAAGTAATGGGGGTGGGGGTGGAGAGCATGTTTTAGAGAGGCTAAGTTTAAATCTAGAGAGCAGGAGGCAGTGTATCCTAAAATTGTGGCATCTGGGGGCGCCTGGGTGGCTCAGTCAGTTAAGTGTCTGCCTTCGGCTCAGGTCAATCCCAGGTCCTGGGATCCAGCCCCGCATCAGGCTCCCAGCTCAGTGGAGAGCCTGCTTCTCCCTCTCCCTTTCTTGCTCCCCCTGCTTGTGCTCGCTTTCCCTCTCTCTCTCTCTATCAAATGAATAAATAAAATCTTAAAAAAAAAACTGTGGCATCTGGCATCAAAGCTCTATCTGTGATGACCTACATTCAGCTCACACGGAGCAGTATGGGGTAGGGGTGGTGAAATGATTTGTCTATTTCCGTTATGTGGTAAAGCAAAAAAGACTACAGTCTTGTGACTCAGCAACTCTAGAAGGTGGAATCAATTACCTGAGATACGCAAACTGTATCAGTGTAACCATGAGTTGGAGATGTTATCAGGAATGAGTCAGGCAATGCGGAGGTAAAGGACCCACCATAATTACTGATGAAAGGAAAGATAGGCAAGGTTGGTCTCTAAATGAATATACCCAACCAATTTCAAAGATTTCCTATGTTTGCTACAAGTTATTTTTTATTTAGAGATTGATGATATAAAACTCAAAGTTTTGTAATTTCAAGAAGAAAATATAAACTAACCTAAATGCCACATGTTCTGGGAAAATGTAGGAGCTTTACACTTACAAATTCAATTACAGTCAGAGTTTGGGCATGTCACTCAGGAAGATTTTGCCCACAATGAGTACCTTAGCATTTGATGTTCCTATTAAAAAATTAGGTCAAAACAGTTAAGGTTCTGGACAAACCAAAGAAAATTGAAAATAGGTTTGTATGACAACACTAACTCTTCGGTTCCATAAAGAATCACTAACATTATAAGGTATGACTTGTAATTTTGTGAAGATGAAACGGATAAAGAAGATGTGGTTCATATATACAATGGAATATTACTCAGCCATCAGAAAGGATGAATATCTACCATATACATGGACATGGATGGAACTGGAGGTTATTATGCTAAGTGAAATAAGTCAATCAGAGAAACACAATTATCATGTGGTTTCACTCATATGTGGAACATAAGGAATAGTGCAGAGGACAATAGGGGAAGGGAGGGAAAACGGAATGGGAAGACAAACCATATGAGACTCTTGACTCTGGGGAAAGAAACTGAGGGTTGCAGAAAGGGAGGTGGGTGGGGGGATGGGGTAACTGGATGACGGGAATTAAAGAGGGCACGTGATATGATGAGCACTGGGTGTTATATTCAACTAATGAATCATTGAGCATTATATCAAAAACTAATGATGTACTATACCATGGCTAATTTAATTTAAATAAAAAATAAAAAACAGAAACATTGAAAATGTTTTGCAAATTAGCATAACCTGGCATTACCAACACCCTAGTCTGATCATTTAAATTAATTACTACATGAAGTGTAGCTGCTAAGACTTTAAAAACATCGTGGATCAATGATCTAAGAACTTGTCACTTTCTTTCATCATTCAGAATCAAAATGTAGGGACAAGAAAAGACATTTCATCCCGATTTGTTTTTATAATTTGAAGAAATATAAAAATACAGAGTACTAGAGACTAATATTCAACATGTATAGTTCTTTATTCACTACTTAAATAACAACATAATAAAAATAAAATGTAGAAACTGAATACTTTTGATTGGAGAAGCTTCTAGAAAAATATCTGATAACCCTCCCTATTTTACAAATTTAGTGAATATGTTCGTTCATTCATTCATTCATTCAAATGTATGCAAAAATTACACATATTAAATCACACACATTAATTTTAGTGTCTCTTTAGGTAATAATCCATTTAAACATGTCAGAGCTGCAATTTACAAAATCATCTACTAGACATTTGGCTATCTGGTTTTTGTTAATTCCATATAAGGAGAAAGATAATTTTCCACTCGTGCTTTATGGATTTTCAAAATTTCAAATTTATGGACACTTTCTTCTCTCGTAAGGGCAGCATAGCCAGCCAGCGAGCCTTCCTTTTTCCTGTGACAGATTCTCTTTGTTAAACTCTCTTTCCTAGTTGCTAATAGCAAAAAAATCTTTCTAAGTTATAGTAAAATATGGTGTGTGTGGTTTGTGTGTGTGCAAGAGTATGTTTGCGTATGTGTTAATAACACCAACACACTGCCATGTGTCATTTACTGACGTTCCTTTTTGTTCATAAAGAGTAAAATAAAAATATAACAAACCTTGTATGGTTTTCCCTCTGCCAAACCAATCTGCTTTAAAGAACATTTGACCCGTCTTTGCCTTCTGATTTTCCATGGGTCCAAGGCATTGATTCTAGAAAACGCATCTTTTCCTTGGCCTCTGCAAAGCATCTCTTATCCAGACATGGCAATGATACATGCTCCAGTGTGTTAGAATATGTTAGTATCTTTTTCTCTAGGTGAATGAATCGATCGCCACAAGTCTTCCTGAAGTAGATTTCCTTTACAATCTTAAGACAACAAAGAAGCTGGGGGCGGCTGGGTGGCTCAGTCGTTAAGCGTCTGCCTTTGGCTCAGGTCATGATCCCAGGGTCCTGGGATCTAGCCCCGCATTGGGCTCCCTGCTCCACGGGAAGCCTGTTTCTCCCTCTCCCACTCCCCCTGCTTGTGTTCCCTCTCTCGCTGTGTCTCTCTCTGTCAAATAAATAAATAAGATCTTTAAAAAAAAAAAAGACAACAAAGAAGCTGGAAAAACGAAACACCTATCAATGTTCATTTTAAACAGAGCTTTCCCTCTTGGGTCCGACAAAAGATGATTGAATCTTGGTTCCACCTCTTGCTAGTTGTGTGATCCTGGGTCTGTTACCTAATTTCTCTGAGTTCTGTTGATAGTATGCTAAATACTGATCATAAACGGGGGTAATGATAATAGCGACAATAACACATTGTCTCAAATGGTTCCTGTGGAAATTAAATAATTTCATGCATGGGGAGCAACTTAATGCTGGCACCTAGTCAAGAGTTCAATAATTATAACTGTGATTGTAATTTTCTATCTAATTGCCGAAAATTGCTCTATTTTAAAGGAGATGAGGGACACTGGGAGGGATAAAAATAATTTTAACTTAGTATTTGAAGAAGGTGTAGTTAGCTAATGAGACAGGAAGTTGGGGCAGCGGCCGAAGGGCTAGGCGGGTGAACCCTAACAGGTGTACCACCCTGCACTGGCGACTTCCTGTCTGGACCTCACGCATGCTCTCCCCTGACGGCATTTTACCACCCGCCTGAACAGGACTCGAAAGAGAAGTTAGAAAAAAAGAGAAAAGAGAGATGCTTTTAAAAAAGATTTTATTTATTCATTTGTCAGAGAGCGAGCACATGCAGGGGGAGCGGCAGGCAGAGGGAGAAGCAGGCTCCCTGCTCCGCGATGTGGGACTGGATCCCAGGACCCTGGGACCATGACCTGAGCCGAAAGCAAACGCTTAACCGACTGAGCCACCCAGGCACCCCAGAGAGATGTTTTTCATATCGAAAACTGCAACTACAGCAATGCTTCTACCCTGGAGATTAATCACAGAAGCATCCAGTAAAGGGGCTGTATTATAAGCCAGCTACCGTGCTGAGTAACTTGAGCTTAGTACAGCTGGGAAAACTCTGGGAGCTTGTAGCTCAGCGCAGAGGGTGGAGGGAACTCCCATCAGTCACAGTGGGAAGGATGCTGGGATGCGGAGGGAAGTGAAGAACATCAGTGGCATCATGCCCTGGCTTGTCATGGAAGTGACAGGAAAGCCCTCAGGCCCAGCAGAGCAAGTGCTGCTGCTGGAAACCAGCAGAGGGGCACTGAAGGCTCGGGTGGCGGGTAGAGGGCTCACTCCTAGTGTCCGCAGCAGGACTGTGCTCTCTTGTCCTCTGTCATTCTGATTCCTTGCAGTCAAGTTCTCAAAGTCTAGGTGCTGCTCCACAAGTACCTGCCTTGTAAAAACGTGCAAGTATTTTTCTAGGGTCTTCTATTAGTTTGCTGGGGCCGCCGTAACACAGCATCACAGACTGGGTGGCTTAAAGAACAGAAATTTATCTCCTCACACACCTGGAGGCTACAAGTCTGAGATTAAGGTATTGGCATAGCTGGTTTCTTCCGAGGCCTCTCTCCTTGGCTTGTGGGTGACTCTCTTCCCTGTCTCTTCCTGTGATCTTCCCTATGTGTCCTCATCTCTTCTTATAAGGACACCAGTCCTATTGAATGAGGGCCCACCCAGATGATCTCATCTTACCTTAATTACCTCTTTAAAGACCCTATCTCCAAATATAGCCACATTCTGAGGTACTGAGAGATTAAAACTTCAACATATGAACTTGGGGCGGGAGGCAGACACAATTCAGCCCACAATAGGTATGTATCAAAAATAGGAAATTGTTGGGTTACAGAGTACGTGTATTTTGAATTTTAATAAATTGGCCAGATTGTCATCCTAAAAATGTTAATTTTCCTTATAGAGGAAAATAAATGAGATTGTGCTTCTTGTACACCCGAGTTTGTAGCCTGAATGACCACTGAAACACATGCCACGTCTTTGTCACCCAGGGAATAATCCTTGGCAGGCAGTGCTGATGGGGCTTTGGGAGGTGAGAGGGAGTGAATGCTTTATAATGTAGTAAGCTATTATTTCTATATAGTAAATACAGATCCTTCTTACCCCCATTCCCCAATCTGGCATTTTCTGTCAAACTGTTTTTCTCTCCCAGTTCGGCACTAGAACACAAGTTGTTATGACCTCTACAAGGTTGTCACTGAGTAGTGAAATACAAAGTCAAGCTTTAGGATTTTGTTTTCGAAAGATAAACCTTGGATGACTTTGTAGTCAGGCAAAGCCAGTGTTTCTAGCCTGCAGGAGACCCAAAGTGGCCAGACTAGAGCTGGAAATGGGAAGGAGATGGAAGAGATGTTGGTGGGCTGTTGAGGAGAGGTCCTTCCCCAAGGCTCTCCTGGATGGAGCCCTGGGCTGATGAATGAGTGAGGACTGCAGACATTTCAGTCCAGGTGAGGCGATGGTGTGCTGAAGCCACTGCACCTGCTTGTGGGCGCCAGTCCTGGCCACGGTGAGAATCGTCACGCCAGAGATTGGCACCTGAGACAAATCAAGACTTTTCCCCTTGGAGAACTGGTTGGTAGACATTTACCAGCACATCACTGGTTTGGGAACTACTGAGGATAAAGGTGACCTCTGTCTCACTTCCTGCATAAGGTCTAGAGAGGTGGCAAACCTTTGGAAATCCATCACATGTCTAACCTACATCTGGCAAAAGGTACAAATGACTTTTGCTGTGTGGCCTGTGGCTCATCTTGGCACAAAGGTTGTAAGACAGTATCCCACAATTTTCCATGGCCTCAGATGGGCATGGAAGAGCACTCAAATTTGTCCTGTACTTTTGTTTTGTTTGTTTGTTTGTTTGTTTGTTTGAGAGAGAGCGAGAGTGAGCACGTGTGTGAGCAGTGGGGGAGGGGCAGAGGGCAAGGGAGAGGGAGAATCTTTTTTTTTAAAAAAGATTTTATTTTTTCACAAGAGAGAGAACGAGAGAGAGAGAGCCTGAGAGAGGGGAGGAACAGAGGGAGAGGGAGAAGCAGACTCCTGCTGAACTAGGAGCCCGATGTGGGGCTGGATCCCAGGACCCTGAGATCATGACCTGAGCCAAAGACAGATGCTTAACTGACTGAGCCACCCAGGCACCCCAACTTCTCATGATTTTAGAGTCAGAATCTCCTGCAGTCCATTTGACCATCAAATTGTCACTGATTTGTCACTGAGAGAAGGCTGTGGGTGCCCCTTGTCCTTGCTTGATGGTAGTGGACAGGATCATACATGGTTTGGGAGTTAGAAGATCTGTGTTTAGATTTCAGCTTATCTTAGCCTCAGTTGTCATACTGGAAGAAGGGAGACAATGCTCATAAAATGGTTTGGAAACATGAATTAAATAATGTAGCCAAAGGACAAGTCCCATAAAATGCATTGATCACTGTCATTTCCCTTCTAACGATAGCTAGAGCTTATTAAGCATTCACTGTGTGCAGAGCACTAGGTAATAATCCTGAGTGGACCCACTCATTTCATCCTTGTAGGAGGAACCAAACACAGGCTTAGAGAAATTCAGCAACTGGTCTAAGAGACATCAACATGTCAAAGCAAAGATCTGAATCCAGAAAGTCTAACTACACAGCTTATATGTTTAACCACTGCGCCATTCAGAGATGTTTTTTTTCCAAAACATATCACAAGTTGGTTAATACCGTTTTGCTTTTACTTATCAAATGTTTACAACTTTTAGGGGCACCTGGGTGGCTCAGTCAGTTAAGCATTGCCTTCAGCTCAGGATCGCGAGCCCCACATCAGGCTCCCTGCTCTGTGGGGAATCTGCTTTTCCCTCTCCCTCTGCCCGTCTGCCCTGCTCATGTTCTCTCTCGTTCTCTCTCAAATAAATAAATAAATCTTTTAAAAAAATATTTACAACTTTTACAGTGAAAAAGCTTGAAGAAGTGGTTCTCAACTAGTTCATGCAGACATATCCCAGGTAGTATTACAACTTTCTTAAGAGTTCGAGTGCTGAGTATACAGTTCGGGCTCCAAGATCAGGTGTGCAAATACAGTTGCATTTACTTTTCTCTATAATGAGACTTAACTTTCTTCAAGTCTCATTCAGGTGGGTGGTAGAATGGAGTCCAGATAATTGCAGTCAAGAATCCCTCTTGCTTCCCTATCGTATCGTGGGCATCTCCACATTCTTGTCCACCAATGGAGGCAGGAAGGAAACCAGTCCTCTGCTGTTACCTGTCTACCTCTTATATGCTGAGATGTACATCTTCCTGCCTGATTGTTGATCATCATACCAATGACTTCTGAGCCCCTCTCAAAAGTACAGGACAGGAGCCCCTGGGTGGCTCAGTCGGTTAAGTGTCCGACTCTTGATTTTGGCTCAGGTCACGATCTCAGGGTCGTGAGATCAAGCCCTGAGTAGGGCTCCATGCTGAGCGTGGAGCCTGCTTAAGATTATCTCCGGGAGCCTGCTTCTCCCTCTCCCTGCTCGTGCTTTCTCTCTTGTTCTCTCTCTCTCAAATAAATAAATAAAACAAATAAATAAAATTTAAAATAATGAGAAGCTACACAAAATCTTTTTGACTTTTGAAATATCAGTCAAAAACTAAAAGATTTTCCTTAGAGAAGAAAAAAAAGCTTAAACAGGCAAAGACAGCAGTTTTGAGAAGGTGTTACAGTGGACCCATATATTTATTTTTATTTAAAACAAATATCTTAATATCTTACTCTACATTGCATACTACTTTGTTTTTACTAATTAATTAGAGCATGATAAAAATACTTATACTAGGTATTTAAAGTAGTTATATTTTAGCCATGGTGAGGAAAGCCCACCTGGTTGTCCCGCAGAGCCCGAGGCTGAGGCACTGCTGTTCACCTGGTGGCAGCTACATAAATGCCGAAATGGTGACCTAAAAGGAGACACCCAGTCTAAGGAACTTGTCCTTAAGAGGGCAATCCATAACATCACACGGGAGGTTGGGTTGCAGTGGGGCAAGTGCCACTCACTTCTTCTCTGAGTCAGCAAGGTTTAAATTAAAAAAGACTTTAATTAAATGATTAGGTTGAACCCTAAGAAATTACCATGTCTGCAGGTCCAAAGTCATCAAATATTAACACTTCACATGTTTCAAACTATTGATTAAATTAAATCTTTGACTCCATGGGGCACCTGGGTGGCTCAATCAGTTAAGCATCCAGCTCTAGATTTCAGCTCAGATCATGATCTTAGGGTCGTGAGATCGAGCCCCTTGTCAGGCTCCATGCTCAGTGCAGAGTCTGGTTGAGATTCTCTCTCCCTCTCCCTCTGCCCCCCCACCCCATTTGTGTGCTCACTCTCTCTCTCTCTCAAATAAATAAATAAATAAAATCTTTAAAAATACATAAATTAATTAAATCTTTGATTCCTGATTAACTTTTCTTCTTCCCCCAAGCAGGATTAGATAATAATTGTAACAATAGGAGGAGGCTTTGTTGTCTTAAGCGTTTATGCTCATTGAGCTCTTCTGATGCCCTTATTCTAGTCTAAGTGTTTTACATACATTAATTCATTTTAGTACCACAATGACCATGTGGAATAAGAATTATTATTATTATTTCCATTTGAAAACTTTATCAAGTTGCATATGGCAGCTGTAAGCATTGTATTAAATGCTCTGCATGAATAATCTCTTTCCCTAAATGAGGTTCCCAGATAAGCACCAGCCTCTTAGAGCTTGCAACATCTCAGAAGGTAACAGATAAACGCCCCTGCACTGGTGTGGCAGAGAAATGATTTCTCTGGGTAGTGGCTCAGTTCGTACTCACCAAGGACAGTATTACTGAATCTCCTCATTGGGCATGCATATTTCTGTTACCATGCAAATGGTAAACAACAGCTAAAGCTAAATTGCTCATATCTGTCAGAATGGCTATTATTAAAAGATAAGAGTTGACATGTGTGGGTGAGGATGTGGAGAAAAGGGAAGCCTTGTGCACTGTTTCTGGGAATGTAAATTGGTGCAACCACTATGGAAAGCAGTACGAGGTTTCCTCAAAAAAATTAAAATAGAATTACCATGTAACCCAGCTATCCCACTTCTGGGCATATAGTCCAAGATGAAAACACTCTCTCAAAGAGGTTCTGCAACCCCATGTTCATTGCAGCTTTATTGACAAAAGCCAAGACATGGAACCAACCTAAGTGTCCATCGACAGATGAATGGATAAAGAAAATATGGTATATGTATACAGTGGAATACTATTTAGCCATAAAAACAATGAAATCCAGTCATTTGCAACGACATGGATGGACCCTGAGGGCATTATGCTAAGTGAAGTAAGTCAGATGGAGAAAGACAAATACCATATGATCTCAGTTTTGTATGGAATCTAAAAAGGCCGAACTCATAGGAAGGAGAATGGTGGCCAGGGGCTGGGGGTGGGAGAGATGGGGAGATGTCAGTCAAAGGGTACAAACTTCCAGCTGTAAGATGAGTAATTTCTGGGAATTTAACGTAAAGCATGGTGACTGTAGTTGTCAATACTGTATTTTATTTAATTAATTAATTAATTAATTAATTTTTGCCCTTCTATTTTTTTTACTTTTGCAAACTTTTTTTTTATTATGTTATATTAATCACCATACATTACATCATTAGTTTTTGATGTAGTGTTCCATGATTCATTGTTTGCATATAACACCCAGTGCTCTATGCAGAACATGCCCTCTTTAATACCCATCACCAGGCTAACCCATCCTCCCACCACCCTCCCCTCTAGAACCCTCAGTTTGTTTTTCAGAGTCCATCGTCTCTCATGGTTCATCTCCCTCTCCTATTCCCCCCCCATTCTTCCCCTCCTCCTATCTTCTTCTTCTTTTTTTTTTTTTTAACATATAATGTATTATTTGCTTCAGAGGTACAGGTCTGTGATTCGTCTTTCACACTTCACAGCGCTCACCATAGCACATACCCTCCCCAATGTCTATCACCCAGCCACCCCATCCCTCCCACCCCTCCAACTCCAGCAACCCTCAGTTTGTTTCCTGAGATTAAGAATTCCTCATATCAGTGAAGTCATATGATACATGTCTTTCTCTGATTGACTTATTTCGCTCAGCATCATACCCTCCAGTTCCATCCACATCGTAGCAAATGGCAAGATTTCATTCTTTTTGTTGGTTGCATAATATTCCATCTTCTTTATCCATTCATCTGTCGATGGACATCTTGGCTCTTTCCACAGTTTGACTATTGTGGACATTGCTGCTATAAACATCAGGGTGCACATACCCCTTTGGATCCCTACATTTGTATCTTTGGGGTAAATACCCAATAGTGCAATTGCTGGATCATATGGTAGCTCTATTTTTGAAGAACCTCCATACTGTTTTCCAGAGTGGCTGCACAAGCTTGCATTCCCACCAACAGTGTAGGAGGATTCCCCATTCTCCACATCCCCACCAACATCTGTCATTTCCTGACTTGTTAATTTTAGCCATTCTGACTGGTGTGAGGTGATATCTCATTGAGGTTTTGATTTGGATTTCCCTGATGCCAAGCGATGTTGAACACTTTTTCATGTGTCTGTTGGCTGTTTGGATGTCTTATTTGGAAAAATGTCTGTTCATGTCTTCTGCCCATTTCTTGATTTGATCATTTGTTCTTTGGGTGTTGAGTTTAAGAAGTTCTTTATAGATTTTGGATACTAGCCCTTTATCTGATATGTCATTTGCAAATATCTTCTCCCATTCTGTTGGTTGTCTTTTGGTTTTGTTGACTGTTTCTTTTGCTGTGCAAAAGCTTTTTATCTTGATGAGGTCCCAATAGTTCATTTTTGCCCTTGCTTCCCTTGCCTTTGGCGATGTTTCTAGGAAGAAGTTGCTGCGGCTGAGGTCGAAGAGGTTGCTGCCTGTGTTCTCCTTTAGGATGTTGATGGACTCCTGTCTCACATTTAGGTCTTTCAACCATTTTGAGTCTATTTTTGTGTGTGGTGTAAGGAAATGGTCCAGTTTCATTCTTCTGCATGTGGCTGTCCAATTTTCCCAACACCATTTGTTGAAGAGACTGTCTTTTTTCCATTGGACATTCTTTCCTGCTTTGTCGAAGATTAGTTGACCATAGAGTTGAGGGTCCATTTCTGGGCTCTCTATTCTGTTCCATTGATCGATGTGTCTGTTTTTGTGCCAGTACCATACTGTCTTGATGATGACAGCTTTGTAATAGAGCTTGAAGTCCGGAATTGTGATGCCGCCAGCTTTGCTTTTCTCTTTCAACATTCCTCTGGCTATTCAAGGTCTTTTCTGGTTCCATACAAATTTTAGGATTATTTGTTCCATTTCTTTGAAAAAAGTTGATGGTATTTTGATGGGGATTGCATTGAATGTGTAGATTGCTCTAGGTAGCATTGACATCTTCACAATATTTATTCTTCCAATCCATGAGCATGGAACATTTTTCCATTTCTTTGTGTCTTCCTCAATTTCTTTCATGAGTATTTTAATACTGTATTTTATATTTGTAAGTTGCTAAGAGAGTAGATCTTAACTGTTACCACTACAAAAAATGGTAATTATATGAAGGGATGGAGGTGTTGACTAACCTTATTGTCGAACTATTTCACAATGTATACACATATCAAGTCATCACATCGTACACCTTAAACTTACACATGTTATATGTCAATAAGATCTCAATAAAGCTGGGGAAAAAAGCCAAACTGCTATTTGCACCCTGGATGGAAAAGATTTTCTGAAGCCAAATGATTTAACTGCTTTTAAAGGATTTGCTGCCTTCAATCAAAGATGTCCAACCAGAGTTGAGATTTTTCTCCCCCAGGTGGTTAAGTTGCTAGAAGTGGCTTGTTTCCTGCTGTAAGGGGCTAACCCTCTACACCCAGAACATGAAGAGTGGGTTCATTTGGAAGACTTGCCACACTCACACTCATACCTTTACACACTTGGCTCCAGTAGGAGCTGTACAAATGAGGACCTTACTCTCTTTAATTCAAATGAGTTGAAATGAAAAATAAAATGACAGAAAGGTAGTGAAAATATTTGGTATCCCTCCTTCAAAACTGCAATGACTCTGCATGATATTTTGCTTAATGAGATACAGAATAACAGGCCCCCTTTAACACAGGCCGAATAATAATATTAATGGTTACCATTTACTAAGCACTTATATGGGCCAGGCATGTGCTAAGTGCCCATATGTGGATAATCTTCCCCGTTATCACCTGCATTTTGTAGATGAGAAAACAGGTTTACAGAAATGAAGTAACTTGGCTGAGTTCACATCCTCTATAAATGGTATACTTGGGGCTCAATCCAAACCCACCGCTTTTGGAGATCTCAATCTTTAGCACCATGGTACATTGATTTTCAGAAAATGTAACCAATAAGCTTATGGACTGAATCTACAAGCTGCATCCTTTGACTCTAGAGTCCTGCTTTGTTCAGCTTCCCTGCTGCACAAGATAGCCTCAAGTCCCTCTTTTGGGTGAGGGAATTTTGTGGCTGTTTCATCCTCCTCAGGTTCCATAATTTGCTATAATGGTTCACAGAACCCAGGGAAACACTTTGCTTATTATTATGGTTTATTATAAAGAATAGAAATGAACATTCTGATAAAGGGGCACAGAGGGCACGATCTGGAAAAGTCCAGAGCACCAAAGCTTCTGTCCCCATGGAGTTTGGGGTATGTCACCCTCCCAGCATATGGACACATTCATCAACCTGGAAGTTCTCCAAACCCCTTTGTTTAGAGTTTTTACGGAGGCTCTACTACATAAGCATGATTCATTAAGTCTTCGGCTGTTGGTGATTTTCACAATCTCAAGCCCCTCTTCCCTCCCTGAAGGTCTGGGGGATGAGGTTGAAAGTTTCAATCCTCTAATCCTCCCTTTGTCTGGTTTCTGTGTAACCAGCACACATCCTGAAGCTACCAGGGGACTCACCAGGAGTCTACTCCTTAGTATTCAAAAAGGCACTCATCACTCTGGAGATTCAAAGGGGCTTAGAAGCTCTTTGTGTCAGGAATCAGGGACAAAAAAACACATAAAAAAAAGATGGTCTTATCACCCTTATCACCCAGGAAATCAATCACAAGGGTGTTATGAAATCTGTGCCGGGGATGAGGGACCAAATGTATATTTCTTATGTCATGATATTACACCTGGTAATGTTTCTATGTTAACACATGGAAAAGATCTACTTTCTACTCTTTTTTCTTTATTAGATGTGTTTTTATTTTTCACTGAAATATATTTGACATATAACATTATGTAAATTTAAGAGGTACAATATGTTGATTTGATACATCTCTATATTGTAATATGGTTGCCATTGTAGCAATAATTAGCATCTCTATCTTGTCACATAATCATCATTTCTTTTTAGTGGGTGAAATAGTTAAGATCTAGTCTCTTAGCAAGTTGATAACTATAATATAGTATTGCTGTCTTTATTCACTATCCTGTGCATTAACTCTCTAGGACTTACTTACTACTCACTACAAGTTTCACTTTTTACTCTTTACATTTGCATAGTATTCCATCGTGTGGCTATACTCTATTTTATCTAATTAGTTCCCATTAATGGGCATTTAGGGCATTAAGATAATCATAATGAATATTAAAATTTTTGAAATCTTGTAATTACAAACAACATTGCAATGAATAAACCCATATAAATGACATTTTTTTTCATGCAGCTGTATCTACAGGATAAATTCCCAGAAGAGGGACTGGTAGATTGAAGGGTAAATGCATTTTTGATGGTTATTGTCAAATTGTCCTTTATAGGATCTCCCACCAGCATTATATAAAATCCTCTTTGCACCACCCTGCTGATAGAGTGTGTTATCACACTCTTGGATTTTTGCCAATCTGATAGGCAAGAAATGGTTTCCTAGTGCAGTTCTGATTTACAGTTGTCTTTTTATGACTAAGGTTGAGATCTTTTCATATGTTGAAGGACACTTAGGTTTCCTTTCTGTGAAAAATGTGGAGTGGGGAGATTATGTTGCCTGAGATGTAAGTGAAAAGTACCTTTCCCAGTTTGTCACTTATCTTTTGACATTGCCTTTGGTGTATTGTTATTGTCATCATTACTATTGCCATTATTTTGCCATTCAGAGGGCTTTTGTTTGTTATAGAGTTGAGTGCATCATTATTCTCTCTCATCACCCCTGGGTTTGGAGCCACAGTTAGCTTTTCTTACTCTGACACTGCAAACGGATGCTCCTCTTTTCTTTTTTTTTAAATGGTATTTATTTATTTGACAGAGGCAAAGAGTACAAGCAGGGGTAGCTGCAGGCAGAGGGAGAGGGAGGAGCAGGCTCCCCACCAAGCAGGGAGCCTGATGCGGGGCTCGATCCCAGGACCCTGGGATCATGACCCGAGCCGAAGGCAGATGCCCAACCGACCGAGCCACCCAGGCACCCTTCCTCTCTTTTCTTACTGTATTTTATAATTTCTTCTGTTTTCCACCCATGTTTAAATTTTTATTTGGTGATATTCTGATGAACGTTATGTTAGTTATGAATCTAACTTTGTCTTTTTGAATGTGACTACCCAATTGCCCCAGCACGTTTTATTAAATAGTCCATTTTTACTCGAGATGCTACCTTTGTCATATACCAAATCCTTGTAGGCATTTGGTTCTAATTCTGACTTTCTATTCTTTTCCATTGGTCCATTTGTCTATTCATCTAGTAGTACCACACTGCTTTAATTATTGAGGCTTTATAGCACATTTGAATGATTTATAATATTTCTTTTAAGGAGGAGAGGATGTCCTTGTCTTAGTGTTTTAAAGGGTAAAGAAAGTCGCTCCTGCCAATTATATTGTGTGTATAAGTCTTGCCTTTTTACACATCAATATAGACTAACACCAGTGTGTTTCCATCACCAATCTCCTTGCAAGGGCCGTAGCAGTGGGCAGTTACGGGCTGGAGTGGATGATGAATGATGCTCTTTTATACCTCCTCTTCGTGAGGATGAGGGTGGGAGGGCATGAGGAGTGTGTGGGGTTGGGGCTGAGCAGGGAGTTGATCTCCTGTTCTACTTGGATGTTTGAAACAATTCCTGAAAAGGAACCTCCCCGGAGGAGCACTGAGAGGCCAAATCAGGGACTATCTAATTACTACCAAGTGATATCTAAGTGGAAAGTCTTATGCTTGATGCCTGTCTCTTGGAGCTTTAAGCTTTTTGCTCACTGACTTTTCAAAAGATCCAATTACTTTTCAGCCTGGAAAAGAAAAGAGAGTGCCTCCCTGAACTTTGGCAAACAAGCCCCCTAAATCATCTCTTGTCCACCATGTTCTCAAAAAGCAGAATCACCTTTTCAGAGACTTTCCAGCATCATCTTCAGTCAGGAAATATGTACATCCAACATTTCCCACTTCCCAACTATGCTATACAACGGTGTTTAATTAAGAGAAATTGTGCATGTACATAAAATAAATCTGTGAATTTCCCTAAGGTGTATGCATTAGGAGGATTGCCTTTTTATTCAGCCACCACGATAATAGCTTATTATGACTCTGCTGCTGTGCTTTACTTTCTGCATGCATCACTTCGTTGGCTCCTGGAGCAGCCTTGATGAAGTTAGCTCGGCGGGTTTGGTAATTTACAAACTGTGCAGACAGCGGGAGCATGGTCGAGCTATCTGTGCGTGCATGTGTGAAGGTGAGCTGAGCAAGATGTAGGAGTGGGCAGGAAACCCTCTGTGCTTGATACTGCAAACCTCTGAGTCATTCTCTTTCTCAGTAGATGCCCATGTTATTAATTCCTAGATTATCTGTGGTTCGTTTTTAACATACCTTGGCCCCCTTGCCATAGTGGGAATGCCTCCCAATGTCTTCCACCACCTTCTCTTTCTCCCACTTTGTACAGTAATTCTAGCTTCTCCCATTCTCCTTTTAGATCCCTCTGGTGTTTGAAGAGAACCCCAGCAGCGGTTCCAGGCGGTGGCAGCGTCCTCACAAAACTTGTTTTCTATGTTGGCCAAAGATCCACTAACCTATTTAGCCAACGTTGTACAGTTCCAACAGCAGCGACTTTTCTCATAGGCATTAAAAATACTTCTTTTATTTTTCTCTTAACAAAAGGAATGTATACCCTTAGATAAAATCCAAACACTGTAGAAATACGTATTGTTAAAAGTGGAGGTCCCTTGTAATCCCAACCGGCAGAGGAAACCAGTTTAACAGTTTAGTACTCCCCATTTTTTAAAAAAGGGGTATGATGGCTAGATTGTTCTTATTTTACAAAAACGGAGTTTTACAAAATGCTATCCACACTATTTTGCACTTTGCTTTCTTCAGCCTCTCCATATGCTGAAATCCCTGTTGTAATAATGAGGCCAAATACTTTTTCTTTTTAAGAGAGAGATAGCAAGAGAGAGAGGGAGAGAGAGCACACAAGCAGGGGGAGCGGCAGGCAGAGGGAGAAGCAGGTTCCCTGCTGAGCAAGGAGCCCGATGCGGGACTCGATCCCAGGCTACGGTGGGAGATCATGACCTGAGCCAAAGGCAGACGCTTAACTGACTGAGCCACCCAGGCACACAAGGCCAAATACTTTTGCTCCCTCTCATTTCCATTCTCCTATTTTTGGCTCCATGCTATAGCAAAAAAAAAAAAAAAAAAAAGAGTACACTGAAATGAGATGAAAGAGTCTTGGCTTTCTAGCCATAATTCTGCCCCCAGCTAGCTGTGGGACGGTAGGTAAGTTGTTCAGCCTCTTTGGCCTCAGTTTTCTTCTTTGTAAAGTCAGGGGTAGGGCACATGATCTCAAAGGTCCCTCCCAGCTCTATCAGACCAGGCCTATTGGGAACAGATTTGTATTGAGCACCTATGTCTCAGGCGCTCCTTGATGCTGTCCTAGATGCTGAGGAAGCAGCAATGAACACGAGAGAAGAAAACTCCTTCCCTCACAGAGCGGATGTTTCAACAGTGAATGAATGTTCTCCCCTCTGATAAGCATGACCAAGTTTCCTAAAACACTTCCGTCTCCCTTCTCTCCATTTCTCCACCCCCCCAATTATTTCCCAACTCATAGTAACCAAATCCTTGTCTCAACCGCTCCCATGAAAGTGCTCTAACAGATGCCAGCAACTACCTTATAGTTACAACATCTAATGGACTCTTACTCAGTCTTCATTTTGCTCAAATGCTATGTGGAATGTGACACTATTATTTGTTTTCTCCTTTAATTGATAGTCTTCCACAGTGCTAATTTCTTTTAAGAATGACTGTTCCTTCTTCTGAATATATGTACCATCAATCCTCATTATTTGCAGATTCTCTATTTGCGAATTCACCGACTCTAACATTTTTTGTAGCCTCGAATAATAATGTGGTTATCTTGCAAAAATCTTTGACTTTTTTTATAAGTCAGTCAAAAATAATTGGCCAGAAAGCTAAAAACTGTCAATTAGTTATAGCAAGAAATTTCCAAATGGCGAGACTACGTCAACAGTCAGCGGACCTCTGGGGGTGGGCCCAGCTCCAGCAGTGAAGCTGAAGGGGCTGTGTTATGGCAATTTGGGCCACACTCTGAGTCAGAAAGGACCTCAGAGGAATGGAGTTCAAATGCCACAACCGATTCAAGAATCACTCTGCAACATCCAGGACGTGACGTGACCTGCTCATAACTCTTTGATAGCTTCCCATGTTTCTAGGGCAAAGTCCAAACTCCTTGACATGGTGACATTGGCCTAGCAGGTCTTCCACAGCCCGGCCTCTGCCAATCTCTTCAATTTTGCTTCATTTATTCATTCCTTTATCAACCTGTTGTTCATCAAATATTTACTGAGTGCTTCCTGTATTCCAGGCACTGTTTTGAGAATTCAACAGTAAATAAAACAGAGAAAATTCCCATAGAGGTGATATTCCAGTGGTATGAGGCAGGCAATAAACCAAGAAATAAAATGTGTTGTCAGCTGGTAATGAATGCCATGGAGGAAAAGAGCATGGAAGATGAAGTGATTTTATTTTATTTTATTTTATTTTATTTATTTTTTTTTTTTAAAGATTTTATTTATTTATTTGAGAGAGAGAATGAGATACAGAGAGCATGAGAGGGGGGAGGGTCAGAGGGAGAAGCAGACTCCCTGCTGAGCAGGGAGCCCGATGTGGGACTCGATCCCGGGACTCCAGGATCATGACCTGAGCCGAAGGCAGTCGCTTAACCAACTGAGCCACCCAGGCGCCGAAGATGAAGTGATTTTAAATACATCCACAAGTCCTTCAATACTCCTCCCTCCAGGAGGCTGAGCCTAATTTCCTTTTCCTCATGTGTAGGCTGGGCTTAGTAGCTCATTTCAAATGAATAGAGTCAGTCAGAAGTGATGGTGTGTGACTTTGGAGACTAGGTCATGAAAGGCACTGTGACTCCCACCTGTCTGTCTTAGATCTCACACTGTGGGAGATGTCAGAGACCATATTGTGAGCAGTCTTCTGGAGAACCCCAGGGGTAAGGACACGAGGCCTCCAACAGCAGCCATGTGAATGAGGCTTCTTAGAAGTGGATCCTTCAGGCCCCGCTAAGCCTTCCTATGAATGCAACTGTGGCCATCTTGCCTACAACATCATGAGTGACCCAGAGCCAAACCCTTAGAAATTAGATTACATAACAAATGTTTGTTGATTGAAGCTGCTACATTTTTGGGGCAATTTGTTACATAGCAATTGGTGACGAATACAAAAAGAAAATAGTGTATATATATATTAGGTAGTACTGGGAATTGCTGAGGTGGCTGGGGGAGGCCTCACTGAGAGGAAGCCTTGTAATAAACATCTGGAGGACACAGCTCCACTGCCAAGTAACAGGCACATAAAGCCTCTGAGTCTGTTTCCTCGTCTGCAACATGCCTCCCTTGAGGATGATGGTGAGGATCATAAATGGTTTATGGAAATTACCCAGCAGGGTAAGTCCTACATAAGCAATGCCAAATTCTAGCGATAGGAGTTTGTTCCTTTACAAGACAGTCCATTGCAACCATTATTGAGCAGTTCTATTTAAGAGAAAATTTCTTTTGAAACTGGTTCGAGGTCTGGACATCCAAGGGAGGGCCTGTGTTTTTGGCTGACTCTCTGCTGGCCTAGAAGGCGGTCACTCCAAAGTAATGTTATTATAGTGCATTCTGATTCCTTTTATTACTGTCCCTCAGAGCAGAATTGTGAACAGGCACTGATAATTCTTTAGCTTCACTTGGGACCCTGAAGGGCAAATTTCTTTCTATTCTCTAACGGAAACAGAAAAAGGAAGACGGCAAGATTTCTCAACCCAGAGGGACTTTAAAGAAGAAATCTGTACGTGCACATGTTTCTCACTCTGACCTGAATCTCTGTCTTACTTAATGTCAATACTGTTTGTTACTGCAATGCTCCCTAGTTGCTTTTTCTTTGCGTTTGTCTCACTAATTCAATTACAACGGGAGGAACTTTCCCTGTGTTTCTTCCCTCCTGCGTAACAAGGACTAGTAGAGGGCTGGGCACACAGTAGTCACTCAGCTCCTGTGAGAGACTGACTTGTGGGGAGAAGTGGCTTTTGGTAAACTCGTGGGAAGGTCCTTTGTGGCTTGATTAGGACTTCAGGATAGAACTTCTACCAGAATGCCAGAACATTTCATTTATTTTGATAAACGAAGCTCTTGCCAGTTTGACTGTGGTTTTGCCAATTCATGAAATAAATGACCTAGTGACACAGTGCGACAAAGGTGGACATCTAGGAAAGTGGATTATCTCAAAAGATCAAGGTGGAGTTTTGGTTGTATCTGTGGGTGCAAAAAAAAATGAAAGAAGGAAGCATTTGTGGCTCTTGAGGTAAAGTGATGCTAGCTTCCAGTTCCTTCCCCCAATCCAGTTCATTTTTTAAGTCATTGTCGAGAATACTAAACCACCAGGGTGATACGGGGAATCCCATTGGCAAACATGATGTGAGAACATGTCCTCAGAGGGGTCTCTGGGAGAGGTATTCTGGACAACCTTGGGGAGTTAACTAATGGCTACCTGGTAGTACATATACTATAGGTCCCTGAAGTCACCCCGATGCCAAATAACACATCTATTCTGGGATTCTATGCAAAAATATCAAAACACTCTCTACTTTTTCTCAATTACAGTGAATGCCATCAACCACAAATATTTCCAAAGAGGTCACAGAAATTTTAATGTTAGGAGAAAGTCAGAGGGTCAGGGGTAGGTAAGGCCTAGCCCAACATACGTGAAAGAGGCACAGAAAGTTACAAAAAGACATTTATCCAAATTTTTCCACTACAATCCTGCCATTTCCCCCAAATTTCCCATTCATCATTCCTTGAGCTAAGATGTGAAAGAATCCTGCAAAAAATGCCTATCTTCATTTAGAATGTCTTAGTTGTTCATACCTAGGTATGGGTTAGTTGGTCATTATAGTCTCAGTTACCTGGTGCCACCTTGGATAGTAGCAACATAGGCTGGGTAAAATTTTTATAATGTTGGGGGCAGGATGGACCTTCCAGAACGTGGGGTGCTTCCAATGAGGTTGTGCCTCTAGGAAGGAGACATTGGAGACCCTGAATAGCATGGAGGTCAACACAAGTGTGGCCTGGGCTGGCAGAACAAGAGGAGAGCAGAGCTAGTAACGATGTGTGTGGTTGCCACTGTGGTTTTTCATCTAGAGTGCCTCAGGGTGGTCCTGCCACTGATGTGGAGAGAGCAGAGCAGTGGGGAACTTGGGTAGCCATTGCCATTGGGTCACTCTGGGGGCCTACATGCATGCTTGTGATAGGAAGAACTGGACAACTCTTGTGAGACACAGAAACCTAATCCCTTTTTGACCTTCCTTGAGTTAGTCTTCAAGGTCCTACTATAGCTCAAAGGATGGGCCTTTGAGCCTTTGATGAGCCTTTGATGCTGTGGTCATGTGAATGCAGGCTTAATCCTTTAGAAAATGAGGAGGTGTGCAGTTTGCTCCTCCTCTCCCCTTGAGGCCACATGGCACTCTTCTTCTTCCTGGCCATCCTCTCTCAATCTCTGCTCCTAATGTAAGGGGGAGGAGGTTTCCTATAAAAAACCTTCGTGTTCAGTTTGAACAGTCATATAATTTATTGGAAGTTATGCAGAGTAGCCATATTCTCATATTCCTGTTTTTTGTTTGTTTGTTTCATTTTACTCCAGGCTATACCCAGGGAGGTACACAACTGAGCAGAGGAAGCCCTGGAAATTCTTGCCCAAATTAGGGAAAACGTGAACAGGGCTACAGCGGAAAAGGTTTAACTGATTTTGAGGAATACTGACATTAAGAAAACTTTTATTAAACTATGAAATACAAATAGAAAATGAAGAAATCATAAATACATAGCTCAATATATTTTCACCAGATAAACACACTCATATAATCAGCCAGATAAAGAAATGAATTGTTACGAGCACCCCAGAAATCCCCTTTTATCTCATTTCAGTGTCTAACCACCCCCCCGGAGGTGGTTACTCTTCTGACTTCTAACTTGATAGACCAGTTTTGTCTGTTTTTGAACTTTATATGAAAGGAATTATATAGGTTGTATTTTTCTGGCTGCTTTTGCTCAGCATTTGTTTACGTTTATCCCTGTAGTTATGTGTAGCAATATCATGTATATTATCATTGCTGTGTAGTATTCTGGGATATGACATACTGTACTTTATTCTAGTGATTTTGGCTTAGGCTATTGTGAAGAATCCTGCAATGTGTATTTTTGTAAATGTCTCTCATTAACAAACTCATTTCTGTTGGGTATGTAGCTAGAAACTGAATAATTTGTCATAGATATGGATCTGTTCAGCTTGGGTAGATATTGCAAAAACAATTTTCTAAAGTGGTGGTACCCACAATGAGATATCACCTTATATGTCAGAATGACTAGTATATATAAAAAAAGAAGCAATAGCAAGTGTCGATGAGGATGTGGAGAAAAAGGAATACTTGTGTGCTATTAGTGGGAATGCAAACTGGTACAGCCACTGTGGAAAACAGTATGGTGTTTCCTCAGAATGTTAAACATAGAAAGACCATATAATCCAGTAATTCCACTACTGTGTATTTACCCAAAGAAAATGAAAATATTAATTCAAAAAGATAGATACACTTCTATATTTATTGTAGCATTATTTACAATAGCCAAGATATGGAAGCAACCCAAGTGTCTGTCCATAGATGAATGGATAAAGAAGATGTGATACATATACAAAATGGAATATTACTCAGCCATAAAAAAGAATGGTATCTTGCCATCTACAGCAACATGGTTGGATCTAGATAGTAAAAGTCTAAGTGGAATAAGTCAGACAGAGAAAGACAAATACCATATGATTTCACTTATATGTGGAATCTAGGAAACAAAACAAACAAACAAAAACAGAAACAACCCATAAATACAAAGAACAAACTGATGGTTGCCAGAGGAGAGGAGGTCAGGTGATGGGCAAAATGGGTGAAGGGGAGTGGGAAGTACAGGCTTCCAGTTATGGAATGAATAAGTCACGAGAAGAAATGGTACAGCATAGGGAATATAGTCAATGGTATTGTAATAGCATTGTATGGTGACAGCTGGTAGCTAGAGTTGTGGTGAGCGTAACATATAGACTTGTTGAACTGCTATGTTGTACATCTGAAGCTAATGTAGTGTCAACTACACTTCAATAAAAAAATAATGTGGTTGTAGCAATGTATACTCCTGCAAGTGGCTTATGAGAGTTCCATTTGCTCTGAATGCTTGCCAACAATTGGTATTGTCTATCTTTTTCATTTTGGTCATTCTGGTGGGTGTGTGGTTTTAATTTTGCCTTTCCTTATGCCTACTGAGGTCTAACCCCTTTCATATTCTCTTTTGAAAAACGTATGTTCAAGCTTTTGTTTGTTTGTTTTTTTCCTCTAAGGTCATTCTTATTTATTTGCAAGAACTCTTTACATTTCTGGATTTGAATCTTTTGTCAGATATATTACAAATATTTTTTCTGGAATTGTTTTTAACAACAACTCACACTTGTAGTGGTCCTACATTAAGTGTCAGTAGATATTTATGAAAAGACCCTAAATTAAGAGATATTTCAAAGGAAAAAACAGAAGGATTTAGGACGGTTTGACCATAGTGGATGAAAGAGAAGAGATACTCATGCTAAAATCTGAAGTCAAGAACAATATGCATTACTTCATTCAAAAGATTTGGTCTGTGCAAGGTAAACATCTAGTTAAGTTACATAATCTCTGTTTCCTAACTCTTGGCTACCTTATAATTATCTCCACTCCTTTCTCTTGGTTGTTCCATGTTTTGTCCATGAAGAGGCTCATTATTGTTAATAGCAAATGTTTTCTGAACATTACTGGGTTTCAGGCACTAGCCCAAGCACTTCAGATTGTTAAAACTACCTGTAGTAGGTACTATTATTATGCTCTTTTTACAGAACATTTGGCTAACTTAGCTAAGGCTATCTAGTTAGGCAGAGGCAGAGCCAGATTCAGATCTAAGCAGACCGCCTGGAGAGACCATACTCTTAATGGCTGCCTACCTGCTACACTATGTTGACCTCATGTCGACCATGGGACTTCAGTTCTTTAATTCAAACTAAATGTCAGTCTTATTAAATGTATGGCCCAAAGTCATTTTCAGCAATGAACTTGAAGAAACCAGACTGCAGAGGATGGGAAAAGAAAGAGGTAGATAGAGAGTAAAAGCAGTGGTCCTTGTATCAGAAGAACTGACCTCAAGTTCTGGCTCTTTTCATGATGACTCTGTGGCTTTGGGTAGGTCACAAACAAATCTTACTCTTCCCAGCTGTAAAGAGGGGGTACAACTACTTGTCTTTTCTACATTAGAGTGGTTGGGGGTGGCTGCAAAGATGAGAAGAGATAAAAGTGGTGAGGGTTATTTTCTCAATAAATATTCATTTGTCCCCTCAACTAAAAGAACAATTATTAAATGCCTGCTGGATGCCAGGCACTGTGCTGGGAGCTTAGTAAATTGAAAGGTCAAAATATAATGATTGCAACAATAATCAGGTCACTTTTGCTTGTAGTTCATTCAATCAGCTGACTAGAACTTATCAAGGGCCTATGATAGTCTAAGGATTGTGCCAGATGGAGTCTGTGCTCTTATGGAGGTGATCTTACAGTGAATGAATGAATGAGTAAATGAATGAATAAAGCATATTGCACCCTTTTCTCTCATCCAGCACTCACCTGGCACCCTATGAATAGCTCTTTGGTTCTGTTTTATTTCCTGGCAAACCTCACCCAGACATTTCCTCTTACACTCCTGCATTTAAGCTGCATATTCCAATAGATGATCCCACTTGTCTATGGCTTTATTATTTATTGTAACTCCTCCCTTTGTCAGCCTGTTAAGTATTCCAAGCACTATTTCCATCCAGTTCTTATATTTAATTCCCTCTCTACTCATCAAAGGGCCTGTAGATCTTCTAATTTTTCTAAAATCATGTTAATTAACTAATATGAGTACAGTTTAAATTCCAGTCCTCTAATCAGTATTTAGGTACATTCAAGCTTTTCTCTCAAAAGTAAGCCCACTTCAGGGGTGCCTGGGTGGCTCAGTCGTTAAGCATCTGCCTTCGGCTCAGGTCATGATCCCAGGGTCCTTGGATCAAGCCCCACATCGGGCTCCCTGCTCAGCGGGAAGCCTGCTTCTCCCTCTCCCACTCCCCCTGCTTGTGTTTCCTCTCTCATTGTGTCTTTCTCTGTCAAATAAATAAATAAAATCTTTTTTTTTTTAAGTAAGCCCAATTCAGATTAACCCTAAACCTGCTACAACAGAATTACTATGTTACCTATTACTGCATTTCTTTAAAGTGTTAAACACGAGTCCAAGAACCCCTCTGAGGTAAAATATTCAAACAGTAACAAAATAGGTATTTATTAAACAGAACGAAATATTATTAGCATAGTTCATTTGGTTGTATGAGTTTGGAAGTGGTAACAAAATGATACCTCTTTTAAAACGTGCTGCACTTTAGACTTGCCATTGATTCAGAGGGACATCTTTTCCAACTAAACTGAATTAGTGATACTTCACCGGATGCATAGCACACACACAGCTTTTGAATTAGGACAGTGACAAAGAGAAAGGAAAAAAGGCATTTTCTCAGGATGATGTTTATGATATTTTAAAACCAAATCACCTCAGGATTGGAATTGTGTTTGATCACATGTATTTTAAAAAGTTCAACAAGGTAGTGAGAATGTAGGAAATATTGAGTTTACTTGGCCCACAATTTTCCCCCAGAGACTAAGAGGTCTGATAAATCTGCACCAAGATATACAGTTTTGAATAGGAATTTTTTAAAAAGTTATGTTTTAAAATAGTATTTAACCTATGGGAACGATTGTGAGAAACAGTAATAATTCTAAAATTGATTAGAGAATTGGAATAAAAGATACACTGATATTAATTAATGATGACTTTGAATATCTGATGTTATAAGCAAGTATGAATTATGATTTTTTAAAAACTTATTTACTAGTCAAAATAATAAATGAAATGAGAGACTGGGGTAGTCCTACCAATTTAGAAAAAATATATGACAGCAGGGGTCAGACATTAGGGAGCCAATGCCAAATTCTGTTTGTATGTACTAGTGTAGGGAGGCATTTGGATAAATGTTGCTTTCTTCTATCATTCAAATTGATCTCAGTACTTGGTTTTACTAGAGAGCAACATAAACTCATTTCTATTATGACATATTCCTGTGGGTATAGCTTCCCCTTGAAAATGAGATACAGTCCAGATTCACAAGATTTCTTCCTCAGGAAGGAGAGAAAGGTGGTTATGGCTGGCAAGTGTCTTTGTGGGCAGGGTGTTAACAGGGGTGGTAGGCATGGAAGAAAGTTTGTCTGGGTGTTGTCAGGGTCAGCTTTGAGCATAACAGGGAAGTAAAATATCTCTAGCTTTGTTGCTGGCTACCTTTAACTCTCTGCTCTGCTAACCCTGAAAAAAAAATATGTGCTCTTCATTTGCCCAGGAAATGACTATCCCAATAATCCCAACTTGGTACTCATTCACACCAAGATGAAAGTGATTAATAACAGTTTAATAACTTATTTCACCTATAAAGTGAGTAGGAACTAAAAATAATGGATAAGGGGCACCTGGGTGGCACAGTAGGTTAAGTGTCTGCCGTCGGCTCAGGACATGATCCTGGGGTCTTGGGATCGAGCCCTGCATTGGGCTCCTGCTCAGCAGGGAGTCTGCTTCTCCCTCTCCCTCTGCTCTTCCCCACTGCTCATGCTCTCTCTCTCTCTCAAATAAATAAAATCTTTTAAAAAACAAAAATAAAAATAATACACAAGACTCAATGAGAAAATTTTGAAACACTATTAAAAATATAAAAGAAGATCTTAACTAGTAGAGGGATGGTAAATACTCTTGGATGGAATGAGTTCATATTATAAAGATATTAATCCTCCTCAAATTAAGTGATAGCCCAAAGTCTCTTCTGCATTTTTTTTACAGGAACTTGACAAATTTATTATAAAATTTCTGTAAAAAATATATGAAATTTCCATAAATAGTTAAGTTAGCCTTGAAAAAGAGCAAAGAGGGCAGACTTTCCTGTCCAGATATAAAGACATTCCTCATTAATAAAAATATTATGAAACTGGCTCAAGAACAAAAAGAAAAAGAAAGAAACCAATGGAACAAAACAGAGTTCAGAGATAGCTATTTATATATGGAAACTCACATATGATAAAGGACTCACTGTTAGTGAACTGTGTTAGGAAAACTGGCTCACTATGTGGAGGAAAATAAACTGGATTCCCTACTTTCCATCACATACAAAAATCCACTAAAGACCTGATTGTAAAAGGTAAAACCATAAAAAGAGGAAAAGATAGAAGAATACCTCTGTGACCTAGAGGTGGAAAGAGACTTTCTAAACAAAGCCTTGAAAAGTGCAAACCATGTGACAAAAAATAATGTCTTAGATGTCATCCAAATTAAAGTTCTGTTAAAAAAAAACCAGACAAAGTTAGTAGAATGCAAATTGAGAGTAGAGGTTGTTATGCCTACAAGCAAAAAGAGAAATAATACATAAAATATACAGGAAACTCTTTAAATCAACAACATAAAATACATAAATACATAAAATATACAGGAAACTCTAAATCAACAACAACAATAAAAGACCAGAGCCCTCTAGAACAATGGACAATTGATATAAACAATTAGTTCATAGAAGGGGAAACTCAAGTGGCTCCAAGTGTATGAGAAAAAAAAAAATCAAATCACAACAATAATAAGATAGTATTTGAAACCTCCAAAAGTTGGCAAAAATCTGAGCTAGATAGTGTGGGTGGGGATGAAAGGAAACAAACCTCTATTCAATGATTTGAAAGAGTAATCAATGCTGTCTTTTTGGAGGGCAGTTTGGCAGTATCTAGTACAAGTCAATAAACTTACCTTTAAGACCCAGTGTTACTCGTTGGGTGATTATTCCAAAAATATTCTCAAAAATATGCCATTACATGACTTGGGTGAGGTTGCTTAGTGCTGCAGGGTCTGTCGAGTGCAATTGGACATGGATTAGGTGCCCATCACAGGGGGAACAAAAAGGTAAAATATGGATACACACTATGGAATGGCATGTTAGAAAAAGGATCTGCTTATAGCAACATGGATAGATTACAAGACCACAGTCCTGAATGAAAGATTAAGAAAGAGAACCATTCCTATAAAATAAAAATACAGGCTCAACAACACTATGTTTTACAAGGATTCAGAAATGCATATAAACACATTAGAGCAGTGGCCTCTGGCAGGTGTAGAGGTGGTGTGTGGTGCAGAGGGAAGGAGCATAAGGAGAGTGAGGTCTCACACACGCGCGTGTACACACACACACACACACACAGAGGGGATGAGAGAGAGAGAGAAGGAACTGGCAGAGAACAATGATCATGTGTCTTGTACTGGGGAGTATGATGAATACAAAACTTCTTACCTGAGTTACCTGAAGTTCTATTTCTCCTGGAGGGATGTATACTTCAAAAGAATGCTGGACGCCTGGGTGGCTCAGTCGGTTAAGCATCGGCCTTCGGCTCAGGTCATGGTCCCAGAGTCCTGGGATCGAGCCCCATGTCGAGCGTCACAGTTGCCCCCGCAGTTGGCTCCAGGCTCAGTGGGGAGCCTGCTTCTCCCTCTCCCCTTTGCTTGTGTTCTCTCTCTCACAACTCTCTAAATAACAAATATTTTTGAGATGTCTTGTATCACTCTTCAGAAATCCCAGCGCAGATTTTCACTTTAGTGGGTTTTGGTCAAGCTCACGGAAGCCTACGATCTTGGTTCCATTAACACTATCTTTTGGAAGTTTGTCCCTCAGGGCTATATAATGAGCCAGGCCGCTGCTGTTAAAGACTGGTTTGTAATTTTCTGGCATTCTATTTTTGTTTCACAGCTATTTATTTCCTATTCAGGAACAATAATGAAGCTGGCAAGGAGGGCTGCACCAAACCCTCACCTTAAGAGTACTGTAGGGTGCCTGGGTGGCTCAGTCGTTAAGCGTCTGCCTTCGGCTCAGGTCATGATCCCAGGGTCCTGGGATCGAGTCCCACATCGGGCTCCCTGCTCGGCGGGAAGCCTGCTTCTCCCTCTCCCACTCCCCCTGCTTGTATTCCTGCTCTCGCTATCTCTCTCTCTGTCAAATAAATAAATAAATCTTTAAAAAAAAAAAAAAAAAGAGTACTGTAAAGGCAGTCCCAAATCACCTCCATGCATGTTCCCAAAGATATTTAGTGAGTTATTTAAATTCACAGATCTATATATCTATTCACTTAACATCATAAAAAGATGATTTCTTTTTATGTGTCTGGCACTGTTTTAAGTATTGGAGATACAAAGATAAAAAAGACTAAGACTCTTCCCTGGAAAGCATATAATTCGATTATGTCAAAACTTGTTTTCCATGGGAACAAAATTATGTGTGCTTGTCATGTTCCCAGGCAAACCAACAAAAGCCTATTTAATCCACAAGATAGCTTAAACCGAGGCGCCTGGGTGGCTCAGTCGGTTAATGGGCTGCCTTCGGCTCAGGTCATGATCCCAGGGTCCTGGGATTGAGTCCCACATCAGGCTCCCTGCTCAGCGGGGAGCCTGCTTCTCCCTCCCCCTCTGCCTGCCTCTCTGCCTACTTGTGCTCTCTATCTCTCTGCCAAATAAATAAATAAAATCTTTAAAAAAAAAAAAAAGATAGCTTAAACCTAGTGCTAATATAATTATACAGAGTTTTGGACAAAAATGGCCACATCTCATATAATAGAAAATTGGATGAAAAAGAGTTTCCTCATCTTGGGCTCATGAACGACCTCAAGCAAATGTTTGGAATGGGTCTAGCTTTTAATTACTCTCCCGAATCTTCCCTTTTGCATCTGTCTTCTAAGGCACATTCCCAAATGCTCAGTGTCATCATGATGTTCTAATCCTTCACTGTGCCTCCCCACCTGGGTCTCTGCCATTTCACCAGTGCTCAAGATTCTATAATTATTCTCTTTCCTTCTTCCAGTTCTTCAACACTCCTTATCTTGACTAGTTGTGAGGAGAAAAATCTGATCAAACGAATTTGCACATTCCTTCCCCTAGTGATAGATCAGTGCACATGCTCCCTGCCGTCCACCCCTTGGAAGGGTTTCCAGTCTAGTTTTTAGGTGTTATTTAGAACTCGATGTATTTTTAATAATTCAAAGTCAACATATAACCACCTTATTGCCAGATTCTCTTCCTTAGACATCCATATACATAATAAAAATTGTTATAAGAATTCTGGAAATATTATTTTGAGACTTAATTTGTTGTTTAGAATGAGCACAAGTAAGATTTTAAGATGAGCTACTATATCCACTGTATTCTTAAAATACTTGTACGTTAAAAGAAATAGTGATTAGATGGTTTAGCATTAGTATTTCCAAATTTAAATTGATACTGATTATAATTCAATAAAAAAAATTTTTTAAGTAGTCTCTACACCCAATGTGGGGCTCAAACTCATGACCCCAACATCAAGAGAGTCACATGCTCCACTGACTGAGCTAGCCAGGCGTCCCTCAATAAAAAAATTTTAAGATCTATTTGCATCCACCATAATCTTTAAGATTACTTTAGAAAGTCACAGAATGGGAGGAAAACAATGCTTAGATTAGCCAACACTGTTATTTTTAAAATGTGAGTCTTCCTCAGGATTCAACATATTAAAAAAAAGAGAGAGATAAAATTATTTTTAAAAATGGAATTACCTCCAAGCTATAACTATTTATTTTAAAGCAAAAGATATAGGACACGGGTCCTTTATTTCTGATCACCTTTAATGAGATAAGAATCTATGAAGCTGGCGGGAAAATGTTTACTCAGCTACTACAGAAGATCAAAAAATATTATACTGAATCTGGAATCTACAAAGACAAAGCAATTGTTTTCTTTGAAAAATAAGTGGGGTTTAGACAATTTCTGGCATTTATCTGTAAAAACACCTTCGGGGCCCTAATAGTGACGTTTAGGGAAACACTCGCATTTCAAGGTGGGAAAAATAGGAGGTGGCGTTTTGTGGGCTCCTGTGGTGGTTAGGTAGTTCTCAGAAGACCGTACTGGAAATTAGATAATTGCTGATGTCATACTTTTTACTAAAAAAATGTGTGTTTTGGGGGCTATAAAAGCAGCAACTTCTGCCTTCCCCTCACAAGCGGAATCATCGAAACAGGTAAGTGTTTCAGCAAACTTGCTAAGATGGGTTCGCTTGATGTGATATACTTCTTGATACCTAATGGTTTGCCTTTATGTTTTTGCTTCTTGTTCTCTTGATACCAGGTTCTCCTTTTCTAGTCACCATTTGCTCCAGTTAGAGTTGTCTGTGATGGCCGCCCTGCAGAAATGTGTGAACTCTTCCCTTATGGGAACTCTGGCCTCCAGCTGCCTCCTTCTCCTTGCCCTGTGGGTGCAGGGTGGAGCAGCTGTGCCCATCGGCTCTCACTGCAGGCTTAACCACTCCGACTTCCAGCAGCCCTATATAACCAACCGCACCTTCATGCTGGCTGAGGAGGTACTCATCTCAGTCTCTCTCTCTCTTTCACATCTTCTCTACTTGAAACCTGATAATAGTTCCTAAAAATTTCTCCAGAGCGCTACTAAGATCTTTGAGAACCCATCATCTATCCTCACTGGCAGACCAGAGATTATTTCCTATGTCTCTTTAGAGACTCTTTGGAGATTGGGCTTTACCAGAAGACCTTCCATTTTGGCCTTGACAATATGTACGTTGAGTTTTACTCCAAAAAGTGCATTTATGAGCCCACCTGACTGTTTTTTCCCCTTACTCCTCTGTGCATTATTTTAAACTCATGCACACATCTGAATTCTTTCTTTAGGCTTCATGGGGCTGCTCTGGGGAGAATGGATAGAGTGCATCTCTACTCACAGACTTTTCTTCTATCTCTTCGATGTCCAGGCACTTAGTCTTTTCTTCTCTTCCAGGCTAGTTTGGCAGATAACAACACAGATGTTCGTCTCATTGGGGATAAACTGTTCCACGGAGTCAATGTAAGCCATAGTCATGATGAGCAGGGCAGTGTGTTATCCATGGTTATTTGGATGCTGGTGATGATGGTTTGGGTCTCCTGGATGCCCTCTAATATGATCCCTGCTGTTTCACTTTTGCCTGCAGGCAGGAGAGCGCTGCTATCTGATGAAGGAGGTGCTGAACTTTACCCTTGAAGAAGTACTGCTCCCCCAATCCCATAGATTCCAGCCCTATATGCAGGAGGTGGTGCCCTTCTTGGCCAAGCTCAGCAACAGGCTAAGCCAATGTGTGAGTTCTTCTCCCAGCCTAACTCCACCCTCTCTTACTTGCCTGCCTTCCCCCCTTCTTCCCCTTAGAACCCTTCTCTGCCCTGCCCCTTTCCGTGCTGGCAGCAAGAGGTGCCTCAGCAACACCATCACAAGAGTCACTTGGAATCACTACTTTAATTGAGTCACATTTTGAATATATGGTGATGAAGGGGGTCTGAAAGACAAGAGCACAGAAGGCTCCTTTGTCCCTGGGAAAAAGCAACTCAGGTTATGTGAGATGACAAAGGCATTGGGAACTGTAAGGGAAAATGCCTAGATGTGGACACAGATGCCCCGAGTATAAATGGAAGGGATGGGAAAGAGAAAGTAACAGAAAGATTTAATGTTCAGTGCTGGGTGGGCAAAGATGATTGCCCCTTGGATGTCAGGAGAAGTGACAAAGTCAGAGGTGTGTGACCTTCCTTGATGGCTCTGAACATTTAAAATGATGAAAAAAGACTGGAGAGGAGTGGGCAGAGTGAAAGGACCTAGTATTTATTGAAGAGGGCCTCCTGTTCACACAAGACATTTTATGTCTGTTTCTTGTTCTGAGCATACATTTTTTTTTTTTTTTTGTAGACTTAGGGTTTTATTCTTCACAGAATTTGCATAAACCACTCCACTTTTTCCACAAACTTAAACCTCAGTAGGATTTCCCAAAGATGAAGAGAGGTCCCATGTAAGGGAAATGACTGGATTTTGGCGTCCAAGGGAATTTAAGAGCTCTGAAAATCTAGGTCACTGGTGAAATCTAGGTCATTGTGGGCAAAATTGCTAAGAACTTTTAACTCCAGGTGCATCGTAACACACCTCAATTAGGGACGCTGGAGTTCATAAAGCTTCAGTACAACAGTATTAAAATAAGTGCTCTGGTTTTCATTTTGTAGCATATTGAGAGTGATGACCAGCATATCCAGAGAAATGTGCAAATGCTGAAGGACACAGTGAAAAAGGTACTACTAATAACTATTAATGTTAACCTATTAAATAGGAAAGACAAATGTTTTTCTTTCCTTCCCTTTCTTTCTTTTTTTCCCTACGTATAATTTTCTACTTGATTTGCCTGCATCAGTTTGATTATTTAGGTGCATATATATATAATATACCTGTATATATTATATATATCTGTATATTTATAAATAAGTCTCCAAATTTTGCAAACCATAGAATGGCTGGGAAGTTAGGTCCTCTAAGCTCATCACCCCATGTTCTGGGCATGACCAGTGGCAGGGCCAGGGCCAGAATGCAGGTCTCTTGAATCCCACCCAGCATTCTTACCAGCAGCAATTTGTGTTCGTTTTAGTATTATTAATTCTTCAGGAAATTCGAGATTCCTACTGATTCATATAACTTGAACAAGGACTTGTTTAAAAACAGAGGAGTACTTGGGGACAAATTTATTTGAGGTAATTTTGGAAGCCATTGACTTGATGACCTAAAACTTGGAGAAATTAACCCAGAACAACCATAACAGAAGAGTTGTACTTACCTATAGGATGAATTTCTGGAATGATTGATACTTATATTTAATTATCATACCTAACAGCTATTGATTTTAATTTAAAAGCAAGAGTGAGCGACCCCCAATTTCTTGTATGGAGTTTCAAATAGAATGGATTTATTAGAGTGAATGCAAGTCTGAACTGGAAATTCTCTTTTCTTCCTCTCTCTTTTCCACTTCCTTTCTGGTTTCCTCCCTCCCTCATGTCCCCAGTGAGCATCTATCTGGCGTAGGCTAGTGTGCATTTGTACAGAGAATGATACTATCACGTGGCCTATTTGGGGAAAAGAACTACTAGTAGAAGGCTCAGACTAGCAGTTGTGACTCATCCAAAAACCAGAGGAATGATTACTAGCAGCGAAAGTGATGCTCTTGCAAGCGGGTACAATTAAACCTTAGCAGCATGAAGGTTCTAGCTGATGGAATTTTTAGTAACAGGTGTAACCTCAATCTTCCCTTTTTTCCACCTTGATGTTTCTTTAAAAAAAAAAAAAGTATTTCTTCCCGCTCATGATTTAATGAATGTGACCATTTCTGTGATCATTGAAGTCTTTGTAGTCTTTCACTGTGAAGATCAATTCTCTTGTCATGGGTCTCTTACCCAGGAGAGGAGGGCTGAATATTAGGACGCGATTGCCAACGCAAAGCACTTCCGGTTTGAAGAATTCCTGATGTCGGTTTACTTTGTTGGCTTTAGAAAAATGCAGTGTGAGAGAGAAACATCTGAGGGGGATCCATGTGGGGAAATAGATTTTAAAGCTTTTAACCCATTTTGAGAGAATCGACTTTCACATTTGCAATAAGGTGCCATGTGGAAGAGTGGTTATGCTTTCTTTTTTTTTAACCCAGTGGCTCCAGAAAGCATAGGTGAGAGAGGAATGTTACTCTGAGGAAGCTCAACCTGAGGGGAAACTGGTCAGCACTGGCTGAAATGGAAGGGCGGTCTTGGAGGTGTTAATTCTCTGCCACTGGAGGTAACAGCAGAGAGCAGGCTGTGGTAGAATGCATGATAGACAGTAGGGCAAGAGAACTTGAACCATTCTTTATGCTCTTGGGCGTCTTTGAGATCTAAGAAGTACCGCTTGGCATTACGTGCAAGGAAGTATGAAAGGGGGAATGATGGGAGACAGCAGGAAGAGAAAGGAGAACAAAGCATCGAGGACAATGATGGCTTATGGTTTTCCTTGAAAGAACCTACAGCAAATTTAATAGATTAGAGGAATTTCAGAGGAGGATGCTTTGGACTTGAATTTACCTTCCTCTCCTATGGAGTCTGAAAGCCTCACTCGCATAGGACTTGGAAGGAGGAGGAAAGAAGTGGTGTTTAGAATGTGTATCCGCTTTCTACTAATTAAAGCAACTGGATGGGACTTATTTGGTATTTTCCCCACAAAAGTGAAAACCTGTATTTTTTTCCCTTTGTTAGGGAGGTGGGAACAGAAAAAACCCACGTGTACCGGTAAATGCGCAGTTTTGATTCAAAGCTGTGTGAGCTGAGCTGTTATAATTAGTTGGTCATAGACTGTCGGCGAGGGGATAAGGCAGGACCAGGCCTGATGGGGGGCATTTGGTCCCGCAGATGCCTGCACAGCTTCCATCCGCTTGCTCTGGGGAGGAAGTGACTTGAAACAGTTTTATTAGTGTAGATGCAATTGAGAGTGGTGCCTGCTGGTGCCCTTTCAGTTCAATTAGCCATAATTTTAAGGTCTATGGCAAATCATATTATAGTCTCGCTAGAAGGGTATTATTAAGACTATTTTACAAAAAGGCAAAAACTTGGTTTCTGTCTCCAGCAACTTCACCATCTTTTTCTATTTTGTTCCTCTTTAAAAAGCATGGTATAAATGCTCAAATACTCGTGTGTTCTTACTTTTACAGCTTGGAGAGAATGGAGAGATCAAAGCAATTGGAGAACTGAGTTTGCTGTTTATAGCCCTGAGAAATGCCTGCATTTAACCAGAGCAAAGCTGGAAAACAGATGACTAACCCTTCTTGCTTTTCTTGCTTGTAAGAAATAGCAACAAGATCCCCTACAGGTTTTCTTTTACCAAAGGGAAAATGGGAAGCCAAACTTTACAATCATGGGTGGGTTCTAAATAAATCCCTGTTTAGCTTTAAAAAGACAACAATGTCACCTGTGTCCAGAAGACCAGAAGGTAGACCTTCCAAGCTTAATGAGAATTACTGATAACATTTTATTGTAGTTGGTGTTTTGGACACAGAAATTGATTTTTTTAAAGCAATTGTCTATTCCCATAAAAAAGATTACTTCCCCTTCCTTTAGGGAAAAAAAACCCCTAGGTAATTTCATTTCCAGGGTCAATACTTTATATTTATGAGTTTATTTATTATTGTCAGTACACATTTTATTTATGTCATTTTAATAATATAGACTTATTTATAGAAGCATATGATATTGTTACTTAAGTATAAAGCTAATATTTATATCTGTGACAGTAATTATGGAGCTATGTTTATTTGACCTCAATAAACACTTTGATATCCTACATCTTGTGTCTTTGTGATTTGTGTCCCTTTACTATTATCATCATCATCACCATCACCACTGTCACCATCATCACCATCACCATCACCATCATGTAATCATTCCCATTTGCTAAATGGGCCAAGGATCTCATATACTTTGTTCTTGACTCTAAGCCAATGAGGGCATGTGTGATGATGAGCACTGGGTGTTATACGCAACTAATGAATCATTGAACACTACATCAAAAACTAATGATGTACTATATGTTGGCTAATTGGCTGTTAGTATGAGCTCTATTTTAAAGGTGAGAAAACGGAAAATCAGAGACATGTTACAAACATTGGGGTAACTATAAGTAGTGGACCTGTATCGACCGAGGTCTATCTGATTTCTGGGCTCTGTGCTATATTGCCTACATAGATGTATTATGTTGAGTCAGCATGTAATTCTGAAAGAAACACAGTAAGACACCGAAAAGAATCCATTGGCCTCATTAGCAGTTGTGGATAAAAGAACGGAGTGCTATTGCCAGCAGAGAAATACAAATACAGTGGTTTCTGCTGGGGAGGAGCTACTTTAGCTCTAGTTTGAATCTATTAGGGAGGGCATTCTTCAGTTTTCCTGTAAGTCAGGAAATAAAGTAAAGGGGAAGTGGACTGAGTCTGGGGAGTCTTCGAAATTTGTGCAGTGGTAGAGAGAAGAGAGAAGCAGTAGAGAGAGTTGGACTGGTTCTATCTAGAAGAACGGTCAAGTGACATCAGCATTGAGGGATGCGTAATTTTTTTCCACAGAAAGTGAAAGTCAGTGGTCAGGAGAGGTCAGTGGGTCAGTGGTCGACTGTGTACGGTGTTTCCTCCTCTGAAAAGTCAGGAACCCCGAGTTTATTGTACAGGTCACTCACCAATTGTTTGTCAAGTTCCTGTAGGAGTAGGTCAAGTCTGGTGGTGATTGGTGAGCACACATGTAAATTGCAGGTTCACTCATGGGTAAAGTGGAGTTAATATTTTTGGCTGTGGGCTCCAAATGCTGACAGGTCCCAAAGCTAAGCTTCATAGGTAATAGAATTATAATTATTTCTGGGATAAACCAGGGTGTAGGACTCTTTCTTTTTCCAAATGCATCTCAGTGTAATAACTTAGCAAAATTTGGGATTGTACTTATTTTTGACCAATTATGGAGTAATCTTCTATTAATTGAGCCATAAATGGAAGAATGTCCTTAGAATTGGATTCATGAATGCTTCCATCTAGGGCAAGGAGTCTGAAATGAAGAGATTTTAAAAATTCTGGATGCTAATGAACATAAAGTGTAAGGTACCAGGATCTTCTTCAATTCCAAAGGGCAGTGCTGGCAAATTCTGCAGCTACATGAGATAGTCCAGATTCCTCATAGGGAGTCTTGACATAATCCTCGGTACCTGCTGGAGCAATTCCTTTGTGCCAGTGGCCGTGGGCAGCATTTGGCTGGCGCTATCGACACTGTTCTTGTTCTTGGCACTGGCAGAGGCCTTAGGTATCTCCTCCCCCAGTAGCAGACGGCAACACCCAGGTGTTCAGGAAGACTAATCTATGAGGCTGCATGAGACATAAGCCCCCAGAGACACCAACCAGCATTTAGGACTGGTGAGAAGCCGCTGGAGGGTTTCAAGTGTGGGAAAAACTTAATATGACTCATGTTCGAAAAAGATCACTTTGGTGTTGGGTGGGGAGTAAGTCTAGGAGGGGTTAGACCAGAAGCAAGGTCAGCACAATAGTTTACGGGGGAGGTGATGATTGCACTGGGGAGGATGGGAGTAGAGCCCGAGAAAATTGGCGTGTGACCCTTTCTGTGACACTCAGTTTGGGTTGCCTGGGAAATAAGGGCTACATATAGGTTAGATTCACTAAGAGGAAAAGCGATCTGTTAGTTTTTCTTCTGGTTCTTCATTTACACTATATTATTCACTAGCATGCAGTGCTTCATATAAGTACGGACAGACGGGATTTTGTTCTAAAAAGAGGTCAAGATTTTAAGATTTGAGTGAAGACACAAGATTCATGAGAAGCAGTGATACCAAGGGTTGAAAGCTGAGGTCCTATTGTCTCTGAGGCAACCACAGCTCTAGTGACTTTATCTTTAAAATATACCTTTGGGGCTCCCGGGTGGCTCAGTTGGTTAAGCTTCCGACTCTTGATTTCAGCTTAGGTCATGATCTCAGGCTTGTGAGATGGGGAGCCCCACGTGGGGCTCCTGTGCTGAGTGTGGAGCCTGCTTAAGATTCTCTCTCTCCTTCTGCCCCTCCTCCTCCCCTCTGCTTGTGCTCTCTTTCTCTTAAAAAAAAAAAAAACCAAAAAAAAAAAATCCCCAAAACATATATATGTACATATACATATATATATGTATATGTATATATATGCACATACATACTTTCAAGGAATGCTGAAAAATGTTGTTTTGTTGAAAAAACAGGTGAAGACTGGGATGATGGATCCTGATCACCAAGAGAAAATCGTAGCACAGAGGACCACAGGGAAAGGGAGGGAAAACTGAACAGGAAGAAATCAGAGAGGGAGACAAACCATGAGAGACTCTGGATTCCAGGAAACAAACTGAGGGTTGCAAAAGGGAGGGGGGTGGGGGGATGGGGTAACCAGGTGATGAGCATTAAGGAGGGCATGTGTGATGATGAGTACTGGGTGTTATATGCAACTAATGAATCATTGGACACTACATCAAAAACTAATGATGTACTACATGTTGGCTAATTGAACATAAAAAAACCTAATTACCTCAAAAAAATAAAATAAATAAAAGAGAAAAAAAATTGTATTGCTGCTAAACCATGAGGGCTGGGTAGACTGTAACTGGACCAAAGACATGGACTGGATTGTCTTGTCAATTCACTCAATAGTCTCGTCAATGGAGAACTGCATCAGATGAAAAAGACAGGATCATCAAGAACTCCAATTTTTTTTTTTTAAGATTTTATTTATTCATTTGAGACAGAGATACAGAGAGAGAGAGAGCATGAGCGGGGGGAGAGGCAGAGGCAGAGGGAGAAGCAGGCTCCCCGCTGAGTCAGGAGCCCGATGTGGGGCTCGATCCCAGGACCCTGGGACCATGACCTGAGCCGAAGGCAGACGCTTAACCATCTGAGCCACCCAGGCGCCCCAAGAACTCCATTTTTATAGGAATGAGGGTTTAAGTCACTTTACCAGGTGAAGGACCCCCTCCAATGGAGGTGCAGGCGGAGGGTAAAGGGAAAATGGAATGAGTGGTGGAAGAAGGAATTCATGATATTTAATTTAGGTCATGTGAACAGCTATAAAAATAGGAAGTATAGCAGATAAGCAGATAAGGGGCTTAGTGAATTAATAGGATTTGGGCTCACACCATGCCTTGGCCCTTAACCTAATATGAACTGATAAGACAACTGCCTCAACACTCTGTACTCTAACTTTCTCCTTTTTGAGTTTGGGCAGCTGACATCCACTAACACTTCCCACCACCAAATGCCTCACAAGAATTATGGGAAATGTGATGTTGCTGATGGTATGGAGTGAAATCCATTCAAAAAGCTAAATACAAAGCAATTCCATAGTTTCTGACACAGCCAGACAAGAGATGTCACCTCCTGGAGAACATCCATCCTGTAGGAGACCCATCCACAGCCTACCTGGCCCACTTTTGCTGATAACCTCTGACATGTGAAGTCTGCTGGAGATCCCCTGATTTAAAGCCACGGTAGCATCATTCTGTGTTTTCTGTCCATGGTTTTGTCAAAGTCTCTATGCTTTCGTCTTCAGTGGGTGGTTCTAATGGCCTGGGACATGTCCCCAGAGCATGTGCAATCTGCTCTTCACTGTCTCCACAGTCTTTGAACTGCAGGGTCCTTGTTCTTCAAATGAGGAGAGTGACACCTACCCTCATGTAAGAATTAGATCACTCCATCATGGCTAGAAGTAGAATTTCCTAAATTGAATTCTTAAAAAAATTTTCATTTTTATTTTTCTTTCTTCTTTTTTTAAGTAGGCTCCATGCCCAGTGTGGAGCACAACATGGGGCTTGAACTGACGACCCTGAGATCAAGACCTGAGCTGAGATCAAGAGTCGGCCACTCAACTGACTGAGCCACCCAGGTGCCCCTAAATTGAATTTTAATGATGTTCAGAAAAGAGAAATAAGGTGCAGCACCCTCCAATTCCCTTCTCTCTCCCCAAGTGTGGAGCCCAGGGAGGCACCTCTCTGCCCTACCCAAAAAGTAGACACACCCCAGGCAGCCTGCCCCCACATCTTGTTGGCCAGATATGGTAACATGTGCTCATGACAATCATTGGCTTAGATCAGGGATGGGAAAACTTTTCCTGTAAAGGCAAAATAGTAACTATTTTAGGCTTTGGGGGCCACATATTACCTTTGTTGCATATTTTTTCTTCTTCTCCGTCTTCCTCCTCCTCTTCTATCCTTTGAAAGTATAAAAACCTTTCATAGCTCATGGGCTTTATAAAAACAATGTGTGAGTCAGATTTGGGCTGTAATTTGCCAACCCCTGGCTTAGATCACTCACAGTTCATTTTCTAGCACTAGGCACAAACAAAATTCTGTGAGAGGGATTAAAAGGGAACGGCTTTGTGGGCAGCTAATAAGATCTGCTCTGAGTGACAGAATGGCCAATGTATTCAGCATTGAGGATAACCCAGAGTCAACAAAAATTACATTTAAAATTAAATTTCCCTATCAACCATGAGTTGTTACAGCAAAACCTTGAACTGTAATCATTACCATAGCAATGTTTTATCTTGCTAGCCATTACAAAAATAGACTATTTTATTAGAGTTTAGGTTCACAGCAAAACTGAGAGGAAGATATAGAGATTTCAAATATACGCCCTGCCCCGACACATGCATAGTGGGGCCCCCTCCCCGCCCCGCACTGTTGACATCCCCAACAGAATGACACATTTGTCACAACTGGTTATCTACATTGTTGTTAGCTATTTCTTGATGACAATGAATTTCTTTTATTACAATAGAAAGTAAATCTCTGTATCCCATCTTATGGGCCATCTCGGATTCTCTTGGCCTCTCTTGTTCCCAGCTGTGTTCATTTCTGGCTCCTTTTGCCACTTTAGACTCAGGAAAAGTGCCATGGGGCAGACTGTGGAGTCTTTCTTCCCCTGAAGTGCTGATGCGCCAGGTAAAACTCAGAGGCACGAGAAGTTAGCTCCCTGTGAGGCAAAAAATTTTGCATATATACTGCATTTGAAAAAAATAAAAGAACACATTGATTCAGGGCAGAACTTCTGGAAGACATTAGCACCAAAACAAGTTTGTGGGAAGGATGAGAGACCTCTTCCTAGCTGATTCCTGCCATCAGAGAGCACCCAGGCTTGCACTACAAGAAACACAGGTGTGTTTAACTGCAGTAAGGTGAAGAGCTGGTGTGTAGGAAGTAACGGGAAAAGATACAGAACAAAAAGGAGTAGGCAGCATCACTGAACCCAGAGCTGCGGGCCAGGTTCCCATCAGACCCAGCCGGTCAGCTGCTCTGATCTGTCTATACACTTCTGGTTGGGTCTGAAATGCAGAGGAGAGACAGGAAACAGTACAGAAAGTGGGGGGGGGGGTGCCCACTGTGGGTTCTGTAGACCTTCTAGGCAACAGTAGAAGATAAAGAGCTGCTTGTGGCTGCCCAGCAGAGCTCAGAAGTGGGTCGAGAAGAAACATCCGAGAAGTCCTCCCTGGAGGAGTTTATTGTGTCAGCACCAAAATTTCTTCCTCCCTCTTCCTCCGAAACCTGACAGCCCTTTGGTCTTTCTTCCCTCCCGGGGCATTGGGTGGTGATCGTGTAGGGTTGTATCCAGGAATCCAACACTATTTACTGAACACATACTATGCACCAGGCACTCTTTAGAACAGGTGTAATAGCGATGAACAAGCAGACAAAATCCCTGCTCTGGGAGAGTATAGATTTTAGTGAAGGGAGATAGACAGTAAACAAATGCATAAGTAAATATATCATATGTTGGATGATGACAAGGGCTTTGAAAAAAAGAAAGAAAATGAGATAGAGGAGCTGGGAGTGGGGTTACTTCCATTAGGGTAGTGTATTACTTTGCTAGGGCCGCCATAACCAAGCCCCACAGGTTGGGTGGCTTCAACAACAGAAATCTATTTTCTTATCGTTTTTGAGGCCAGAAGCCTGACCTCAAGGTGTCAGGAGGGTTGGTTTGTCCTCAGGAATTCCTCCTTGGCTTGCAGATGGCCTCTGTGGATGTCTGTTTCTTAATCCCCCACTTCTTACGAAGACAGCAGTCGTATTGGATTAGGGCCTACCCAGAGGACTTCATTTTAACTTGGTCACCTCTTTGAAGAACGTGTCTCCAAATACAGTCACATTCTAGCGTAGTGGGGGTTAGGATTTCAACATATGAGTTTTGGTGGGGAGAGGGGGACAACATTCAGCCCATAACAGATATCATGGGAAAGCCTTGCTGAGAAAGTGGTATTTGAGCCAAGTCTTGAAAAATTTGAAAGAGCTGGCCATGCAGATATCTGGGGGAACAGCAAGTACAAAGGCCCCTGAGACAAAGTGTGCTTGGTGAGTTGGAAGAGCAACAAGGAGGTGTTGTGGCTAGATCAGGAGAGCAAGGGGACCGCAGTAGGAGAAGAGGCCAGAAAGGTATAGGGAATGGGCAAAATCAGGTAGGCCCTTAAGCCATTGAAAAGACTTGGGTTTTTACTCTGAATGTGAGGGGGAAGTCCTTAGGGGAGAAATCGTGTTGCTAGTGTAAGTTCAGGTTCAAATGCATTACTCAGTCTGAGTAAAGTCTATCAGGTGCTGATTGCCACAGGGCCCCAGGGCTGAGGAGACAGACCAATGATTAATCCATTTTGATGGAAAAGGTATATCTATTTCTAGGACTCTCAGAAGATGATTTCTAAACTCCGTCTCCATTCTTGCTGTTATTACTGCAAAACTTATTTTTAATACACTTTGAAAATGAGGTAGAAAGGCTACCTTTGACAAAATTTTGGAGGATGCCTGGATTTGTGTTGTGCTTCCTTCCTCTTCCTTTTCTTTAGCTGAGCTCAGGGAAGGGGACAGCAGCAGAGATCTGTTTTCTGTCATCCTTTGTGCTGGGTTATGATCATCTGCTTCTAATTTTTGATTTTGTATTTTTTAAATCTTGGTTAAGGTATCATATTCTTTGCAGGATTTATGGCTGATGTGCCTTTCACTGCCAGAGAATGAATGGCCAATGTGGATGGTACCAATGTGTCTAAGCAGCAAATGCTAAGCAGCATAGCTACAGAGCTATGAAGAAGATTGATACCGAAAAATAGCTATTGGAATGAATAATAATTTTTTTAATAGTAGATTTATTTTTATACTTCCCATCAGAAGACCTTGGAGTCACACATAAATCATGTTTACTTATAAACCCAGAGGCAAAATGGTCCAGTGGAAATACCACTGGGTTTGTCTTTCGAAGACACGGGTCAAGCCTAAGTTTGCTCCTTCCTGGCTCCGTGCCTTGGGGGAAGTCATTTTTCCTCTTTCCATCTCAGCTCTTCCACCTGCACACTGGAAAAAACAAGAACGCCTTCACCTCTTATAGAATGTTGGGAAGAACAAGTAAAGGAATACTTCGTGATGTTTAATATAGATATTTTTATAATATGTATGCAAGGGCTGTCAAATACCACAAACAATTGTTTTACTCTTCCTTAGTTTTTTTTCTTCATGTTCATTTTTCCTTAGGCCACTGTCCCATCTCTTATTGTCTGTAGCGTCCATCACAACCTCTGACATCCATGTGTCCTGCTCTCCAGGGCGGTGGGAGGCAGCACGGCAGTGGGAAACACAGGGCTTTGGGTTCTCATGAACATGGATGCAATCCCCTGCCTCTTTGATCTAAGGGTCACTTGGGCGTATGATTAAACTTCCTTGGATTCTGTAAAATGGAGCCATACCAGATGATCTAAAACTACCTACATTTTCAAATATAATGAAAAGTATTTAGCTAGCCCCTATATTTCAGGATATGAAAGTAGTCCCTTCCATGCAGCCTGTGGAATATTAAGTTGTCACACATGACAGTCAAGGCCTCTCTTAATTCCATGAATTCTAGGTTCAGCAGAAAAGCAAGTAGCCAGGACATGATTTCACCTCTTAAGAAAGCATTCAGATGGATCTAAATATGTTTTAAAATTTGGATGAGGTTAGGATTCTCCTCCTCTTAAAAAAAGTTTTTCTAGGGCTACTAAAATGTTCACATTTGCAATATAGTTAAAAAAAATTCTCTTCTGACTCTTAATCATAGGGAACAACCTGAAGGTTGCTGAAGGGGAGGGGGGTGGAGGGATGGGGTAACTGGGTGATGGACATTAAGGAGGACATGTGATGTAATGAGCACCTGGTATTATGTAAGACTGATGGATCACAGACCTGTACCCCTGAAACCAATAATACATTATATGTTAATTAATTGAATCTAAATAAAAAATGTTTTTTTTAAAAAAAGTAATTCTCTTCTGGATTGAACAAGAAGGGAAGGACCACGACCTCAGATAAGGCTTGGTGTAGCTATGACTCAGGTGGTTTCTTTCCCTCCTGCTGCATCAGCGGCTGGGTTCTCCTTGCTTCTCTCTCTTTCTTTCCTTCTCCTTTCCTTCTTCTCTTTCCCTCCTCCTCCTTTCCTTTCTCTTCCTTTCCTTCCTTCTTTCCTTTTATTGAGGTGAAAGTCACATAATATAAAATTAACCACTTAAAAATGAGCAATTCGTTGGCATTGAGTACATTCAAAATGCTGCACAACCACCACTTCTATCCAGTTCCAAAACATTTTCATCACTCCCAAAGGGAAGCCGGCAGTAACTCCCTATTCCCCCTCCTCTCAGCCCCGGCAACCGTCAAACTGTTCTCTGTCTCTAAATAGTTACCCATTCGGGATATTTCCCAGAAGTGAAATCATACAACATGTGATCTTTTGTGTTCAGGGTCTTTTATGTACCATATTGTTTTCAAGTTTATCCATGCTGCAGCATGTCAGTACTTCATTCCTTTTTATGACTAACATTCCATTGTATGGATATATTATACCTGGTTTATCCCTTCATTCATTCACAGATATTTGGGTCCTGTTTTCTTTTTAAAGAACCAATGTCAGATGATACACCTCCTTTGTTCAAATCTCCCATATGACCAAGACTGGAAGCTGAAGTCCCACTAACAGCTTTAAGGGCTGTGACCTGTGTCCACGTTTCCTCTTTGACGTCACATTCTTCTGCCCTCCTCACTTGCTCTGGTTTGATCACACAGGCTTCCTAGCTGTACTGAACATGCTAAGCATACACCTTCCCTTTGCACTGACTGTGTCTTTGCACTGACTGTGACTTTTGACTGAATAGGTATCCCCATGACTTACTCCTTTACTTCATTCTACTGTTGCTTAAATGTTACCTTTCCATTGAGTCTTCTGTGATCATCCTGTTTACAACCCCTCCCCATCTGAGCACAAACCTTCCTTATTCTATTCCATTTTCTCCAAAGCATCTATCATTTTCCAACGTGTATAACTTACATAATAAGTTATATTGATCATGTTTACTTATTTTTTGTCTTCTCCCTTCTCCACTACCACAAGAATGTTGTATGAAATCAGCAATTTTCTGTTTTGTTTATTGATGCATTCTAAGCCCCAGTAAGCCTGGGAGATAACCAGCACTCAAAAAATATTTGGTGACTGAATGAATTAATGATGAAGGGGGAAAACATATAGAGTACAAGCCACCTGGCACAGGGCAGGGAACACAGGCTGAGATTCTCAGAGGATTTTCATGCGCTTTTCCTCTTCATGCTGTTCCATGAGTCCAGCTTCCATATCCCCTTTCTTTCCCATCCAGACCATTTACAGCACTCTTCATTCCTTCTCTAGCCTGGTCTCATCCATTTCTCTGATGATGTAAACACAGGATAAACATCTTTCCTGGGTGGAACTGTCTGATAGAGAGGGACCAACTTTTTCTGAAAGGAAAAAACCAAGATGTCATTGTATTAAGTATTTTGATCAATCTATGACTATTTCTTACCTATATCTTCTGGCTCTATCCTGGAAAAGACCTATTGGATTTCTGGGTTTTTTAATGGCATAACTGGTTTAAGATAGATCCATCTACTTATTATTTATAACTTTATAGATTTTAGGATTTATGATCCTAAGGAATTATGCCAATCACTGAGGTCATTAATCATTGTATTTCAACAAATTTAAGATACCATACATTCAAAGTTGCACCAGTATTTTATTTATCTCCAAGAAAGGAAAAACTGCTGCTAATTAATCTATGATGTGAAGCTTTCTTCTTCTTCTTCTTCTTCTTCTTCTTCTTCTTCTTCTTCTTCTTCTTCTTCTTCTT